>NC_057355.1:94022633-94622633 GCF_016509475.1 Prionailurus bengalensis
GGTCTTATATTTAAGTCTTTAATCCATTTTGAGTTGATTTTTGTGTATGGAGTAAGATAGAGGTCCAGTTTCACTCTTTTTGCATATGGCTGGCTGTTTGGTTTTCCTGGCAGTATTTATTGAGGAGATTATTCTTGCCCCGTTGTATGTTCTTAGCTCCTTTATCATAAATTAATTGGTGGATTAATTAACCTCTGGGTTTATTTCTGGTCTCTTTATTCTGTTCCATTTATACATGTGTTTGTTTCTATGCTAATACCCTGCTGTTTTGAATGAGAAAGTATGATGCCTTCGGCCTTGTTCTTCTTAGAATTGCTTTGGCTATTCTAGGTTTTTTGTGGTTCTATAAAAATTTCAAGATTGTTCTATTTCTGTGAAAAATGCTGTTGGAATTTCTATGGGGTTGCATTCAGTCTGTAGATTGCTTTGGGTAGTAAGGACATTTTAACAATATTAATTCAGTACACGAGCATGAAATATCTTCCACTTATTTATATCTTCTTCAGTTTCTTTTATCAAGGGTTTATAGAGTAGAAATCTTTTACCTTGGCTAAATTAATTACTAGGTATTTTATTATTTTTGATGCATTTGTAAATGAAATTGTTTTTTAATTTCTTGTTCTGATAGTTTTTTGTTAGTGTGTAGAAATGCCACTGATTTTTATATATTGATTTTATATCCTGAAACTTTACTGAATTTGTTCATTAGTTTCTGAGTTTTTTTGGTGGATTATTTAGGATTTTCTATATAAAGTTGACCCTTAGACAATGCAGGGGTTAGTGGCATTGCCCTCATGCAGCTGAAAATCTACAAACAGCATTTGACTCCCCAAAAAGTTAACTGCCTACTGTTGACCAGAAGCCTTACTTGATAAACATAATATAAGCAGTTGATTAACACATATTTTGTATATTGTATGTTTTAAATGCTGTATCCTGATAGTAAAGTAAACTAGAGAAATTAAATGTTAAAAAAATCATAAGGAAGAGAAAATACATTTACAGTACTGTACTATGAAAACTCCACATGTAGGGGTGCCTGGGTGGCTCAGTCCATTGAGCATCTAGCTTCAGCTCAGGTCATGACTCACAGTTTGAGTTTGAGCCCTGCCTTGGGCTCTGCACTGACAGTGCAGAGTATGTTTGGGATTCTTTACCTCTCTCCCTCTCTCTCTGCCTCTCCTTCCCTCATACTTTCTCTCAAAATAAATAAATAAACTTAAAAAAATATCCACATGTGGGGTACCTGGTGGCTCAGTTGGATAAGCATCCAACTTTGGCTCAGGTCATGATCTCACAGTTTGTGAGTTCGAGCCCCGCATCGGGCTCTGTGCTGACAGCTCAGAGCCTGGAGCCTGCTTCAGATTCTGTGTCTCCCTGTCTCTCTGGCCCTCTCCGCTTGTGCTCTCTCTGTCTCTCAAAAATAAATAAACATTAAAAAAAAATTTTTTTTTAATCCACATGTAAGTGGACCTGCAGAGTGCAAACCCATGTTGTTTAAGGGCCAACTGTATATCATCTGTGAATAGAGGCAGTTTTACCTCTTTCTTTCTTACTTGGAGACTTTTATTTCTTTTTCTTCATAATTGCTCTGGCTAAGACATCCAGTACTGCATTGAATAAGAGTGGCGAAAGAGGGTATCCTTATCTTGTTCTTGTTCTCAGAGGAAAACCTTTCAGCTTTTCATCATTGAGTATGATCTTAGCTTTGGGCTTATCATATGTGTCTTATTATGTTCAGGTATCTTCCATCTAAATCCAGTTTGTTGAATGGCTATTGAATTTTGTCAGATGCTTTTTCTTTATCTATTGAGAGGATGATACAATTTTTATTCTCAATTTTGTTAATATGGTGTATCACATTAATTGACCTGGAGATGTTGAGCCATTTTTGCATCCCTGGAATAAATGCCACTTGGTCATTGTGTATGATCCTTTTAATGTATTGCTGCTTCAGTTGCTAGTATTTCGTTGTTGAAGTTCTTTGCATCTGTGTTCTATGATCATTTTAATGCATTCTCTTTTTTTATAAATTGTATTGATGTTAATATATACCTAGTGAGTTTCTCCATTTCACTCTTACTGTATCTTTCCCTCTAAGGTATATTCAATGCTATTCTACTATCAAATCCATTTTGTTTTGAACAGTAAAAAAGTCATCTTTAAACACAAGTATCAGTAATTAGATGACTTCTTGTGGTGTTCTTTTGTTTTACTCTTCATTTTTTCACCTTTTATGTATCATATACTTCTTAGTTTAAATATAAATTTAATCCTCTGTTTTTTTCTCATTGTATAGAATTAACCATTTTACAAATTAATCTCAGATTGATTTATTTAAATAAATTAAAAATAATGGATGAATACATCTAAGATCTGCATTCTAGATCACCATCCTGTGTCTACTTTTAAGATGATTGTGAGTCATTCATTAACCAGTGCTCTTAAGATAACGTTAGCATCATTTTTAATACTGGTAGTCAGAGGGGCGCCTGGGTGGCGCAGTCGGTTAAGCGTCCGACTTCAGCCAGGTCACGATCTCCCGGTCCGGGAGTTCGAGCCCCGCGTCAGGCTCTGGGCTGATGGCTCAGAGCCTGGAGCCAGTTTCCGATTCTGTGTCTCCCTCTCTCTCTGACCCTCCCCCGTTCATGCTCTGTCTCTCTCTGTCCCAAAAATAAATAAACGTTGAAAAAATTTATAAAAAAAAAATACTGGTAGTCAGAAATGGTAACTGGCAACTGTTACTGTTGTCTGTAAGACTTATCAATTTGCATGACTTAATTTCTTTCAAAGGGATCATTTATCTGCCATATTGAGTCACCCCTTTATAGAAATAAAAAAAATTATGCTAGTAATAGTAATTGAAATAATAAATCCTGTCAAGATTCTAGTTCTCCCACACAAGTTCACATGGTTATTTGAGTTAACATAGCAGGCCTGAGACTACTATTTTTGGAAAGTCCTACTTACAAGGTTAGCCCTTGGTTGGCATCTAGGAACTAGGATTTCAGGAGGATTGCCACTGTTCCTTAACTGATGAAGAGTAGTTTACTATACCAAAATTATTTGAGCAAACAATATGGTTTATCCTGAAGACCTGCTTTTCTTCTGGGAGCCTGGAATTTTAGTATATCCTAGGCAGAGGACCAACCATGACCAACTCTCAATAAACACCCTGAGCATTGGAGTCTCTAATAAGGTTCATTGGTAGACAGCATTTCACATGTGTTGTCACAGGTTGTTGCTGGAGTAATTAAATTTGTCCTATGTTACTTCACTGGGAATGGACCCCTGGAAGCTTATAGCTGTTTTTTTCCAGACTTTGACCCCTACGCTTTTTCCCTTTGTTTATTTTGTTTTGTATCCTTTTGCTGTAATAAATCATACCTGTGAGTAAAACTACATGTTGAATCCTGTGAGTCCTCCTAGCAAATCACCAAAGTCAGGGGAGATCACAGGGACCCCCTTTAGCCTTGTGGCTATCAGATCAGTTTGTGAAATTTTGAGAAATATATATGTAATAAGATACATTATGTTTATGTTTCTCATAGGATATTAAGAATGAAATTAAATTTACCTTTCTTTGACTTTAGAGAAGTAACTGAAATTCGTGACATCACCAGAAAATCAGTTCCCCGCAATTCCTTAGAAAGTGCTGAATACATTAAAGTCATAACAGGTTTATTAAATGCAAAAGACTTCCGTGATCGTATTAATGGGATTAAGCAGCTTTTATCAGATACTGAAAACAATCAAGAGCTTGTTGTTGGGAACATTGTGAAGGTAATGAACTGTCAAAATTAATTTTCATTTTCAATATGTAGCTAATAGCTCATTAGTATAAAAAATTGCCCTAACTCTTAGTACTTTATATGTATTGTTTTAAAATGTTAAGCTTAGAAGAATGAATTACTTTCTAGAACAATTCAAAGTAATTGGGAAAAAATAAGAAAATAAAATAATAATATAAGAAAACAGCTGCTTAATTTGTCTGAATTTTCCCACTAGATGGTAACTCTTTGAAAGCTCTGTATTCTCAGAGCTCTTAGAACCTGAAAGCTCTGTATTCTCAGAGCTCTCAGTGCATATATGTCAAGTGAATCAATAAATATTTTAAAAACCAGGGCATTTAGGTGCTCTGATATTACTTAAGAGTAGATATTAAAATTTTTATATGTAGATTAGAAATCTTATATATACTAATTTATATACCAATGTTAGACAACAAGCAATAGAAAAGAAGATAGTAATAAATGTTAGTGGTACCAGAGCATAGATGATTTATGCTTCTTCAGAGTTAATTCAGTTAATTCCATTAGTGATTTATTAATAAAATCCCATGTTAAATTTGTATTATGTGCATTAAACTTGGCCAGCATACCATTAACTACTCTTAATTCCAGTAATGTTGTCTCTTAATTTTCAGAAGAAAGGTACCATATTATCATGCAATGGGCACCAGAAAGTTGCATTTTCTGATATCTGTTGAGTAAAAATAAATCTCT
Source organism: Prionailurus bengalensis (assembly GCF_016509475.1). Lineage (NCBI taxonomy): Eukaryota > Metazoa > Chordata > Mammalia > Carnivora > Felidae > Prionailurus > Prionailurus bengalensis. The sequence continues at coordinate 94,027,139 of NC_057355.1, forward strand.
TGGGAAGACTGTTCTCAACCATGAAAATTTTTATTTATATATTAACTTTCATATTTTTATGAGAGATGTGTATATGTATATCAGCCTCATAGAATAGCTGTTCACTCACCTAATGTGACTAAAGATTTTGCTCATCATTCACTTTTTATATCTTAAACTTATGAAAGTTAAGAATTCTAAAGAGCAAGGAATAATTGTTAAAGTAATCAGGTTAAAAGGTAGTAAAAATTTAACTCTGAAATTGCATATAAAATTCTCATAAGAAACCCAAACTGAAACTAAATCAAATCTCTATGGTTGTTACATATCTAATTCTGTTATGAATAGTGATAAAAATGAAAACTTTCCTTGAGTTCTTAGAGTTAGCTAAGCTAACCACACCTTCCAAAAAATAACATTTTTATCACATTTACGGTAAATCAGTCATCTTCATACTAAGTCAAATTTCACAACCTGAATTTATTAGGATGTCTAAGTGATGTTTGAAGACCTGTCATTTTGCTATAAGAAGGTTTGAGACTTAGATTTAACATCCAAATTTTTATAACATTCCTATTATCTATGTTCAAGTTAAATAAGATGTTGTGTGTATGTTTTTAAATAGTATATTAATAGGATAAATACTACAGAATGCCAAAAAGAATTTAAATAGCTATAAACATTATTTCACATTAAATTATTTACCAATTTACTTTCAGATCTTTGATGCTTTTAAATCTCGGCTTCATGATTCCAATAGTAAAGTAAATCTGGTGGCTCTAGAAACAATGCACAAAATGATTCCTTTGCTTAAAGACAACTTATCTCCTATAATCAACATGCTAATTCCAGCAATAGTAGATAACAATCTGAATTCTAAGAATCCAGGCATCTATGCTGCTGCCACAAATGTTGTTCAAGCACTAAGTCAGCATGTAGGTAAGAAATCTTACTTTTGCACTCAAATTATTTTGACTTTACTTTCATACTTTCTGTCCTACACATGATGTACTTTGTATAATGTTGAAATCATAGATGTTAAATATTTGTCATTTAATGTGATATTTTCAGTAGTTTAAATTATTTTTAGAGTTTAACACTAACCCATTAAATTGACTTTCTCTTATTTTTGATTTTTCAGTCCTTTCATTCCTACCTCAACCTCACATCTGGTGCAAAATTAACTCAAAATGGATTGTAGATTTAAATGTAAAACTTAACTGTAAATCTTTTAAGGATAACATAGGTAAAAATGCTTAGGACTTGAGGGCTTGGTGAAGAGTTGTTAGCATGATACTAAAAGCATGATCCATAAAAGTCAATAAATTAGACTTAATCAAATCTAAAAACATTTGCTCTGCAAAAGACCTGTTAAGTACATAAAGAGACAAACTACAGTTTTGGAGTAAGTATTTGCAAACCACATGTCTGAGGAAGAACTCAGAATACATAAAGAACTCTCAAAACTGAACATTAAAACAAACAATCCAATTAGAAAATGGGCAAAGGACATGAAGGAACACTTCACTGAAGACGATATATGGATGGCAAATAAACACATAAAAAAGATGTTTAACATCACTAGTCATTAGGGAAATACAAATGCAGGTTAAGACCATGATCACTACACAAATATGTTCATCTATTCAGGCTGCTTTAGCAAACTACCTACAGACTGGACAGTGTAAAAACAAATATTTATTTCTCACAGTCCTGGAGGCTGCAAAGTTCAAGATCAAGGTACCAACAGATTTGGTATCTGGTGAGGGCCCACTTCCTGGTTCCAGTGGAGCTTTCTGGGGCATCTTTTATGAGAGCTCTAATCCTATTTATGAGGGCTCCACCTTCATGACCTAATCATCTCCCAAAGTCCTCACCTCCAAATACCATAACAACAGGGATTGGGTTTCAACATATGAATTTTGGAAGACACAGACATTCAGTTTATAGCAAGTATTAGGACAGCTAAAATTAAAAAAGAGTGATAATACCAAATGCTGACAAGATTTCAGAGAAACTGGATCTCTGCTACATAAATAAAATGGTGTATCCACTCTAGAAAATGGCTTGTCAATTTCTTTAAAAAAAAAAAAAAAACTAAGCATACACTTAACCATATAACCCATCAGTTGCATTCCTAGGCATTTATTCTACAGAAATGAAAACTTCCATCCAAGAAGTTACACTCTTGTTCATAGCAGCTTTATTTACAAAAGTCAAAAACTTCAGGCAACCTAAATGTAATTCAGTGAGTTAATAGTGAAGAAATTTATGATACATCTATACCGTAAAATAGTACTTAGTGATAAAGTAGTATTATAGATACATGTAACAATTTGGATGGATCTAAAAGGGCATTATGCTTAGTGAAAAAGGACAGTCCCAAAAGATCACATGCTGTAGGATGGCATCTTTGTATAGCCTCAAAATGGTAACATTTACAGAGATGGAAAACAAATTAGTGGTTATCAGGGTTTGCGGACAGCTAGGAGGGGCTGGATGTGACTATAGAGCGATAGCTCTGCGGAGATCTTTGTGGTAATAGAATAGTTCCATACGCTAATTGCAGTGATCATTACACAAATCTACACATGTGATAAAATGACATAGAACTATACACACGTAGGGATGCCTGACTGGCTTGGTCATTAAAGCATATGACTCTTGATCTCTGGGTCATGAGTTCAAGCCCCGGGTGTAAAGCTTACTTAAAAATCAACAAAGAAGGTGAATGATGTAGATTAGAATTATGCACAGGTATTGTACAAATGTCAGATTCTTTGTTTTGATATGTACTGTAATTATGTAAGATGTAACCTTTGGATGAACAGTACACAGGACCTTTTTGTACTGTCTCTCCAATTTCCTGTGATCTATAATTATTACAAAATTAATGGGGCTCCTGGGTGGCTCAGTCGGTTGAGCATCCGGCTTCGGCTCAGGTCATGATCTCACAGTTTGTGAGTTCGAGTCCCGTGTCGGGCTCTGTTCTGACAGCTCAGAGCCTTTGGAGCCTGTTTCAGATTCTGTGTCTCCCTCTCTCCCTGCTCCCCCGCCCCCGCTCGTGCTCTGTCTCTCTCTCTCAAAAATAAATAAGCATTAAAACTTAAAAAAATTAAAACTGAAAAAATCAGTAAAAATAAAAACTACCCCCTCCAAAATGTAGTTTTTTTCTGTTTTTTTATTTTTTTTGTCTTTAATAAACTTATATTCTATTTTTTGGAATAAGATGACTGGGAGATAGGCAATTCTTTTGCTTTTTTATGCCATATGATAGCTCTTTTAAAACTCTTATTTGAGGTATTTTATTTCTTATTTGCTATAAGAATAGTATTCTATTAAGGTTTTATAGATAATGTTAAGTACTGATTACATAGATTTAAAAATCTTTTTAACACATTTGCATTCATTTGTGTATCTTTTCCTTTTAATGCTTTGTAATGAAAAGTAAGAACTCATAACTCTTTAAACATGTGTCTGTATTATTCTTTTTGTTTAGACAATTATTTGCTTCTACAGCCATTTTGCACAAAAGCTCAGTTTTTAAATGGAAAAGCAAAACAGGATATGACTGAAAAGCTTGCTGGTAAATATTCTTTAATTGCTATTTCTAAAGAAATATTAACTAAGGAAAAATGATAGGCAGTTCAATTTCTTTTTGGGATAGCTACCAAATTCAATATTATTACCCACAATGTAGAAATGAATTGCATAATGATCTATACGAGAACTTTTTAAGACTTTTACCCCAAATTTTTTTGTTTATCCTTTTTTTTTCCAGTAAGAATTTCTTCCTTGTCACATTTAAAAATAGACATTAAAATCAAATTGGTACTCATGAAAAACTGTTTCAAATTATTTATTTGATAAAAGATCAGTGGGTTAAAAATGTATGTTTTTTGGAAAACATTGAGATGAATTTGGGGTTTAATTCCTATCTTTACTAATTTTGCCTGAGCTAAGTTGTCCTATGTGGAATTCTAATACTTGAAGATTCCAATCTTTGGGAGAAAAGTTTCTGACCTTACCTTCTTTAAAATGCTTGACATTTTAAGACAAGTGACATAGAGAAGAAGCTTAGTATATTTTATATGCTGCTTAATTAGCAAAAATTGAATTTATATTTTTAAAAACCTGACTGTTTACTAAATTTTTATGTTTCAGATATTGTTACGGAACTTTATCAAAGGAAGCCCCATGCCACAGAACAGAAAGTATTGGTTGTTTTATGGCATCTCTTAGGGAACATGACAAACAGTGGCTCTTTGCCTGGAGCTGGAGGAAATATACGAACAGCCACAGCTAAATTATCGAAAGCACTTTTTGCGCAAATGGGTCAGAATCTGTTAAATCAGGCTGCATCTCAACCACCACATATCAAAAAGAGTTTAGAAGAATTGCTCGATATGACAATATGAAATGAATTATGAATCTTTGATGAAATATAGTATGATGAACAAAATTGTTTACATGATGACAAATGGAACTTTTTCAAGTTACATTTTCAGTGCCTGCACTACTCATCTGGTAAATTAAGTCAATGGCTATTTGTATTTGCAGCCAGTGGGCACACATCTGCTCTGTATCAACCCTACCACTTGTACCCATCACAGACAGAGAAACCTAAAATAATTAATATAACCTAATATTCATGAAATCTGAGGCCCATGGAATGAATCCAGTTATATTTTTGAGGAAAGTCCTGCTCATTTGCACTGTTCTATAGAAACCACAGTTCATTGCCCTATATGTACAATTAGATTTGTAATTAAAAATATACTTTTTATTATGTAATCATGTTCTGTCATTACTCAGCCTTATTTTATGAAGTGAAATAAGTCATTGAACTATGTTATCACAAACTAACTTTTGTGTGCTATTTGTGAAAAACATGTATTTCTGAAATCAGTCTGCTAATATGATTGTGCAGTATTAGCTTGCTTTTGCTGCTGTGTTAATGTGATATATTTGCTTACCATTTGGGTTTAATCATCTACATAATTGTGAAATTTAACAAGTTATAATGAAGCATGGTGACCAAAGTTTTAGAAAACACTTAAACATTTTAAATGCACGTTTAAGAAAACGTGTTGAATGTAACTTCCCTATTTTTGTGTGAAAACACTAAATTTTATTTCTATATGTCCTGACATTTATAAAGGTGTTATTTTGCTGCCCAGTTGTGTAATTCTCAAAAATAGTGCCAGGTCTTCTATAGGCTTTTCTCAGAATTCTTGGGCTATAAGTACTGTATGCATCTTAAAAAGAAAAGGAATGTTATAAAAATAAAAGGATTTATTTCTGTAGATATGTGAGAGGTGTCCTATTTTTCCAACTTCCAAATTTGTTAAAATAAAAAGTATATATATTGTAATACTGACCTATCATTTTCAGTTGGTATACTTGATAAAATATTGACCTATCTCTATTGACCTAACAATAGACCTGGATTATAGTTCTAGCTATAGAACTATAGGAAAATTAGGCATGTGATCTTGGGCAAGTCACTTACCAGTTCTAGGTCTCCCATTTTGTCATCTCTAAAATGTGAGAGCTGACTAGATGATTTTTAAGGTTCTGTTTTGTTCTAAAATTATATGGTTCTGTGTTGTAGTTTATTCAATGATCACTTTATTACAACTGTGAACTATCCTCATTCTTTTTCACTTCTTGTGTCACTAACTGGTTTTCTGATGTATTTGGCTGCATTTTAAATTGTGATTCTTTGTATTACTGCATGAGTGCTAAGAAGAAAATGGGGGTGCAGGGGGTTACAGCAATTTGAAGAGAAGCTGAAAGGAAAGACTTGGTTACTTTTTCTGTTTATGGGCATTGTTACATACATTCATAGTTACATATTTCTTAAATGCTTTATCTTCTAAGTGTATTTTATTATGTATCTATAGTTTAGGTCTCAAGTTGGCAAACTTTTTCAGTAAAGGACCAAAAAGTAATTACTTTTGGTTTTGTAAGCTATAGACAGATTGTGGCATATTCTTTGTTTTTTGTTTCATTTTTTTATAATGTCTTAAAAATGTAAAAAATATTCTTAGCTCAGGCCAGACAAAAACAGGCCTCTGGCCTAGTTTGTCAACACCTGGTTTAGACTCTTTTGACCTTAGCTGTAAATCTGAAATCGTCATTAAAGTTTGCTTTAACCCTTAATGATATGCACCATTGAAACAATAGTTACAGATTCCAAGTTTTATTAATTTTGACCATTGTCCCTGTGTCATTGCAAATTTGCACCTACTAAATTTGCATTAATTTTGGATATATTGAAGGTAAATTTTAAATTTCAAAGGGAAAAGACCATTACTTTGTGTATAAGCTTAATTATCTCTTTTTTTTTTTGAGTTGATGTAGTTTGAATTTTGCACTGAAAAAGTACAGTAAATAGTCACTACTATTAATGTGAGGACTTTACATAATCTCTGTGCTGTCTTTTATTATAAAAATTTTTTTAATGTTTATTTTTAAGACAGAGAGAAACAGAGCATGAACGGGGGAGGGGCAGAGAGAGAGGGAGACACAGAATCCAAAGCAAATCCAGGCTCTGAGCTGTCAGCACAGAGCCTGACGCGGAGCTCCAACTCACCAGACTGCGAGATCATGACCTTAGCCGAAGTCGGAAGCTCAACTGACTGAGCCACTCAGGTGCCCCAGTGCTATCTTTTATTATAAATAAAATACTCATGTAACAGAGTCCCAGGCCTTAAAGATTTTCTCACTTTTAGTAACTTCTTAATAATGAGCACTCAGAAGTCAAGCACTCTGTTATCAGGAACTGTTATCAACCCAGAAGTCAACAAAAATTGGAGACTGATCACTGATTAAAAGAACTAATGCAGCCGAAGGCCTGAATAAATTGGAATGAAGGAATAATTATACAAGTAGTGATAATTATAAAAGTTTATCCTCACACTGTAACTAAAAAATAAAGAGAAAAATTTAAATGGCAGATTTCCCCAATGGAATCCATATCATATAGTCATTAAAAATGATGGGGCGCCTGGGTGGCTCAGTTGGTTAAGTGTCCGACTTCGGCTCAGGTCATGATCTCACGGTCCGTGAGTTCAAGCCCTGTGTTGGGCTCTGTGCTGACGGCTCAGAGCCTGGAGCCTGGAGCCTGTTTCGGATTCTGTGTCTCCGTCTCTCTCTGACCCTCCCCTGTTCATGCTCTGTCTCTCTCTGTCTCAAAAATAAATAAACGTTAAAAAAAATTTTTTTTAAATGTTAAATACTTTAATCACAGGACAAAAAATGTTAAATACTTTAATCACAAGACAATATCCATAGTGTGTTAAAGGAAAAAAGTCTGACTACAAAATAAATGCAGTGTCTCTATCAAATATATATGCATACAGAAAATAGAATTGGAATAATATACAGCAACATGTTAAACTGTAGTAAACTATGTGTAAAGAAGTTAATTTTTTTCAGTGTATTATTATGCAATTTCTATTTTTTTCAGAAATTAGCAATATGTGTTACTTGTGTAATAAAATTTCAGTTACAATAGGTAAAAGTCTGAAGAGAATCTGAAAATAAAGATAATGTGAAGAGAAAAAATAAGGCAAAAGACAGAGACAGTGAATTATCAGTGTTAAGAGAGGTAGAAATGACTAGAAGGGAGATGAGAAAGGGGAGCAAGATATGAAGGTAAAGAGCTTAAGACTTTGATTTAGAAAGCATGGATTTGGAAGCCAGTTTTATTATCATTTACCAAACCTTATGAATATTCTGAGCTACCATGAGGTCCAAAATTAAAATGGGATTAGGAATAAGAAAACATTTGTAAACTTCAAATTTTCTACAAAGATAATTTCTTGCCAGAAGCAAATGAAGAAAGATGAACACAAACCCTATAGAAATCTCGAGTGTTAGGATAAGCTAAACCTACTTATTTCATTGCTAGTTAGGGGGGTTGAATATATCAAACAAAGGCAAAATCAATTAAGTACTCAATTATCATTAATGATTCATGGTTTCATGAAGCATACTATAACAGAGAACCTAAATTCTTAATTCATAATTAAACTCTCTGGGCAGAACAATGGATAAGCAGAGACTTAAAGATTTTAAAGTAATTTACAGATTTATCAAAGTAGTCGTTAATATATATATATGTATGTGTATATATATATACATATACTATACACATATATACATATACATATGTATATGTGTGTGTGTGTATATACATATATGGGACAGCATTATGTAAAATGAAGACAGAATGATCTGGTGGTACCAAATTTTGGCCAATCCTGAATTACTTTTTTTTTTCACCACTCTACCTGAAGTAGTACCTAAGCTGGATGCTAAATAAATGATATTTGAATAAGATGGTGAATGTTACATAAATTTGAAATTTATTCTGGAGACAGAAAGCAATGTTTTCAAGGGTGGAAGTGGTGTATTAAAAAATAAAGCAAAATAACCAGTAGCAGAGGGTTAGTTGGATGGAGCAAGGCAAGGGTGTAGGCAAGGAAGTCAATTTGAAGCACTAATCCAAAAGGGACAAATAAATCTCATCAAATGTTACAGTCTAATGAGTTGCCAGTATCTGCCTGTGCAATGTGTTGAAAAAGTTAAATCAAATTTCAGTAGGAAGGAGTGTATTGATCTATCCAGGACTCAGAGTCAGACTCTAGATAGTAAAGTATAGTAGAAGCAGTGAGAATTGAAAAAATGGATCTGAAATGTATTGGTAACACAGTTGACTGAATTGATGACACACTTAGATTTGGAGGATAGAGGAGTCAAAAATTAATGAAGTTTGTAACACTGGTGAGTTTCTCTAGAGTTTCTACTTTTTTTTACTTAGGAAAGGAGGCCTTTTTTATGTACTTCTAGCTCTATCTCATTGACCACCCTTAGATTCATGGGAAGCTGAGAAATTGAGTATTTCATTTCCTCGTCTCAAAAGTAGAGGAAAATAATAGGGATTGTAGTGGGAATAGATATGACTGAGCCAGTCAATAATATCTGTCATATTCTATAAGCCCTCATTCTGTCTGATGAACCACAAAGGCATTCTATGCCCCTGGGAACTGGTATTAGTTCAGAACCAGTGTCCAATCAATTCTGAAAAGCATATTTTTTCCCCCAGTGTGAAGTTACCTTGATACGTAGCCAGAGTTCCCTTTCATAGTGATATTTTCATAGTGATATTATTGCAGAATCCTTAGTGGTTCCTTCCCTTATTTCAAGTGGTCATGGGAACTAGGTGAGAAATTGTGATTCCCTTATTTAGAGTTTTTTTTTTTTTAATACAAAACAACTAAGATCTTAGTATTTTATTCATCTATTTCGATCCCATGATCAACTAGATATTGCTAAGTATTGTTGCTCCTGGCTGGCTCAGTGGGTTAAGCATCTGACTTTGGCTTAGGTCATGATCTAATGGTTTGGCTCATGAATTCAAGCCCCAAATCTGCTGTCAGCACAGAGCCCACTTGGTATCTTCTGTCTCCCTGGCTCTCTGCCCTTTCCCCGCTCGTGTGTGCATGCACACTCTCTCAAAAATAAATAAATGTTAAAAAACAACAACAACAACAACTTTGGGGCAAGTGGGTGGCTCAGTTAGTTAAGTGTCTGACTCCAGCTCAAGTCATAATCTCATGGTTCGTGGGTTCAAGCCACACATCAGGCTCTGCACTGGTGGCTTGGAGCCTGCTTGGGGATTCTCTCTCTCTCTCTCTGTTCCTCCCCCATTCACATTCGCTTTCTCTCAAAATAGATAAACTTAAAAAAAAAAAAAAAGATATTGCTAAGTATCCCTGCTGGTCAGACCATTTAATCACCACAAGATCCTGCTCCCTATTATCCTTATTATGCTTCTTTGCCTCTAATAATTGAGTTCTCTGCCATCTAGGGATCTTTGTATCACCATAGAAATCACTGCACCTATATCAACAGAAGACCCTACTATAGCACCCCCAGCCACAGAGAAAAACTACCACACAATCTTCCTTGACTTACAATGGGGTTATGTCCCAATAAACCCATTGTAAGTTGAAAATGTTGTAAGCTGAAAATGCATCTAACACACCTATCAAACATCGTAGCTTAGCATAGGCTACCTTAAACGTGCTCAGAACTGGGGTGCCTGGGTAGCTCAGTTGGTTGAGCATCCGACTTCAGCTCAGGTCATGATCTCGCAGTCCGTGAGTTTGGCCCTGCGTCGGGCTCTGTGCTGACAGCTCAGAGCCTGGATCCTGCTTCGAATTCTGGGTCTCCCTCTCTCTCTGCCCCTCCCCCACTTGTGCTCTGTCTCTCTCTCTTTCTTTCAAAAATAAAATAAACATTAGAAAAAAAATTTTTTAATAAAAAAAAATGTGCTCAAGCACTCTCAACAATAGCCAAATTGTGGAAAAAGCCTAAATGTCCATCACCTGATGAATGGATAAGGAAATTGTGGTTTACATACACAATGGAGTACTACATGGCTAGTAAGAATGAAATATGGCCCTTTGTAGCAACATGGATGGAACTGGAGAGTGTGATGCTAAGTGAAATAAGCCATACAGAGAAAGACAGATACCATATGTTTTCACTCTTATGTGGATCCTGAGAAACTTAACAGAAACCCATGGGGGAGGGGAAGGAAAAAAAAAAAGAGGTTAGAGTGGGAGAGAGCCAAAGCATAAGAGACTCTTAAAAACTGAGTGCAGGGGCGCCTGGGTGGCGCAGTCGGTTAAGTGTCCGACTTCAGCCAGGTCACGATCTCGCGGTCCGTGAGTTCGAGCCCCACGTCAGGCTCTGGGCTGATGGCTCAGAGCCTGGAGCCTGTTTCCGATTCTGTGTCTCCCTCTCTCTCTCTGCCCCTCCCCCATTCATGCTCTGTCTCTCTCTGTCCCAAAAATAAATAAATGTTGAAAAAAAAATTTTTTTTAAAAACTGAGTGCAAACTGAGGGTTGATGGGGGATGGGAGGGAGGGAGGGAGGGAGGGGTGGGTGATGGGCATTGAAGAGGGCATCTTTTGGGATGAGCACTGGGTGTTGCATGGAAACCAATCTGACAATAAATTTCATATATTAAAAAAATAATAAAAAAATATTTTCTACTAAAAAAAACGTGCTCACAACACAATGGCCTATAGTTGGGCAAAATCATGTAACACAAAGCCTATTATATAATTAACTGTTGAATATCTCATGTAATTTATTGAATACTGTACTGAAAGTGAATAACAATGGTTGTATGTGTACAGAATGGTTTTAAGTGTTTTAACGTTTTTTTAAATGTTTTAATGTTTTATTTTTGAGAGAGAGAGAGAGAGAGACTGAGAGGGAGAGAATGAGTAGGCTAGGGGCAGAGAGAGAGGGAGACAGAATCTGAAACAGGGTCTAGGCTCTGAGCTGTCGGAGCTGGATGCGGCGCTTAAACTTGTGAACTGTGAGATCATGACATGAGCCAAAGTCATACACTTAACCGACTGAGCCACCCAGGTGCCCCAAGTGTTTTAATGGTTTTAAGGGTATGTTTACCCTCGTGACTGAGTGGCTGACTATGTGCTTAATCACTCTTGCACCATCTTGAAGTTGAAAAATCATTAACTTGAACCATGTAAGTTGGAGACTGTAGTACTTTTCAAAGATGCTGACTCTCCCCTCTCCTGTGTATTTCTTAAATCTTGGTGAAGGGAGTGTACCTGGCACTCTTAGGGATACATGGTTACAGGTAAGTGGAAATTTGTTGATGAATAGTTCATGCCAATACTCTTACAAAACAAACTATTAGAACCATTGAATTTATATATACATATATGCATATATGTCAATATGTAATATTATAAATATAGATAATACATATTACATATATATAATCTCATCTAAAATTATTTTCTTCTTCATCTAGCACTCAATGAAATTTCTCATGTATTCTCCATACTTTTGTCAAGGTAAATTTGTAAACTTTCAACTGTCTTGCTATTTAAGTCTTGCTATACAAGTTTGACATTATAACTGGCCCCCAGAATATGCTGGAATCTGATTCTAAGTTGAGGAAAAATGTAAGTATTGGGAGTAGAGAATGAGAAAAACTGGCCTCTTCATGCAAGGTATGGCCTCAACAGATTTTGTGAAGTCTATCTAGATTTCCAAATAAGGCAGGAATGATCTCTTCAGACCAGTGAGAAGGGGTTGCTTTTGTTTGATGAATGAGGCTCAAACACTGAGAGGTTATGAGTTAAAGATACTTCAAATTATTTGAATTCTACCATGTGCCCATTTCATTTCTTTGGTTCTGCTCTTTCCTGAACAATGCCCTAATCTTCACAGAAGAGTTCTGACAAGGCTATGAATTCAACTGACATTGTAATTTGGCAATCTGTGGGCTCAGACTTTGAGTGTATTTGGCTCTTTTAGGCCCATGGCTGCGAAGAATAAATTCTTTTGTTACTATCAGAGGAAGTCCTTGATTTTTGGTCCCTACTTTAAGCTAAGAATTTAGAAATCTGATCTTATCACTGTCTTTAAGCTGTCCAGTGTTAGTATAAATAACCACCCCACCCTTCATTTTCTGCCAAAAGTTTTGCCTTCCATGGGCACGTCATTCTAGATGGCTGCAGTTTTATGCCATATGTGTACTGTATGCGTTGAGAATCCCAAGCAGGCTCCACAAAGTCAGTGTGGAGCCCAATGTGGGGCTTGAACTCACAAACCATGAGATCACGACCTGAACAGAAATCAAGGGTTGGATGCTTAATCAACTGAGCCACCCAGGAGCCCCTGTAGATGCCTAATTCAAACAGAAGAGAGTTCATAAAAAGCATCTGTTATTATAGTTTTTTATGAGGCTAGGTAGCTAGTAAGAATGTCCAAATTGCATCACAGAGCTGGTCTGGGGAAAACACTACTGCCAGTATTATAGAGGAGAGGTACCACATCACCCACTGATACCACACACTCCCACACTGAGTCCTGGCCTTAAGAGTCATGTGTGCATATCTCTAAGTGTGTGTGTGTGTGCGTGCACGTGCGTGTGTGTAGGGGGACTAGGAAAGTAAGTGTCTAGTAGTTTTGGCTCCTACAGTGGAATGTAGGCTCTCTGCTTCAGAGAGAGGTGATGTCCCAAACAGAGCGAGGGTTTTGTATGCTAAAACAAAAAATGTCCACTGCATGAGTCACTGACATATGGAAGGTAATGTAATCAATTAGGAGAAAACACATTGCATTTAAATTTCACATTTATGTGAGGTTTTGTGTTAGCCTGGGTCTTCCAAAAAGCAGATGCCATAATGGCAAGAGATTTATCAGGAAAAAAAAAAAAAAAAACAAACAGTGGAGATTTTAAAGCCGGAGAGTGAGAGCAAGAGCACTGACTGGTTGGAAAGGTAAGATGTAGAAAACTAGATAAAGAGAAACAATGAATCTACAGTGAATAAAGAATAAGTAGATAGATTTTTACAAAATGGCTGTTGGTGGGGAATGCTATCTCAGAGCTAATCTTATTTACTGATGAAGAATTTGTAATAAGTTTAGGAAAGATTGGAAGAACCAGAAAAGGAGTGACGGCTTGGCACTCAGAAACACTGAATGACAGTGCTGGGGCAAATTCTGCCAGTCTTTCCAATATATTATTCCCTTAACTGTTCCTTCCCATAGTCAACATCTAAAGTTGCTGGTTAAAACCAGTAAAAGGTGTAGCTGCACTGAGAATCCAAAAGTTAGCTTGAATATTAGAAGTGCCAATGGAAAGGGAAAGGGAAAGTTGCAACACAGTTTGATGAAAGTGAAAGGTAGACATAAGAAGACTGATTTTTTTTAAGTTTATTTTTGTATTTAAGTAGTCTCTACCCCTAATGGGGGGCTTGAATTCAGCACCCGGAGACAGAGTCCCATGCTCCTCTGACTGAGACAGCCAGGTGCCCCCGCTTTTCATATTTGGAAGCAAAGTTAGTATCCAGGGGATTTACGATTAACAGGGTTGTGCACAGGAAATGCCATCTTGCAAAGAAATATTTCTGGAATCAGATTCCAAAGGAGGAACTTGCAGTGCAATTATGGTACTGCTGAACCTTGAACAAGAGATTGCATGGTAGGTGGTGTGTGAACTCAGGAACCTTGTAACAGAAACAGGATAGAGGCCGGATTGGAAGAATAAAAACCCCATTTTTAAAGTGAGGATGGGAGTGTAATTCGAGAGGACTGCTAAGATTGTCAAGGCAAGAAGCCTTCATATTTGTCCAGAAGATAATCTTACACATCCTTTTAATGACCAGTTCCTCAAGCCCCTAACTTGTTTCCACCAGTTTCCTCTTTTTTTTTTTTTTTTTCTGTTTCCTCGTGAGGAGACCTGAGAGGACCCAGAATCCGTATCATCCTGAAGTGTGGAGATTTAAGACCGAATTTCTGTTGATGTCTAGGGAGAATGGTAAATTGTTGGGAAAAACCTTACACTTGCCCCAAAAGACAACATTTTTTCTACAATATTTTTCTTTCCGGTGTGGGGCGGGGCGGTATCTGTGTTTAAGATCAAGAATTTAAAAGACCCTACACACCGTCTTCTAGCTTAGAAAGTCTCCACAGAGGGAAGAAAACAGCAGGAGCAGCTGCCCGGTCTTCGGTGACGGCGGGGCGTGCACCAGGCGGAGACCGGGCGGGGCCGGGGCCCTAGGATCCCGCTGAGGGCGAGGCCTGCGCCCAGCACAACCACGTGACTCCTTCGCCCCTTGGGACACCGACGCATGCGCGCCGCGCTCTCGACGAGGCGGCTTCGGTGTTGGTGGCGGCTGCCGCGGTGGCTGTGGGACGGAGACGGTGGAAGTGCCATCCTCGGCTCGGTTGGCCCAGACTGCGGCTCATGGCCTTGAGTGGCATCCGTCATCAGGTCAGTTGGGGCGGGCGTCTTGGAATTGGCCTGGGGGGTGGGGTTGGTGATTCGAGGGACTGGAAGGGGCCTGCCTTGTTTCAGGCCGCACTGGGGTTGCGGCCTCCCTCTCCCGCCGTGTTTGAGGCCAGGCTTGGCCTGGCCTCGGCTCCCAGCTGTCCATTCCTTTCTCCTTCCCACCTGTTGGGTGGAGCAGTGCAAGGTTTCTTTTCTTAGTTAGACCAAACGCTTCTCTGACGAGTCCTTACGGAGCGCGGGGAAATGTGGGCCTCCACCTTGATATAGGAAGCGGTGAGTCTGAAGCCCTTGCTTCCTCAAGAGATGCAAACCAGTGTGCCGGGACAACTGGGAATGGAAGGGACTCAGTAGTAGCCGCTAGAGAATTGGGAGAATTCAAATTCTGTTAATTAAAGCTTGTAGGCGCCTTGTAGGGGCGCGCGCTGCGTGTTCTGACTACACTAGTCACACTTTTAGGACCCTGAGTCACAGCACCTCAAATACCGGCCAGAGGTTTTGGCGGCACAGGATAGAAGCAGGAAAAGCAGCCATTGAAGATCTTAATAGGATCTCTTAAAGAAATCTATTTAAAAATAATGCTTACCTTTTGTAGTCGGAGACCAACAGTGTGTTTTTCTCGCTTTGAAATTTAGTAAGTAGTACTGCTCTTTTTATGGATGATATTATAATACCATATTATTTTATGCCGATTTTTTAGTTTGATGTTCATGTTGCCTTCTCTGTAAGGACTTCATGTTATTTGGCAACTGATCCAATCTGTTCAGAAATACTGTAAACTTTTTTACAGCTGGAAAGGTTGAAGCTTACAGGGAAGCATGAAGCTCGTGTTGGAACTTAAGTGTTTTGTATGAAGCTCGTGTTGGAACTTAAGTGTTTTGTCTCTCTGGGAGCTTAAGTGGATTGAAAAAAAACAAACAACTGTCAGGTACCCCCCCTCCTTCCTCCCATTTATAACCTCATTCTAGAGTTGCAAAAGTTGGAACTTTCCACTGTTCAGCTTCTGGTAGGGATAAAGTGAACTAAAGGAGTTCTGCTAAAGAATACAGTTCTTAGACTCTGAACTCTGGAATAATTAGGTGTTGACCAAAGATGGCTAATTAGTAGGTGGTATGAGATATTTGAAATGAGAATTGAAAAGCAGAATTTTTTTTTTTTTTTTTTTAGTGTCAGAGTATTTGGTAATATTTTTACTTGCTTACCTATTGTTGAGTAAGAAAAAGAATTTTATAAATCAGATGATAAAAGTGTGTGTGTGTGTGTGTGTGTGCGCACACGCCTGTGTTTTAAAGATAAAGAACAGGGATACCTGGCTGGCTCAGTCAGTAGAGCATGGGACTGTTGATGTCAGGGTTACAAGTTCGAGCTCCATGTTGGGTGTGGAGATTACTTAAAAATAAAATCTTAAAAACTAAATAAATAGAACAGAGCCTTCTGTGGTATGTTAGTAAATAATTCCACGTAGAACATAGGATTTTCTGTGTATGTGAAAAATAGTCAAAGGAGATAGGAAGTAGTAGTAGTTCCAGTCAAATGGTGATTTTTTTTTCAAAGACCTGAAGATGACGCAGACATTTATGTAAATATGTGTATATAAAGTTGAGTTTTTGGAACATACTAAGTGTTTAATATGTGGAAACTTAAAAAAGGTATGCTATGTGTGAACATTCTGTTTAGCCTCTGAAAGTCGTTGCCAAAACCAGTGGTTAGTCTCTTTTCTTAACAGCATTTGTTTTCAAATTGGCTTATCTGTGTTTGAGGAACAGAGTATCTGATTGTAAAGCTAGTTGATTTGCAGTACGCAAACTACTGACTTTTTAGTCCTTAGATTTTTTTTGTGTGTTGCTCTGCTTATGAAAAGAATAATAAACAGTATGATCTTGAGTGCCTATAGAGTTAAAAGACATTAAATTAGACTTCCCATTCTTAGTTAAGTATGGGTTAAGTGATCCACCAAAAGACCTTTTAAATTTTAAGATGGCATGCTGAATTGTTAGTGAAATGTTTAATGTATGTTATAACTGAACTAAAAGTTCAATGTATGATAAAGAACTGTATTTATTTAATGTACTATACTGTCAGTTTATAATTTATCATGTTTTCTTTCGTGCTTATGAACTTTAGGTCTCTAATAAGATTTTATAAGAAAGTGCAATGTAGTAAAAAGGCATTGATTGGTTTGGTGAGTTGAGAAAAGGAGGAAAGTTTTGTTAGGCTCAGAAAACAGGGTGAGCCAAGGCTCAGACATGAAAAATATATTGGGCTTTGTAAATGGCAATGAGGAGGAATACTGTAGGATTCGTATGTTTGAAAAGTTATGTCACTCACTTGTTCAACAGACATTTAATGTGCTGTTACATACCAGACACTGTTTTAGGTTCTAGGAACACAGTACTGAACAAAACCAAGATCTCTGTTCTTCTGAATTTAACATTACAGTAATATTAATTTATCCGTAGCCTTAGTGTAGCAGTGTTTTTCAATTCTTTTTGACTGAGACCTGTAATAATTTGTACATGTAATAGTGAATCCCAAAAAACAGTAGTTGCATTCTGTATGTGTTTCAACAATAGGCCCTCAATATGTGCCTGAACTCTGATACTTTGTTTTCAATTCTATATTTTTCTATTAAAAAACAAATGAGAAGCTGATTTGAAAAGCTGATTTGAAGGGGTCTAAAGTTTGATAAATAGTACTTAAGAGGGGAGATAAAATAGGAGCACCTGGCTAGCTCAGTCAGTAGAGCATGAAACTCTTGATCTCCGGGTTGTGAGTTTGAGCCCCATGTTGGGTGTAGTGATTCCTTAAATAAACAAACTTTGGGGGTGCCTGGGTGGCTCAGTTGGTTAAGCATCCAACTTTAGCTCACGTCATGATCTCACGGTTTGGTTCGTGAGTTCTAGCCCTGTGTTGGGCTTTGTGCTGATAGCTCAGAGACTGGAGCCTGCTGAGAGAGGGAGACACAGAATCCGAAGCAGGCTTCAGGCTCTGAGCTGTCAGCACAGATCCTGATGTGGGGCCCAAACTCACAAACTGCGAGATCATGACCTGAGGCGAAGTCAGACGCTTAACCAACTGAGCCACCCAGGCACCCTTAAAATTTTTTTCTATTTTATTTTTCATTTGCAAAAAAGAACAAGCTGGTCTGAAGCAGTCTACGGTTTGAAAAATGTTGGTCTATTGAGGGAGATAATGATTACTTAAACTATAGCAATACTACTGTGAGTAAAAAGAAGGGGATGGTTAATTCTTATGTTAGGGTATACCAAATAAGTAAATTATTTACCCTGTTATAGTGTAATACTATGAATAAAAGAAAAAAAAAATAGGGGCACCTGGGCGGCTCAGTAGGTTCAGGTCACGATCTTGTGGTTTGTGAGTTCAAGCCCCATATCAGGCTCTCTGCTGTCAGCCTGTCAGTGCAGAGACTACTTCAGATCCTCTGTCCCCCCCCTCCTGCTTGCACTGTCTCAAAAATAAATAAATATTAAAAAAAAAGATTGAGGAAGGTAAAGGGAATCATGTGTGCTGGGGATGGGAGCAAGTTACAATTTTAAATAGGGTTGTCCAGGTAGGTCTTATTGAGAAAGTGACCTTTCAACGAAGGAGGAGATAAGGAAGTTATCCATATGAGTATCTGGGAGAAGATAATGCTGGTAGAGGAAACAGTCACCTAAAAGGTTCTAAGGCTGGAGAATGTGGTCTGTTTCAGAGAAAACAAGATGTCATTGTGACTGGGGCTGAGTGAGGCCAAGGGTAGGAGAAGATGAGGTCAAAAGGACAGTGAGTCATTGCAAGGGCAGTGACTTTTACTCTGTGAGAGCAGTGGAGTGACATGGTCTTGTTTATGTTTTAAAAAGAATACTATCTGCTGTATTGAGAATGGACTGGGGATTGGGAGCTGGTGGAATGCAGCAAAAGGGAAGAAGCGGGAGACCTGTAGAAGGTTATGGAAGACTGTCATAGTATTGTAGATGAGAGATGAGTGGTTTGAATGAAAATCATAAGAAGTGTGATGCTGAATATAAAAGATTTCATAAAAAATTGGTTGGGTGTGAGGGAAAGAAGAGTCAAGCAAGGATGAGTCCCCGAGATTTTTGGCCTGAGCAACTGAAAGGAGGGATTTTCTGTCAGAGATGGAGAAGGAAATGGATAGAGCAGGTTTTGGGGGAGAGATCAGAAGTTCTTTTAAGGACATTTTATAATTTGAAATGACTGGATGGGAATTTGGGAGTTGGCACATAATTAGTATTTAAAACCATGTGAGATTGGGGAGTTAATGGAGATAGGAGTAGATGACCAAGGATTGAGTCCTGGGGCACTCTAAAAGATCACATAGAGGGGTGCCTGGGTGGCTTAGTCGGTCGAGTGTCCGACTTTGGCTAAGCTCATGATCTTGTGTTTCGTGACTGTGAGCCCCGCATTGAGCTGTGGGCAGACAGCTTGGAGCCTGGAGCCTGCTTCAGATTCTGTGTCTCCCTCTCTCTCTGCTCCTCCCCTGCTTGCACTCTGTCCCTCTCTCAAAAAAAAAAAAAAAAAAAAAAAAATCACATAGGAGAGGAATACCCAATTTGCCTCAGGAGACTGGCACTCAGGTGAAAGAGTGATAGTGAGGTAGGAAGAAGAGATGATGTGACTTGGAAGCCAAGTGAGAAAATATATCAGATGGGAGAACATTATCAGCCCAAGGAGAGTGTTGGTTGAGAAAAAGAGCTGAGGATAACATCTTGGGAGCTACCAATTCTTTTTTTTTTTTTTTTTTTAATTTTTTAAAATGTTTATTTATTTTTGAGACAATGTGAGAGACAGAGTGCAAGCAGTGGAGGGGTGGACAGAGAGAGACACAGAATCCAAAGCAGGCTCCAGGCTCTGAGCTGTCAGCACAGAGCCCGATGCGGGACTCGAACTCACGAACTGTGAGATCATGACCTGAGCCAATGTTGGATGCTTAACCGATGTTGGACGCTTAACCGACTGAGCCACTCAGGCGCTCCGGGTGCTACCAATTCTTATAGGTAAGGGAGCAATCCAAGAAGGTAGGAGGAAAGCTATGTAAATGCGGTATGTCAGAAAAGGCAAGGAAAGAGAACCTTTCAAGTAGAAAGTCATCATTCCTGTTGGATGCTGTGAAGAGTGAATCAGAGAAAAACAAAACAAAAAAAAACCAAGAGTAGATCAGAAAGATGAATTAGGAAGCATTCAAATGAATTTATACACAAGAAGATTGTGACCTTGGCAAATTTCAGAGTGGTAAGGAAACCAAATTACCAAGTGAATGGAGGTTACAGAAGTAGAGATAACAAGCTTAGACAACTTAGTTGACTTTGTCCTTAGAATAAAATCCAAATTTTAACATAGCTTATGCTTGATTACCCTTTGCTTTTTTTTTTTTTTTAAGTTTATTTACTTATTTTGAGAAGGAGAGGCAGAGAGAGAGGGAGAGAGAGAGAGAGAATATCCAAACAGGCACAGAGCCTGACATGGGGCTCGATCTCAGGAACCATGACATAATGACCTAAGCTGAAAGCAAGAGTCAGATGTCCCACAGACTGAAACACACCCAGGTGCCCCTACCGTTTGCTTGTTTTTAAGTTAAGCTACATTGTAGTATATATGTTATAAATTATTATATAAAAGAAGAAAAACATTTACACATGTTGAATGCTAGTGGAATAGATTTAGTACACTGAGAGAAACTGATGAAGAGTAAAGATAATTTAAGAAGCAACATTCTTGAGAAGATGGGTGGGAGAAATGATCAGATCATGAGTTGTTCAGGGTATGACCTTTGGTAGGAGCAGAGATACTTAATCAGTTATGACCAAGGCAAGGAGGAGGACCAGTAATGATGGATTTCAGCCATTATAGGAGTGCTATAAAACAAATACTTTGAGAGGGGAAAAGAGGCAAGATTATAAATGAGGTGAGGGGTTGGGAGGTTGGTATCATAATATATTTCTTGGAGGTGTAAAGAATTTTAAGAAGGAAATGGAGGATTAATGGAGATCTAATAGGATAAAGACTGACCACTGGTTGTGGCAAATAGCTCACTATGAGAAATTAGTATTTTTATTGGAGTGATATGGGCTGGACTGCATAGTGTACTAACAGATGGTTAAATTATTTCTAACTATAGAAATGTCACTTATTTTTAGGTATCACTTTTATTGACTTTGTTAGTCTAAAACTTACAGGATTCATCATTATTTCTTTAAGAGAAAATTCTACAAGTGTTAGTGTTAGGTTAAAATATGCTTAATTTTAAGGTTTATGCTACATGTTGGCATATTGAAATTTTAGAATATAATCCCAAAGAAATAGCTTTTCAAAAATAAGTATTTACATGAGATTCACTGTGACATACTTAGTAAGTATTAGGAAGGACTCAAACCAGACTGAGGGATATTTAAGCAAATATGGACATAGGGTCCTTCTTGCTTAGCGGGCCTCTCTGAACATGCTAAATAAACACTTGTCTCAGAACGTGGCTGTTTCTGCTGCCTGGAATTTTCTTGCTTTGCATATCTGTATAATTGACTTTCCTACTACCTCATCTTCTCCTTTGTTTTGTTCTTAGTACTTAATGCCATGTACACACTGTAAACTTACTTTTTTTTTTTTTTTAAAGAGATGTCTGTATTATTCAACTAAGATGTCAGCTCCTTGTAAGGACTTTGTTTTGTTCAGTTAAATTTCCAGTACTGGAACAGTAGTATCTGACACACAGATGTTGCTTACTAAATATTGAATGAATATTATTACACAGGGAAATGATACTGGTTAGAAATTTTTTAAAAACCCTTGGGGCGCCTGGGTGGCGCAGTCGGTTAAGCGTCCGACTTCAGCCAGGTCACGATCTCGCGGTCCGTGAGTTCGAGCCCCGCGTCGGGCTCTGGGCTGATGGCTCAGAGCCTGGAGCCAGTTTCCGATTCTGTGTCACCCTCTCTCTCTGCCCCTCCCCCGTTCATGCTCTGTCTCTCTCTGTCCCAAAAATAAATAAACTTTCAAAAAAAAAAAAAAAGTTAAAAAAAAAAAAGAAAAAAAAATAGAAAAAAAAAAAACCCTAAATGGAGGGGATTCAGCATAATTTGTACACCTAATTTCAGTAAAATTAAAAAATGACATAAAAAAAGAAAAAAAATTGTGTAAACCCTAAAGGACAAAGAACAGAAGAACAAATCAGCATGAGAATTAACATCTTGGAAGAAACAGATGGACAGGATTTAACTGATGAACTTAGGTTTTCATTTTTCTGCGTTTAGTTCTGTACTTGCAGAAAGGGAAGTTAATAAAAAAAAAAAGTAAGATGGATCATCCCACAAAATTCCAGAGAGGCTCAGGAATTCCGGGTACCAAGCACCTCTGAAGATGAGAGTGCTGAATGGAGCTAAAAATTCGAGGGTTGGTTGAAAGTCTAGAGTAGGTTAGACCATAGATTTTCCTTCTCCATGTAGTATAGACTGCAAAAAACTGAATGCTAATTATTTGAAGAGGGTGGAACCAGAGAAGTTTTGACACAGGTGGTGGGAGGTGGGGCAAGGGTAAAGGGTCTTGATGCAAATGGGAAATGAATGAAAGCTTACATACTGAATGGTGACATCACTAGCCCTGTTTATTTTCTTTGGTCCCAGAATGCATGTTGCCTTCTTTATAGATTTTTAAGTTGAAACATTCTTTGGGAAAACTTAACACAAGGGAAGTGATGTAAAGCACTGACATTTAGTGAGCTCCCCCTCAATAGAATGCCATCCTGTGTGGAGCCTCACCAGTTTCCAAACTTGTATCTAGTTTCTGATTTTTTGTGATGCCTCACACTTCTTCAACAGCAGTTTGAAGACCACTCCACTTGGGAGAACAAAGCAAATACTCGAAAGACACTCAGAAGAGAGTGCTGAGAACAGAAGAAAATTTAAAAGTGACTTATAGAGACAGAGAGCAGGAGATACTGCACTAGTGAAACAGGAATAGGAAACTACAAAATAGATTATTCAGAGAATTAAAAAAGGGAATTAAAATAAAAATCTAGTAAAAGTGATCTGAGGAGAATGGGGATGGGGATGAGGTAAATGAAGGAAAAGGTAAGAAAAGTAGAGAATCAGTCCAGGAGGTCTAACACCTGAGTAATGTGAGTTCAAAAAAAAGATAAAAGATAAAACCAAGTGGAGAAAATATCACTGAAATGATACATGTGGAACATAAGAATTGAATGATGTAAATATCTAGATTAAAGTAGGTCTCCGAAATAAATGCCAG
This sequence comes from Prionailurus bengalensis, assembly GCF_016509475.1. Taxonomy (NCBI): domain Eukaryota; kingdom Metazoa; phylum Chordata; class Mammalia; order Carnivora; family Felidae; genus Prionailurus; species Prionailurus bengalensis. The sequence goes on from NC_057355.1 coordinate 94,050,225, forward strand.
CAGAATAAGTAGAAAAGAATCACCTTAAGGCACATATCATTATGGAATTTCGGAACACCTGGGATGAAGAGAGATGTTAAACACTGCCTTGGAGAAAAAACCAGGTCTCATATAGAGGAATTTTCTCAATAGGAGTACACTATGCTAGGAAACAATGGAAAGATTCCTTCAAAACTCCTTTTTTTAATGTTTATTTTTGAGGTGGGGGGAGGGAGGGAGGGAGGGAGAGAACGTTATCAGGAGAGGGGCAGAGAGAGACTGAGACACGGAATCCAAAGCAGGTTCCAGGCTCTGAGCTGTCAGCGCAGAACCCGATGCAAGGCTCAGACTCACAAACTGAGATCATGACCTGAGCCAAAGTCGGATGCTCAACCAACTGTGCCACCCAGACAGGCGCCCCCTTATCTATCTATCTATCTATCTATCTATCTATCTATCTATCTGTCTAATCTTTATGCCCAGCATGGGGCTCAAACTCACGACCCCAACATCAAGAGTTGCCTCTTCTGACTGAGCCAGCCAAGCACCCCCCTTCAATACTCTTTAAGAAACAATTATTTTCATTCTAGAATTTTATACTTAGACAATCTATCATTCAATTGTGAGAATTTTAAAATTGAAAAGTCTTAATTTTTTTACACCACATACCCTTTTTGAGAAAGTTATAGAAATATTCTCTAAAAGAGGGAATAAGTCAAGAAAGAAAAAGGCTGTTATAAATGAGAAATAAGTGAAAGGAATTCCTTGGATCAAAATGAACAGACAAAACCTAGACCAGACAAGCCAGTCTAGATTGCTGCAGATTAGATAGTTTTGGAAAGGATGTCTCCCGAAGGGAAAATGGACTTGATACTATAAGTATCAGGTTTTTTGTTTTGTTTTGTTTTGTTTTTTAAGTAAACTGTGCCACACATGGGGCTCAATCAGACTCATGACCCTGAGATCAAGAGTCGTATGCTCTACCAACTGAGCCAGCCAGGCATCCCAAATGTCATTTTTTTTTTTTTTTTGAAGGACTTTTATAAGGCCTCTACAGGAGTTTGGAGTCATTTTTCAAAGACAGACAAACTTGAAAATAATAAGGAAAGATTTAAAGAGGTAGAAGCAAGGAAATGTAATTATAGTATATAAGATAGCTTGAAAAAAATGTTTACAGAGGCATGCTAATGTAAACCTGAATGTTGATTTAACTCCAAACTGATGGAAATTAGAGCATGTGAGAAGGAAATTGTGAAGGTATGTTTGGTACAATAGTTAAACCCTAATCTTCTGTAAGATGGTAAAAAATGTCTAAAATTGAAAAATCAAGAAATAAGATAGACCTCCAGATAAACTCTGTCTTGACTACTAGTTTTATGAAGTCAAAGTCAACAGCTCTTTCCCTCCTAATACTTATGCAAAAAAATTTAAGTGCATTGTGAAGTTCTTTTTTCTTTTCTGTTATTTAAGAAAATTTTTTTGAATGTTTATTTTTGAAGGAGAGACAGACAGAGAGTGAGCAGGGGAGGAGCAGAGAGAAAGGGAGACAATCCAAAGTGGGCTCCAGGCTTTGAGCTGTCAGCACACAGAGTCCAACTCGGGGCTTGAAATTCACAGTGAGATCATGACCTGAGCCGAAGTTGGAGGTTAGGACGGAAGGTTAGGATGCTTAACCAGCTGAGCCACCCAGATGCCCCTCCTTTGTTATTTTAAAGTATAACATCTTAGGTTTAGGTAAAACTTTCTAAGGAACTTGTTTGCCGTGATACTTTTCATTTATGTGAATTTATAGACCTCCACATGCTTTGATCTCATCTGATCTTAACAGCCCTGTGCAAGTAGTATAAAGTGTTTCAGAAGTGAGGAAAGTAAGAATGACCTAGGATCACATGCTTATATTAAGGGAGAGAAGTAGGACTTACTCCCCCTACTCTGTTTATTCTGATATTTACCATTTTATATCTTCTTATGATGAAAGAAAGATCTGGAAATTCTAATGCCTACTAGTCTTTTGTACTTTGTATTTCCTAGTTTAGTTATAATTAAACTGTTGTCTTACCTTTTATTTAAAATTGTAATAAAAACCACATAACATAAAATTTACCTTAACTATTCTTAAGTGTATAGTTCAGTAGTGTTAAATATATTCACATGGTTATAAACAGATTACTAGAACTTTTCATCTTAATCTGAAACTACACTCATTAAACAACTCCCCTTTTCTCCCTCACTCCATTCCCTGGTAACTGCATTCTACTTTCTGTTTCTGTGAATTTGGTTTGTGACTGGCTTACTTCACTTAGCATAATGTCCTCAAGGTTCATCCATATAGAGTATGACAGGATTTCCTCCATTTTAAAGGCTGAATAATATTTCATTGTATATACCACATATTATTTATCTGTCAATGGACATTTGGTTTGCTTCCTTCTTTTGGCTGTTGCATATAGTGCTGCTAATGAACGTTGATGTGCATATAGCTGTTTTGGTCCCTGCTTTTAGTTGGATATATACCAAGTGGGATTCTTAGGTCATATATAGTAGTTTTATTATTACTTTTCTCAGGAAACTCCATACTATTTTTTATAGCAGTTGCATCATTTTACAATTCCACTAACAGTGTATGAGGATTCCAGTTTCTCCTCATCTTTACCAACACTTGTTATTTTCTGTTTTTTTTTTTTAAGTTTATTTATTTAGTTTGAGAGTGAGAGTGTGCAGGAGGGGCAGAGAGAGGGAGAGAGAGAGAGAATCCCACACCCCGTGAGATCATGACCTGAGCCAAAATGAAGAGTTGGACACCTAACCGACTGAGCCACCCAGGCACCCCTCTGTTTTTTTGATAGTAGTTATCATAACAGATGTGAGGTAATACCTCATTGTGATTTTGTTTTGCATTTTTCTGATGATTTGTGATATTGAGCATCTTTTCATATGCTTCCTGGCCATTTGCACATCATCTGTGGAGAAATGTCCATTGAAGTCCTTTGCCCTGTTTTTTTCTTAGAAAAAATTTTTTAATGTTTATTTTTGAGAGAGAGAGAGAGACAGACAGACAGACAGACATACACACACCAAGGAGGGGAGGGGCAGAGAGAGAGAGGGAGATACAGACTCTGAAGCAGGCTCCAAGCTGTCAGCACAGAGCCTGATGTGGGGCTCGAACTCACGAACTGCGATCATGACCTGAGCTGTAGTCAGACGCTCAACCGACTGAGCCACCCAGGTGCCCTGTCCTTTGCCCATTTTTAAATCAAATTATTATTTTTTTTTTTGCTGTTGTTACTGAGTTGTAGTTCTTTACATATCCTGGATATTAACCCCAATTGGATATAAGATTTGCAAATATTTCCTCCTATTTCTGTAGGTTGCCATTTCACTCTGTTGATTGTGTTCTTTGATCCACAAAAGTTGTAAAGTTTGCTGTAGCCTATTTGTCTGTTTTTACTTTTGTTCCCTTTGTTTTTGGTGTCATTTCCAAGAAATCATTGCCAAATTCAATGTAATGAAGATTCCCATACGTTTTATTTTAGAAGTTTTATATTTCTAGGTTTTACATTCAGGTTTTTAATCCATTTTGAGTTAATTTTTGTATATGGTATAAAGTAATGATCCAATTCCATTCTTTTGCATGTGAATATCCAGTTTTCCCAGCACCACATGTTAAAGATACTGCCCTTTCTTCATGGAGTGATCTTAGTAGCCTTGTTGAATAAAACCACCCTGTGACCCAGCAATTGCACTATGAGGTATTTACCCGAAAGATACAAAAATACAGATCCGAAGGGGCACATGAACCCCGATGTTTTTAGCAGCATTATCAACAACAGCCAAATTATGGAAAGAGCCCAAATGTCCATTGACTGATGAATGGCTAAAGAGTTGGGGTGTGTGTGTGTGTGTGTGTGTGTGTAAACATACATACATATGTACATGTGTATAATGGAATATTACTCAGCCATCAAAAATAATGAAATCTTGCCATTTGCAACGACATGGATGGAGCTAGAGTATATTAAGCAAAATAAGTCAGAGAAAAACAAATACCATATGACTGCACTCATATGCAGAACTTAAGAAAGAAAACAGATGCACATAGGGTAAGTTGGGGGAGGGTGGAGAGAGGGAGGCAAACCATAAGAGACTCTTAAATACAGAGAACAAAGACAGGGTTGTGGGAGGGGTGGTGGGTATTAAGCGCTGGATGAGCTGATGAGCGCTGGATGTTACAGGTAAGTGATGAATCACTAAATTCTCTTGAAGCCAATATACTATATGTTAACTAACTAGAATTTAAATAAAAACTTAAAAAGAAAATCATTTATATATGCAAAAGTTTCTTTCTGGGCTCTTTGTTCTATTGGTGCATTTGTTTTTATGCTAAAACCATGCTGTTGTCTTCTTCCTTTTGTTATTTTTTACCCCTTTGCGGTTTTGCTAATTGGAAGTATTGTTGTTAAGAATAAAGTGAGACCAGTTAATTGCCACATTATGAAGAATGTGTTGGAATAACTTACTGAAAAATAACTTTAGTGTATTCTTTTGGCTATGTGATTTTTGGAGTAATCTGAAAAAATGATCTCCCTAAGGGTAAGGATGATGTTCTTAATTCTTACAACACTTTAATTGCAGGGTGTGGAGTAATCGATAATGTCTGAAGATGCAGGGGTGTGGTAAATTTGCTGATTCCAGAAGAAACCATTTTGTACCACTTAAGTGTGCTATTAGAGTAGGGCTGGTAGTAAATGAGTCAATGTATCAGCCAACATTCTTTGTTTTTTTGAGTGGCTTTGAAATAAAAGGACACAAGTCAGTGACTGATTTGCATATTAATCTTCAAATGTGTCTTTTCTTTAAAGAAGGGGGGAAAAAAGGAAAAAATAAATTGAGAACTTCTTTGCCTTTTTCTAGGCTTTCAAATGGCTTAAGCCTGGAAAAGCTTAGGACATTAATCAGTCATTGCAGTAACTTATTTTTTCTGGTAGTGTAATACTGTACTTTGAATTCTCCTATACTGTATACTGGTGAGATTGCTGCTTGTTTTATTTCTTCTCAGAATCCTCTGTAGACTTCATCTCTGTCTTTTCTTCTCAAATCCCTCTGGCTCTACCCTGCTTACCTGCTGCTTACCTTCCACTTTCTCCATAAAACCCTGTTCATTCTGGTCAGTTTCTCTTGTCTCTGAATCAGTCCTAATTTCTACCTGTTTGTCAAGAAAGATTATTCTATCAAGTCAAGTGGACTTTTCTTCTATTCTGGAGTAATTATTTTCCTATTATTCTAAAACTTACAGCTTTTCAAAGTTAAGACCACGTTCTGTATTTCATGAGGCTCTTCTAGATGGCTGTAATTTTCAGTTGATTTCTCTAAACTTTGTTTCATTTGAAATTCTCTGTTTTGCCTGGTTTTTTGATCTCTCTCCCACTGAATTGATAAGAACTTTATCTTATACTTAGGTATGCTCTACCAGCAATGTAATATAGTACTGGATATACATCAGGCATTAAAAACTTTTTGTTTCCATCTGAATTCCCCCCTCATCTTTTTTTTATTTTTTTCTTCTCTCTATTCTTCCCATCCCTTCCCACTTCTTTTTTTAACATTCCTTAGATTTAGCTGATTATAGTTATTTCTTCCAGTGGCATTCAGCCTCAAAAAGTCTCCTGATTTAATATGTTAAATTTCTTTGTTGGGAAAAAATTTGCTTCATACTGTATTTTTAAATAATGTTTTAGGGGCGCCTGGGTGGCGCAGTCGGTTAAGCGTCCGACTTCAGCCAGGTCACGATCTCGCGGACCGTGAGTTCGAGCCCCGCGTCGGGCTCTGGGCTGATGGCTCAGAGCCTGGAGCCTGTTTCTGATTCTGTGTCTCCCTCTCTCTCTGCCCCTCCCCCGTTCATGCTCTGTCTCTCTCTGCCCCCAAAATAAATAAAAAATAAACGTTGAAAAAAAAAATTAAAAAAAATAGTGTTTTAAACATGTATTAAAGTTTGGATTTCATATCTGTTTGACAATTGACCTATACACATAAGCTAGTAAGAAGGCAAACTCACAGAAAATGTTTTCAATGAAGATCATATTTCCTTAGTTTACAAAGAACTTATATAAGCCAATAAGAATAAAAATTAGTAATGCAATAGAAAATGTGAATATAGGTTCTGAAAAGGCATTTAAGAAAAAAAGAAAAATAGAAATTTGGCTTTTTCATAGTTAAATGCAAATCACAATGACAATGAGGTACTACTTTTTTTTTTAATCAGATAAACAAAAATTAAGTTTTATGGTACTTACTGCTGACAAGGGGAAATGGAGAAATGGCCGTTCTAATGCATTGTTAGTGGGACTTCATTTGTCTGCAAGTAATAGAAATTAGGACTTCATTTGCCTGCAAATAATAGAAAACCTGTCTATTGATAGTAGTTTAAACTAATAGGGACTTAGTTTCTCGTACTGTGTGAAGTTGACATTGTGTTATTAGTAGCTTGATGATGTTAGGGCTGGCATTTGAAATTTTTTTTAAATTAAAATCTTTATTTTGAGAGAGAGAGAAAGCAGAGGAGGGGCAGAGAGAGAGGAAGGGAGAGAATCCACACTATCAGCACAGAGCCTGACGTGGGGCTCGATACTCTGAACCATGAGATCATAACCTGAGCCAAAAATCAAGAGCTGGACACCTAACTGACTGAGCCACCCCGGTGCCCTTGGCATGTTTGAAAAAAAAAAATGTTTATTTAAGTAATCTCTACACCCAATGTGGGGCTCAAACTAAAAGTTGCACGCTCTTCCTACTGAGCCAGCAGGTGCCCCAGGGCTGGCTGTCTTAATTTTCCTGGCCAACCCCTAATTGACTGCTTCACGGACATAGGTTGTTTTAGATATAATGTTCAAGGTGAGAAGAAAGTGGTAGAACCTACACTATTTGTGACTGTTCCGTTTAATCAGAAAAGCAGAATCTTTCCCAGGGCTCTGTAGCAGATGTCTTTTTCAGTCTCATGATTACTTCCTTATATGGGATTAGGTATATTGCTACTTTGACCAAGAACAGTGTTTTATTAGGAAGATGGTGAGAGGGGATATTGGATTAGGCAACTAACAGTGTCTTGCCACATGGCTAATGCAATTTTTCTAGAGGTGAAATGTCAGCATCTTCTCAGATTTAATATACACGTATTCTTTGATCCAGTGGTTCCATTGTTCAGAGTTTACCCATGAGTAAGTTTCTGTTCTTCTGAGTTACTTAGAGAACTTGGTAGAAGTACAACTTTCTGGGGCTGAGTCTACATCTCAGAATCATTGGAGTTGGGACCAAGGAATCTGTATTTTAAAAAAATGGCCTACTAGGTGACTATTGAGTGGAGCTGCATTTGAGAATTTCTGTATAGACTGTAAGGAAACTCAGTTGTTTTTTTTAAGGTTTCATTTTAAATGTTTATTTATTTTTGACAGAGAGAGTGTGTATGTATGTGTGCACATGAACTGGGGAGGAGCAGACAGAAATAGAGGATTCTAAGTGGGCTCTGCGCTGACGGCAGAGAGCCCAGTGCGGGGCTTGAATTCCACAAACCCTAGAACATGACCTGAGCCGAAGTTGTACCTTAACCGACGGACTGAGCTACCCAGGCACCCCCAGGAAACCCAGCTTTTTAAAGTAGACATTAAAAAAAAAGGCAGCCAGGCAGCCATTGGCATGCATAGCTGGCTTTTCTTAGAATGAAACAAAACACCTCCTTTTTTCCTTCACTTGAGCCAAATTATTGCAGATAAGCCAAAAGAAGTAATCATCAGCCCAGTTATATAGGGAGAACAGGTGTTAATATCAAATATTTTTATTGTATTTCATTTTATTTGGTATAAATACCTGTGTGTCTCTGTGTTTTCATGTATATAGTATATACATAGTGAACATCTTTCTGTATCAATACAAATGTATGTATTTCCTTTTTAATTATTGTTTTGTATAAATATGCCACTTACTAAAGCAATTCTGTTAGTACTTCCTTCTCTGGTTGCTGTTATACAGTGTTGTAATGAATGCTTTTGAACAAATAAATGTTTTTGTGTGATTATTTCTATAACATGAAATACACACAATTTCCATTTGGTACATTTTACTTGACTGTCCACCCAAGAGATGTCTTTCTAATTGTTGCCAATTTAATATCTCATTTTAATTTACATCCTTATTAGTAAAGATATGATGCTTTCATGTTTATTGGTTACTTTCATTTCTTTTTTTGAATTACTTAGAGTCTTAGTCATCTTTTTAATTATATTGTACTATATTAAGTAATTGTGTATTCTGAGCATATTTTAAGAGTAAATCAGTTTTATGGTCTGTTTAGTTTTGAGAATAATCCCTCATTTTAATAAATAAGACACGTTTTATGATTCAATGATTCAGGTTCTATTTAAACTGTTAGTGAAAGGGATGAAGCCAGCTGTTAAAATCTATTGTGTTAATATTTTATAGGATAGGGGTGCCTGGGTCGCTCAGTTGGTTATGGGTCTGACTTTGATAGTGGCTCAGGTCGTGAGATGCCCCTGCATCAGGCTCGGCGCAGAGTTTGGAGCCTGCTTTGGGATTCTCTCTGCGCCCCTCCCCCACTCGCTTGTGCATGTAAGCTCTCTCTTTCCTTCTCTTTCTCTCAAAATAAACATTAAAAATTTTTTATAGGATAAAAGAATAATCTCTTACTATTTTGTGCTCTTAATGAGATGATTAATTTATTATATTTCAAAAATGTTTATTTATGGGGGGTAGAGCATGAGCACGGGAGGTACAGACAGATGGGGGAGAGAGAATCCCAAACAGGCTCCATTTCTCAGCATGGAACCCATGCAGGGCTGGATATCACAAAACATGAGATCATGACCTGAGCTGAAATCAAAAGTTGGATGCTTAACTGAGACACCCAGGCACCCCTGAGATGATTTAATTTAAAAGACTTTATGCAGTTGCTATCCAGATTGTCAAACTTTCATAAATGTATTTTTAATAACTTTATTCATTAAAAAATCACTTTAATTTTTTAAAATCTTATTTTGTATCTTCTGTAATAAAATCAAACCTAAGGGTACCTGGGTAGCTCAGCTGGTTAAGCATCTGATTCTTGGTTTCAGCTCAAGTTTATGATCTCCTAGTTTGTGGGATTGAGCCTTGTGTCGGGCTTTGCTCTGACAGCATGAAGTCTGCTTGAGATTCTCTCTTTCTACCTCTCACTGTGCTCCTCCCCTGCTCTTGTGCATGCTCGTGTGCGTGCTTTCTCTCTCTCAAAATAAATTTAAAAAGTTAAACCTAGTTGCTAGCAGTTTTAAAATTTATAAGTATGTATGTTTTCTTTCTCCTTTCTAAAACTTTATCCTCAGCTAAGTAATGAACCTCTCTCTGAAACATTTATATCCAAGACCAGAATATGTTTTGTTAATTTTATTTTTATCCTACAGAACAAATATTAAAGATATTTTGGTTTTCCAGGATTAATAGCAAGATAAATTTAGACATTGGGTTTTTTATTTTTAGCTAGCTAGGAAACATTGAATTCTAGATATGATTATTTCTTGAGGGAGCAAGCATAACACTCAGTTATTGAAGAATGAATTAAATCCACCTTTACTTCATTTTTACTCAAGCACCCAGCAATAAAATAGCAAATTTTGGGGAAATTTAGATGTTATAGAAATTCATTTATAATATAGAAACTAGCTTGGAGCCTGCTTCAGATCCTGTTTCCCTCTCTCTCTGCCCCTCACCTACTTGCATTCTCTCTCAAAAATAGATAAACATTAATTTTTTATTTAATTTTTTATTTTTTTATATGTACGGAAACTAATAGGGCACCTGGGTCACTCATTTAAGCGTCTGACTCTTTGTTTCAGCTCAGGTCATGATCTCACGGTTTCAAGCCCCACATTGGACTCTGCGCCGGCAGCTGGGAGCCTGCTTGAGATTCTCTCTTCCTCTCTCTTTCTCTCTGCCCTTCCTCCACTTGTGCTGGCTCTGTCTCTCTCAAAATAAATAAATAAACTTAAAAAAATTTAAATACAGAAACTAATAAACTTGCTAATAATAACTTACAGGAGAGATCAGAATGAAATTACTATATTGCTTTAGTAACTAAATTACTATTGCTTTAGTAACTAAATTACTATTGCTTTAGTAACTGTGGCTTTTAAAAGATGATTTCGATGATGACAAATAAACATTTGGAAGATGTTCCTCTTTGTGTTTCCACAGATCATTAACTGAAGACAAAATAAGCAACTATGCAAAATTCTCACATGGAAGAGTACAGAAATTCTACTAATGGCAGCACAGGCAACAGTTCAGAGGTAGTGGTAGAACAGTCTGCTGATTTCAGTACTGAGATTATGAATGTTACGGAAATGGAACAGTCCCCTGATGGATCTCCTAATGTGAATACATCTACAGAAGAAAATGAAATAACAAATGTTGTGGACCTTCCAGTGACAGAAACGGAAGCAAATTTCCCTCCTGAATATGAAAAATTCTGGAAAACTGTAGAAAACAATCCTCAGGATTTTACAGGCTGGGTATATTTGCTTCAGTATGTAGAACAGGAGGTTAGTAACTATTTAAATGGGACTAGAGGGACAGGTTAATCAAGTAATACCTGATGAGGCTTTATTGTTTTGTAATTAAAGTTGCATCCTTTATAATTTTCAGATTAAGTTGAATAACATTAGATATGTACATTTTTTGGCTTCAAAGGATAACTTTCGTAGCATTTGTATGTTATGGAAAGACAATATTAATAGAGTCAAAGTCTAACATTTGTAAAAATTGGTGTGTGTGTGCATGCATGCACGTGTAGAATCACTGAATTAAAAGGTTACCTTTGAATACCTTGCTATTCAACAGAATTATGTGCTTTTGTTTCAAAGGATTAAGATTGTATATGCAGGAAAAAGAGATGTTGTGTGTGTGGTTTTTAAACCTGTCATTTATTTTGAGATATTACATTTGGAAGAAATAATAAATATTTTCTGACAGAAACCTCCAAGGTTTTTAAACACCTTGTTTTATTTTCATCAGAATCACTTGATGGCTGCCAGGAAAGCGTTTGACAAATTTTTCATACACTATCCGTATTGCTATGGTTACTGGAAAAAGTATGCAGACCTTGAAAAGCGGCATGACAACATTAAACAATCAGATGAGGTGCGTACATTACTGAATAAAATTGTCTCCATTAGGTACTGTAAGCCAAATAATAACAAAACAAAGACTTTTTTTTTTTGGCTGGCAGTACCTACGATTTATGGTCAAACAATTTTATAGGGTATTTTATTTGCATTTGTCACTCTTGTGGCATTTGTAGCTAATATTTTCTCTCTTTGTTGGCAGGTGCGTTAAACCTCTACAGTTTGTCAAGCTTTGCAGTGCAAGCCTCTGTATTACACTGCAGCTTAACAAGTAGGGCAGGGCTTTTCTCTCACTTACATTTATTTCTCATTTTCCAAACAATATAGTTGGTTTGCTAGTCACATTTGCTACGTCTTATTGCATTTTTGGTCAGACGCTGTCATTGATGCTCTAATGGGTCTGTGCCCTATGGTCTGTAACCCAAAGCCTGCCCACACAACCCGGTCAGAATGCAGGGACTGCTGCGCTTTGAAGATCAAGACTCTGCACGTGGGGATCAGAACATTGCCATGTTCTATCCAACCTCCACCCAAATGGTAATGGTAGATTATTTAAACAAAATTCCAGTAATTAGTATTTCTAAGGTTCACCGGATAACACAGTGTTGCCTCTCTGTTAAGAAATAATTAAATATTTGAAGTACAGTTTGTTGTTTTCTTCTTAGGTGTATCGGCGGGGGCTTCAGGCAATACCTCTTAGTGTTGACCTATGGATACATTATATAAACTTCTTAAAAGAAACATTGGACCCTGGTGATCCTGAGACAAACAGCACAATAAGAGGGTATGGGAAACATTGATATTCAAATGTATTCAAAGTAGGAATAAGTATTCTGATGTTGATAATAGAACTACTTATGAATGGTAAACTGAATGTTTAACATGTATTTCTTTTTCACTATTTAAAAAAATACATGTAATAAACTTATGCATGAATATAAAAATTGCAAATAAAAATATACTCCTTCATTTGACACCTCTGTTCCTTATGTCCCCAGTCCCATTTCTTTTGTGGTTTATAAATTGTGTGTTCTTTAATACATACATAGATGTACATACATGTGTGCATTTTGTACATATATGATTTTTAAAAAAATATAACAGAATGCTTTGGAATCTCTCCCTACTGTATTTTTTTAACCATTGCATAAGTATTTTGTAGTGTCAAAGGTACTGTCTTTTATTTGACCAAATCCTTATTCATAGGAAATAATCAGTGCTGTAGTAAACATGTCTGTACAAAGTCATTATTTATGTAGAGCATGCTAGAAATGGAATTTCTGTCAAAGAGAATCCAGGGCTAAGTTTTATCAAGTGTTATTTCAAAAGTGGTATCATTTTTAAATTCCCACAGTATACATGAGTAGTCTTATTTCCCAAAGCTGTCCATGCCACTTCCAGTGGTAGCTTGTTATTTTAGTTTGTGTATCTCTAGATTGTTCATCCTAGTTTGTTGTTTTTTTCATATACTCGTATAAGCCATTTACTCATTGCCTGTTCATATCATTTGCTCATTTTACTTTTGGATTGTCTTTTTCTTACTGATTATAAGCATTTTAAAATGTGTTTTCTTTTTTTATCAAAGTATGTGCATATAGTTTAAAAAGTCAGTGTTAAACTGCTTAAGTGTTAAACCCCTGTTGAACTATTTTAGCTGTTTTTTCTGACATTTTCCCACATGTTTATAATAGCAGTTCTTTACTGCTGTTTTCTGTCTCTTCAGTTCTTAAGATTCTGTGATGGTAGAGGAGAACTTTAGTTAATGTATACTCTGTTTTCCCTTTACTTATTTTCCACAATGGATAGGTTTCAAAGCCTTCTATTTTTCTTGGAGTTAATTACCCTTTCTTACATCTCCCTCTTTTTTCCCATTTGCTTAGTTTTTCTTTGAACATTTAAAATTTCCCACTCCCTCCCAACAGCTAATTTCAGTAGTCAGTACTAATACAGACTTTCCACGATGTACGAATGCTTTGTTAAGTCGTTTTTTGAAACTAAAAAAGTATATATATCTAGTGTTATTCTACTTAATCTGAAAACTGTTAAAGTTATACTCAGAAATATAGAAATTCCATTTTTTACCCTTCCTCTTGGCGGAGTATTCCTCTTGGAACCTTCTTTTCTGTAGTCTGGATTAGTCTCTATCTATCATACAGCAGTTATTTTGGAATTTCCTTCTTCTCCTAATTCTAGCATATGTCTTTACTTCTTTCCTGGGTTTCAGGCTCTATTTTTGAGAGTTTATTAGATGCTACTTTTTCCTGATTGATGTGTGCCTTTAGAGGAGTGTAACTTCTTGATAAAGGATGCTTGGGATGAAAAAAAATTAAGATTTTGTATGCCTGAAACACTTAGTTGATGGTCCAATGGGGTATAGAACTTCGAGTTGGAAGTAATTTTTCCTTAGGGCTTTGAAGGCATCTCTCCATTCTCATATTGCTTCTGGTGTTGTTATTCAGAAGTATGATAATGCTCTTCTGGATTCCCTTTATATGACTTGTTTTTCCTCATGGAAGCTTATAAAATGATTTATCTTTGATAAAAATGTAGTTTTGTTTGTTTTTTTGTTTAAAGAGTAGATCTTTGTTTATTTACTTATTTTGAGAGAGTGTGAGCAGGGGAGGGGCAGAGAGAGAGGAAGAGAGAGAATCCCAAGCAGGCTCTATGCTACTAGCACAGACATGGGCTTGATCTCGTGAGCTGTGAGGTCATAACCTGAGCCGAAGTCAAGAGTCAGATGCTTAACCAACTGAGCCACCCAGGCGCCCCCAAAATACAGTTTTCTAATGATATGCTTTGGCGTGGGTTTTCTTTTTCTAATTCATTGTGTTTTACTTAGTGGGTCTTTTCAATCTAGGGTGCTCATGTCTTTCTGTTCTGAGAAGTGTTATTATTAGGGTACCTGGCTGGCTTAGTCCATAGAACATGCAACTCTTGATCTTGGGGTTGTGAGTTTAAGCTACATGTTGGGTGTAGAGTGTACTTAATAAAACTAAAATAAAACAAAATAATTAGTACTGTATTTATTTTTGTGTTGCTAATTTCCTTTCTATGTTTTTCTCTGTTTTAGTTGTTGGACATTGGATCTTGTTTTAGTCATTTAATTTTCTTATCTTTTACTTTTTTCATGTCAGATTTTGTTTGACTTTTTGAGGTATTTCTGTGACCCTTGTATTGGATTTAAAAAAAATTTTTTTTTTTCAACGTTTATTTATTTTTGGGACAGAGCATGAACAGGGGAGGGGCAGAGAGAGAGGGAGACACAGAATCGGAAACAGGCTCCAGGCTCTGAGCCATCAGCCCAGAGCCTGACGCGGGGCTCGAACTCACGGACCACGAGATCGTGACCTGGCTGAAGTCGGATGCTTAACCGACTGCGCCACCCAGGCGCCCCAATGTATTGGGTTTTTAATATCTGCCATCAGTTTTTTAATGTCCAAGAATCTTTCTTGTTCATTGTTCCGTTTTTTTTTTTTTTAAGTTTATTTTTGTGAGACAGCATGTGTATGCGAGCAGAGGAGGTACAGAGAGAGAAGGAGAGAGAATCTCAAGCAGGCCCCATGCTGACAGTGTGGGGCTCAATCCCATGAGGCATGAGATCATGACCTGAACCAAAATCAAGAGTCAGTTGCTTAACTGACTGAGCCACCCACGTGTCCCTCGTTGTTCCTGTTCTTATAGTCTCCTATTCTTGTTATGTGGGTTAATGTATTTTTATTATTTTTTAAAAGGTATTAAGAAATGTTGATGTTTTCCTCTACTCCCAGCACTGTTTCCTCTAAAGTGTTTCTGTTTACTTGTTTTTGTCTCTGACTTGTGTGATATCTGGATTTCTGTTCATGTTAAAGATGTGATTTTAATAAATGGAATGTAAGCTCTTTGGGTCTTATCTGTGGGCTATTAGTTGCCCTGGCAAGCTTCACAGTAGCATGGTCAAGTGGCCACTCAGGTTTTTGTTGGGGGAATCCCAGTGTTGGTATTCTTATATCTTACTCCTGTGTCAGGTGGTTTCTCATTTAAGGATCATCTGATCTGCCTGGAGAATGTATACCTAGCTCCTGAAATCCCATAGCTGGGCAGAAAAGAAGAGGGTTTAAGGTTTCTTACCATTCATTAAACAAATCTTGTAACATCCTGTCTTTAGTTCATTACCTTCTTATCATACTTCCTCTCCCAACTCCCCAACTTTTCTTAGTGTCTGGTGTGTTAATTTCCTGAATCATTTTGGGATTCTGCAGGGGCAGTAACATGTGTTTTACTGTCTTAAAAAGGTTAGGTATAAACATACACATGTGCATGCACACACATACACACTCAATCCTTTATTACCTATATTAACATATTCCCTCCAGTTTTAGCACATAACACATTCTTTAAAGTTTGTTTAGGATGTTTCTTTGTCATGTCTTTTTATCATTTTTTTCTTAATGTGGCTCAGTCTTTAATCTTTTGTTGGTGTCTGAGTTTTGTGCCTATCTTGTCAAGAATATATAAATCTGGTGTTTTCTTCTAATTTCTTAATAGTTTTTTGTTACCATTTATTCATCTAGCATTTAAATTTGTATCTTTTTTAAGACACAAATTAACCTTTTATTTTGTCAGGCTTTTCTATGTTGGTTTAAAATAACTTCTTTATCATATACTAATCTTTCACATGTACATTGATCTATTTTGTTTTCTTGAAACTATTGTGTGATCCATTTTTATGTTACCTGGCTAGTGCCATACTTTTAATTACTATAGCTTCCTAATTTCTTTTGATGTCTTTCAGGAAAATGCCACTGCATTGCCTTTTTTGTATGTTAGCTCACTGTTAGAATTTGTTTTACCTGACCCACTCAAAATTTGTTAGAGCTTTGATTGGGATTGTATTAAAGTTGTAGGTTAATCTAGGCAGGGTACTTTTATACTGTTAAAAACCCCTGTTGATTATAAGATACTTATTTTGAAAATGTGTATCTAAAAGTTTTATCCCATCGGGATGTCAAATCCAGTGATTAAAATTGCTTACAAAAATCTCTTTGAAATGAGTTAGGTAGTTTAAAAATACACGTGTTTTTTTGTTTGTTTTTTAGTTATTTTTTAGTTAGCTGGAGACGTAGCAGGAGAGACTTTTGAAAGTTTTAAAATATATGTCTACTTCTCATTCTGTTACAAGGCAGCTGGGTCCCTTCTTGGAGTTATTTTTCCAGAAAATTATTCCTTAAATTGAGATAAAATTAGTTTCTGTCTTCTGCCCTAAATGTATCTATTCAACATTTCAAGTTTAACAAATATTTAAGTGTCTGCATTGACACTCTATATGTTTGCAGTGTGTATGTTTGCATTATAATTCTGTATAAGATAAAATTGTATAAACATACATATATTCCCTTTTTGTTTCCTTACTCTTTTTTAATAATTAGTTATTGTATACTTGCGTTATTCCTTCTGCTTTTTGCTCCCTGCTTATATGAGAAGCAGTTGAATATAATTTTGAATTTAGCATAATCTTCTGAAATTTAGAAATAATGTTTTAATTTTTAAAAATTTTTTGAAATTGAGGTATAATTGACATAATAGTTTTAGGCGTACAACTTAAGGATTTGATATCTGTATATATTGCAGGGTGTAGAAATAATATTTTAAAAGTGATTTTATCTTGGAAAGATAACTTAGAAGTAATTTAATTTTTCAGAACTTTCGAGCATGCTGTTTTAGCTGCAGGAACAGATTTCCGATCTGACAGACTATGGGAAATGTATATAAACTGGGAAAATGAACAGGGAAACCTGAGAGAAGTTACAGCTATATATGATCGCATTCTTGGTATTCCAACACAGCTGTACAGTCATCATTTTCAGAGGTGGGTGGAAAAGTCCGATCATTAAGATATATTATGATTAATCAGGTAATTCTTAATATTGAGGATTGTAATTCTCTTGAAATGTCATGTAAGATTCTTTTAGATACAAACAGGAATAAAGTTTCTTGCTTGATAATCACAATTTACACACTTTTGAATTTTGATATTTTTCCACATACCTTATGAAATGTTTAGGAATTTTAACCATTTTTAAACAGAAGTTTCTCTATACCCCTTTTATAGATGAAGAATAATGGGACTCCTAAGATATTTCAGAGTGGTGAAGAATGAGAAAATAGAATCAAAATTTAATTATTTTTTGTGGTACTAAATTTACAGTGTACATGGCACATAAAGATGCTTATTTAGAACTTAATGATTTACTTAGGATGCCTTGGTTGGCTTAGTCAGTGGAGCATATGACTCGATCTCAGGGTTTTAAGTTTGAGCCCCACTTTGGGTGTAGAGATTACTTAAGAAAAAAAAGTTAAAAAAAAACAATGATGTACTAAACGTACATTTTTGTGATTCATATAATACCTTATAATACCTTATGTTCAAAACTGTGAAAGATCTATTATTTATGTAGTAAATCTAGATCTGTTTATATCAAAATCAAAATCAAAAATCAAAATCAAAATCAAAAATAATTTCATTTAAATTTTCCACTATGAATTTGTCCTGACTGGTATCATTTCAATTTTATGAGTACTGTTAAAACAACTAATTCTGTGTGATATGATTTCCACATTCTGTTTTCTGATGTACTCAAAGTGTCCCACTGATATGGACTCAAAGTCTTTCTAACAAGAAAGTATGTGTTGTAAGTATTTACTATGTTGATAAATACTTGCTTTTTTAGCTACCATATTTTCTATAGTTTGTTACAATTTTTATAAGTAGTATTGTGTTAAAGCCTGTAAGTTAGGTACTTTTTGAAGGATTTTCTAAATTTTTCTTTACTGAAAAAGTAGAAGACTTAATGAAGCATCTGAAAAGTACCGTGGATCAGTTTGCTAAAGACAGAAGTTATGCTGATCCAGTTTAGGAATAGGAATGATGTAGATCTGAATATACTGTCTTTGTTTTTTTATGGAGTATAGGAGATGCACAGGTTTCTAGGCAGAAACTTGCTAAAAGACATTATTAACACAAGACTTCCCATATGCAAATGCTTGGTGAATGTTTGAAAGAATGAGTGAACACAAAGTTTTTAAAAATCCTTATGAGAACAAGAGGGTGCCTTTTCACATGCCAATTTTTCTAGGATCTATAGTATAGATTATAGTATAGATACAAAGTCTGTGACAATAAGAACTTTATTGTTGGTAAGAAAGATAAATTAGGAAACACTTGTTATATACCATTTGCCATGTACGAGATGCTGTTCTGAATCCCATATAGTTAATTTAATCCTCACATGAAGCCAATGAGGTATAGGTACTATTATTATCCCCATTTTATGGAAGTAGAGGCACAGAAAGATTAAAATACTTGCATGATGTCACAGAGTTAGTTAGTTGGAAGCTGTTTGGAACCTAGACAGTGTGGCTCCAAAGTTCTTGGTATAGTTTCCTCCACATCTTTTTTTTTTGTTATTAAATGAATATCCCACTAGATTTTTAAAAATGTATAGATGCTTATAATAGACATTAGTGGATTGCATTACAAATATTGCTCTTTAATCTGCTCTTGTTCTTTTAATATTTTGACATTTTCCTTATCAGTGTATATAGCAAACTCACAAGTAGTGTTTGTGTAAGTAATCTTATGACATGACTAACTGCTTTGTGAACTAGGGGAATGTTTTCTTTTGCCTAATACACTCCTCCTACTTAGTTGTTTATTTAGCACTAGCTATGTAAAAGATTATATACCATTTAAGTTGTAGAAATAAAGGCTCAAACAAGTTATGTGTGAATGGTGTTGGCCGTCAAGCTTGTTGAAAATGTAGAAGAGGAAGCGCATATTTTTTTTAAAAAGTGTTCTAAGTGCTGTAATAGTTTTTCTGTTGTGTAGGTTTGTATACGGGATATACACTGATGACATCTCTAAGAAAGTATCTAATTTAAAATATTGTTAGCATGTGGACTTTGTTGATGTGATCTAACTTCTCAGACCCATGCCCTCGTAGTTCGTAAGCTCCAGAAATAATATCTAAATACTGATAATTTCCCAAAGGGCAGTATTTTTTACTTCTATGGCTGTGATACCTTTTCTGCTCCCCCATTTGTCTGGTTGCTCATATTACTCAAAACCAGATAGCTTAATTTTTTCTATATGAAACTTTCTCTAGTTTAGCAAAATAGAAAGTATTTCTGTCATTTGTGCCAGCACTCTGCCTATTTATTTACATTTGTCTTAACGCTAATAACACCACTTTAAATTTATGTCTCTTGTATATAGTTCTTGCACATTGGTCAGTTTCTGAGACTTACTAATACTTTTTATCCTTAATACCTAGGAATAGGGCTCAGTATATTAGATACTCAGCCATTTTTTATTGAATAAATTAGTTTTCAGTAGAAAAAAGGCTGATGAAAAATTACTGCTTAGTATTCCTATTTTATCACCATTTGAAAGAATTTCCTATATAACATAGCAGTTATTTTAAGTTTGTGCTCTGTAAGTAGTTAAAAGTTTTTTTATTTGTATCCTAACAATTTTAATATTTATATGAATATTAAATCTGTTCATTTTCTTACTATACTTTTGAGTTCTTCATTAAAAAAATTTTTTTAATAAGGAAGTCTGTATTTTTTGTCTCCCAGTGGTGAAATGGATCCAAGTTAAGCCTCTGTATCCATTGACTATGCAAAATTTAGATTAGTTTCCAATGTTATTTACATACATGAGTGACAGCCTTAAAATCCATAAAAATTCAGGTGTCAGTAGCCTAAATCAGTTTTAAGAAACTTGGGAAAATATCCATAAGATTGGAACATAAGATAAATATACAACTATGTGTAATAATTTGATTGGAGAGGTTGGTTTGGATCAGCATAAAGACTTTATCTAAGGAGATTGGATTTTAGCCTGAATGCAGGGTAAATGTACTGAAGTTATTTTGACATGGGCTGGGGGGGCGGGGAGGATATGATCATGTTTACTATTTTTTTTGCATGTTTACTTTTTAATATTTTTATAGCAATATTGGGGTTGAGATGGGAATAGTGAGACTAGAGGCTGGAAGAGCAGTTTATATTTAGAAGGTGAAATCAGTAGGACCTGGTACCCAGTGGAATGTAAATGATAAAAGCAAAATAGAAGAGATGTAGAAACTGAGTGGTTGGCAGTACCATTAATCAAAATTAGAAATGCTGAGGGTGTTGATTGTGGATGAAATGACACAATTAGTTCAAGATGTTGCATAACATTTCCAAATTTAGATAGTGTCGCTATTTTAGGTCTTTAGCTTGGTGTTTTTTATTAAAATTTGGATATATATAAACTAGTGTGCATGGATAAAATGAAATGACTTTTTTTCCAAAACACTTTTTGCTTAAAATTAACTTATTTCTTTGTGCAGAGTTTTGGCAATTGGATAGAAAAGTATGGGCTTGAGTTATAGGTTTTAGAGTCACCATAGGATGCTTATTATTTCTGTGTTAATAAGATTGGGCATGAATTAAATGAAAATAGATGAGAACAAAATGTCAGATGGAGTCCTTGGCAATCCTAACATTTAGGGACTGATAGGAAGGGACAACCCTCAGAGGAGATCAAGGATCAGTCAGAGACTTGGAGGAAAACCAAGAACGCAGTAACTCTGAGCCAAGGGCAAAGAAGGTTCTAAAAGGAAAGTGTGGTTAAAGGGCTTAAGTAGTGAAGACTTAAGTGATAGTGATAACGTTTAGGATAGAGGCTGTACTGTGAAACAAGTGTCCATTTAATTTTGCATGTAAAAGGCACTTGGTGGCTTTAATTAGGGCAATTTCATTGAAGTTTTTGGCACAGACATAGATTCGGGAGTAATTGAGAAGTGGGAAGGAGCTACAAATGTTTGTTGATCATTTATAAATGATCATTTATAATTTAAATAGGGATTACTATTATTTCATTTTAAAGTAATTTTGCAGAAAGAAAGAAAGAAAACTTTGCAAAATAGCATTGTGCCATTTTACAGATGAGAAAGCCAAGACATAAAGAAGGGAAAACTTCCCATAAGTCAAATAACTAATAATGGACAGAACTAGGATTTGGATTTATGCCTCTCCATGCTTTTTCCATTCCATTGCCAAGGCATGAAGAAAATTAAGTTGTCTGTAGACCATTTAATCAAGTGGTAGCTTTCACTATAGATAGACAAGGAAAGGGTTTGGTTTTAAATCAGAATTTTTTTGGAAGAGTAATGTATAGTAGTAATTGAAAATGGGATCTAAAATTACGCTTCGTATATAGAGCATTTATTTTCATTGGCTTCTTTTAGATTTAAAGAACATGTACAGAATAACTTGCCTAGAGATTTGTTAACTGGTGAACAGTTTATTCAGCTGCGAAGGGAATTAGCTTCTGTAAATGGACATAGTGGTGATGATGGTCCTCCTGGTGATGATCTACCATCGGGAATTGAAGACATAACAGATCCAGCAAAGGTAACTAAACTTAGGGAAAAAAATCCTTTAATGCATGAGAAACTAGACTTTATATCCCTTTACTTCATGTGTTGTATCACTTGTAGCTCATATAAAATTAATTTCTGATTGAGGCAAGTGGGAATTCTTTAGCTGCGGTGTAGTTTAAATACAGATTTAACGTAGAGAATCTATTTTACTATGAGACACCTGGAAATAGCTTAGAAGGGGCATTTTGCCTGTGTTGTGATCTACTAGCCCCTTTTAAATACATACACATGAGAAAGTGGGTTTTTTAAGGAGATTTTTAACTAACTTTTAGTATTGTTAATTGTACTTTACACATAATTGATAACAGCTTAAAACTTATCACAATTATAAGATTAAAGTAGGTGTGAATAATACTTAAATGTAAGCAGTAATATTAAAAAATTTCATTATCTAACTTGTGTGATTTAAATTTTTTCTTTTTCTTCTCAAGCTAATTACAGAAATAGAAAACATGAGACATAGAATCATTGAAATTCATCAAGAAATGTTTAATTATAATGAGCATGAAGTTAGTAAAAGGTGGACATTTGAAGAAGGTGTAAGTGTTTTTGTTTTGTAATAGGCTTCAAAATATAAAAATAGGAATAATGTATTTTTCCGTTTTGAGTAATGTCTTTACTATTTTGTTTATTTAAGTAATAAGACATTTGTCCCACTTATCTCTACCATTATCAGTTTTCTGTTATTAATTTTAGAATCTTATAGAATGAATTCAGATTTATTTGATTTGCAAGATATGTTTACTCTGAACCATTTTATTATAGTTCTGTTTTTAGAATCAAGTTTGAGTTCATACTTTACGTATTACAAAATACACCCATTTTAGATGTGTAGTAAAATGAAGGTTTTCCCCCCACAGATTCTAATTATTTTTGTTTTTGAAATAGCTTTATCGAGATATAATTCACTTACCATATAGTTTACCCATTTAAAGTGTATAATTCAGTAGTTCTTGGTGTATTCACAGATACATGCAGCAATCACCATAGTGCATTTTGGAACATTTTTATCACCTCACAAATTCCTTACCCTTGGGGCACCTGGGTCACTGAGTTGCTTAAGCATCCGACTTTTTTTTTTTTTTTTTTTTTAGACGTTTATTTATTATTGAGGGAGACAGAGACACACACAGAGCATGAGCAGGGGAGGGCAGAGAGAGGGGAAGACAGAATCCGAAGCAGGCTCCAGGCTCTGAGCTGTCAGCACAGAGCCCGATGCGGGGCTCGAACTCACAAACTGCGAGATCATGACCTGAGCCGAAGTTGGTCGCTCAACCAACTGAGCCATCCAGGTGCCCCAGCATCCAACTCTTGATTTTGGCTCAGGTCATGATCTCCTGGTTTGTGAGAGAGAACACCACATCGGGCTCTGTGCTAACAGCATGGAGTCTGCTTGGGATTCTCTCTTCCTCTCTCTGCCCCTCTTCTGCTCGTGTGCACATGCACATTAAAAAAACAAAACAAACCTTGCTTTTTAGCTGTCACCCCTCTACTACCTCACCTGCCTGCTCTAGCCCTAAGGTACCACTAATCTCCTCGATGTTTCTATAGATTTCCCTATTCTGGCCTTTCATATGAGAGTGGAATCATACAGTATTTGGTTTTTTGTGACTGGCTAGTAAATTCAGTTTTGGCATGTATATATACATTATGGTATGGCACACTACAGCAATTAGGACATAGAACTAGTCTGTCATCCCAGAAAGTTCCCTTGGCCCCGTTTCATTCAGTAACCTGTATCCCACTCCTAGCCCCAGTTACCTACTGATCTGCTTTCTGTTATGTAGCATAATTGTTCAATTTTAAATTACTCAATAAAGAAATAAATTTGCTGAAAATAAAAAAATTATGTAGTGCCATTAAAATGACTAAATAGAGAATACATTCTGTTTCTTCAATTTTTAAAGCCTAAGAAATTTAAGGGGTTTTAGTTGTATTTTTTTATCATGAAATATGGTGATGAAAATTTTCTTGGTTCGCCATCATCAATTATGTACATAGTTTAGATAGTTTGTATTGTTCCTATAGTCTAGTGTTTTCTGGTGTTGGTATTGGTTTACTTTCGTTGCAATGTCCTACTTTTTTTCCTGTTATACTTTTGTTACAGATTAAAAGACCTTATTTTCATGTGAAACCATTGGAGAAGGCACAACTAAAAAACTGGAAAGAATACTTAGAATTTGAAATAGAAAATGGGACTCATGAACGAGTTGTGGTTCTCTTTGAAAGATGTGTCATATCATGTGCCCTCTATGAGGAGTTTTGGATTAAGGTAAGAAAATTATATGCTCTGAAACTTGAACATATTATAAACATTGATCTAGTGACTAACCTTTTTTGTACTTCTGTTGAATGTTGTTCATATAACTATATCTGTTGCATTAGGAGATGGTCTGCTTGCAACCAGATTTGACTGCTGCATATGCCAACCTCGTTGCCTCTCTTCGTCCTTCCTTACAGAAACTAGTCTAGTGGTTCAATAAAGGTGCTGAATGGGTTTAAAAATAGAATTTTATCGTTCTGTCACATATTTAATGGCTTGTTCAACTGTAAATTATTCAGTATTTCCTCTGTTTCTGTACGTAGTATGCCAAGTACATGGAAAACCATAGCATTGAAGGAGTGAGGCATGTCTTCAGCAGAGCTTGCACTATTCATCTCCCAAAGAAACCCATGGTGCATATGCTTTGGGCAGCTTTTGAGGAACAGCAGGGTAAGAATGAGGAAATTCAGTTGATATTTTTGGGATTTTAAGTTAACTTCAAGATAAAGTTCTAGGAATTGAGTCTTGAGGGATGGTATAGAGCAGAGGTCAGTCTTGTTTTTTGTTTTTGCTTTTTTCCTTCAGGGGGTAAACTTTTTTTCTATTAAAGGCCAGATAGTGAATATTTTAGGCTTTGAAGGCCATATGGTCTCTTTCCTGACAACCCTGCCATTGTAGCCCACCCAAAAGCATCTGTAGACCATAGATAAACAAATGAGCACGGTTATTTTCAATTAAAAAAAACAACCAGGCAGAGGGCTAGATTTAGCCTGTGGACTGTTATTTGCCAATACCTGGCATAAAGGATATTTCAGAAGTTTAAATCAAAGCATAAACATTTAATTAACATTTCTAGGTAATATTAATGAAGCCAGGAATATCTTGAGAACATTTGAAGAATGTGTTCTAGGATTGGCAATGGTTCGATTGAGAAGAGTAAGTTTAGAACGACGGCATGGAAATATGGAAGAAGCTGAACATTTGCTTCAGGATGCCATTAAGAATGCTAAATCAAATAATGAGTCATCGTTTTATGCTATCAAACTAGCCCGACATCTTTTCAAAATACAAAAAAACCTTCCAAAATCAAGAAAGGTGCTTTTGGAAGCAATCGAAAGAGACAAAGTATGTATTTGTATTTTAGAATATCTTCCATAAAAAAAAAATAAATGGTCGTTTTTGTTTTTTTTCTTTCCCATTTTGGCAACTATGATGAAAGATTTGGTCTGTATGTAATATATTTTATTACTAAATGAAGACAACAGTCCCTCTAAACTGATGTTGCCATCTTTAACAATTGTTTAAATTATTATGTATTAAAAAGTTGAGAAAATTAAGATTATTGGGTTAAAAAGTGTTGCAGACATTGTGACACTTTGTATTTCCCTCACATTTAGAAATTTCACAACAAATTTACTGATAGTTTTAAGTAGAGGACCTGGGAGAGTACTTTATAAACAAAAACATGGCAGATGTCTACGTTTTAGCAACTGTAACAGTGAGATTCTTTTTTAAAGTATTTCGTTTTACATATCGGTTGGCAAAAGGCAGTGTATAGGAAATTTCTTACTTTTTAGATTTTAAGCTAATGACAGGTCTGTGGAACTGTGGAAACCATTTTTTAATGTTTTATATTTGTCATGGTAGGTCAAGCCACAGTAAACCTAAGATAAGATACAGGGTCTTAACTTATTGGCATTTAATAATTTTAATAGTTGGGGAGATACCAGGATGATGTCATTACTTATCAGTATGCTAATTAGTTTTTTCACCTGTTATGTGTATGCTGAAAATATTTAACTTGAATTACATTTTAATGACTTTCAATATTTTTCAAATTTAGCATAAAAATTAAGACATTTTAAATATCTGTGTTCTAATCAAAACATTTTAGAAATATTATTAATTGATACTGCTTTTTACACAGGAGAATACAAAGTTATACCTCAATTTACTTGAAATGGAATATAGTGGTGACCTCAAACAAAATGAAGAAAATATCCTAAATTGTTTTGACAAAGCTATACATGGTTCATTACCTATTAAAATGAGAATTACATTTTCTCAGAGAAAAGTGGAGTTTCTTGAAGATTTTGGTTCAGATGTTAATAAGTAAGATCTTAATTATATATTATTTGAATAATAAATGAGCATTAATAATTTTGTATGAGTTTAATGATTAGTAGAAGTTAACATATTTCTTTTTCCTCATATATATGGGGGTAAATGCAGTTTTGCAAATGTGTATGTGTAACAGGATATATGGTTTGTCTTTCCCTCAAATTGTTTTCAAAATTTTGGCATTGTAATGTAAACAATGAGAAGGCAAGAAACAGCAAATCCTTTGAAAAAGTAAATGGGTCAAGGATTGAACCTTGAAACACAGAAACAGTATATACACCACAAAAGGTGGATGTGGTTAATCTAGAATAGGGATGCCATTTTATCTCTGATTGGAGGAAACAGTATGGTTGCACAGATGATGCCTAGTGGCCTCATTTCATGCGTTGTAAAAAGCTGAAAGTTGAGGGTGGTGGAAGGGTTTACTCTAGGGGATTTGGGAAAAGGACAAGTTTGCAACTTATATTTACAAAATAGAAGAGCAGAAGTATTGATTAGAGCATTGCTGCTGTTCCATTCTTAACTGATTGTAGTAGGGAACTATCACAGTTCTTATAAGGCATGTCCCTTCTCTAATTACCCTAATTTAGAGTGATTTCTATTGAAACAGCTGTTGATAAAATGAGGATTATTTGTCTCTGTTTATGTATGTGTGTATACATTTTTGATGGTTGAGTAAAATTAAAAAACATTTAACAGAAGTTAAATTTTAATACAGTTGTATATATGTTCTTTACATCATAGTAAATGTTTTCCATGAATTGTCTAATGTAAAATACCTAACAGTCTAATGAGGCTGTAGGTACTGTTCTTATTTTTTTGTTGCTACTGTTGTTCTTTTTAATAGATGAAGAGAGGCTTAAAGAGATTAGGAAGTTTTTCCAAGGTCAGTTAGCTATTATTACATTGTGCAACTGGGATTAGAACTTGCTTCAAAGTCTATGCTGCTAACCACCTGTGCTGTATATTTAGTGTCTTCTGTTTGTTTTGCACTGAAGAAAGTGCACAAAAGAAATGGGGTATGTAATTCTAGCTTCTAGTCTAGTTGGATGGTTTAATCAGAGGAAATAGGTAAGTATATGAGGTGGCACAGAACTGTTAAGAAGGCTGTGCTTTCTATGGATCAGAATGGATTTGTCATCCTTCACAGAGGAGATGGGGCTTCATTTGGGTACTATGGGATTCTGGTAAGGAAAGAATAAAATTGTGGAAGAAAGTTAAAGTTCATGTGAAAGTAACATCTGCTTGATGGGAGGATTTTTGAAGTAGAAGGTGTGATGTTGATTATGCTGTGCTTGGTTTAGAGCACACGCAGTGCCATGATTGACAGTAGGAAGCTATTAAGAATTTTGACTGGGATTAAATGACATATTTGAAATTGGCAGTAATATGTGGACAAACCTGAGGCTTAACACAAAGATAACAGGTCCTTGCAAATAAAATTATGGAGGGTCTGGATATCAGGTCTAAGATTGTTGTAGTTGAAATTTAAAAAGGGTTTGACTGAAAAATAGATGAGCTTAGTAGAAATTAGAAACTTAGGAATTTAGGTAGTATGTATTGGTAAAAACTGATTTTTTATTTCTTTTTAATTTTAGTTAGCCAACATACAGTGTAGTAGTGGTTTCAGGAGTTGAATTCAGTGATTCATCACTTACATAACAACACCCAGTGGCCACCACAAGTGCCCCCCCTTAGTACTCATGAATTGATGTTTAATTCAGCTAAATATATGCTTAAATCCTAGCTGTGTCACTTACTATTTGTGTATTACTCACTTTTCAGATTTTCTCATGTATAGATTGAGTCTCTTACCACCTAATCCATAAGTGGATTCCTTAAGCCTTAAGGAAATTAGTCCATTTAAAGTGCTTGGTGTTGAGGAACAACCAGAGCACTGGGATTAACAATTTCATAGCCTCTTGAACATTTTGGGGCCAGAGTTATTTGTTGTTATCATTGGATGTGTATATATGCAGATTGCTCAGGGATGTTGTATATGCATGTAAATTATCAAGGTCATTTCTACAGAAATGTTAACTATCTGTGTTAGGGTTAATGATTACTTTAAAAAATAAGGCCATCTTTGTTTTTAAAAAAATATTTCAGAAAATGATAAAAGGAAAACAGAATCTTTAGGATTTTTCTGTCAGTTTGGCTTCAAGTGACATTGTTTTTGAAGTTCTGAGTTCCAGGTGAGACTTAATACGCATATTATGTCGGAATTTTTTTATTAAAAAAAATCATCAGTGATAAAAATTATATTGTACTTTTATATTAGTTCTAATTCAGTTTATCACATGGTCAAAGTTTAAATACACTTGATCCTAATTGGTGTCAAGTGTCTTTAATAAGCATGGTTAGATTTCAAAAATGTAGAAATTACAGAACGTTCAGGACTTCTTTGCACTGGACAAAAACACATCCTCAAGGCCATTGTCTCAGTTGTACAATAACTTCTTAGGCAGGCTCTCCCCGTGTGTTAGAAATGATAATAAAAGGTAGCTCTTGACCAATATCCCATCAGCTCAGTCAACTGTAGTAGTGAGAACAGGCACTTTTCTAGTAGCTCAAAAATCCTGGGAGTTATTAAACGTCTTGGTTTGGGTCAAATGTTCACTCTAAACCAATTATTGGTCAGGGGTATATAGTGCTGTGGTTGGCCAGTTCTGAATCCCTGAAGCCCCATTTGAATCACATGGACTGAGAAGGAAAGTGTAGAGCAGTGGTTTCCCAAGAGGAAATAAATTGGAAAAGGTGGCTGGGAGGAGGTTTGCTTGCAGGTTCATTAAAAAAAAAAAAAAAATTATGTTCATTGCAACATATTTTTGTTACCAAGTGAAAGTAAGTCCAAACTTTAAAACTTTTAACAGTTTGGCTTTTGTATATTCCATAGGATGTTATTTTTCCTTCCCTCTCAGGCTTCTGAATGCTTATGATGAACATCAAACACTCCTAAAAGAACAGGATTCTTTAAAAAGGAAAGCAGAAAATGGGTATGTAACTTCTTGCTCAGAATGATTCATGATGCTTAAAAAAAAAGACATTTCATTGCTAAAATGCCTTTAAAGATAAATATTAAAAAAAATTTTTTTAATGTTTATTGTTTAGGGGGCGGGTGGGGGGGGGGAGAGCGTGCGTGAGTAGGGGAGGGGCAGAGAGAGAGGGAGGGAAACACAGAATCTGAAGCAGGCTCCAGGCTCTGCTCTGTTAGCACAGAGCTGAACCCAGGGTTCAAACACACAAACTGAACTGTAAATCGACCTGAGTTGAAGTCAGACGCTCAGCACCCCTAAAGATACATACTTTTAAATGTTGCCTTCAAGTTGTGGTAATTTAGATACTTTACATTCATGATTTGAAAAAAACTGTACAAAACTTGAGTAGCTGAGAACTTTACTAAAACAAATGTACACAGGTACAAATGTAAACATGCATACATTTGTTTTAAAAGTACTTACTGTGGGAATTTAAAGTTTTTTCCCTTGTATTTAGGTCAGAAGAACCAGAGGAAAAGAAAGCTCACACAGAAGACACAACTTCATCATCTACACAGATGATTGATGGTGATTTACAGGCAAATCAAGCGGCATATAATTATAGTGCCTGGTATCAAGTGAGTTCACCTAATTGAATTTTTTGCTTGTAGATGTTATTTGAAAATGAAAATAAAAATAATTTAATAATTTTTATTTAATAATTAGAATAATTTATTTAATAATAAAATTAAAAATAAATTAGGATAGTCTTTTTTTTTTTTTTTTTTATAACAACTACTTCTATTCCAGACTGTATAATAAATTGTCTTTTGTGGTTAAGTCTTGGAATTTTAGCACTGAATACATGCCTGGTTTCTTAAATGTATATGCTTTAATTATACTTTCATAAATGGAACCGAGCCAGTTTTAGCATGCTAACATGTGCTTTTTCCTTTCAGTACAATTATCAGAATCCGTGGAATTATGGACAGTATTACCCTCCCCCTCCAACCTGATGGGAAAATATATCAGATGGAATGTATTAAAAGTATGAAATTATTTTTTTTTAATGAGGGATGTAAACATAGCATAAGCTTGTTGTATTTGATAACTTGTCTTCCTGTTTTCTGTGTAACATGATTTGTTTAGTAATAGGGGAAAATGTCACTTAGTAGCTTACCACAGATACTATTTCCTACCATTTATAAAATTTACTTTTTATTGGAGAACTATTTTTTTGATTTTTTGCATTAAGTGGTCTAGAATTCTTTTGCAATGGATTTGCAACAGAAATCCTTTGTAGCCTTAAGGGGTAGGAAAAAAACTGACTGGAAATCATGTCAGTGTAGTTCAAGATACTGAAAATATATAAGGGCTGGTTATTAAGGATTTACCTCCTCTGTAAAAAAAAAAAATGGATTTTTAACCTTTAATGACAAGGTTTTGTCTGTTTCAATTATCCTTGTGAATTTGGATTTAACTGCAGAAAAGATACACTATTAAATACTATGTCTTGGGATAGAGATTATAAATGAAAAAATGGAGTGTTTGCATCCCTTTTAAAAAATGAAAATCATATCAAAAGTATGTTGTTTCAGGAGACTTTGTATTTAGAATATTCATGTAAAACTTGTGAGCAAGCTTTCATTTTGATCAAACTGATCATCTTCATTTTTGTAATAAAACTTAAGACTCCTTAACTAATTGTTATGAATTTATTTGGGGGCAGGTTCACCTAACAATATCAACTTTATCATTATTAGTGGACCACTGGTTTTGAAGTATACTTTTTTTTTTTAATTTTTTTTTTCAACGTTTATTTATTTTTGGGACAGAGAGAGACAGAGCATGAACGGGGGAGGGGCAGAGAGAGAGGGAGACACAGATTCGGAAACAGGCTCCAGGCTCTGAGCCATCAGCCCAGAGCCCGACGCGGGGCTCGAACTCACGGACCGCGAGATCGTGACCTGGCTGAAGTCGGACGCTTAACCAACTGCGCCACCCAGGCGCCCCGAAGTATACTTTTCTTGAATTTAGCTAAAATCACACCATTTACAGCTTTTTGCTCCGTTTCTCTGCTTGTCTTCTCACTATACAGGAATATTTATTTAAAGAGGAGTGTGCCTCTGGAAAAGCTGTCTGGACAGTTTTACTATAACTCCCTGTTTTGATTAAACGTTAGTCCTGGTTAACCTAATCAGAACAATTATCGATTAACAACAAATAAATCAAGACACTGAATACATTTTATTGAGCCTTTCAGTTTACAACATGAGGTAAAAGGAAAGTCAGTTCTCTTTAACCAATATTTTACACAGCTGTAGTAAAATATTTCAAACTTTAGGGAATTATAATGGATTACATATATTAAAAGTTGCGGATCGGGTAAACAGTATCTGCATTCTTGAATTTTCCAGTTGACTCTTCCGTTACAATAGTAACCAGCTCTAATTAGTTACATAAATTTCTTCAAGGCCATGTTTTATTGTTGCTGATGTCTTTACATCTGAAGCATTGCTATTTCAGTCAATATCCACTAATTCCACTTCAAAAATGAGTTTTGCATTTGGTGGAATTCTGTTGCAGAAGTCAAGGTAAACTTGATAAAAATTGCTTCTTCCTTCACTCCCAATATCCTCAGTCTAAAATTAGCATTATATCTCATGGATATTTGGTATTAACCTCAAAGAGAAGGGCTTTATGAATGACTGAGAGGCTAACACATACTAGCCTAGTGGTTCCCCAAAGTATCTTTGTGAATGGTGATCATAACCTACTAGTATAGGCTGACAAGACAAGTTGAGTTTGGACTAGGACCTGGATGCCTCACCAGTACTCCCAAATTAGCCACCCCCTAATGAAGATGGTTACTCAGTGCTTTAAAAAAAACAAAACAAAAACAAGGACGTGATTTCAATCTAGCTGGGTGTATAGGTTATGTTAAATCAAATTTCGTATGAGGTAGTGCCTTATATTTGCTGTGATTTTTAAGATGCCAAGTTCAGAAAAGTGTTATTTTTATCTGATTGGTTTTGAGATGCTTCCCATGAGAGAGAGGCAGCTGTCGTTGGGCCATCTAATTTTGATAGGCTTAGAAGAGGGCTATATTCCTAAATAATTTTAACTAATACAAGTGAAGAGAACTTCCAAGTTTTTTAAAAGTTACTTTAACTAATCCAACTAGTACAATGGGAATGGAACCAACAAAAGAAAAAACAACTTCTCAGTTATTGGATTGTTCTGATCATAATGGTCAGGAGCCATGTTTATTTATTTATTTATTTTTTTAATTTTCACAAACTGGGCCTATCAAAAAAATACTGTCATTAGTAGTAATCACAGATGCTTACACTATGGTGGACCCATGGTCCCCTTAAATTTCACAACCAGTAATCCCCAACATATGTTCCATTTCTAAGCTTTGACTACCCATTTAAATGCCTGAAATTATACTGCAGCATAAAATTACCATGAGCCATACTTACATCCTATAATTTGCTATAGTTGTTTGTACTGGACATCTTAACTCCTTTAAGTAAATCCTTCAAATAGTAACAACTGCCTTTCAAAGATGAAAACGTAAACCTCACAATTTAGCTCTTAAAAATCAAGAACTGATTTCAAGAGGACAAAAATGTAAATTCTATTCTAGCTCAGGTTTGGATACTTTGTACTACTAAGACATGTTAACTCCTGTCTCTATTGGAGGTGTCTACACAGAAGCATCTAAGTATTAGGAATACTGGTCTGGACATGATTCCTGATCTGGAAATTAACCTAGATAGTGTCTTTTGTACCTTCAGGTGGTCTTCATGTTTTTGTTTGTTTTTACTCACAAAGGAGAAAAGGATACTTGGCATCAGGCTGTCCTTTCTTTCCATAAGCCCATTCTGGTTCAATCTCTAGTCGAGCCTTTTCTCCTTTACTCATGGTCAAGAGTGCTTCATCCCACTAAAGGCAAGAACATGAAATAAATACTAATGATAATTTGCAAAAACTACATGTAAATCTAGAAAACAGTATATACCAAAAAGCATTCCACTACTGAATTTCATTATATTCTAAGGTAATGTCCTTGGGTGAATCTTGGTCCTTTATTTCCTCATTGCAAAAAAAAAAAAAAAGATATATTTATTTTAACTAAACTCTACCCCCAATGTGGGGGTAGAGATCTTCATAACTCCAAGATAAAGAGTTGCATGCTTTACCAGCCAAGGCAGCCAGGCACCTTGGGTCTTGAGGTCAGTTACCAAAAACAGTTAAATCAACAGGATGCAAAGATATGACTAATATCATATATTCTGTTGAAATGTCAGTCACATAAAGCTTAAGGGATAGAGATCTGTTACATAATGGCAACTAAGAATATGGTTCACTAGAAGAAATACACAAGCAAATTAGTCACAGGAATAGAAAAATTGATCAGTTTGGTATATAGTTAGTATCAACTAGGTACAATCAGGTAGCAGTTAAGGTTATTTTCAACTAAACCTTTAGTTTGAAGATGTTTTACATGCTATTTTAGGCTCTGGATACGATTGAGTTGCATTTTAGGACTTATCACAGTACAAAGAATAACATTGAGGATTCTCATAAATGCATGTGAATAGGTATGTCAGTTACAACGTTTGATGTTGTGAATAAAGACCATTTAATAATAAATGGGCCCTAGAATGACAGCTTCAGTGAAGCTGATAATCAGTGCTACTATCCATTACCTCCTTTTGTACACTGCAGTGGTCACTGCAGCTCAAGCCTATCTTCCCCTTTTCTCAAAGTCTCCTTCTGTTACCTCTCACAAGAAGGGGTGGGTAAAAAAGGCATCCTTAGGTTTGAAAGATTTTCTGGTGTTTGAACCTCAATTGTGCAAGGTGAAAAAACTCAGAACAAACTCTTTCTTCTATGAGTAATTCAGTGAAAGAGGTATTTTACCTTTCTCTACCATGTATAAGCAGTACAACTATGTAACATTTTGCAAGAATCTTAAAAAAAAATTTTTTTTTTTATTGTTTATTCATTTTTGAGAGTGCAAGCAGGGCAGGGGCAGAGAGAGGGAGACAGAATCCGAAGCAGGCTCCAGGCTCTCAGCTTTCAGGACAGAACCCGACGTGGGGTTCGAACTCACGAACCAAGAAATCATGACCTGAGCTGAAGCTGGATGCTTAACCAACTGAGCCACCCAGGCGCCCCTACAAGAATCTTAAAGATAAATTTAGAAAGCCAAACTTTCTGACAAAGAATTACTTTACGAAGACAAAAAATATTAAAAGGGGCATTTAATGAGTCTCTACTATATATTATGTGCTGCAGTTAAGCTTATTTGTTTAGCAACCTTGAGGAAGGTTGTACTGTCCATAACTGAGACCCAGAAAAATTTTGCCAGATCAGTTAGCAATGATAGCACTTGATTTGTTAGACTCCAAAGATTTTTTTTATCATAGCCCCAATCCTAATTCTTTATGGCACCATACCACAAGTAGCATGTGCCAGAACATCTGTCGATTCATTGCCATTTTTTACTTACTCCTCTGATAACTTTGCCTATTCCAACCTTAAAACTTAAAGGCTTGGCATTTTTCTTCTTCTTTGAACCTGTAAAACAAATTTTCCTTATAATGCATGATGAAATTAAGTTTCATTGGAAAAACAGTTGACTTAAGTCTTTAAATTGATTTTAGAACTTACTATGCATTTGAAAAGAAAATAAAAATTCAGAAAACTCAAGAAAATTCTATCTTTACATATAGTTATGGTCTAAAAGGTAGAGGAGAGGGACCTATATTTACACCACTAAAACAGCACACTATTCTCCCTTTTACATTGAAATATGAAAGCCTCACTTTGGGACATTAACCAAGTTTAGACTAAGCTTCCCTATATTTTGCTTCCCAATTAACCAAGAGATATTTATTCACCCAGCCAATAGTGAATTGAAGACCTCTTCCAAGTAAATCACAGGTGCAAAGACTTCTGGAAAAATTGACAGCCAAGAGAAAGGTACAGCCAACTGCTCATGTACCACACAAATATTTTGCAATGCCTTATAGCTAAAAAGGTAAGATTACATTTAGACTTACTCGTTTGAATATTAGTATCAAAAACAGTCCCATCCTGTAGTGTTCCTGTATACCAGCAGTGAACAACATCTCCCTTTTTGGGAAAGTTGGTTTTATCTCCTTTTTTAAGAACAGATTTTACATATTTTGGTGGACCCTAAAAACAGAAATAACACACAGAGTTATTAACTCATATCCTTCTTTTTTAGAAGGATGACCAAGAGAATTCTAATACTGCCAACTGAGACCCAAGTCTGGTCACAGAGTTTCAAAGATGTGGCAACAAGCTATTTTCCTTCTGGTTCACCTCTGAGTTAAAAAAAAAAACCCACCAACTCATTGCAAGTCTGTGATGACAATGTTAGTAAATAGCCTCTCTCTAATTTCAAATAACTTCCAGCCTCTCTGGAAACCAATGTTCTTTTGACAAAATTCTGTTAATTAACAAATCACAAAATAAATCCTGTTATTTTCCAAGGTCAGAAATATCATTACTATTTAATTCCTATAAAATCATAAGGCATTAAAGAAAACACTGTGACTTTTTTTAAAAAAGATTTGAGTTGTTACCAATAACGAACATTACTGAATA
The DNA here is from genome assembly GCF_016509475.1 of Prionailurus bengalensis. NCBI lineage: Eukaryota > Metazoa > Chordata > Mammalia > Carnivora > Felidae > Prionailurus > Prionailurus bengalensis. The sequence goes on from NC_057355.1 coordinate 94,085,845, forward strand.
TTTTATTATATCCAATTAGAATGAATACAGTAATGCTCTATTGGTTTCTGAACTTGAAAATAAATTCACACAATGAATAGAATTATCTATAGAAATTACCATAACATGGGGTACCTGGGTGGCTCAGTCAGTGTCTGACTTCAAATGAGTTCATGAACTCACAGTTCATGAGTTTGAGCCCTGCATCAGGCTCACTGCTGTCTATAAAGAGCCTGTTTAGGATCCTCTGTCCCTTCTCCCCCTTCCCCTACTTGTGCTCTCTCAAAAATTAATAAAACATTAAAAAAAATTACAATAGGCATAATGCTAGAATAAAACAGGATCATCTGGGTCTTCTTTAAAAGTTAAAGGCTTAACCTAATCAGCAGTGATTCCAAACATGTGAGAAAAGCAAGTTTTTATTACTGATAAACTGAAATGTAAATGGATGGTAAGTATGGTCAGTAAAGGAGCAAGAATTATTTGTGCCGGGGCTTTGTTATTGCCTTATAATTACTAACGTCAAATACTTATGTGAACTAGAATAATGCAAAAAAACCCATTAAATTGGTGATTATGGCTCAGACTTTATGGTGAAGGTGCCAGTCTGCTCATGGATGGCATCCATTTCTGTGTTTCACAAAGTGTCTTTTACAGACCACTCATTGCTTAGTATTGTTACCACTGTTAGAAAAAAGGGGGTCTACCATAATTGTTTTGGAAACACTATGTTAAACAAAGTTAAATATACCTCTATTCTGCATGATTTCTCAGAACTGTCATCAGCTAACATGCACTGTGAATCTTCAAGGAGACAGAAAGCACAGGTTTTGATGACGCTATAAAACAACCTGGACCTTCTGGAACCTATATAACACACTTTAAGAAATGCTGTTCTAGTTATTTGATCTGATTTTGCGTTTCACTGCAAGAACCTGATTGGTTTATGGTGAGAGGTCAGATCAGTCCCAAGGCTATACCTGAGTTATATGCTTGAATGGACCTGGCTTTAAGAAAATTTCTTAGCTTTGCAGCAATTTCTTTAGTTCAGAATTTTGAGAGTAAACATTACGATTTCAGTTAACTGGATAACATCATAGCCTCTAAACATGAAAGTATGTTACATAATTATTACTATTATCCTTTCAAGAAATATTTGAACATGTTCTATGTGTTAGAAATTGGAGATACATAGGGTGCAGACAGGGTCCTGACCCTCACTCTAGAAGAGAATATAGTCATGTGTATAATTACATGGGTTATGAGACCTAAAGAGGAAGCACAGGGTGCTAAGATGCGAAGTTTATAACAGAGAAGAGCATTTTCACAGCAGGGAACAGCATGAGAATAGTATAGTCTGCAAGGGAGTAATGAAGGAGACAATGGGATGAGATGAGGATGGAAAGATAGGTAGCATAAGTTAAGAAACTGTTTTGTTTTAAATCTTCAGGTCACTGAACAGCCAATTAAGAGTTTTAAACACAGAAGTTATAGAATCAGATTTGTTTTTTTGTTTTGTTTTTTTTTTAATTTGAGAGAGAGAGAGAGAACGCAAGCGAGAAGCACAGAGGGCAACAGAGGATCCCAAGCAGGCTCCTTGCATAGGGCTCAATCCCATGAACCTGGGATCATGACCTGAGCCAAAATCAAGAGTCCAACACTCTACCAACTGAGATACCCAGGCACCCCAACAGATCACTGTGACCTAGTAAGGGATGGATATGAAATCAAAGTGGAAGTGGGGAGACCTGTTAGGAAGAGGTTAGTATAGTAGTCTGGATCTACACCAGATATAGTTTTGAGATACATGTACTGCAAAATCAACAGAATTTGGTGATGATTAGATGCAGAGGAACTGTACAGGATGAATCTCAATTTTTAGCTGAAGTATTTTTAGTCATTTCTGACTGCTGAGCCTGAATTCCTGCACCATCTTGTATTTTCTCCCACCCAATATTCATTCCTACTTGAAAACTTTAACATTAAACACATAAAAGAAAATATATTGATGAGGACTGATTTAAAGTCCAGTAAGAGCTATTAGACACGGTTCTTTACATTAAAATAAGTAAGGTAGAGACAAATAATATAGATACCATGTGCTACAGGAATTTATGCAGTTAAGTATAAAGTCTGGGATGGTGAAAACTTCAGAGGAGTGATGAGCCCATGACCTGGTTCTTAAAAGTGACATTGAATTGACAAATAGGGAGTTAAAGAGAAAGACACATTAAATAAGAAATAAAAGTATGAGAGTGAGAAAGGGCAGTTTAATAGGCAATAAGCAGACATTTGTGGTTAAAGAAGAACGTTTCTACGTTTCTACCGAAGTAGTAAATATGGAGCTGGGCAGACACCGGAAAACTTTGAATGCCAATAATGCTGTCCAACAGAAATACAATGAGGACCACAAATATGATTTTACGTTGTCTGGCTGCCACATAAAACCAACACACTCAAAATAACATGTCAGTATTTAATCAATATAAAAGATAGATTATAAATTCTTTTGTAAAAAAAAAACATACCAACTTCTGAAACAGAGTGCGTATTTTACACTGAAAGCACATTTTAATTTGGAGTTGCCACAAAGTGCTCAGTAGCCACATAAGGCTAGGGACTGCTGTATCGGAACAGCACAGTTCTAAACAGTACAGAATTACTGAAGACTTTTGAGCAGGGTATGGTTTGCAAAATACTATTTTACTTAAGTAAAACTTATGCATTTTACTAGAATAAATATTTTGGGGCTAAATGGAGGAAGAAAGAGAATGAAGGCAGATCAATGATTTTTCCAATACTTCAGGTCTGAGGACTTGGAATGCCTGAGAATCAAAAAGGAATGAAGATTTGAAAAAAAGATTTCGAAAGATTTAAAAGGTTTGAAAAGATGTTTGAGAGCATTAGTCCTGAGGGAGACATGAGAAGGAAAACATTAAAGATTCAGGAATCTTTAATTCTAAGGTAGGAAGAAGAAAATGGTTACAACTATGTTAACATTTTGGTAAAATAGGAGTATAAAATGATACAATGGTGAAGGAGTATGAGGACTGAGAACTTGTGGGAGAAGTGTCCAGTAGTTTATGTGGGCAATGTGATGAGGAATGCAGCAAGAGATAATATAAAAGTTGCTGAGTAACAGTGAAATTAGAAATCATGCTTGGCTGATATGAAGCATGAATTTATGCCAAACCCAATAAACAGCTTATGATTATTTTTCTTCACAGTGTTCACTCTGCAGCTCCAAAGCACACAGAAAGTAGACAGCAGGAATCAGCCGAGTATTAGCTATGGAATCCAGGTGCTAGAAAGACAGTCAGAATACATAACTGGGTTCAGGCCTGCCAGTTAAATAAAATGAAAAGAGGTCTTTAAAAAAGGGTATGGTTTAGGATCCTCACAAGATCTCTTTGAGAGTGTCTCCAGCCCTTACAACCTTTTATTTGTAACTCTCTTTTCCTTAAGCTCTTAATGATATACTATCTGCTGCCTTATCCCTCCTTTATTCTAATTTTCTGGAAGGCAAACTGTTTTGCTAATTGCTTTTGTAATCCTTTTAGTAATTATTATACCTTTATTTACTTTAGTAGCTGCTCAGCGTTTGCCCAGTACAATATCTGTCAAATCTTGGGGGCGCCTGGGTGGCTCAGTCGGTTGGGCGTCCGACTTCGGCTCAGGCCATGATCTCGCAGTCCGTGAGTTCGAGCCCCGCATCGGGCTCTGTGCTCAGAGCCTGGAGCCTGTTTCAGATTCTGTGTCTCCCTCTCTCTCTGACCCTCCCCCGTTCATGCTCTGTGTCTCTCTGTCTCAAAAATAAATAAACGTAAAAAAAAAAAAAATTAAAAAAAAAAAATATTTGTCAAATTATATTGGATGTGATAAACCTCAAAACTGCTTTAGTGTGAATACATATCCATAAATATTAATTTGTGCTTTTCAATCAACAGGAAAATACCATGTAAATTAACTAGCTTTAGTTGTATAAACTTCTGTAATTCTGTACCTGAACTTATACTCTGTCCACAAATATCCAAATGCTATACACCTTCATCATTAGGTCACACCTCTTTATAAGACCTGAGGAATATTATTATTACTATTGGATTATTATCACTGATACTAAGTGCTAGGAATGAGTGAGCTTAGTTAGCAAGGTATTATCAGAAGTGTTACGATTGTAATTATTCAGCTCTACTGTGGCTGTTCTAAGTGCTGTCCTTGGCTCTACTGAGGCTGTCCATTTGCAGAAATGGTTTAATATGGCTCTTCAAACATTTGTACCAAAATGTAAAAATCTATGTTGGGAAAGATGAGACAGATGACTCCATACCCTGCAGCCAAGCCTGGACTATATCTATTGCCAAGGATAGCGTGTACATTAGAAAAAGCTAAAAATAGTCACAGTGAAGTATCTTTCACTCAGTCCAACTTGGCTATACAATCAGGACCTTAAAATGGCTTTGGAAGCTCAGAAGTTCTGGTCAGACATAGAGGAAATATAAAATACAAAGCTAGAGGTTTTACAGGAAAGCCTTATACTGTAAAGTACTGGTTCTTAGGTGTTTTTTATGATTTAGTACACCTAAGAGGGAGAATACACTCCAAATCAGTGTTTGGTTCACTGAAAAGTGCCCATACTCCACCACTCCTTACTAGGAGAAATCAGTGCTGTAAGCAAATACTTTTATCAAATTCACATTAGAAATAAAATAATATTCTACACAAACCTCATCCAGAGTCTCTTCAGACTTGGTTTCTTTGGGTTTATCTTCATTAAGCTTCACATTTTTCACCTGCTCAGACACTTTACTTATACTTTCAGTACCCTTGAAACGCTGTAAGGAAAATGTTCACCATATTCAGGACAGGTTAAAAGTTAGAAGGGACATCTAGATTTTCAACATTTCAATTGAATGAACATCTGCGCCATGAATATAGGCTACTTTATTCAAATGTAAATAAATGGAAACTGCCTAGGAAAAATCTTTATTTTAATCAACAAATATGACCCTCAAAGTATTTTACAAGACAAATTCTGAAATGAAATCTTTAGAAAAAGCAACTCAGACTCATATATGAATACCACTCACAAAACTCCTTAATAATGACTCTTTGCTTTGTCATTTCAGAATGAACAAATACTGGAGAATTTAAAATTTGTTTTTCTAAAGGCTCAGCCTCAGTCTGAGATTTTAAATTCATTGGCTTAATCTGGAAATAGTTTGGATTTTAACTTTCCAGTGTGCTTAGTTGTCTTAATTTAAACTATAGGGAATTATTTTTAAGAATTTGGTTCCTTTTAAAATATCAAAACATCCTCCCATACTACAGATGAGCTTTGCTAGATTTGACAGCTAGTCCACTTATGACTAGAGTTAAGAAAAACTGCAGGTGGAAAAACTTAAAAACATATTTTGGGAATAAGTTTAAACCTTCTTTTTGCAAATAAAATATTTAAAATAATATTTTGGTAATAAAATGTAACAATACTCACCTTACTTTCAAAAAGATGGTTATAGGCTGTAACCAAATGGTCCTTGTTAGCTGTCTTAGCCACATTTTTAATGTTTCCTAATAACTTATGTTCTGCAAGAAACTACAAAAAAAAAAAAAAGCTGGTTAGAATAATCTCCCTCACGTAATAAGGGTCTAAATGTTAGAAAATTCCCTTTTATGTTAGCAATTATGCCTTCAATAGAACTACTAATGACAGAAGAAATGAAATAAACATATTTATACCCTACTTCATAACAAAAAGATTTATGGAAGATTAAAAATATTACTTATAAAAATTGACAAGAGTGGAACTATAATATATAGAAGATCACACTGTTGCATTCTAACCCTTTTCCTTCCCATTATGGAATTCACAGAACATTTATACAGCAAGTACACTCTGGTGACTGGACAATGCTGCTACCGGTAGGCCATGGCCCTGGGAGCCTCAAACCATTGGGCATAGCTGTCTTGACAAATCTGTAACCCATTCTTAGCAGACCGGGAAGCATTATTAGCTAACGCTGGATATATGGTGGTTAAGTATATGGGCTGAGGAGTCAGATCATCTGGGTTAAAATCCTAGCTATCTGATCTTAGACGAGGGAATAAGTTTTCCTAAAGACTCCGTTTCTGTATCAGAGTAGAAGATTAGTAACGGCATCTATGTCAGAAGGTTGTTCTAAGGACAAATCCACTTAATGCCTTTTATGTACAGCCTGTCACATGGTCAGAACTCAGTATTAGCTATTGGGACTAATAACATAATGTACTTAATAATTCAAAGTAATATAATTCCATTTATCTCAAATAAAAGACTAAATTGGCAGATGGACAACAAAATACTACTATTGAATATTGAGTCATCAAATTGTAACTTCATCTCAAAATTATGTCTTTGTTTTCCTTATTTTATTCTGCTTCCTTTTCTGCCTTCTGGCCCTTGAATCATCATTTTTGTTACTTTCTCAAAGTTCTTCTGGCATCTTCTTTTGATAAGGCAGCTTTTCTAATACTATCACTATTGTATTTTTTTCTCCTCTGCTTTTTCCTCTTCCCCTCTTAGAGAAATGTTCTAAATGATAAAGGTGGCTGGGGAAAGGCTATTTTGATTAAATGGAAGTAATAAGTTGCTTTAGCACTCTTGTGATTTCTTTAGCAAGATTCCAAAAAGAAATCCAAAATATATACATCTTCTTGATATCTTATGATCAATAGAACAGTGATTGTCAAATATAGGTTTAAGTATGTGAATGAGTACTGGATAATATGCACTCAAAAGGTTAATGCATTAAAAAATACCCTGATAATTCCATGTGGAAATTGTCCCATGTGGGCCAGTTTGAGGTTAGATTCCACATTGGGATGATTTGTTCTGTAACAATTTGATGAAGTACAGTACTGAGGCATTAAATGTTAACAAATGATATGCCTAGTTTATTCTATTGTTCCAATTGAAATATGAACTGACTTAAGAGAAAATAATTCCACTAGAATGGCATGGTCTTTCTTTTTATCCTGTATCCCCAAACACTAAGCGTAGTTCTTGCTATCGATGTATAAATATTTGCTGATGTCAGGATACTTATTATGGGTGTATGGAACCGGAAGCTAGAGAGTAACTATATCTCCTCCTCTTCAAGACACTTCAAAATGAAAATAAAGTACAATCCTCACAGAAGCCAAATTTTTTTTTTTTTAAATCCAAGTTTAGAACTTAAAAATTGTAGAGAAATCATACTGCTGCTTCTATTTCCCGTAAGTGGGGGGGATGCAGCGAGCACAAATTATGCAGTGGTTCAGCAGTTTAAGAGAGGCATGGTCTTAATTTCCAAAGGGAAAAGTCTGACAAAAAAAAAACCCAAAAAGCAAAAAAACCAAACACTTATGACCACAGTTAAGATGGAGACTATATTGAAAAATGCAGCGCGTACAGTATAAAGAATGCCAAATACATTTCTTAGGTTTGTTTATAACAATGGGAGACACTACCCTAAATGCGCATGTAACTCCCCTAAGTATAAAGGGTGAAAAGGTCATGTGAAGAGTAGAAATTTTAAAAACTTAACCCGCAATCTACAGATTTTTAAAAATTACACGCACTAGCGTTCAGTATTTAGTAACTGATGAGAAAAGCAAATTGCACATACCGTTCACACAAAAATATTCACAATCCTTCTGATTTCCCTAATGGCCTACTTCTCTGTAAGGGTCTCATCCAGGTCCCCAGTCCTCAGGCACTAGTCCCAACCCCCAGTATCTCCTGTTTGTTTTTGTTTTCTTTTTTTCATGGTTTCCACCCTCACTCAACGCGCCCAAGGAGGTTCTAATTATGCAATTGCTGCCTGCCTGCCTGCCTGCCCCAAGAAATAAAGCCATTCCGTCCGCCCAAACGAGGCAGCCCGGGAAGGCGGGAGCATGGCTCCGCGGCGCACGCGAGGCCTCTCCGGCCTTCCAGGCCACAGGCCGCGGGAGGACGAGGGCGGGGGCACGGAGGAATACGGAATGTACGGGCATCTCCGGGGGGGTGAGGCGTCCCTCAGCAGCACTAGCCCGGCCGCCCCGCCGCCTCTGGTACCGAATCTGAACCGTGGTCCTGTAGAAACTTGATAATGTCCTTCTTGGGGAGCTGCTCGCTGCGCAGCTGCTCCACGGTCCAGGCCCGCTGTGGAACAGCCGCCGCCATCTTCCCCCGCTGCCTCTGCTTTACTGAGCCAGCCCGCCTCGGTTCAGCATCGCCCCGCCCCTGGGGCGTGGCGTGGGCGCCGCCTAGAGCTCGGGGAGGCGGGGTCACGGCGCTACCCGTCGGGATTGGGGCCGGTCCTTGAGTGATGTCAAGGCTGTGCTTTGAGGGCTTCTTTGTTGAGTCCGGGAATAAACCAGTTGATGGGGTCCTTGTGGCGGACTATGCGGATGACCTAAAACTGTCATCTCCTCTTAATCGGAACCATTGTGAGGTGACCAAAGTTGGTAGTGATTTTTATTACTAGCCATTACCCCCATTTGTGTATTACCGAAGGGCTTCTATGCCTGTAAGGCCTGTATATTACCTGGTTAAAGAAAACAACAGCAGTCAGAATCTAATTTCATTCTATCTAGTTTTAGCCTAAAAATTCACACCTGAATTGGCTTGTCCATCAGAACAACATATGCCCCACCGTCTCCCTTTTAAAACTCACACAAATTAAACTAAAATACAACTTTTCACTTTCCCTGCCCAAGAAATAAAAACACACGAGAAAGTTTGTCTAAAAGCAAGTTCAAGAAACTTGAGCAAATAAAACGGTGTAAAGAAGCTACACGCAGGATACTGCTTGCTGATGAGGGTGACGTTATCAATGTTCAAAACAACCTCAGGTGAATGTACTTTTTCTCAATACACGAGGAAACAAATTTAGAGGGGTTACTCCAAGTTGCCAAGGTTTAGAGTGGAGAAGTCGGGAATTATATCCACGTCTGAGGTAGAAAGCTATTGCTAGAATAGAATAATACCACACTGACGCTTACTGCTCTGTATCATTTATGAAGATGTAATGGTGGAGTATCAGGAAAACCTAACTTTTTTCTTTTGGATTTCCCGATGAATACAGGACCAAACCATTCACTCTTAACAATAAAACTATTAACATAACGGGTTGCCTCTCCAAATACTGTGAAAAAGAGACATTTTTTTTTTCTCAGTTTGGATAAAGAAATAAGACTAGATATTTAATTCTACCTAAATCCTTTTCACCTCATCTTCTGATTTAAAAACACAGCCAATAAGGAATGTTAGACGCTCAAAAACGTTTAATTCACAAAAATATGGGTATCTGTTGTTCCTAGTATCTCAAGGTTATTTATTTTTATCTTTTTAAGCAGTGTCACTTTAGCGATGAGGCCCAGACACACACAGTCCTTGGGAACGGAACTTAGATTTAGAGTCTGTAAAGAAATTAACTACGGACCACATTTAGACTAACTCCTTAACAATGCGCATGCGTCTCCGGGAGGCCGCGAGAGTTTCCGGGAAGCCAGCCAATTATATTTCCAACGGAAACTCAGTGGCGGTATTTTCAACTAGATGAACCGGCTGCTGTCCCGCCTTCACGTTCCACTGTTGTGTGCGAATGTAACCAATGTGGAGCCGAATGGCGGTTGAGCTGCTGCAACTGCTAGTGTCCGAGAGAAGCGTTTGGTGGTTGTCGGCCTAATGAGCGGACGGCAAAGAACGCTTTTCCAGACGTGGGGCTCAAGTTTTTCTCGATCCGCAGGGGCTCCGGCTTGCAACTCTGGACCTGAGCGGCCTCAGAGCCCTGGCATCTCCAGGGCACGTTGTCCTCCAGCGGTAGAGGTTGCCGAGGTTCCGCCGGAGTCGGACGATGATGTATTGCTGGTTGCAGTGTACGAGGCAGAGCGGCAGCTGAGTCTAGAGAATGGCGGTTTCTGCACCTCAGCGGGCGCCCTGTGGATTTACCCAACTAATTGCCCAGTGCGGGACTACCAGCTGCACATTGCCCGGACCTCTCTGTTTTGCAACACGCTGGTGTGTCTGCCGACTGGATTGGGAAAGACCTTTATTGCCGCCGTGGTCATGTACAATTTCTACCGCTGGTTTCCTTCCGGCAAGGTGGTCTTCATGGCCCCCACGAAACCTTTGGTGACACAGCAGATAGAGGCTTGCTACCGAGTGATGGGTATCCCGCAGTCCCACATGGCCGAAATGACAGGTATTTTAGAAAGAATGGGCTAATTTGAAATTAAGAGCACGCATTCTGGTGGAAATGGAAGTAAAGGAATTCCTGACCCATGTGGAATAGGCCCCAGATCACAATATCTGTATTTTACATCTTCTCCCTTAAGGCATTATCTACTTGTAGCAAGTCTGGCCCTAACGAAAAGGGCTGATTTATTCAATTTTCAGAGACTCCCCGTAGTTTGAGCATTTTGAAGCGATTGATTGTGTATACCCCATTGGTAAGTGAACATGAGGTTTTCTGACTTTCTTCCCCAGAAAGATTTCCCAGTCGAAGAAGGTACTTCTCTGCAGCTATTATGCCATTTTGGTAGCAATTCTCTAAAGACAGGCTAGTTTTGTTGTTTTTAGCCAGAGTTGACATTTGGCTCACAGCAGAGTTTAAAACGTAACATTTCCATGACTTGTTAAATTGTTCTTGTCTGAAGGCAGATTACCAAGCAGGGCTGCATTCTGAAATTAGGCCAGATTGTTTATAAATATTTTAAAGATAATAGCCTTGGTGTTTAGAATGTAGGATGTCACTTTTGTTTACAGGATCTACTCAAGCTTTAACCAGGAAGGAAATATGGCGCAGTAAGAGAGTCCTTTTTCTTACACCTCAAGTCATGGTAAATGATCTTTCTAGAGGAGCTTGTCCGGCTGCTGAAATAAAGTGTCTAGTTATTGATGAAGCTCATAAAGCTCTTGGAAACTATGCTTATTGCCAGGTAATATTTTATTTAAAAGTATTTTGTACTGTGAATATATTGTTAACAAGTATTTTGGTGAATACTTATTGATGGAAGTTATTGATGTATTATCATTATGAAACAGCCTCTTATTTCCGAATAGACGATGATAGGAACTGCTTCATTCAAATCAGTGTCTGTGCTGTCTTTTTTTTTTTTTTTTAATTCTTGACAAGACCTTTAGTGTCAGGTGTAGATGATGAAAGCCTAGTCCTGATTGAGGCAGTGATCCAAAATAAGGTTATGGGTGAGTTTTGGAAGTAAGATAATAATCCAAAGATTGGTAGTGGATATGCAGTATCATTCCTTGGCAGCTAGATAGAAATCATACTTAACGGTCAAGAGTTGTTACCAAGAATGATTGACATAATGTATGGGACATACCTAACACAGTGCCTTCTGTTTAAGGCACATGAATATGAATTACAGAGGTGAAGAGGTGGGATATGGCTGGAGAGTACTTGAAATCCAGGTCATGAAGGCATTTGTATTTTATGCTTAGCAGTTTCAATGTTGTTTGTAGGACACTGGGGATGTAGGTAGTGGAGACTCATTGAAAAGTGTTTACTGGGGTGATACTTAAGATTTAAAAGAGATTAGAAGAGAGAAGACTAAAAGTAGAGTGTACGATGAGAGAGAGGAGCAATTTAGGATGACTCCCAAGTGTCTGACTTGGAAGATTGTGCTTCTAGTCGAGATGGACAGTTCTGGAGACACAGAAGGTTTGAGTACTGTGGAAAGATGAGTGCAGTTTAGATTGTTGAGTTTGAAGTGTCTGTGAGGAATCTAGCTATCAAGGCCCAGTGGGCAGTGGGAGACAAGTTTCAATCTCAGTGGGGAGTTCTGAGCTGGAGATACAGATTTGGAAATTACCAGCATATAGGTGGTAGGTAGTTAAAACTATAAGCTGGTGATATCAGGGAGAAGGTATAGAGTAAGAATACAAGTGAAAATTGATTTTATTTAGTGCAAAGAGATGAATTTTACTGCCAGTTTGTGCATTTGTAGTTTCCTTGGGGACTTTATGTGTTATTGTATTATATCTCTTTGTTGTCTTCTGAAGAGAATAGTCCTCTTTCTTAGAGTTGATTTTAAGAAGAAAATGGATGTGTATATATATATATACACACACACATATATATCTGTGTGTGTGTGTGTATATATATATACACACATATGTATGTGTATGTGTGTATATATATATATATTAATATCTTCCCAAGTTAATATCCAATGTGTTAATGTTTCTGCTTGAGAGGGGCATTTAAAAATTTTAATTTTAAGTCTGTGAATTTACTTTGTAGATTTACTAATACTCAGCAACTTTAACTCATTTTATTTGCAAAAAATTTCTAGCAATTTTTTTAATTACAATATTGATGCTTTTATTGAGTACAAAGAGACATACACTGACTTCATTAATATCCAAATACCCCTTAGTGTTTACGCTGTATTGAATATTATAGAGTCCAACAGGCACACCAAGTACATGAAGAATGTAGCTTCCTGGGTTACAAACACAGCATCATTTCCTCTTCTACAAAATGCTTGAGAATCCCGCTTTCATAAGAATAGTGTATTAGGGACATTTTGTCTTGCATCAGTTTTTAGAACAATTCTACATTAAGTATGATATTTTATCTTTGTGTATTCTCTATTATATTAAAAAAAATAATGTTTTTTGAGATTAGTCCAAATTCAGTATCTCATTGAATTCATCCTTGACATAGGTTGAAATAAGAGCAGTTTTTAGATAATCTGGTTTAACTGTTTCCTATATCTAATGTGGAAATCTGGGGTACTGAGAGCTGTTCCTGCAGTTGAGTTTACTTAGGGGTCCTTTTGCCTATATAAGGACCACATGTAAAGGGGTATATGGGAATCTGGTGAAATATCCAATATTAATCATACCAGAAGGGGTGGGTTGAAATCATACTGCAAAGTCTAGAATGATGCTTTGGTGCCACTGAGAAAATGTGTTAGAATTTAAAAGGAGAGGTGGGTTTTTAAAGTCTTTTCCTAAAACATTTTTTTTTTCCATTTCAAATCTAAATTCATACTGGAATTTTTTTTTCCATTTTTTTTTCAACTTTTTTTTTTTTTTTTTAATTTTTGGGACAGAGAGAGACAGAGCATGAATGGGGGAGGGGCAGAGAGAGAGGGAGACACAGAATCGGAAACAGGCTCCAGGCTCTGAGCCATCAGCCCAGAGCCTGACGCGGGGCTCAAACTCACGGACCGTGAGATCATGACCTGGCTGAAGTCGGACGCTTAACCGACTGCGCCACCGAGGCGCCCCATTTTTTTCCATTTTTATGTTATGACTTATCTTAATCTGGTAAGTGTGTATACGGATATAGCTGTAAAGCTAAACTGTGGCCCAGACCACAGAGAGTAGACTCTCCTTGTTTCATTTGCCCTTGAATTAGCTCTCATTATTTCAATTTGCCTCTAATTAGGCCTTGACATTGTAGCTTTATGTATATAAGAATCCCTAAAGTGTTTTTGATTGGTGTAGAGTATGAACTTGAATTATTTGCTTTTCAGGTAATGTGACTAATGATAGTTCCATCCCTTAGCCCATCAATACTCTGAATAAGGAATAATGATAATAGAACATTGGAACAATATAATAGCTTGTTTAACAGAATCACTGATATTTTTGTATTGGATAGATGAAATTAAAAAAAAAATTTTTTTTTTTAAGGTTGTGAGAGAACTAGTCAAATACACAGATCATTTTAGAATCTTGGCTCTTAGTGCCACACCAGGTAGTGATATAAAGGTAAGTAAAATGTCTTTTCATTTATTAACAGTTGAGAATATAAGAACTTTTATATGGGGCCAGATCAGTTTGCCATTCTAGTATTTAATTTGACATCAAGACTACATTTCTTAAACATGCCTACCTTGGTTGGAGGAGTTTTTTTCTACATTAGTAGTTTTCAGATGTGAGTGTGCATAAGAAACCTAAAGTAGTTTGTTAAAAGTACTAAATTTGTACATAGTAGAAGTGGTTTTTAAATTGTTTGTATTTTCAGGGTTCTTTTAAAGTTTTATTTTGAGGGGCACCTGGGTGCCTCAGTTGGTTAAACATCTGACTTTGGCTCAGGTCATGATCTCACATTTCATGAGTTTGAGTCCCATGTTGGGCTTTGTGCTGACAGCTCAGAGCTGGTAGCCTGCTTCAGATACTATGTTTCTCTCTTCCTCTGATCCTCTCCTGCTTGTGCTCTGTCTCTTTCTCAAAAATAAACGAACATTAAAAAAAAATTTTTTTAAATAAAGTCTGAGATAACTTAGACTTACAGGAAATTTGCAAAAATTGTAATCTCTATCCTTTGCTCAACTTCCCTTAATGGTAACATAGAACCATAATAAAATTGATAAAACCAGAAAATTAACATTGGTACAATACTAGTAACTACTCTGTAGACCTTGGCTTGAATTTGTCACTTTACCCACCACTGTTCTTTTCAGTTCCAGGGTCTGTCTGGTCCAGGATCTCATATTGCATTTAGTTGTCATGTGTCAGTCCTTCCTATCTGTGATAGCTCCTCAGTATTTTCTTGTCTTCCATGACCTTGATGCTTTTAAGAGTAAATGCCAGGGGCACCTGGGTGACTCAGTTGGTTAGGCATCTGACTCTTGATTTCTGACTTAGGTCATAATCTCGTGGTTCATGGGATCAAACCCCTCGTAGGGCTCCATACTAAGCATTGAGTCTGTTTGGGATTCTCTCTCTCTCTGTCTCTCTCTTTCTCTTTCCCTCCCTCCCCCTCTTCCCCACTTGCATGCTCTCTCTAAAAAAAAAAAAAGACCTAAACATTAGAAAAAAAAAAAAGTAGCTGCCAGTTATTTTGTAGAATATTCCTCAGTTTGGGTGTGTCTGATGTTTTCTAATGAAAACATTGGAGTGAGGTTATGCCTTTTTGGCAAGAATACTCCAGAAGTGGTACCGTACCTTTCTTAGGGCATGGTATCAGAGAATACATGATGTTGATTTGTCTTACGGCTGTTGCTGTTAATTTTGACTTGGTTAAAGTGATGTCTTCCCAGTTTCTGCATTTTAGAATTACTGTTATCCTCTCTGTTTTCCAATGATGGTTCCTGCTTGCAATAGCAATTTCTGTGGTATTTTCCTAATCATTGTTTCCTTTCTCTCATTTCTTTTACATTTGTTAATGTGAATTCTTTTGTAGTGAAAAGCTATTTCTTCTCTCCAATTTATTCAGTTCTTTGTATCAATATGGACTAATAGATATTTTTATCTATGGGCTGCATTCCGGTGTTATCATTATTAATTTTTTGCCCAGATTATTCCAACTTTGGCCATTGGGAGCTCTTTTAAGATGGTACCTATGTTCTTTTGGACATGCACTTTTTTTTTCCTTTTGAACACTTTCCATCTTGCATCACAGGATATTTTATGCTCATTTAATATTTTTCATGTCCCAGCCATGGAATCAATCATTTCTCCAGGGAGCTCTGGTTTCCTTTATTAAAGGAGGATAAAAGTGCAGATTTTGAACCCCATCTCATGACACTCTAACTTAGTATCTCTGAATAGTCTACTGTATTGAGTTTTGAAGACTTTCTATGATAAGTTTCAATCCTGTCAAGTTGTAAGACTTTTTTCTTCTGTTCATAGCCTTGATATTTTTTCAGAAATTTCTGTACTGTCTCTGATCTTACCCCAATCTCTTTAAACATGCTTGATGGTTTTTATTTATTTTTTATTATTTTTTAAGTTTATTTATTTATTTTGGGAAAGAAAAAGAGAACCGGTGGGGACGGCGGTGGGGGGGGGGGGGGGGGGGAAGGGCAGAGAGAGAGGGAAACAGAGGATCTGAAGCAGGCTCTCTGCTGACAGAGAAGAGAGCCTGATGCAGGGCTTGAACTCATGAACTGAGAAATCATGACCTGAGCTGAAGTTGGACTCTTAACTGACTGAGCCACCCAGGTGCCCCCATGCTTGATGGTTCTTGTCATCTTTCAAGTCTTTGCTGAAATGTTACACTTCAAAAAGTTTCACTCTAAGCTATCAAAAGTTAGCTCTCCCTATGTTGTGATTTCCTCTTGTGTGTGTGTGTGTGTTTGTTCTTAATCATAATATGTCATTCTTTTACTTATTCATTTATTTGTTGTCTTTTTCCCCCATGAAAATAGTAGCTATATGATTATAGAGATTATGTCTGTCTTGGTCATAGCTGTATTATCAACCCAATGCCTGGCCTGTGGGAGTCATTCAAATATTTATTGAATGATTAAAAATATTAATGTCTTGGAGCGCCTGGGTGGCTCAGTCGGTTGAGTGTTTGACTTCGGCTCAGGTCATGATCTTGCGGTCCATGAGTTTGAGCCCCGCATTGGGCTCTGTGCTGACAGCTCAGAGCCTGGAGCCTGCTTCGGATTCTGTGTCTCCCTCTCTCTCTCTGCCCCTCTCCTGCTCATGCTCTGCCTCTCTCACTCTCAAAAATGAATAAATGTTAAAATATTAATGTCTTACTCAGTTTTATAAAATGGTCATAATTCTGCAGATTATGTGGACCCTCAGTAACTGTAGTGTACTATATTATGTATTGTACCACATGTTGCGAATACAAAGATGATTAAGATATGATTCTTGTTCTAGAGTATTTTTTATTTGAAATTATATTTATATAATTTGATAATATATAAATTTGTTAAATTGATTTTATATGATTTGTTAAATTGATATTATATAAATTTATATAATACATTTATAAAAATATAATTTGAAATTATATTTAGTTTGTTTGGGGCACCTGGCTGGCTCAGTCAGTAATGCATATGAGTCATGATCTCAGGATTGTAAGCTCAAGGCCCACATTGGGGGTAGACCTTACTTAAAAACTAATATATACATGCAATTATATTTTGTTTGTTTTTTTGAAAACTTATGAGGCTTTTCTAGCTTTAAAAAAAGAGCTCTTGGGACGCCCAGGTGGCTCAGTCAATAAAGCATCTGACTTTGGCTCAGGTCATGATCTCATGGTTCATGAATTTGAGCTCCGCATCAAACTCTCTGCTATCAGCTTGGAGTCCACCTCAGATCTTCTGTCTCCCTCTGTCTCTCTCCCCTCTCCCACTGTCTCTCTTGCTCTGTCTCAAGAATAAATAAACATTAAAATAAAAATAAAGCTCTTAATTTCTAGACACTTTCAGATTCTCCCCACTGCCCCCCACCCCCACACTGGTTCATTTATTCTTTCTTTCAATTCTTTTTTGAAAAAAAATTATCATTGAGGTATAGTTGACATGTTATGTTAGTTTCAGGTGTCCCACATTAGTGACTTGACAATTCTATACATTACTCAGTGCTCACCACAATAATTAAAGTCACAATTTGTCACTGTATAACATTATTACAGTATTATTGACTATATTCTCTATGCTGTACTTTTCATCTCTGTAACTTATTTTATGACTGGAAGTTTGTACTTCACTTATTTTGCCTATTCCCCCACTCACCTCTTCTCTGGCAATCACCAGTTTATTTTCTATATTTAAGAGTCTTGTTTGTTTGTTTTGATTTTTAGATTCCATATATAAGTGAAATAATATGGCATTTGTTTTTTTCTGACTTATTTCACTTAGCATATCAATGTCCATCTATGTTGTCACAAATGGCATGATTTCATTTTTTATGGCTGCATAATCAGTGTGTGTGTGTGAGTGTAACATACACACACACATATATATATATGTGTATATATATATCACATGTATGTGAGGTATCTCACATATTTATTGAGGTACAATTGGGTTGCTTTCATATCTTGGCTATTGTAAATAATGCTGCAATAGGTCTTTCACCTCTTTGGTTACATTTATTTCTAGGTATTTTATTCTTTTGGGTGCAGTTGTAAATTGAGTTTTCTTCATTTCTCTCTCTACTTCTTTGTTACTAGTCTATAGAAATGCAACAGATTTCTGTATAATAATTTTGTATCCTGCAACTTTATTGAATTCATTTATTCTAAGTTTTTTGGTGGAGTCTTTAAGTTTCTTTGAACTTTAAAAAAAAAAATTATTTATCTATTTCGCGATGGAGATAGAGAATTTGCGTGCGTGAGCACTACCAGGGGAGGGGCAGGGAAAGGGGGAGAGAGAATCCTAGGCAGGCTCTGTGCTGTGCTAGGGCTCGATCTCACTAACTGTGAGATCATGACCTGAGCTGAAATCAAGATTCTCTTAACCAACTGAGGCACACAGGTGCCCCTTTCTTTCAACTTTGATCACACTGTCAGTATTTGAATTTATGTTTTTGCTCCAGTTCCCTGAAATTACAATTCAACTTTTGTATAAGCTTTCAGTGAAGAAAATTTAGAAGTACAGTATATCCAGAAATATATTCACATTATATATACTGGAAAATATTCTAATTTATCAATAATTGATTTAGTGTAGCATATACCCTATCCCCTCAATTTCTTAACAAGTCAATTTGTAAAGTACTTCTAAGATATGTTTGTGTCATTTAATAGTAACAAGACTTCTCTGTTCTACACACACACACACACACACACACACACACACACACCATTGGACAAAAGTGTTTGCCAGAAAACAAGGAAATCTGGGCTGTAGTTCTGGCTCTAAAATTGACTATGTTACATAATGTTTTGGTGATTTATTTGCTAATCTAAAGCTTCTGTTTTGTCTGAGTCTTCATAAGATGTAGATGAAGGAATATATCACTCCCATTGAAAGGTGCAAAATATGTTTGAGGAACTTATTGGATGTTTACTAATATTCTTATTTTTTAGATGCTTGGCTGGAAAGGCTGCATGAAAGATGTTTCAAAGCCTTATCTTCCTATTGTACCACTATTATAGTTTAAAAAAGGTTTAATATGAATTTTACCACTATTTATTTTTGTTGGTAGCCTAAACTAAAAATTTAACATGTAATATAATTATAATCGTACTTGATTTTGTGTAGGCTGTTCAACAGGTTATTACTAACCTACGAATTGGGCAGATAGAACTTCGTTCTGAAGATTCTCCAGATATTTTGCCGTACTCTCATGAAAGACGAGTTGAAAAGCTAGTTGTTCCCCTTGGTGAAGAACTTGTAGCCATCCAAAAGGCATATATCCAGGTAAGACATTTGTATCACAATTCAGGGTTTTGATGAATGAACTGATAATGTATTTTGTTTTGTAGAATCTGGTGTGAGCATATTACATATTTATATCATTTTATATTATTATTTGAAATATTCTTTGAAATTAATATTTTTGGAATGAGTACCCTGTTTTGTTAGTTACTATTAGTTAAAGAGGAAATATAAAATGATGGACCATTTCTACAAGCCAATAACAACCTTATTTTTTATTATTTATTTATTTATTTATTTATTTATTTAAAAAATTGTTTTTTTTAATGTATGTTTATTTATTTATTTATTTATTTTTTTTTTTTTCAACGTTTATTTATTTTTGGGACAGAGAGAGACAGAGCATGAACGGGGGAGGGGCAGAGAGAGAGGGAGACACAGAATCGGAAACAGGCTCCAGGCTCTGAGCCATCGGCCCAGAGCCTGATGTGGGGCTCGAACTCGCGGACCGCAAGATCGTGACCTGGCTGAAGTCGGAAGCTTAACCGACTGCACCACCCAGGCGCCCCTGTTTATTTATTTTTGAGAGACACAGAGACAGAATGTGAGTGGGTTAGGGGCAGAGAGAGAGGGAGACACAGAAGCAGAAGCAAGCTCCAGGCTCTGAGCTGTCAGCACAGCGCCCGACGCGGGGCTCGAACTCACGAGCTGTGAGATCATGACCTGAGCCGAAGTCGGACGCTCAACCGACTGAGCCACCCAAGCGCCCCCAACCTTATTTTTTAAAATACACCTATTAAAACACACACACACATGCATATAAATAGCAGAGCATAGAAAACCTAAGTGTATAGCTCACTGAATTTTCATGTAGTGAACACACTTAGAATACATGTCCAGATGTAAACAGAAGCTACTTTATAAGAAAATATATTTTTAGTATTTTCTTCCTGGGTCTCTTATACAGCAGTGATTCTCAGCTGGAGGCGGTTTTGCCCACCTGGTGACATTTGGCAGTCTTGACACAGTTTTGGTTGTCATAACTGGAAAGGGTAGAGTACAGTTGCTAGTAGAACCCAATATGTAGAGACTAAGAATGCTGCTTAACATCTGTAACGAACAGGATAGACCTCCAACCACAAAGAATTATCTGGGCCAGTTGTCAGTATTATAGTGATTGAGAAATTGTTTAGACAGTCATCACATCCAATGGGAAAAATTTGAGGTAACACATTCTTTTTCTATAGTTCATAATTAGTGTCATGCTAAGAGAACATTTTGTTTTCATATCTTCATTGTTATGGATTAAAGATGCCTGCAAATTTTTCACACTCCTCCCATGGAGAGAGAAGATGCATTTCCTTTTCCCTCCAATCTAGACTGGCTCTGTGACTCACTTTCACCAGCAGAATGTGATAAACCCTAAGTAAGCCATGATGAAACTCAGCTAAGCCATGTTCAGGAGAAATGAGGAAACAGTAAATAGCTAAAATCGAAGGCATAAACATATGGCCCCAGTCGAGGTATGTTAACCCTTAACCTCCAGCTATTTGAGGCTTTAGACATCAAAGATCAGAGATTAGCTGTCCCTGCAGTGCCCTGACAGAATTTTTGACTTTTGACATTTTATTTTACAGTAGTTTTAGATTTTCAGGAAATATGCACAAATAGTATAGAGATTTCCACTGGGGAGATACTGTGAGACTACTTGAAAGTCCTATTTCTCAACATACTTTGGCCTATTTTATTTTATTTTATTTATATAATTTTTTTTTAAATTTGCATCCAAATTAGTTAGCATATAGTGAAACAGTGATTTCAAGAGTAGATTCCTTAATGTCCCTTACCCATTTAGCCCATATGCCCTCCCACAACCCCTCTAGCAACCC
The DNA here is from genome assembly GCF_016509475.1 of Prionailurus bengalensis. Taxonomy (NCBI): domain Eukaryota; kingdom Metazoa; phylum Chordata; class Mammalia; order Carnivora; family Felidae; genus Prionailurus; species Prionailurus bengalensis. Next base: position 94,106,760 of record NC_057355.1, read on the forward strand.
TCAGTTTGTTCTCCATATTTATGATTCTCTTCTGTTTTGTCCCCCTCTCTGTTTTTATATTATTTTTGTTTCCCTTCCCTTATGTTCATCTGTTTTGTCTCTTAAGGTCCTCATATGAGTGAAGTCATATGATTTTTGTCTTTCTCTGACTGATTTCACTTAGCATAATACCCTCCAGTACCATCCACGTAGTTGCAAATGGCAAGATTTGATTCTTTTTGATTGCTGAGTAATACTCCATTGTATATATATACCACATCTTCTTTATCCATTCATCCATTGATGGGGCATTTGGGTTCTTTCCATACTTTGGCTGTTGTTGATAGTGCTGCTATAAACATGAGGGTGCATGTGTCCCTTTGAAACAGCACACTTGTATCCCGTGGATGAATGCCTAGTAGTGCATTTGCTAGGCCATGGGGTAGTTCTATTTTTAGTTTTTTGAGGAACCTCCATACTGTTTTCCAAAGTGGCTGCACCAGCTTGCATTGCCACCAACAATGCAAAAGAGATCCTCTTTCTCTGCATCCTTGCCAGCATCTGTTGCCTGAGTTGTTAATGCTAGCCGTTCTGACAGGTGTAAGGTGGTATCTCATTGTGGTTTTGATTTGTATTTCCCTGATGATGAGTGATGTTGAGCATTTTTCATGTGTCGGTTGACCATCTGGATGTCTTCCTTGGAGAAGTGTCTGTTCATGTCTTTCGCCCATTTCTTCACTGGATTATTTGTTTTTTGGATGTTGAGTTTGATAATTTCTTTACAGATTTTGGATACTAACCCTTTGTCTGATATGTCATTTGCAAATATCTTCTCCCGTTCTTCCGTTTGCCTTTTAGTTTTGCTGATTGTTTCCTTTGCTGTGCAAAAGCTTGTTATTTTGATGAGGTCCCAGTAGTTCATTTTTGCTTTTGTTTCCCTTGCCTCCGGAGATGTGTTGAGTAAGAAGTTGCCGTGGCCAAGATCAAAGAGGTTTTTGCCTGTGCCCTCCAATTTTAGCATGCAATAATGGTTTTTGCCTGCTACAGTTATTTCTGTTTGCATAATCACGGTTTCTCCTTTTCCTCATTCTTTCATGTTGTCAACTTGAATTCTTATATAATGAAGACCTGTTTCTTCTCCTTCATTTACTAATTCAGTTCTTTGTATCAATATAGACTAATAGGGGGCGCCTGGGTGGCGCAGTCGGTTAAGCGTCCGACTTCAGCCAGGTCACGATCTCGCGGTCCGTGAGTTCGAGCCCCGCGTCAGGCTCTGGGCTGATGGCTCGGAGCCTGGAGCCTGTTTCCGATTCTGTGTCTCCCTCTCTCTCTGCCCCTCCCCCGTTCATGCTCTGTCTCTCTCTGTCCCAAAAATAAAATAAAACGTTGAAAAAAAAAAAAGTTTTAAAATATAGACTAATAGGTATTTATTTTTTTCTATGCACTACAATTTAATACTGTCATTATTAATTTTGTTGCTCATATTGCTTCAGCTTTGGCCATTTAGAGCTCCTTGTGGTTTTTGGGCTTGTGCCTTTTTGTTTTTTTTAATGCTTAACTTTCTGGCATCACAAGATGTTTCATGCTCATTGTTTTTCTTGTGTCCCAGCCATGGAATGGACCATTTCTCCAGGAAATTCTTGTTCCTTTTATGGGAGATTGGTATTTTCAAACCAAGATCTGTGTGTTAGGTGTGCTCATTGTTACTGTGGTGTCTTGACCTGAGCACTTAGTGAATTCTTTTTTATTTTTTTTTAAGTTTTATTTATTTATTTGACAAGGGCCGGGGCTGTGGGGGAGAGAATCCCAAGGAGGCTCCTCACCACCAGAATAGAGCCTGACATGGGGCTCTATCCCATGAACCGTGAGATCATGACCTGAGCCAAAATCAAGAGTTGGAAGCTTAACTGACCACTAACTTAGCATTACTGCTTGAATTCTTAGCTGAAGAATTAGAATCGTGAGTAAATGTTTTTGAGAGAAAGCATGCATGCACATAAGCTGAGGAGAGACAGAGAGGGAGAGAGAGAATCCCAAGCAGGCTCCACACTGTCAGCACAGAGCTCAACACAAGGCTTGAACTCATGAAATGTGAGGTCATGACTTGAGCTGAAACCAAAAATCAGATGCTTAACCAACTGAGCCACTCATGTGCCCCAGTTGTTTTAATTTATTATGTTTTGAAGTATTTTGTAATGCAGAAATAGATAACCAAAATATTCATTTATCATTTAACCTTTAATAAGTCTTTTTAAAGAAAAGCTCTATAGGATTATGGTTAATATTTTTAAATTGTAACAAATTTGAAGCATTACTAATTTAAGATATGGCAAAGAATTTCAAGTAATCATCTCTTTTTTTAAATTTTAACTTAAAAAAAATATTTATTTATTTTTGAGGGTGGGGGAAGGTCAGAGAGAGAGACAGAAAACCAAGCAGGGTATTTGAACTAACAACCTGAGCCAAAATTCAGAATCTAGCACTTAACTGACTAAGCCACTCAGGTGTCCCTCATCTCCTTTTTAATTAAAAAAAAAATTATTTAAATTTAGTTGTCATGAAATGTTGCAGTAGTTTCAGGTGTACAAAATAGTGATTTGTCAAGTTTATATGTTTTGCTATGCTCATCACAATTGTAACTACCATCTGTCACCATGCGATGTTACTATATCATTGACTATGGTTTCCTTTGCAATGCTTATTTATTTATTTATTTATTTATTTATTTAATTTTTTTTTTTTTTTACTTAACTCTTTTTACATTTATTTATTTTTGATAGAGACAGAGCACAAGTGGGGGAGGGGCAGAGAGAGAAGGAGGCACACAATCTGAAGCAGGCTTCAGGCTCCGAGCTGTCAGCACAGAGTCCAATGCGGGGCTCAAACTCAGAAACTGCGAGATCATGACCTGAGCCGAAGTCGGATGCTTAACCAACTGAGCCACCCATGTGCCTCAATTTATTTTTTTTAAAGTAAACTTCACTCAACATGTGGCTTGAACTCAAGACCCCAAGATCAAGAGTTGCATGCTATACCAACTGAGCCAGCCAGGAGCTCCCGGAAGCTTTTTATTTTGATGTAATAATCACTTCCTTAATACTAATACATTTTCTCATGATTAAAATCATTGCATTTATAAGGATCTAAAAATTATAATTTTTATAAACACATATAGTAGGCATTTAATTTTATTGATATTTTTAGAGTACTTCTGTAGGTATTATGATCAGCAACACTGGAAGGGAGGAAAAATAAAACTCTACTAAATTGCCCTATTTTAGGAAATATGAATTAGGCAAAAGTTTAAACTGTTATAAAACTGTATTGTTGTAGTAGGTCTTCATCGGGAAGTCTCTGTTTTCCTTCCCTCTGCCATCAAACTCATTCCTGCATCAGGACCTTTCGAATGCTGTTTCCTCTGGCTCTTTCCTCAAAACCTGTCAGCATTCAGATGTCGGTTCCAATAGTACCTCTTCAGAGAGACTATCTTTGTTTACCTTTCCCTCAAAAACTATAGTATTACTGTGTTTTAGGTTCTTGTACATTTATCTCTTTGTTCACTCTTTATTCTTTGCTTCCCTTCATCGGATATACGTTTTTATGAAAGTAGTGACTTCATTTGTCTCAGCTACAAATTCTCAGCCGTTAGGACAATGCTTGACATATACTAGGTGCTTAATAAATATTTCTTGAAAGAATGAATCAACAAATCACATTGAATGTACTCAAGGCATTTTGATTTAGTCAGCCAGCCTGCAAATATTTACCTATATGCCAGACTTTGTTCTTCATATTGAGATGCATCAGTGAGAAATTAAAAGTCCTCCATTAATTGTGCTTAGATTATAGTGTGTGTGGGTTGGGGAGGAAAGGGACTTAAGAAATACACAGATAAACATGTATGTCTTGTTATTTTAAAAAAAAATTTTTAATGTTTATTTTTGAGAGAAGGAGAAAGCAAGAGAGGGGCAGAGAGAGAGGGAGACACAAAATCTGAAGCAGGCTCCAGGTTCTGAGCTGTCAGCACAGAGCCTGACATGGGGCTTGAACTCACAGACTGTGACATCATGACCTGAGCTGAAGTCGGACACTCAACCGACTGAGCCACCGAGGCACCCCAACATGTATGTTCTTAAATTATAGTTGGATCTAGTAATTGGTTATGCTGACTTTCATATGGATGTTTTCTGGGGATAAATGTTAAGTACTCTTAAGTTTTGTTATTTTGCTGTGTTTACTTCAAAACGTAAGACAAACTTCATTTAATATATGACTTCTATTTTAATGTGTGAGGAAATGATTATATTTGAGAAAAGACTTTATTTTTTTAATGTTTATTTCTGAGAGAGACAGAGCACATGAGCAGGGGAGGAGCAGAGAGAATGGAGACACAGAATCCGAAGCAAGCTCCAAGCTGTCAACACAGAGCCTGATGTGGGGCTCGAACCCACCTGTGAGCTCATGACCTGAGCTGAAGTCAGACGCTTAACTAACTGAGCCACCCAGGCGCCCCTTGAAAAAGGACTTTAAATTAAGCTTAAACTAAATTTCATTGAAATTTTCAGGTTTTGGAAGCATTTGCCAGTTCTTTGATTCAGAGGAATGTTTTGATGAGAAGGGATATCCCTAATCTAACAAAATACCAGATAATTTTGGCAAGAGATCAGTTTAGGAAAAACCCATCTCCAAATATTGTGGTAGGTATTTTTAAATTAATTTTGAAGAGATTAAGTTTTAGTTAGTGCTATGATAAAATGTAAATAATGGTTGTTTTCTTGGTATATATTAGCTCATCAAGAATTCTGATATGATTTATGTAGTTCATAAAAGCATGAAAAAAATCTAGCAAGAATGCACCTTAATGCTTTGAATTAAGTTAATTTTATCTTCTAACTTTTAATAAAGACTTGGTATTTTAGTTCATTTCTGTGTTGCAAAATCAAAGTGCTATGAGAGGGTAGATTCTAACTAACTTTTAGACCTAGAGCATCATAGTAAGTTTCTTATTTCTAATCTTCTTAGGAAAAAATTAGATGGATAGGAACATACCCATCAAGCTAGGTCCAAAGTTAGAAGAGATGCTCACAAATACAAAAAGGCACTGAGTCATTCTTTGAACTGAGAGGTAATGCATGTGCAAAAGAACAGAGGCATTGATTGATGGTATGAAGGAGTCAGTGAACTAGCCATTGTGGCTGAGGTAAAAGATCGAGGAAGTCAGATATGATAGTCTAGGTTGTGTGTACACAAGAATGGTTTTAAATATTACACCAAGAAATACTGATTTTTATCTCATAGTATCTGGGGAAGCACTAAGGGAAACTTTTCTGTAAAATTACATTATATTATACTAAACTTTAATAGGATGTGTTTAAATTTCTGCTAGGAGTTAAAGGTTCATTTAAATTTTAAGTACTAAATCTGAACCTGTTGAACTTGGATCTCACTAATGAGAGTTTATATTTTGTAGAGACAGGGTTTTACCCTTTCAGGTAATTGGGGTGCCATTTTAGAGCATTTATCACTATGCTGTGAACATTTAAAATGGCTATTACTATTTACTGATCTTAAATGCTACTAGGAATGTAAGGTCCAGAATAATAGTTATCTTGAATAAAGGAAAATAATAAAAATCTATTTTCAGTGGTCTCTCTTATCCTATTACATAGTTATACCTGCTGTATGTTCTCATTAAAGGAATACGTGTTTCACTTTTCCTTGAGAGTAGTGGTTAAAAGCACAAGTACCCTGAGCCAGAGTTTGTGGATTCAAATACTGGCTCTACAGTTTCCTCATCTATAAAATGGGCATAACCATAGTACCTACCTCCCAGGTGTTGAGATTAAGTGAGTTTGTGTAAGTGATGTGCTTAGAACAGTGTCTGGTGCTAAGACAGTGTCACATGTTACTACAGTATGTATGTGTGGTGTTAAATGTTAGTCTTAAACTGTCTGATTAAATTCTGTTCTGGTGCCAGTAACATTTATGAGGATAGGCCAATATGTGACTTATTTTCCATTATATCTCAAATATCTATCTCCATGCTTGATATGTTAAATAGTTTTGAAAGAACAAATGAATATACATACTGCTAATAATTTACCTATAATGAGAAACAGTATATGATAAATATTTCTCTCCTTCACTTATTCTCTTTAAAGTGTAAGTTTCGTATTGAATTAAAAAAAATAAAGGCACAGATTTTATGTGGAAAATACACTGGCCCCTTTCCAAAGCAAGGTCCTATGATATTCTATAGGTAGACCTTCAATAGAGCAGTAAATTCTACACAGAACATGTATCTTTATTTCTTCCTTTGGTTAAATTTGGTTTGTGCTTGTTTTTCTAGGGAATACAACAAGGCATTATCGAGGGAGAGTTTGCTATTTGTATTAGTTTATATCATGGTTATGAATTATTGCAGCAAATGGGAATGAGATCATTATATTTCTTTCTTTGTGGAATTATGGATGGAACTAAAGGTAAATTATATTAAATTATTTAAAGGAATAATGACATGTTATTATTTTGGTTAAAGATATATTGAACACTTGGGTTACTTAAAAATGCTTTATTTTAGGGGTGCCTGGGTGGCTCAGTTGGTTGAGCATCTGACTTTAGCTCAGGTCATGATCTCCCATCTCGTGAGTTCGAGCCCCACTTGGGTTCTGTGCTGACAGCCTGGAGCCTGCTTTGGATTCTGTGTCTCCCACTCTCTCTGCCCCTCTCCCACTCACGCTCTGTCTCTCTCAAAAATAAAATTAAAAAAAAATTTTTAATGCTTTATTTATTTATTTATTTTAAATGTTTATTTATTTATTTATTTGAAAGAGAGGTAGTATGAGCAGGGGAGGGACAGAAGAGGGGAGAGAGAGAATCCCAAGCAGGCTTCATGCTCAGTGCAGAGCTCAACATGGGTCTCAATCTCACAAACTGTGAGGTCATGACCTGAGCTAAAGTCGGGAGTTGGATGCTTAACCCACTGAGCCACCTAGGTGCATCCAAAATGCTTTATTTTAAAAAGCAATAAAATAGGGGTGCCTGGCTGACTCAGTAGAATATGCAGCTCTTGATCTTGGGGTCATGAATTCGAACCCTACTTTGGGCATAGAGATTATTTAACAAAACAAAACAAAACAAACAAAAAGCAATGTAATAGTTATGTAACAAATGACTGTTTTTTTTGTTTTTGATAAATTGGTAGTAAAAAGCAAGCCATTTATGTGACTGTGGAATTGAAAACAGTTGCTGGTTTTTATGTTTAAATTAGAAAAATTTGTATTCATGGCTAAAGTTTAATTTCTTTTATTTTTTATTTTATTATTTTTTAAAGCTGTATTTATTTATTTTCAGAGAGAGGGGTTGGGGAGAGGCAGAGAGAGGGAGAGAGAATCCTAAGCAGGCTCTGCACCTTCAGTGTCGAGCCCGCTGTGGGGCTTGAACTCACGAACCGTGAGATCATGACATGAGCCGAAATTAAGAGTTTGATGCTCAACTGACTGAGCCACCCAGGCGCCCCTAATTTCTTTTTAATGAATAATAAATTTGGTTAATTTGGAAAATCTTTACTTAATTTCTGAAGGAATGACTCGGGCAAAAAATGAACTTAGCCGAAATGAAGACTTCATGAAACTCTATAATCATCTAGAGTGCATGTTTGCACATACACGTGGTACTTCAGCAAGTGGCTCTTCTACTATCCAAAAAGGTCTGGTTTTTCTTTTAAAACTTTATATTATTTCTTTATCAGATTAATTTTGAAATTAGGCTTCATTGATCCAAATTATCTATAATCACTTTTATTTCTGTGGCAACGGATCTGTTAAATGCTTAAAGATTTTATTCTTTAAGTTAGGATAAGTATATACTCAAGGTTATAAACTTTAAATAGATGCTAGTAGTTGTTACTGTTAGTGAAAATTCTTTGAACTACCAAAAACTGATTTAAAGCTTAATTCAAAACCTATTTTTTCCCATCTACTTTGCTTCTGATTTCATCTGGATTCTCTTTCAGAATGAAATTATAATAAAAATCAAAGTTTATTTTATAGTAGGGCTTATGTGCTACCCAGATGCTACTTAGTATTTAAATGAACAGAAAAAAAGTAAGATTTAACAAATCTATTTTGAAAGGATAATTAAAATACATTAATTGAATATAGAAAATATAGAATGATTTTTTGGTTTTTGTTTTGCAGGAGATAAAGATAAAAACTTTGTCTATAGTCATCCAAAGTTAAAGAAATTAGAAGAAGTTGTAGTTGAACATTTCAAGTCATGGAATAGTAAGTCATGTTTAGTAGCTTCAAGGCAAGACAAAGTTACTGAAAGAGCTAAAACTCTGACTTTATGGGGAAGATGGGCTTTTAATTACCCTGGAAAATAAATGTAAAAGAGAAGATTTTGAGAAATTTTGGGAGGGTGGGACAAGGGACATGGTGGGAATGCTAAGAATAAGGTATTATATGAAAAAGAAAAGTCAATCTGGGGCAATAGAAGGCAAGCAGACAGTAAAACAATATATAATAGTGGGGAGAAGTAAGGCAGGTAAGGAAATAGTCATGGAGGAGTGCTGTTTTTTTTTTTTTTTTTTTTTTTTAATTTTTTTTCAACGTTTATTTATTTTTGGGACAGAGAGAGACAGAGCATGAACGGGGGAGGGGCAGAGAGAGAGGGAGACACAGAATCGGAAACAGGCTCCAGGCTCTGAGCCATCAGCCCAGAGCCCGACGCGGGGCTCGAACTCCCAGAACGCGAGATCGTGACCTGGCTGAAGTCAGACGCTTAACCGACTGCGCCACCCAGGCGCCCCAGAGGAGTGCTGTTTTATATAGAGTGTTAGAGAAAGCTTATCTCTAGGGTGATGTTTGAGTCATTACCTGATGGAAGTGAGGTAGTAAGCCTTGTGTATTTCTGGGGGATGATCATATCAGGCAGAGAGAATAGTAGATTCAAAGTCCCTGAATCAATAGGGTATTTGGTATGATTGAGGATCAGTAAACAAACCAATGTGCTGGAGTAGTGTAAGAGTGGTATAGGCCTGGTGCCTGGGTGGCTCAGTTGATTGAGCATCTGACTTCAGCTCAGGTCATGATCTCACGGTTGGTGAGTTCAAGCCCTGCATTTTGCTGTCAGCGCAGAGCTTGCTTTGGATCCTCTGTGCCCCCTCTCTCTCTGCCCCTCCCCTGTTCATGTTCTGTCTCTCTCTCTCAAAAATAAACATTAAAGAAAAAAAAGAGTGGTATAGGCAAAGATTGGAGAGGTAGCTTATAGGCCAAGTCAAGGCTTTGGTTTTTATTTTACAAATGTTTGTGCTTTGTGAAACTGTTAGAGGGACCTTTAGAGCAGGAGAGTGATGTGTTCTGACTTACATTTTATTTATGTATTTATGTATTTAATTTTTAAAGACATTCTTTTTTAATGTTTATTTTGAGAGAAAGCACACAAGTGTGAGAGGGGCAGAGAGAGAGGGACAGAGGTTTCATAGCAGGCTCCATGCTGACAGCAGGGAACCTGATGTCGGGCTTGAACTCACGAACACAAGATCATGACCTGAGCCGAAGTCTGATACTTATTTGACTGAGCCACCCAGGTGCCTCTAATTTTTTTTTTTTTTTTAATATTTATGTATTAGAGTGAGAGACAGAGCATGAGTGCGGGATGGCAGAGAGAGGGAGACACAGAATCTAAAGCAGGCTCCAGGCTCTGAGCTGTCAGCACAGAGCCTGACACGGGGCTCGAACTCACGAACTGCAAGATCATGACCTGAGCTGAAGTCAGATGCTTAACCAGCTGAGCCACCCAGGCACTCCTGACTTCCATTTTTAAAAGATAACTGTGGTAGCTTTTGCAGAGTGTAAACATTAGCATCTTAGGAGACTATCGTCATGTTTAAGAAGATGCCAGATGATGGTGGCTTGTGCCAAGATGGTAGTAGTGGAGGTGCTGAGTGGTTATAGATTCTACATATACTTTGAATTTGGAGCCAACAGTATTTGCTGGTAGATTGGACATAGGATATAAGAAAAATAAAAGGAATCCTGTGTGTGTGTGTGTGTGTGTAATTGTATGAACAAAAAAAATTAGGAACAGCATACAGAAGAAAGAACATGCACTTTTAGATGCTTTTGAGATATGTAGGTAGAGATATGTAAGTACTGACTAAGTGAAACAGGATCTCAGAACAATGATCTGGGCTATTTTTATAGAATATGTATATTCTCTACATATATATGAATAAATTTTGGAGTCTTCAGCATAAAGGTAATATTTAAAGTTTCAGAAATGGTTATGATCACATTACCGGGAATACAGTTTAGAGACAAGAGAAGGCCTAGAATGTAGTCCTTTTAAAGTTGGCGGGGGGGGATGTCTGGCTGGCTCAGTTGGTGGATCATGTGACTCTTGATCTCAGGGTAGTGAGTTTGAGCCCCATGTTGGGTGTAGAGATTACTTAAAGATAAAATCCTAAAAAAAAATCAGAGCAAAAAACCACCACAAAGGAGGTTAAGAAAGAAACTGAACAAGTGAATGGCAGAGAAGCTGAGGGAAGAGACTATTTCAGTGAGAAGTAGTGGACTGTGTTAGATGCTGCTGAGAGGTTGGTAAAATGAACTAAAAAGTGACCATTGGGGGCGCCTGGGTGGCTCAGTCAGTTAAACATCTGACTTTGGTTCAGGTCATGATCTCATGGCTTGTGGGTTCAAGCTCCGAGTCAGGCTCTGTGCTGATAGCTCTGAGCCTGGTGCTTGCTTTGCATTCTGTGTCTCCCTCTCTCTCTGCCCCTCCCCCGCTCACACTCTGTCTCTCTCTTAAAATAAATAAAGGTAATAAATTAAAAAAAAAAGTGGCCATTGAATTTGGCAATAAGTAAGTTATTGATGTCTTTTGTAGAGGGTCTTCAGTGGAATGAAGGTAGAACTTTGGCTGCATAGCCTGTTGAAGCTGATAGGGTTTGCATTGAAAGTAGCAGTTGGTCAGAAGTTGGTCAGATGTAGAGGCTTGATGCTATGGTAATTCAAAGAAGATTTATCTAGAATAATTTCTTTGCAACAGCTGTTGCTTTTTCCTTAGGTATTGTGAATTAACTTTATATATATTAAATCATTTAATTCTTAGAGTTTTTGTGAAGACTAAATGAGTTAATATATAAAATGCTTAGTGTATGGCACACACATAAAGAGTAACATAAATCCTAAGAAAGAAAAGGATTGTCAAAGTCCTAAGCAAGCTTAAAAGTAAATAACAAAAAAACCTCATACAACATTCAATTATTAACCAGTTGCTTTGTGCAAGTCTATATACTTTATATTCAATTCATTTTAGATATGAAGAAATTAAAGTTTAAAAAGATTAACTGTCACAGTTTCACATAACCCAGAAAATTAAGTGGCCCACCCTCAAAGATCATGTAATTATTCTGTGTATTCTACTACCTCCCAAGCACAGAGATACTGGGATCAGCTTTGTGGATTGACTATAGGGTATATTCTATAGTTAGACTTGGAGAATTAAAAAAAAAAATTTTTTTTAACATTTATTTTTTTTAGGGAGAGACCACAAACAGGGGAAAGGCAGAGAGAGAAGGAGGGACAGAGGATCCAAATTGGGCTCTGCACTGGCAGCAGAGAGCCCGATGCAGGGCTTGAACTCACAGACTGTGAGATCCTGACCTGAGCCCAAGTCAGACATCTAACAGACTGAGCCCCCAGGTGCCCCTAACCTTGGAGAATTTACAAGTATCTTAGATTCAGGGACAGAATGCTATGGCCTGGATTAAGAAAGTGCCTTTAGTGAACAAAAAGAAAAGGAAATATTTATGAAATCAGTGGGAGCTCTACAATTCTGTGATTCTGACTTAGAAAGTAAAGGTGAATAACAGGCATCATGCATGAATTGAAGTACTGGTTAAAAGGGATTCAGGTAATGTTTATTTGATTTGTTTAGGATTTTTATTTGATTTGTTTAGGATTATTATGACAGCCAATGATTTGTTTAGGATTATTATGATAGCCAATGAGAGGTAGGGACCCAAGAACATTAAAATTACTAGAGAAGGTAGGAAGAAACCAGCAAAGGTTTAAGACATTTTAAATTACTTTTTTGAAAGAATTATCATTCATTAGTATATAGTTTCAGGGTTGTATTTTGAAATACTTTTTGTATATTGCTTTTAAAAAAAATTGTAATGAGAGTGTTTTTTTGTTATGTAGCTCAAAATGCCTCTGAAAAGAAATGTGGTGAGACCAGAGTTATGATCTTCTCTTCATTTCGAGATAGTGTGCAAGAAATTGCGGAAATGCTTTTAAAGCATCAGCCAGTTATTAGAGTGATGACTTTCGTTGGCCACGCCTCAGGGAAAAGCATGAAAGGGTTTACCCAGAAGGAACAACTGGAGGTAATTACTTTTGGAGGTGATGAATATTAAAATGATATTGATTAGCTTGTATTTATGCCTCTTTTGTTTTAATTTGTTGGTCAGCTACTTTGTTTTTAAGTTTATTTAAGAGAGAGAGAGGGAGTGCACGTGAATTGGGGAGAGGCAGAGAGAAAGAGAGAGAGGGGGAGAGAGAATCCCAAGCAGGCTCCACGCTGTCAGTGCAGAAGCCAGCACAGAGCTCGATCCCATGAACTGTGAGATCATGACCTGAGCCGAAATCAAGAGTTGGACACTCAACCGACTGAGCCACCCAGGCACCCCTCAATCAGCTACTTCTTAAAGATAATTTTATAGTAAACATGTAAATAAACAGAGGCATATTTTGAAAGATCAGAAAAGTGTTTTTTGTGATTTTGAGACTTTATTCAGGTAAGGTAATGTGTAGTGGTTAAGCAGAAAGGCTCTGAAATCGTATTACCGAGGTTGGAATCCTGGCCCTACCACTTAGTTCCTCTACTTCTTGTGCCGCAGTTTTCCTTACCTGTAAACATAGTTGATAGAGTTGTCGCAAGCATTAAATGAAATCATACTGTAGAGCCTTCAGTAAATGTTTACTATTTATTTTAAGTCACTTTAGTTACATATTCTGAACAAATAATGAGCTTATTTCTTTTTCTGTTATTTAAAAATCTTTTTTTTCCCCTTAGATTTTATTTTTAAGAAGTTCCTACACCCAAGTGTGGGGCTTAAACTCACAATCCTGAGATCAGGAGTCACAAGTTGCACTGACTGAGCCAGCCAGGCACCCCAAAGATGCATTTTTTTTAAAATTAAAATTTTAATTTTTTTATTAATAAATTTTTTTTAATGTTTATTATTTTTGAGAGAGAGAGAGAGAGAGAGAGAGAGCAAGCAGAGAAGGGGCAGAGAGAGAGGAAGACACAGAATCGGAAGCAGGCTTCAGACTCTGAGCTGTCAGCACACAGCCTGACACGGGAATTGAACTCATAGACTGTGAGATTATGACCTGAGCTGAAGTCGGCCGCTTAACTGACTGAGCCACCTGGGAGCTCCAATTTTTATTAATTTCTTAAGTGATTTCTACACCCAATATGGGGCTCAAACTCACAACCCCCAGATCAAATGTCACATGCTCAACAGTCTGAGCCAGTCAGGTACCCTATTATTTAAAAATCTTAATTTAAAAATACAGTCAGATGAAACCATTTATGCTCTGAATAAGAGGTCATAAGTTTTCTAAGTGCTATGTATGTGTTTTTGGGATGTTTTAGACTATTGATTTTTATAAATTGTATACAGGTTTCTGTAGATTAACTATAGGTCTTCATTTGAGTAGTCATTGACAATTAGGTGTGTCTTTAATGTCTAATTAATTTTGACATCTTTTCTTCACTTTGTAAACATTAGTTACAAGAGAAATACTATTCTTTAAATACCTTTTATACTAGTCCTTACTGCACTCAGCAGAGTTTGTTTAAGCTGACTGGATCTGTGGGGACAGTCTAAGAGGTTTCCCTGAGTCTGAAACAGAATAACTTTACCTTTCTCAAGTCTGATTATATGTATTTTAAAAGGTTCAGATATCTAGCAGGTTATTATTACTACTCTTACATTTATATATGAATGAAAAATGAAGTAGATTTTTGTCTAAGGAGTTAAGCATTTTGAAATACTAATAGTACCCAACCTAATCTCTGGCCAGTTTTATTATTACCTAAAATCATTATTTCCTGAGTTTGTCAGTTACCATAAGAAACCTTATTGATTTTATATTAGCTTTGTCCTTTCCTCACTTATGTCAGTAATATTTTTATATAGGCTAGAGTAGCAACCCTTTTTCTTATTCCTGCAATAATTGCTTTCCTGCAGTTTTTTTTTTTTTTTCAACATTTATTTATTTTTGGGACAGAGAGAGAGCATGAATGGGGGAGGGGCAGAGAGAGAGGGAGACACAGAATCGGAAACAGGCTCCAGGCTCTGAGCCATCAGCGCAGAGCCCGACGCGGGGCTCGAACTCACGGACCGCGAGATCGTGACCTGGCTGAAGTCGGACGCTTAACCGACTGCACCACCCAGGCGCCCCTCCTGCAGTTTTATTCTAAAATAAGCTTTTGTGCAAATAGTTGTAAGTAAGTTTTTTCATTTCTTTAAAAACAGGAGATGAAGTGAGAGAGGAAGTAGGAGACCAGATCCTTTAGGACTTTTTAGGTCATTTCCATTTTTTTTAAGTTAAAAAAAATTTTTTTTAATGTTTTTATTTATTTTTGAGAGAGAGAGAGAGAGACAAAGAGTGAGAGGGGGTGGGGCACAGAGAGAGGGAGACATAGAACCCGAAGCAGGCTCCAGGTTCCAAGCTGTCAGCACAGAGCCTGATGTGGTGCCCAAACTCGTGAACCGTGAGATCATGACCTGAACTGAAGTCGGATGCTTAACCAACTGAGCCACCCAGGCACCCCAATTTTGTTTTAAGTTTTTATTTGAATTTCAGTTAATTAACATACAGTATAATATTAGTTTCAGATATATGATACAGTGAGCCACACTGTACAACAAATGGAGCTCATCACACAAGTGTACTCCTTAATCCCCATCACTTATTTTAGCCATTTTCCTACCTACCTCCCCTCTGATAACCGTCAGTTTGTTCTGTTTCCAGGTTTGTCTCCCTCTCTCTTCTTTCTTTTCCTTTGCTCATTTGTTTTGTTTCTTAAATTCCATATGAGTGAAATCATATGTGATTTGTCTTTCTTTGACTGACTTATTTCACTTAGCATAATACTGTCTAGCTCCATCCATGTCACTGCAAATGGCAAGATTTCATTCTCTTTTATGGCTGAGTAATATTCCACTATATATATACTATATATATACACACACACACACACACACACACACACACACACACATACTATATCTTCTTATCCATTCATTAGTCGATAGATACTTGGGCTGTTTCCATAATTTGACTACTTTAAATAATGCTGCAATAAACATAGGGATCATGTATCCCTTGGAATTAGTATATTTGTCTTCTTTGAGTAAATACCTAGCGGTGCAATTGCTCGATCATATGGTAGTTCTATTTTTAACTTTTTGAGGAACCTCCATACAGTTTTCCAGAGTGGCTGCACCAGTTTGCATTCCCACCACCAGCGTAAGAGGGTTCCCCTGTCTCCACATCCTTGTCAACACCTGCTGTCTCTTGTGTTGTTCAGTTCAGCCATTCTGACTAGTGTGAGGTGATCTCTCATAGTTTTGATTTGTATTTCCTTGATAGTGATGTTGAGCATCTTTTCATGTATCTGTTAGCCATCTGGATGTCTTCTTTGGAAGAATGTCAATTTATGTCCATTTTTAAATTGGATTCTTTCTTTTTTGGGTGTTGAGTTTTTTTTAAAACTATTTTTTAATGTTTATTAATTTTTGAGAGAGAGTGAAACAGAGAGAGAGAGACAGAGTGTGAGAAGGTGAGGGGCAGAGAGAGAGGGAGACACAGAATCCAAAGCAGGCTCCAGGCTCTGAGCTGTCAGCACAGAGTCCCATGTGGGGCTCGAACCCACGAACCGTGAGATCATGACCTGAGCTGAAGTTGGATGCTTAACCGACTGAGCCACCCAGGCCACCCCGGGTGTTGAGTTTTATAAATTCTTTAGATATTTTGGATACTAACCTTTTGTCGGCTATGTCATTTGCAAATGTCTTCTTCCATTCCATAGGTTGCCTTTTAGTTTTATTGATTGTTTCCCTCATTGTGCACAAGTTTTTTATTTTGATGTAGTCCCAGTAGTTTATCTTTGCTTTTGTTTCCCTTCCCTCAGGCTAAGTTGCTACAGCTGATGTCAAGAGGTTACTACCTTTATTCTACTCTAGAATTTTGATGGTTTCAAGTCTCACATTTAGGTCTTCAATCCATTTTGAATTTATTTTTTTGTATGGTGTAAAAAAAGTGGTCCAGTTTCATTCTTCTGTACGTTGCTGTCAAGTTTTCCCAGCACCATTAATTTGAAGAGACTGTCTTTTCCCATTGGATATTCTTTCTTGCTTTGTGGAAGATTAATTGACCATACAGTTGTGGATCCATTTTCAGATTTTCTATTCTGTTCTGTTGATCTATGTGTCTATTTTTGTGCCACTACCATATTATTTTGATCACTGTAGCTTTGTAATATAACTTGAAGTCCAGAATTGTGATGCCTCCAGCTTTACGTTTCTTTTTTAAGGTTGCTTTGGCTATTTGGGGTCTTTTGGAGTTCCATACAAATATTGGGATCGTTTGTTCTAGCTCTGTGAAAAATGCTGGTGGTATTTTGAAAGAGATTGATTAAATGTGTAAATTGCTTTGGGTAGTATAGACAGTTTAACAATATTTGTTCTTCCAATCCATGAGCATGGAATGTTTTTCCATTTCTTTGTATCTTCAGTTTCTTTCATCAGTGTTTTATAATTTTCAGAGTACAGGTCTTTTACCTCTTTGTTTTGGTTTATCCCTATGTATCTTATGGTTTTTGCTGCAGTTGTAAATGGGATCGATTCCATAATTTCTCTTTGGGCTACTTCATTATTGGTGTATAGAAATGCATCAGATTTCTGTACATTGATTTTTTTTTATTTAAAAAAAATTTTTTTTTTTAACATTTATTTATTTTGAGACAGAGAGCATGAACAGGGGAGGGTCAGAGAAAGAGGGAGACACAGAATCTGAAACAGGCTCCAGGCTCTGAGCTGTCAGCACAGAGCCCGATGCGGGGCTCGAACCCATGGACCACGAGATCATGACCTGAGCCAAAGTTGGACGCTCAACCTACTGAGCCACCCAGGGGCCCCTGTACATTGATTTTTGTATGCTGCAACTTTACTGAATTTATCAGTTGTAGAAGTTTTTGGTGGAGTCTTTGGGTTTTCTACATACAGTATCATGTTATTTGCAAATAGTGAATGTTTGACTTCTTCCTTGCTGATTTGCATGCCTTTTATTTCTTTGTGTTGTCTGATTGGTATAGCTAGACTTCCAGTACTATGTTAAATAACACAGGTGAGAATAGATAGCCTTCTCTTGTTTCTGAACATAGAGAAAAGCTCTTACTTTTTCCCCATTGAGGATGATACTAGCTGTGGGTTTTGCATCTATGGCCTTTATTATGTTGTGGTATATTCCCTGTAAACTTACCTTGTTGAGGGTTTTTATCATGAATGGATGTTGTACTTTTTCAAATGTCTTCTCTGCATCTATTGAAAAGATCATATGGTTCTTATCCTTTCTTTTATTACTGTGGTGTATTACATCGATTGATTTGCAAATGTTGAACCACCCTTGGAGCCCAGGAATAAATCCCACTTGGATTCTTTTAATGTATTTTTTTATTTGGTTTGCTGGTATTTTGTTGAGAATTTTTGCATTCATGTTCATCAGGGATATTGACCTGTAGTTCTCTTTTTTAGTGGTGTCTTTTTCTGCTTTTGGTGTCAGGATAATGCTGGCCTCATAGCATGAATTAGGAAGTTTTCCTTCCTTTTCTGTTTTTTTTTTTTTTTTTTTGGGAATAGTTTGAGAAGAATAGGTTTTAACTCTCCTTTTTTAAAAAAATTTTTTTAATGTTTTATTTATTTTTGAGAGAGAGAGAGGGAGGGAGGGAGAGGCAGAAGGAGAGGGAGACACAGAATCTGAAGCAGGCTCCTGGCTCTTAGCTGTCAGCAGAGAGCCTGATGCGGGACTTGAACTCGTGAACTATGAGATCATGACCTGAGCCGAAGTTGGAAGATTAACCACCTGAGCCACCCAGGCGCCCCGGTATTAACTCTTCTTTAAATGTTTGGTAGAATTTGCCTGTGAAGCCATCTGGCCCTGGAGTTTTGTGTCTTGGGAGATTTTTGAATACTGATTCAGTTTCTTTGCTGGATATCAGTCTGTTCAAGTTTTCTATTTCTTCCTCTTTCCATTTGGTGGTTAATATGTTCCTAGGAATTTATCCATTTCTTCCAGGTTGTCTTATAATTGTACTTTTGTGGTGTTCTTATTTCTCCTCTATGATTTGTGATTTTTTAAAATTTGGGCCCTCTTCTTTTTGATAAATCTGGCTAGAGTTTTATCAACTTTATTGATTTTTTTTTTTTCCCCAAAGAACCAGTTCCTGGTTTCATTGACCCATTCTATTGTTTTGTTTTTGTTTCTTTTTTTAGTTTCCGTATCATTTATTTCTGCTCTAGTATTTATTGTTTCCTTCCTTCTCCTGACTTTAGGCTTCCTTTTTTTTTTTTTTTTTTTTTTCTTTTTCTAGTCACTTTAGGTGTAAGGTTAGGTTGTTTGAGATTTTTCTTGCTTCCTGAAGT
This sequence comes from Prionailurus bengalensis, assembly GCF_016509475.1. NCBI lineage: Eukaryota > Metazoa > Chordata > Mammalia > Carnivora > Felidae > Prionailurus > Prionailurus bengalensis. Next base: position 94,125,466 of record NC_057355.1, read on the forward strand.
TGGCCTGTATTGCTGTATACTTCCCTCTTATGCCCACTTTTGCTGCATCCTAAAGATTTTCGACTGTTTAATTTTCATTTGTTTCACTGTATTTTGTTTTTATTTCTTTGATTTCTTGGTTGACCCATTCATGTTTTTAGTAGGATGTTCTTTAACCTCTATGTATTTGTGGTCTTTCTAAATTTTTCATGTGGTTGACTTTTAGTTTCATAGCATTGTGGTCAGATAAGATACATGGTATGCTCTCAATCTTTGTGAATTTCTTGGGGCCTGTTTTGTGATCTAATATGTGATCTATTCTGGAGAATATCCATGTGCACTTGAAAAGAATGGGTATTCTGATACAGGGTGGAATGTTCTGAATATATTTGTTAAGTCCATCTGGTCCAGTGTGTCATTCAAAGCCACTGTTTGCTTATTTATTGTCAATTTAGATGCTCTGTGCAGTGGTGTAAGTGGAGTGTATCCATTTCAGTAACTTTGGCTTTTACTGTGAGGGAGATGGGAAAAGAAGAAGCCCTTTTAGAGAGTTTGAAATAGGCGAGGGTTACAGCCTGGTTTATATTTTAAAAGAATCACACTGGTTGCTATCTTCAGAATAAAGTATAGGGTACTAAGGGTAGAAACAGGAAACCCAATTGGAAGACTTATTATAATACCAAGCTAAAGATGATGGTAGCTTAGACTATAGTGGTAGCATGGAAGGTTGTGAGAACTGGTTGGATTCTGGATATATTTTAAGGTCAAGCTGATGGGATTTATTGACAAATTAAAGTGGGGTGTGAGATTGAGGAGGGTGAAGGGTGACTCCAATGATGATTCCAGGAATTTGGCTTGAGCAACTGAAAAGAGCTGCTATTAACGAAGATGGATAAGACTGTAGGAAGAGCAAGTTTTGGAGAGAAATATCAGTAACTTGGTTCTGGATGAGTTAACTTTGGCATACCTATGAGATTAGTGGTTTTTGGAATATCAAAGTTGATGGAGGACTAGTTGATGGAGGACTAGTTTATTTCCTCTTAGTATGTCACAGATACTGTTGAATAAAAATGAATTACTAAAATAAAATTAATGAAAACAATATTCATGGCCAGATTTTTTATTATTATTATTATTTTTTTTAATTTTTTTTTCAACGTTTATTTATTTTTGGGACAGAGAGAGACAGAGCATGAACGGGGGAAGGGCAGAGAGAGAGGGAGACACAGAATCGGAAACAGGCTCCAGGCTCTGAGCCATCAGCCCAGAGCCTGACGCGGGGCTCGAACTCACGGACCGTGAGATCGTGACCTGGCTGAAGTCGGCCGCTTAACCGACTGCGCCACCCAGGCGCCCCAGATTTTTTATTATTAAAGCCAACAAACATAGTATTACTCTGTCAAATATCTAAACACCTGAACGTCAACAGTAATAAACAGTTCACGAACTACACTTTGAGTTGCATTGTTTTAAATGTCAAATAGAGATGTTGAATAAACAGTTGAATATATGAATCTTAAGTTCATGAGTTCACACGTTTGTGGAAATATATGTTTGGGAATCATCATCATCATATACGTGAGACTGGATGAAATTACCAAGTGATGGAATAGAGATAGACAAGATGTCCAAAGACCAAGCCAAGGGTTTCATTGTTATTAGTATAAGCAGTGATTATGATTTCCTTGGGAATAAGAGTAAGTAACTAGTAATAGTAGAAAAACCAGGAGAGTGTGATATCTGTGGGCCAAACGAGCAGGAGGAACTGTTTAAGTGCTTCTAGTCGCAGACCTACTGCTAGTAGGTCATGAGATGAAAAATGGGAATTGACCTTTGGATTAAGAGATCAGAAGGCAGGTGACCTTGAAAAGGACAGTTTCATTGGAATTGTGGGGACAAGACTGATTGAGGTATTTTCAAGAGAGAACAGGAAGAGGAGACCTAGAGATAGCAAGTATACAAGTCTTTCAAGAATTTTTGCTGTAAAGGAGAGCAGAGATGGAAGTATTGTTTCTTTGAAATTAGGAGATCTAACAATATGCTTGTATACTGATAGGAATGATCAACCGAGAAAGAAAAATTGTTAATAGAGCAGAGACAAGAGTATTGCTAGTATGATCTTTGAGTAGATGAGGAAACCGATGGGATCTAGTATACAAAACTATAGGAGCTGATCTCAGTTAAAAACGCAGTTTATCCAAAACAGCAGGAGGGAAGGTGGACTATTCAGGCACAGATACAGGTGAGTAAGTAGATGTGACAGTGATATCCTGTGGGAGGTCTTTTTTGATTGCTCAATTTTTGTCCTGTCATCAGCCAAGAATGAGGATGGGAGGAAATGTTGGATGGAAGTTTGATCAAAGAGGAGAGAAGAGGATATAGTTTTCTAGAACAATGGGGAAAGTGAATGGATTAGGGAATATGAAATGATTTTCAGATAGCACTAAAGGCCCTCTCAAGTGAGGGATTATGAGTTTAAAGTGAAACCAATAAGAATGGTTGGTATTTTCTTCCATTCACCTATGTGGGTACAGGCTTAGATTTGGTTGGAAAGTGGGATATATTCAGTGGTGGAGTTTAGTCAGAGGACTATGATATGAGAGTGGAGTGAGGGTAAAGTGTAAGCAATGAAAAAATGATAGGATCAGTGGATTACAAATCCTGGTAGAATTTGTTTAATTAATCATGTATCCCTTTCTATGATTGATTCTATGAACCTCTGGTTCATATTTATTTTTCAAAGTCCCGGCAAATTAGTCAGTGTTAGGCAAATAAATAATAGTTTCATTTATACATGTTACCTAAAAAGTATGTCAACTATCCTTTATTCATCTGTTAACTATTTATATTAAAGAATTATTTTTCTTTTACATTTCTAAGACTGTGACCCATTTTTTGGTGGGGGGGGAGCAAAGAGGACATGTGTTTTAAGTTATATACAGGTAATATTAGGTCAGTCTTTCCTTGGCTTAATGTGATTCCAGATTCCAAAGAGAAATGATTAATCTTAACTTTTAATCATGATCACTGGTTATCCCTGTACTCTGAGGTTTCTCATATTCAAAGAAAACTCTCTTACTAAGCTACTGGAAAAGTTTACAAGAGGATTTAACATGATAAGTTTAAATTTATAATCCTGCTTTTGAGGTTGTTGTTGTCAAGAATAGAGCTAGTTTAAGGATAGGTGCTCAGTTGGTTGAAGTCCTGAGTCTTGATTTCGGCTCAGGTCATGATCACAGGATTGTGGAATGGAGCCCTGTGTTGGGTATTCTGATATTTTAATAGGCATTTATAGAGGCTTTACTCAAGTGCATGACTGATTTCTCTGGAATACTATCATTCTACTTTTGTTTCTATTCTTTATCTATCTGTTGAATATTATCTTATTACTACCTCTGTCTGCCACATACAAAACTGCAACTTTGGTGTTATGTGGAGAAACTGAGGCTCAGAGCAGTTCAGAATAAGTTTTTAAGGCTTAAGGAAGTTTTTCAAAATGTTTCGTTGACTTTTTATTAATTCTTAGGCTACTGCAGTTTTATTAAAGTGATAGAAATCTTGGTATAGAAGAGGAAAAATAATTATTCCTTTTTGGCTGTTAGTTGAGCCCCCAGTAATAAAAGGCAGCTTAACAAGAGAAAAACATATAAGTTTATTAACATATATATCTTATGTTATACATGGGAGATACTCAGGGAAAAATCAGTAACTCCCTAAGGTGGCTTAGAATTCAGACTTAAATACCATCTTAAAAAAAATTTTTTTTTAAATGTTCGTTTATTTTTGAAAGAGAGAGGGTGCAAGTGCAAGTGGGGAGGGGGTGGCAGAGAGAGAGGGAGACACAGAATCCAAAGCAGGCTTTGGGCTCTGAGCTGTCAGCACAGAGCCCGACGCTGGCTCCAACCCATGAACCAGGAGATCATGACCTGAGTGGAAGTTAGATGCTCAACTGACTGAGCCACCCAGCTGCACCTTAAATACCATCTTAAAAGAGAAAGGAGAGGAGGGACATAGGCTCCTAAGTAGAAATTAATTGATTTTTAGGAAAGATGAATGGGCCCTTAGAAGAAAAATGGGAGGTGTGATAATTTGTAATCAAGTTTGTCTAAGTGCAGGAATAACTTTTAGTTGCCTCTCCTTGTGATGAGTCAGTTTTTTCTGGTTGATGAAAATCTCAGGGGAGGGGATTTATGACAGTTGAGTTCCTTTTGGAGAATCTGTTTTTGGACAGATAAGGGGAGAGGAAGCCTTTCCCTGCTTTTGCTGTTTTTCAAGTGTCTACAGTTCAATATTGTCAATATGTCAAAGCAACATATTTTGGGGCAGTATGTCCTAGACTCCCACAGTCATATTTTGGGGTGGCGTATTCTGCTACCCTTCATTAGAATGGCAGTATAAAAGGTAAGATAGGAGTTTTAGGAGTAATAAAAGTTTTTACTTTAGATACAGCAAAAAATAAATTTAAGTCTAGGATATGATTAAGCAGCAGTAATTGCTCTGGGCCATTTACCTGCCTATGGCTCTTTTAGTGATGCTAAATAATATCAGGGATTTCTTATTTATGTGTAAATGATTAGCAAACACTTGCCATCACAACCATTATGTAACCAAAGCATTAGGACTGCTCTTTGCATTTTACCACAATCTGTTTTGGTTTATATTGCCATTTTGCCACTTCTTATTCCATGGTCTTCTGGATTCTGATTTATAATCCAATTTCACCATTTTGGGGTGAGTGGAAAAAGTATGTTTTGACCTACAAGTCTCTTATGTTTGTATCTGGTTATTTTTAAATCATTCTTATTTTAGGTTGTGAAACAGTTTCGTAGTGGTGGTTATAATACATTGGTTTCTACTTGTGTTGGTGAAGAAGGTTTGGATATAGGAGAAGTTGATCTTATAATATGTTTTGATGCCCAGAAGAGCCCAATTCGTCTTATACAACGAATGGGTAGAACTGGCCGCAAACGTCAAGGCAGAATTGTTGTTATCCTTGCTGAAGGACGAGAAGAACGTGTAAGTAGACTTTCAGAAACGAGATTTGATACTTGAAATTTGAGAAATAAAGCCTAAGACAAATATCAATCTGTTAACATTCAAAGTGGAAACAATCTGTAGGAAATTGTGGTTGATTCCCCCCCCCCCCCCCCCCCCCCACTTTGTAGTAGATTCTGACTATTTATTTTCTTGTAATTGGGAGAATTCTTAACTGGATTCAGTCTCTAATTTTTATCCATATTGAAGAAACACATTTTTTGTATTTCAGTACCAACTTAGAGACACCAAAAAAAAAAAAATCAGTATTTTTGAATTATTTTGTTTTACTATTTCCCTGTGCTTCTAAGTCTTGTTTTTTATTTTTAGTTTAGTTTTTTCTTTTAAAGTGATAAGAGACTTGAATTACATCACTCAAGATTATAGCAAAGTATGAATGTATCTTGCCATAATCTTGAGTAACTTTTGTAACTCAATGGGATTATTTCCTTGGCCCAATATGTCGTTTCATATTAGATTTTTCATTAATTATAGTAGTTTTAAAAAAGTGATTTAAAATGTTTAATAGACCCTTTAAAATTCATCCTGAAAAATGAATTTCTCCCCAGATACTTTTCATGTGATTATAGCATGTTATGTAACATTCTTTTGATCTATAAAATGATCTCAATAAATGAAATATCTGGCAGCTTATAAAATCTATGTACTATCAGTAAATGGATTAGGTTATAATTATGTTACCTCAGGCAAACCACTTAACCTCTGTGTTCAGTTTTTAGTTTTCTTATCTGTAAACTAGTCATACTTGCCCACGTTTAATGAGCACTTGCTCTCCTGGACACTCTTCTAAGTGCTTCAGATACACTTTCTCATTTAAATGATATACAGTGTACAGTAAAGAAAGTTGAGGTGTAGAAAGATGAAGTAACAAGCTGGAATAAGGGAATAGTATTTTTAAAAAAAGCAATTTACACTTACATATAAATATTCGCCTTATTCAAAAATGGCAAGATCCTAAATAATAGATTTCCTTTTTGCAATATAGTTATGAAAGTAGGCTTTTATAATACTAGATTTTGAACTGATTTTTTTGAAAAATTTTTTTAATGTTTATTTATTTTTGACAGAGAGAGAGAGACTAGCGCGCGTGAGCTTTAGTGGGGGAGGGGCAGAGAGAGAGGGAGACACAGAATCCAAAGCAGGCTCCAGGCTCTGAGCTGTCAGCACAGAGCCGGACGCGGGGCTTGAACTCACAGACTGTGAAATCATGACCTGAGCCGAAGTCGGACGCTCAACCGACTGAGCCACCCAGGCGCCCCTGAACTGATTTTCAAGAGTTAATTGAACCGGCCTCAAATTCAAGATAGATATTCTCAGTATTTAAGTGGATCAGAGTTTAATTTACCGTTTATAATAAATCCAAACTTCTTGTCATGGCTAGATGATTATTATAGAAATAATGTAATTTGACATTTGTCTTTGCAGACTTATAATCAAAGTCAGTGCAACAAAAGAAGTATTTATAAAGCTATTTCAGGTAACAGGCAAGTTCTTCATTTTTACCAAGGAAGTCCACGAATGGTGCCTGATGGAATCAATCCAGAATTACATAAAATGTTCATCACATGTGGTGTCTATGAACCAGAGAAGCCTTCTCGGAACTTGCAGCGGAAGTCCTCTATCTTTTCCTATAAGAATGGTGAGTAAAAAACTTTGCATTTGAACCATGCATTTTTTCCCCCTATTGTTAGTTAACAGGCCATATGTTGATATATTTCCTTTTTGAGAGACTCACTGTATATTTTAGGATGTTATGAGTGTTGAAGAGGATAAGAGATTATTCACATGGCAAAGGGAAGGAGACAGTGACAGAATAGTGATAGAAACTCAGTGTTGGGAAGATTAAAAATGGCCTACCAACTCAGAGAATCATCTTTACAAAATATAGAAAAGGAAGGAAACAGTTTTATTATTGAATAGAGATTGAATCAGATTTTAGTGTGCATTCGTAGACAATCCACTAAGAAATACAAAACAGAAATTCTACCCTATACATCCCTTCAGGTAGTTACAATTGTTTATGTACATATTCTCAAGATTATTGGTAACTTATCCTCACATAAGAGGATAGCACCTTTTTCTATATATTCTTTCATAGTTCATCTTCAATTCACCTGGTAGTTAAGGTAGCCATTTGTGGTAGCTTTAGTGCCTTTATTCAAAGAAATAAGACTTCTTTTATCTGTGCAAATAGATAGTGAAGGGAATGGTGCCTAGGGGTAAACTCCCCTGGTAACTAGGAGAGAGAGTCACTATCTTCCTTGATGTTTACATTTCATAGAGAGTTCCTACATCCTTAGGAAAACCTCTATGGTTGAAATGCTAACTAGAGGCTTGCTCAGACTTTACAGAGATTCACATAAAATACCAAAGAGTTAAAAGGTTTACAAACATTAGGGATCTCTGGAATTATTTTAAGAAAAGGAAGGGGAATGGGGGCTCCTGACTGGCTTAGTGGGTAGAGCACCTGACTCTCCATCTTAGGGTTGTGAGTTCAAGCTCCACATTGGGCAAGGAACCTATTTAAAAAAAGAAAGTAAAAAATAAATAAATAAATAAATAAATAAATAAATAAATAAATAAATAAAAGATAAGGAAGGGAAATGGTTTCTTTCCCTTTCTGCAAAAGAGATTTTTTTTTATTTTATTTTTAAATTTACTCTTATATGAGATAGTGGCCAAGTTAGACCAAGTTCCTGGTGATACTGAGTCAGTGAGAAACAAATACTTTGGTGCCAGGGAGCATATTTAGTAATGAGAGTTGGTAGTTTAAGAACTGCAGAGATTTTGGTGATATCAAGAAAATATCTTGAAATGTTAACACTATGAAGAAGAGAAACTAAAAATTTTTTGTTTTAAATTTTGCTTAATCTTTAGAGCTTTTAAAGAATCATCAAATTATATAGTTATATTTTAACATTTGGAAGGAACCTTGGGGAATCATCTGGTCAAATTACCTATCAAGATAGGAGTTATTTCTGCAGCTATTTTTAAAAAATATTTTAAGAAGAAGATCATATTAGCTATAGGCACTATGTTATATAGCAGATCTATAAAATGAATTCATCTTATACAACTGGAACTTTAGATGTTTTGAGCAAGAACTCCCAATTTTTCCCTCCACCCAGCCCCTGGCAACACCATTCTGTTCTCTGATTGTGTTATTTTAGATAATATTATATCTATAGTCTACTCATGCGGTATGTGTGCTTCGGTGACTGGCTTATTTCCCTTACCATAATTTCCTATAGGTTCATTCATGTTGTAGCAAATGGTAGGATTTTTTTTTTTTTTTTTGAGGGTTGTACAGGGGCAGAGGGAGAGAATCTTAAGCTCCACACCCAGCTCAGAGCCCAATATGGGGCTTGATCTCATGATCATGAGATTATGACCTGAGCCGAAATCAAGAGTTGGATACTTAACTGACTGAGCCACCCAGGTGCCCCAGTTAGGATTTCTTTTTTAAGGTTAAATAATATTCCATTGTTTGTACATACCACATTTTCTCTATTCATTCATCTGTCAGTGGACATTTGGATTGCTTACATCTCTTACATATAGTGAGTACTGCTACAGTGTACATGGGGTGCATGTATCTCTTTGATTTCAGTTCTTTTGAGTATGTACCCAGAAGTGGAATTGCTGGATCCTATGGTATTTCTATTTTTAATTTTTTGAGGAACTTCCATGCTGTTTTCTCTAACAGCTGTGCCACTCTATGACGCCACCAACAGTATACTGGGATTCAAATTTCTCCATATCCTCACCAACACTTGTTATGTTTCAACTTTCTGATAGTAGCCATCCTAACAGCTGGGAGATGATGTTTCTTTGTGGTTTTGATCTGCATTCAGTATTCTTGTTAAATGCATATTCAGTCTCAGCTTGAATATCTTTTAATCTAGAAATTCTATTTCTTTATAAAGATTCTTCCCTATGTAGAAGCCCTATACAGAAGAAGTTTCATTCATATGTTGAAAAATGTCTTTGTACCTTCTTCTCATTGATTTAGTGTTATCTTCTAGATACAAGGAATGGTTTTGATCCTTTGTGTACTTAAGTAGCAGTTCTTTATATATTTGAAGACAATACCTCTCAAATTTAACTGTCAGTTCCACTGATTTTCATACCATGAAATTTCAAGATCCTTTCCCTCCTAGTCCGTTGCTTTGGATTCACTTTATTAATGTTCTTTCCATTAACTCAGAGCTGTTAACCAGTGTTATTGCTAATTATTAGTAACAGCTAATAATCAGCTGTTATTGGATATGCTTATTAAACCTCAGACAAATCTACTTAATAGGAATATACCTGTCATTCACAATACTTTGCCAGACCTTTGGCTAAAGAAAAAAGGTAGTATGTATAGTTGATCCATGAACAACACTGGTCTAACTGTAGTTTTTTTTAGTAAATATAGCTCAGTACTGTAAATGTATTTTCTCTTATGGTTTTCTTAATATTTTTCTACATTTATTATAAGAATATAGTAAATAATACATAAAACATAGAAAGCATATATGTTAATCGACTATTTATGTTAACAGTAAGGCTTCCAAACAACAATAGGCTATTAGTAGTTAAGTTTTAGGGGAGCCAAAAGTTAAGTGCCCGTTTTTAGCTGGGGCATAACCTAACCCCTGAATTACTTAGGAGTCAATGGTATTTTGGATTCTTTTGAATTTATTTAACTAATAATAGCATCAAAACTTGATTAACTTGGCAGTAATTATTCTCAGTGATAATTGTATTTTTGTAAATGTTAAACCATATGTTTAATAATTGGTTCTAAATGTAACTAGACATGGATGACAAATTTCTTTTGTAAAATTCTAGAACCTTTTTTTTAGAACCTATTTTTAAAAATATTAGCTCATGTTCATGTTTCTATGCTTTTTTTCCCCATTCTCCCTGATTTTTCTTTTAAAAAAAAAATTTTTTTTTAATGTTTATTTCTGAGACAGAGCATGAGTGGGGGAGGGGCAGAGAGCGAGGGAGACACAGAATCAGAAGCAGGTTCCAGGCTCTGAGCTGTCAGCAGAGCCAGATGCGGGCTTGAACTCACAAATCGTGAGATCATGACCTGAGCCGAAGTCGGACGCTCAACCGACTGAACCACCCAGGCGCCCCTTCCTGATTTTTCAAGTGTCAGTGATTCATCTTGCTAAGATTGTATGTATAAATGTAATATTCTGTATATTAGTATATAATTCATCTGGGCTTAGAGATCTGAACTTATTTAAAGTGACTAAAAGATAGGAATGCCTTCCAATTTTAAGAGTCTGAGAGCCTCAAATTGTTAGATCTCAAAGGGACCTGAAAATTTAAACCTGTTATTTAACAAAAGCTTTTTTTTTTTTTTTTAAAGTTTGTAATTTGTTTATTTTGAGAGAGAGAGAAAGCATGAGTTGGGGAGGGGCAGAGAAAGAGATAGAATTCTAAGTAAGTTCTGTGCTGCCAGCACAGAGCCTAACACGGGCTCAAACCCATGAACCATGTGATCCTGACCCCAGCCAAAGTGGGACGCTTAACCAACTGAACCACCCAGGTGCCTTCAAAAGCTTGTTATACAGTATTTGGGAATAGCTAAGACAGAAGTTGTCTGATTCCTAATTCAGTAGACTTTCTGATTGTTTTCTGTCCTCATTGGTATTGGACCAGAGTTTGTTCTTGATACTGTTTATCCTTTCCAGTTTGCTGATTATTTTCCTTTGTAGAGGTTATGGAAGTCAGAAAGGGTTAATTTAGTATACCTTCAAAAAAAATTTTTTTTTAGTTTATTTTGAGAGAGACAGCGAGCAAGCGCATGCACAGGCAGGGGAGGGCAGAGACAAAAAGAGTGACAGAATCCCAAGCAGGCTCTGCGCTATCAGTGCAGAGCCCCATGCAGAGCTTGAACTCATGAACCCTGAGATGATGACCTGAGTCAAGATCAAGAGTTGGACGCTTAACTGACTGTGCCACCTAGGTGCCCTAATTTGGTATACTTTTATAAAAAAGTGTATTATTTCACTTTCTGAAGCAGGTCTTTTCTGTTTACCTCCACGTCCCCCCCTCATTTAAGACTTAAAGCTAAAAATGCTTTTCAGACTTGACATCTTCCCCTACTCCCAACCAAACGTCAGATAATCTTTCAGATGACAATGATAGAATCATACCAGTTTTCATTGGTAAGTTTTTTGACTTTTTTGTGCCAGATCTTAACAACATGGAGAGAGCCCAAAACGAACCAAGATTGAGAGCCTAGCTTCCTGGCTCTGTTATATTAACAAAGTCATTATGGAAGGTTAGCTTCTGGACAGGAGGCTGTACTAGTACTTTCAAAGAGGTGAGAGAAAGTTAGAAGATCTATAGAAGCAGGAAGTGACAACCAAATGATTATGTGAAGAATACTGGTTTTGAGGAAGAGAATCAGTCATTTAGCAAACATAAATAGATATAAACAGAGAATTTGAGTTGATGTTGTGTATTTTGTGTTTGCCTAGCAGATTTTTAAAAACTTCTTTTCGATTATTTTTTCAACTTGTAGGAATGAAGCAAAGTAATTCAAAGAAAGATTGGTACCTATCAGCAGAAGAATTTAAATTATGGAACAAACTTTATAGGTTAAGAGACAGTGATGAAATTAAGGAAATAACATTGCCTCAAGTTCAGTTTTTATCTTTAGAAAATGAGGAAGACAGACCAGTAAGTTGAACATGTTTTCAGATGCTCTTTAGAGTGATAATGCAATAGCTTTGGGAGTGGAGAGGAATGTGTATGTTTAGAATGTCAGCTTACTTAAAAAATTAAGAATGTAAACAGTTTAAAAAGAATATTAAAGTATAAGTTTGTAGAACTAATTTCTTTATATTCTTTATTGTGTATGTATTTTTATTTCACTGTAGTGTATTTACATAATGTCTGCATTTTTCCAATTACTTTCTACTATATGAGCATTTCCATAGGCATAATTTACATGGTTGTTATGTTACTCTGTAGTATACCATAGTTTGCTTCACTACTTATTTTCCTGTTGTGTTTTTGGAATTCTTTTTAATATGTTACTAACAAAATCATGCTGTCATGAGTATCCTTGTACACTTTTTTGAAACTATGTAAAACTTTTTTTTTTTAAGTTATTTTGAGAGAGAGAGAGAGAAATAGTATGGGAGTGGGGGAGGCACAGAGAGAGAGGGGGAGGCAGGGGGCAGAGAGGAGAGGGAGAGAATTCCAAGCAGGCTATGTGCTGTCAGTTGGAGCCTGATGCAGGGCTCAAACTCATGAACTGTTATTTTCTTTTTCTTTATTCTCCTGAGTTTTTAGCTCAAAATACCCAAATCAATTCAGATTATTTATAGTAGGCTGATTATACGGTTTTTTAAATCAGTTTATGAAATCTGAGTATGTATATTTATCATTTTTACTATTTTTAAAATCATTATTCAAGACTCAAGACCCAGCCATTGGAATTCATCAACTCTCTCTATCTGATTGGAGAGTATGGCAGGATCATCCTTTTCCTACGTATCAAGTGGACCATTCAGATCGTTGCCACCATTTTATAAGCATTATGCAAATGATAGAAGGAATGAGACATGAAGAGGTAGAGTTTTGTTGTAACTTTTTTCTTACTGATACGGTGAAACTAGAATACTTGATATTTATTCTTCTTAATTTGAAGTTACAAGAAACAAGTGTTTAATATAAATAATAATAGTTAGAATATTTTGGTTTCTTATAAAGTTCCTTGTGATCTTAATAGGGAACCAGTTTTCTGCCTTAGGTGAGTTAGTAGACTTAATTAGAAGAATATCATCTAAAATACAGATAAACCAAAGTAAAAATTTAATATACTAATGATTTATATAAACTGTTAGTAAAGCTAGTTTAGGATTCTTGTTAGAATGGGATTTATTGAAATATTCTCCATCACATAGGTCATTTGGTGTATATCTCTTTGATCCTGGTAGTAGTTTAGAGAATTATTGATTACTTGAGCAGTTTCTTGATTTTCTTCCTTGAGAGAATCAGAATGATGAACCTACTATAAGTATGAAATCCAAAATGTCTGGGTTAGAATTCTAACTCTACATCTTACTAATCATGTATCTATAAATTACTTAACCTCTCTGGACCTCAGTTTCATCTGTAAAATGGGTATAACGATAATACTTTCTTCATAGGGTTGTGAGGATTAAATGACTTAATATGTGTAGAGCACTTAGAATAGTAACTGGCAGACTCAATAGATTGTAGCTGCTATTTGTATTATTAGCTAGTCTTCATGAATACATATAGAAAGTAATTATTTGTGGATCCCATAAAATCTGCACTTATATATGTCCACCTCTATCCCAGGCCCAGTTATACATCATTTGGCTAAATGAAATACTCTGTCTGTGGGAAGCATAGACACCAGCAGGGAGACAAACATTCTCAAATGAATATTTAGTGTACTTATTATACAAAAAAATTAGTTAATTGCTCAGTCCCTGAATAGTAGAGGAATCCTGACTAAAGTAGCCACTCAGGGGGAAGAGGGAAGTGTGGGTCAGAAATGGGGGGGGGGGGGGGACTATTGTTTTAGATTTAGAGATAAATAAGGCAAATTCACTCTAAGAGTTCTTGATTGGGAAATTTGTTAAAAATAGTATATTCCAGCCTACTGCCTAATAGATGTACTGGTACATCTATTTCAGATGTTCTAAAAGCTGTTCTTAGTTTACCTTTATCAAGAGAGTAAATTTAACATACATATATGTGGTTTGCATTTATATACATTAATTACTTAAATATCGATTTTTTAAGGAAATTAGAATAGTTGCTCAATTAAATGTTAGAAGTGAAAAACTTAGTGTTTATAATCTTATGTGTTTATTAAATTTGTTCTTTCTGCAAACAGTTATTGTGGGTCTTCCATGTATTAAATTTTGAGGATGCAAAAATATTGACTGATTAAAGATAATTTATGATAATTATACAGTAGTGTCATTTATAATTTTGTTTGATTTATTAGAATAATTTTTAAGTTATAAGAAAATTATTTGAATAATGTAATACTGTTTGGAAAATAACATAAAGTAAACTCGTTTAGTATTGGCTCTTTTGTTTTCTTGTGACTTTTTCATTTTCCGATTTCCTAGGGAAAATGCAGCTATGAATCAGAAATTATATCTTATTTACAAATGGAAGATGTTAGTTCAACATTTCGTGCTTCCAAGAATGGATACAATTCTCTTGCCAATGGCACCTTTACTAGTAACAAGAAATCATCATTTTCAAGGAATATAAATCAAGACAGTTCATTCTCAGTGGCAGAATCTGATGAAGAATGTGCTGAAATTTTTAAACAAACTCAAATCAAACCTATTAAAATTACTTCTTTAAAGAAAAAATCTTCTAAAAAATTGAAAAAGGATCCGCCTAAAAAAGAAAATAATGATGTTGTTATGGATTCTTTAGATACTGATGGCGGTGCTACTGTTGAAAATATTTTTCAGGTAGACGTACTAAATGATAAAAGGGCCTCAGATATAGATGAAGTTGCTGCTGCTGTATGTGCTGTCAGTGAAAATGTTGTTCATCAGCCACGTGGATTGATGGAAGGTCAATTCATAAATAAATCTAGTTCATTTGTTGGAAATTTTTTAGATTCTGGTTATAACAGTTTCGTTGATGAGAAATATGTTTCATCTGGCTTATTTCTTCCATTTGAGGAAGAACTTTGTATAACTAGAATAGATGACAGATTTTATAATTGTCATTCATTAACGGAAGAGGTACTAGTTAATGTAGAGAGATTTTTGTCTCATTCTCCTCCACCTCTCATTGGACTCTCAAATTTGGAATATGAAATTGCTAAGGGTTCTGAACTTGATAATTTGCCTCTCCTACCCTGCACTGAGTATTTACAAAACGATAAATCTACCCGTATGATGTCATATTCACCTGTAAATTCTCAACAGGATTTAGAATTGAATTCGCTTAAATCTATTAATCATTCTTTTGAAAAAAGTTGCTTTTATAGTGCAACTAATGATAAAATTTCTGATGACCCAAGCTTCAATGACTATGTTGAAGTACATAAAGATAATATAAATGAAAATTTAGTATCCAGCAGTCATATTCAAATAAACATAGGCCCTCCAAAGTATTTAGTTGAAAAGAAAAATTATAGGGATAGCAACGGCCTCCCAATACTGCTCACTGATCAGGATGAGAGTTTACCACTATTCAAAGATGTTAATACAGAGTTTAATGATGTGAGCCTTTCTCCCTCAAACAATAAATATAGATTTTCTTGTGTGCCAGACAAAACTGCTGTAAGTGAAATGGCACCTGTCTCTCAGTTCTTAATTTCTGATGAACTTTTGTTAGACAATGATTCTGAACCCCAAGATCAAATTATCTGTGATACTAATAGTTGGAAATCTCATCAAGATTTGAGAGGTGTGCATGAGGAAAACCTGAAGAGTGATGAATATGTTTTTGACTGCTCTAAGGATTTATTCTCTGTTACTTTTGATTTAGGATTTTGTAGTCCAGATTCTGAGGATGAAATAATAGAACATGCATCAGATATAAATAATAAGTTTTTAGATCTGTCTGAAAGGTGTTTAGATATTAAGGAGATAAGTGATGCAAATTATGCTTCAAATCAAGCAGTAATACCACGAAATCATGTTGCTAGTTCTACGAGTAGAACCATTACTATCCCATCAAGTGAAGATAAGTGGAGTCCAAATTTTGCACAATTTACACTGAGTGCAGCAAAAAATAAAGAATTTATGTCTCCTGGTTATTCTCAATTTTCTTTGCCAGTAGGAGAAAAAGTTGTTAGTACACCACTTTCTGAATCAAACACATTGAACTCATTTTCTAAGAAGAGAAAGGAAATGCCTAGGACACCAGATTCTAATAAGGGAAAAGTAGATCTACTAAGTTGCAAAGAAATATTGAATTCAACTTTTGATGATTCAGGACTTTGTGTAGAAAAGGCTAAAAGCAGGGAGCGAATCAGTCTTCATCAGTCCCGTCATCTTGCTGAAGGTAAGATTCCATCTTAATAAAGCACATAAATCTTGCTAGAATAATTTACATAAGCTTCTGTAATTTTTCAAAATGTAATTTTTCAATATTTGGTGTATTGAATGAGATCACTGATGTATTATGTATTTCTTAAGTTATGCTTACTAATAAAAGATGTATTTTATTTGCATATATTTATGGCATGCATGCCATGGGAAAGGTATTCCTGCCCTTTGGCCCCTGCCCCTTGGCTGGAAAACCCAAACAATTGTGTGACATATACATTTGAAAAGATCATAGTAAATTGTGGAAATAACTACCAAATAAATAATAAGATAGTGGATATTTAGGAGGTTCAGAAGATGACAGAATTGTGGACTGGGTTAGATTGGTAATGTAGATTTCTTAATGTAGATTTTCATTTTGACTCTTCAGGAATATTTACAATTTGAATATGTTGAAAATAATAGGGAATTTGGTTATAAAATGAAAACAAAGGGAAAAGGAAGTGTAAGATTTGGAGGGAACAGTATAAAGTAGATGATGCATATAGCAAAATAGTTGAAAAAAGTTGAGAAACAAGACTGTATTTGGAGGACTGAGATAAGACCACAGAAGTTCCAGAGAAATCTCTGGCTTTCTGTGATCTAATTCTAAACACTTGTAGAACACTAGAAAATATAGTGATAGATGTTTGGTACTAAAATGACTTAGTAGTATTTAAGTACTGTGATAGAACTCAATTCTAGCTTATGTATAGATTATTGTAGCAGGCCGTAGGGTAAAATGAGTTTGCTCTGAAAATTTTTTTATTTTCCATGTTTATTTTCTTTCTTTCTTTCTTTCTTTCTTTTTTTCTTTCTTTCTTTCTTTCTTTCCTTCTTTCTCTTTTTCTTTCTTTCTTTCTTTCTTTCTTTCTTTCTTTCTTTCTCTTTTTCTTTCTTTCTTTCTTTCTTTCTCTTTCTTTCTTTCTTTCTTTCTTTCTTCTTTCTTTTTTTCCTTATTTTCATACAAATCATTATTATGATTTCAGGAGTAGAATTTAGTGATTCATCCACTTATATATAACACTGGGTGCTCATCCCAGCAAGTGTCCTCCTTAATGCCCATCGTCCATTTAACCCATCCCCCCCCCACCCAACACCCCACCAGCAACCTTTAGTTTGTTCTGTGTATTTAAGAGTCTCCTATGGTTTGTCTCCCTCTCTGTTTTTATCTAATTTTTGCTTCCCTTCCCTATGTTCATCTGTTTTGTTTCTTAAATTTCACATGAGTGAAATCATATGATACTTGTCTTTCACTGACTTAT
Source organism: Prionailurus bengalensis (assembly GCF_016509475.1). NCBI lineage: Eukaryota > Metazoa > Chordata > Mammalia > Carnivora > Felidae > Prionailurus > Prionailurus bengalensis. The sequence goes on from NC_057355.1 coordinate 94,142,819, forward strand.
TTTGCTTAGCATAATACACTCTCATTCCATCCACATTGTTGCAAATGAAAGATTTCATTCTTTTTGATCACTGAATAATATTCCATTGTGTATATATGTATATATTATATATATACATACATACATGTACACACACCACATCATTATCCATTCATCAGTCAATGGACATTTGGGCTCTTGCCAGACTTTGGCTATTGTCCATTGTGCTGCTGTAATTGGGGTGCATGTGCCCCTTCAAATCAACACTGCTGTATCCTTTGGATAAATACCTAGTAATGTAATTGCTGAGTCTTAGGGTAGTTTTAGTTTTAATTTTTTGAGGAACCTCCATACTATTTTCCAGAGTGACTGCACCAGTTTGCATTCCCACCAGCAATGCAAAAGGGTTCTTCTTTCTCCTCATCCTCGCCAACATCTGTTGCTGTCTGAGTTGTTAATTTTAGCCATTCTGACAAGCGTGAGGTGGTATCTCCTTATGGTTTTGATTTGTATTTCCATGATAATGAGTGATGTTGAGCATCTTTTCGTGTGTCTGTTAGCCATCTGGATGTCTTCTTTGGAAAAGTGTCTATTCATGTCTTTTGCCCATTTCTTCACTGGATTATTTGTCTTTTGGGTGTTGAGTTTGGTAAGTTCTTAATAGATTTTGGATACTAACCCTTTATTTGATATGTCATTTGCAAATATCTTCTCCCATTCTGTCTGTTGCCTTTTAGTTTTGCTGATTGTTTCCTTCTCTTTGCAGAAGATTTTTATCTTGATGAAGTCCCACTAGTTCATTTTTGCTTTTATTTCCCTTGCCTCCAGAGACATGTCAAGTAAGAAGTTGCTGTGGCCGAGATCAAAGAGATTTTTGCCTGTTTTCTCTAGCATTTTTGATGGCTTCCTGTCTTATGTTTAGGTTTTTCATCCATTTTTAGTTTATTTTTGTGTATGGTGTAAGAAAGTGCTCCAGGTTCATTCTGCTGCATATCACTGTCCAGTTTTCCCAACAGCCATTTGCTGAAGAAACTTTTTTCCATTGAATATTCTTTCCTACTTTGACAAAGATTAGATGGCCATACGTTTGTGAGTCCATTTCTGGGTTCTCTATTCTGTTCCATTGATCTGAGTGTCTGTTTTTGTGCCAGTACCATACTGGCTTGATGATTACAGTTTTGTAATACAGCTTGAAATCCAGAATTGTGATGGTTCCAGCTTTGATTTTCTTTTTCAGGGTTGCTTTGGGCATTTGGGGTCTTTTCTGGTTCCATACAAATTTCGGGATTGTTTGTTCTAGCTCTGTATAGAATGCTGGTGTTCTTTAGACAGGTGATTGCATTGAATGTGTAGATTGCTTTGGGTAGTATTGACATTTTAACAATATTTGTTATTCCAATCTACGAACATGGATTGTTTTTCCATTTTTTTTTTATGTCTTCTTGAATTTCTTTCATAAGTTTTCTAATAGTTTTCAGTATAGATTTTTCACCTCTTTGGTTAGGTTTATTCCTAGGTATTTTATGTTTATCAGTGCATCTGTAAATGGGATTGGTTCCTTGATTTCTCTCTCTGCTGCTTTATTATTAGTGTTTAGAAATGCACCCAATTTCTGTACATTGATTTTATATCCTGTGACTTTGCTGAATTCATGGATCAGTTCTAGTAGTTTTTTGGTGTAGTCTTTGGGGTTTTCCAGTATCATGTCATCTGTGAAGAGTGAAAGTTTGACTTCCTCCTTGCTGGTTTGGATGCCTTTTATTTCTTTGTGTTGTCTGATTGCTGAGGCTAGGACTTGCAACACTGTGTTGAATAACAGAGGTGAGAGTGGACACCCTTGTCATGTTCCTTATCTTAGGGAGAAAGCTCTCAGCTTTTCTCCATTGAGGATGATGTTAACTGTGGATTTTTCTTTGGTATATGGCCTTTATCATCTTGAGGTATGTTCCTTCTATTCTGGCTTTCTTGAGGGTTTTTATCAAGAAATGATGCTGTATTTTGTCAAATGTTTTTTCTGCATCTATTGAGATGTAAATCTTTTATTATGTTATTCTCATTGGCGTCAAGGACATGATTTGTGAATGTTTCATTTAAGATGAAAACTTATTTAAGGTCTGGAAATATGTTTAATTTTTAAAAATTAACTCTTTTGCATAGTTTTGGATATACTCTGACATTTATATTTTTACCAAGTTTATGTTACCTTTGAGCCTCCAGTATTTGCTTTTAACACTTTAATATTAAGTCTCTTAATGGGTGAGATCATTTTTCCTATCTTTATGTCAGATTTTCATTAAAACTCTTTCTAGCATTATATTTAACTACCAACTATGGGCAATATAAACGTATTTATACAAATGTTATTTTAGTTAAATATGTGGTTATTAGCAAAAGTTATCCTCTTAATTTCCTCACTGGCTCTGTTTTATTTTTCTGTCTCATGCTGATTTTTTTTGGCCAAACTTCTGAAAAACTCTTCTTAAATAATGCACCCATCAGGGGCACCTGGCTGGCTCAGTCAATTAAGTGTCTGACTCTTGATTTCAGCTTAGGTCATGATCTCATAGTTCATGAGATCAAACCCCACATCGGGGTCTTTGCTGCATTGCATGGAACCTACTTGGGATTCTCTCTCCCTCTCTCTCTGTCCCTCCCCTGCTTGCATGCTGTCTCTCAAAATAAACATTAAAAAAAAAAAAACAAACTAACATTAAATAATGTACCCAATCAATAAAATAGTTGTGGATGAACTTAAATCTATTGACCAGATTCATTTTTTAATAAATTTTAGATGAACAATTAACAAGCAGTGAAAGTGAAGATGAGATTTTCCGAAGAAAAAGTAAAAAAACAAAAGGAAATGTTTTAGAATCCCCTCAGGTGAGTCAGTAATGACAACAATGTGATTACATAAAGGCTTTCTCCTCCCTATCTGCCCCGCCCCCACTTAAGTCTTTTTTTTAAACTTTTTATCTATTTATCTACTTTATCCAGGATGAGAAAAATGGGGAAGTTGCTTCCCCACTTCATGCTGTGAAAAAGCGCAGAGTTCCTTTAAACAGAGTAAGTAGATAATAGATAATGTATAGTAGTTCAAATTATTTTAGAGTAAATATTACAAGAAAAATATTTGTGTAGGTGAATGTAGGTGTATTTGATCTAAAAGGTATATGGTTAACACAAGAATAGTAATTCCTATGTGATTGGAATTTCTGTTTCAAATTTATACTTCTTTAAAAACTATTCTTACTTTAGTCAGTACACTTCAGTTCACTAAATATCTGCTCTCTATCTACTGTGTAAGATGCTCAGGATACTACTATAAGTATGATATCCTGGAATTGTCTAAAGTCACCTACAGTCTTAACAGGAGAGACAGATAAGTAAACAGATAATTTCAATATAATTCTTTAATAAGTGATAAAAAATTATAAGCCTTTAGCTTAGTCCTTAGGAGTTCTGGAATGTTTCTTGAAGATATAAATACCTTAGAGCATATATGGTAGTAAGCCAATGGGAAGGCTTGCCAAGAAAACTAGCAGCTTAATGAATGATGCAAAGCAGGAAATAGCATCTCTTTATTACTGGATTGTAAAGACAAAGAGTGCCAGGAAGTAAAATTGCAGAAAAATTTGGGTCAGTTTTGGAAGGCCTTATTTTTTCATTTGCTTACTGAATGGGTTTGAAAGAAGAAAAGGAAGGAGTTCAAGATGAGTCTCTGGTTTTTGGCTAGGGCTGTTTGGAATATGTTTCACAAATTTAGAGAAGGCAAAAAGATGATAAATTCAGTGTTGAGCATGTTTGAGTTTGAGGATTTTGTGGAATAGTGATGTGACAGTGTCTGGCAGGCATTTCCTGGCAGGACTGAATCTGCAGTTTAGGTAGAGGGCAGGTCTGAAGGCTAATGATATTCATTTGTTATCAGTTTATAGCTATTTGATAACTAAAAGTTGAGATTAGGTAATATTGTGTATTTTAATTCTCTAATGCAATTTAGGAGAAACTGCAAAATTATTAAAAATGTTATCAGCTCATGTTTATTTTGTATATACTCCTATAACACTTCACTAGAAAAATTGCTTTAGCTTGCTACCTTAACTAGAATGTCTGACTGCCTCATCATAAATGAATTAAAATATTGACAATGCTGGTGATCAATCCATTTTAAAGTAAAGTTATTCCTGTTATTTGAAATTATTTTGGTAAACTTTTGATTCTTTTGATTGGTTTTATGTTCTGAAGAGATATAGTGATAGGCCTCATTGTCAAAATTTGTCATGGTTTTAGCCATTTCTTGGTTGGAAAGGCCTGTACATTGATGACTGATTCTGAGAGTTATATTTATAGTCTTCATTAATTTTTGTACAGCCCTTTAGGATCTTCTAGAGGAGATAAATGAAAACTATAAGTACTCATCATATGCATTTGATGTATACTAAATTGAATGAAGACTATAGTAGTACCTAATTTAGTGTTTTAGTACTTAGTATCACTTAACTTTTAAATTCTTAAGTATTATGTATTTTTAACATGACTTTGAGTTGTGAGAGTATTTTATTTTTCTAACAAAAAATGTTAGGTCAACTATTTAAAAAGAAAAAGAAAATAAAAGCAAAAACCTGTGAGAAATACATTAAAATACAATTCAATTATATTTTCTTATGCAAGACATTTATTAAATTATTACAGTTAGAATTTTCATCTAGTGATGAGAGTGACAATTTTCACAAACAACATCCACAGTTAGAAGACTTCAGGGGTCATAACAGGAGTGCAAACAGAGGCATCAAAGTCCAAAAGAAACAGAGTCACCTTAAGGTAAACTTTTTTCATTTTCTTATTTATATATATATGTATTTATATATACATGTATATATATTTATACATTTATATGTATATTATATATTTATACATTTATATATATACATGTATATATATATTTATATGTATTTCTTATTTATATATATATGTATTTAAATATATATATACACCTATATATCATGTATTAATAATAAAAATTAGGTTTTACATTAGATTTCTTGTTAAAATTTCTTTATAGGAAAAAATCCAAAAATTAAAAATATTTTCACCCTAATTTTACTTGTTTTACTGGAATTAAAATCTCAAGGTGTGATAGTTTAGTTTCTTTTTATGTTTTGAAATTATCTTTCAGTGCTTTGTTATTTTGAATGACTGAATGAAGAAACTTTAGTGAAAATTTAAGATTCAAACTGAAAAAATACAGAGACAGAAATCTGAGTTTTAGATTATTTGTTTTTACAGTCAGTACATCATTATTCTTATGTCTATGCGATACTCAAATCCTTGGAAAAGAATCCTCAGCACCTTTTTTTTTTCCTTTTATGTTTATGAGAGGGAGAGAAGAGAGGGCAAGGGTGAGGGCAGGGGAGGGGCAGAGAGAGGGAGACACAGAATCTGAAGCAGGTTCCAGGCTCTGAGCGGTCAGCACAGACCCTGATGCAGGACTCGAATTCACAAACCACGAGATCACGACCTGAGCCAAAGCTCACGACCTGAGTTTAACCGACTGAGCCACCCAGGCACCCCTACACCTTTTCTTTTCATAATCAACCTTTTTGTGGTGCAGTATTTTTCCTGGCAAAAATTAGCCAGAAGACTTGAGAAACTCTCTGCTTATTAAGAAACATCCAGCAAGCTGACATGCTGAGTTGTACTGTATTTTATTTACAGTAGAGTTATCAGAGGAAAATTTAAATAGGTGTGCTACTTTGGCATTTCTTCTTGAAGTTTTCTTTTTCTTTAAAGCATTGGCAAGAAATCCATTTTACAAAACTATTTCCAGTTATGTAAGAAAGTAAATTATTTTCTTAAGTGTGTTTCCTTGTTTTCTAATTTGTCACAGCTTGCAGCTAGAAAGTTTTTAGATGACGAAGCAGAACTTTCCCAAGGAGAGGCAGAGTATGTTTCATCAGATGAAAATGATCAGTCAGAAAATGAACAAGATTCCTCATTACTTGACTTCTTAAATGATGCAACCCAACTTTCACAGGATATAAATGGTAAATGATACAATGATGCTTCTTTTTCTTCTAGTTTTCAGTGCTTTTAACGTGATTATGTTTATATATTTTAGTTTTTAAAGATCTTTGAGTTATAAAGGAAGAAAATTTGGTATGTCTGAAATATTTGGTCACTTTCATTCAAATTCTGTAATGTTTGCTTTATTTTAGACTTGGTTGCTTATAGGCTTCTGCTAATTTGATCAGATCTTACCAGAATGACCTGGTTGGCTCAGTGTCATATGTTCATTGTACAAGTAGTTAGTGACTACTGTGTGCTGGTACTTGTGTGCTGGTAAAGTTCTTGAAAAAGCTGTATCAGTGGACAAAAATCCTTGCCCTTATGAAGCTTCCATGTGAATGGAAAGAGATAAACAGTATACGCAACAGTTTATATAAAAATGAAAAAAAGAGTAAGATGAGGATTTGGAGTGGGAGGAGCTAGCAGTATTAACAATGGACATGGTGTAACTTTAAATAAGGTAATTAGAGGTAGGCTTCATTGAGAAGATGATATTTGATCAAAGATTAGAAGGAGATGTGGACTTGAGCAATGTTGAATGTTAAAAACAGGTGAGATACAAACCTAAATTTATTAAATTTGCCAAGTAAGAGAGATCTGCTTTTGGAAAACAGTCTCTCCAAACAATGCTTGAGCAGATCTTATATATAATATATTAATTACAGATGAGTCGGATTGGCTGTAATAGAAATAGGAAAGATTCTGGTGAGATTTTCAGTGTTCTAATATTTCACAGATCTTGCCATTTATTTTGCTCCTGTACTCTCTGATATGTTGTAAGACAGCAAATTTTCCCAAGCTACTTGAGAGAAAAAAAAGGTTTTAGGGCCACCTGGGTGGCTCAGTTGGTTAAGCGTCCAACTTTAGCTCAGGTCATGATCTTGTACTCTCAAGTATGAGACCCGTATTGGGCTCTGCGCTGACAGCTCAGAGCCTGGAGAATGCTTCACATTCTGTGTCTCCTTCTGTCTCTGCCCCTCCCCTGCTCACACTCTCTCTCAAAAAACTAAAAAAAAAAAAAAAAAAAAAAAAAAAGGTTTTAGAGACTTAAGTTCTCAGTACTATGCCCTTGATACTGATATGACTTGCGGAATAAGGTTTCTTAGTATTATGCCCTTAATGTTCATTAACAGAGCGGCTTTTGAAGGTTTGCAGTATTAATCTGGCGGGGAATATTGATGCAAAGGCAACAAGCAATGTCCAACTCATGGTCTGACTTATTTTAGTAGTATCACTCTAGCTTCACTGTTGAGAATGGTCTTCAGGTGAGCAAAGGTGGGAGACGAGACCAATTACAAGTTCATTGCAGTAATCTAAGGAATGATACAGTCTTTTACCAGTGTGGTAGTGCCAGGGTCAGAAAGATTGGATTGTGGATACTTAGAGCTGCCAGGTTTTCCTGATGGATTTGAGAGAAAAAAAGGAGTCAGTGTGTTTGGGCAACAGGAAGGACATAGTTGTTGCTGTCTTACATTAGGCAGGCTACAGGTGGAGCCCTTAGGATAGGGAGTAAGGAGATCTGAAACTCCATTTTAATTTTTTTAATTTTTCAAGTTATTTTTTTAATAATCTCTACACTGAGTATGGGGCTTGAACTCACAACCCCTAGATCAAGAGTTAAATGCTCTTCTGCCTGAGCCAGCTAGACATCCCTGAAACTCCATTTAGACGTATTGCATTTAAAATATGTAGGATTTCAGGGATGCCTGGGTGGCTCAGTTGGTTAAGCGTTTGACTTCGGCTCAGGTCATGATCATATGGTTTGTGAGTTTGAGCCTCGCATTGGGCTCTGTGCTGACAGCTTGGAGCCTGGAGCCTGCTTCTGATTCTGTGTCTCCTCTCTCTGCCCCTTCCCTGTTCATGCTCTGTGTCTCACTCTCTAAAAATAAACATTAAAAAAAATTTTTTTTTAAACATGTAGGATGTCAAAGTTTTTTTTTGTTTTTTGTTTTTTTTTTTTTCCATTTGTATGACATTTGGGAAAAGGTAAAAACAGCAGGGACAGGAAATAGATTATTGTTTGTCATATGATGCATTTGTCAAGACAACTGTATCCTGAAGGAGGATGCATTTTTTGTATATACATTCTACCAAAAAAAAAAAAAATCTATAAAACAAAAAGTCTCTGAGAGCTCCTAGATCCTGAGTCCTTCTAAATAAGAAACTAGAAGTAAAGTGTCACTAAGTTTATAGGGATTTAGCATGAGTAAGGAGTGGATAGGTAATCAGGAGGATACCTAGTAGTTGATAGCTATGCTATGGAATGGAGGGAAGGGGAATATTATTCAAAGAAAAAATTATACATCTTGTTCCAAGCAGTGCGGTCATTAAATTAGCAGTGTTAGCCTTGAAAATAACCTAAGTTGATTAATTTAATCACTCCAAAAAATGTAATGGAAAATGAGAGACAAAAATAAAATTGCTCTCTGATTATAACCCTGAAAGTACACATAAATAGAAACTCATGTGTTTCCCAGTTTTTGCTTGACAGCAAGTTATGAAACGACCTTACCTCCTAGCTGTGCCTTTTGATGTCTTTAAGCATATGTTTTCTTTTTTGCCTGGATGTCTTGTGTTTTATTTAGTACTTTCTGTAAGTCAAGTACAGTCCTCAGATTTTCATACACATTTATTTTTCATGAAAAGACACTACCTTAATACTCATTTTCAGAGCTAAGGCAGAGAGCTTAAATGAATTGTCACAATCATGCAACCAGATGGTCTGATTTTGAAGGCAAAACTAACTTTACAGTTTTTAATAATTGTTTTTAAACTTGTTTCAATATACATTAAATATCTTTTGTATAAAATAATTCTGCAGGTTTGAATTATGTGAATTTGGAATAGATCAAAGTTAAATACTCTACTAGTTTTCATTTAAATAATTCTGCTACTTGAAATTCTTACTATCTTTACACAGATTCTGAAATGAGAGCTATTTACATGAAGTCTTTGCGTAGTCCACTGATGAACAATCGGTATAAAATGGTCCGTAAGAAGCATAACAACATAAATATTTTCTCACAGGTATGAACTATAGAAATACAGTGGAGAATTTCCTGATGGTAATGTTGAGATATGTTCCTGTTAATGAAGTCTCCATTTTGTTTCTAGTATTGGACTGTCAGAGCTATTTGGGATAATTTCTGCTCTCAGAAAGGTGGACTAAATGAATTCTCAGAATCCCTTTTAGTCCTAATTTGATCAAATTACCCTATCTTTAATTTGAGCTAATTAGAATATACTGTTGAATTGGTTTCCAATTAGGAGAATATTTAAAAGAAGTGAATGGAATTTAATCATAAGAGTTAAATTTTTAATTCTTATTTTTTCTTTTATTCTTTTGTCTTAAATTATTTTTTATAAAGATGTTATTTCCTAAAATTATAGATTATTTTTGATTTATGGACAACATTTTCACATTAGTCTTCTTTGTTAATAAATTGCCAGTATTCAGCTTGGTGTAATGTTCGTATCTCTGTACTTCCATTGTGTTTGTTATGTAGCCCTTATCACATTGTTTATAAATTGTTTATTTTTCTGGCTGCCTACAAGAGACTGTACATTTCTAGAGAGTAAATCATTCTTTTTATAACCCCAGGCTCCCCATTTTTTTCCATAAAGCATATACTCAGTATTATGGTAGTTGAGCACAAGTGACTGAATTAATGAAGTAAGTGAAATAATCATAAAGATTTCAGGTACTTAAAAGAATGTTAAATACATACTGATTTTATGAAAGAAATTTATAATATGCTAATTTGTATTTTTACTATAGATTCCTGAGCAAGATGAAACCTATTTAGAAGACAGTTTTTGTGTTGATGAAGATGAGTCTTATAAAAGTCAATCAAGTGAAGAAGAAGTGTGTGTTGATTTTAACATAATAACTGAAGATTGCCTTGCAAGTGGGAGCAAAAACTATAGAACCAGACGTGCAGTAAAGCTAAAACAAATGGAGATGAGACAAAATTGTGCACGTTCAAAAAAAAAAATTATCCAGAATTATTTTACCAGGTGACTCGAGTGAGGAAGAAAACAATGTAAATGATAAAAGAGAATCCAGTCTTGTGGTTAACCCAAACACTGTTAATAAGAGCAAACAGCAGGACCATTGTGTCAGTAGAGTGCCTTTTGGGTCTTCATTGCAGTCCAAGGACCATTCTGATCCAACTGTTAATCAGTCACCAAAGCAGAGAGGACAGATACCTCTCACTTTAAAGGATGCAGTTTCTGATTCAGACTTCAAACCTTGGAGCTGTAATAAGATTGAATCTACTTCACCACCATTCCCTACTGTTGATTCACAGAAGGACTGTAGAAAATTTCCAATTCATTTGAAGGTATGAATCAAATTAGAGAAAAAGCCTTATGTTTACTGAAAGGGTTTTTTTTTGTCGTTTTGCCTTTTTAAGTTTATTTATTTGTTTAAAGTAATCTCTGCGTCCAATGTGGGGCTTGAACTCACAACCCCAAGGTTGTGCTCTTTTGACTGAGCCAGCCAGGAACCCCTGTTGTTTTGCTTTCTTTTGTGTTTTGTATTAAATAACTAGGTCAAACAAAAATTAGCAAGTGGTGAAATTCTTCAAACAAGAAAATAGCATGCTAAATTATATTGATAATTTGTATAAGGATGCATAGGTTTTAATTTTTTTAATGTTTGTTTATTTTTGAGAGAAAGAGGGTGGGGGAGGGGCAGAGAGAGGGAGACAGAATCCCAAGGAGGCTTCACACTGTCAGCATAGTGCCCACTGTCAGTGTAGTGCCCTATGTGAGGCTTGAACCCACAAACCGTGAGATCATGATCTGAGCGGACATCAAGAGTCAGAGGCTTAACCAACTGAGCAACTCAGGTGCGCCTTTAGGTTTTAATTTTTTAAGTGTGATCACAGTTTTCTTAGTAAAACTCTGTAAGGAAACTTGCTAGTTTTATGAAAAGGAGATAGGAAAATAGGCTTCCTACAAGATAAAATTAACAGAAATTACATGCTCAGAACTAATTCCCCACAGATTAACTTTTCTTTTCCCCACTGAAGGCTTCAGATATGTAACTGTCTTTATTGAGGAGAAGAGTTAGGGACACTACCTGATTTCCTTCGTTTAAATTTCTCTTTTTAGAATGGCCAAGTATTCCAGTTTCCTGCTTCTCCTTGTCTTATTATTGTTGAAATAATCCATCCCTAAAACCACTTTTAGTTTTTAAGAGTTTATAGTTCTAGGGGCTTATAGTTTAGTATGAGTTTATAGTTATAGTAATTAAATAGGGGTTAATTAAAGGTTTAGTAACAGGAATCCCTTACCTGTATACAACTGATTCCTTTCCTTGATTGTCATCTTGGAGTGAGACCCAGACCTAACCTTCTATTTCTCTGTAGTATTTGGGTGTTTCAGGCCATTGTGCTGTAGCAACATGCTTCAGTGTTGACCCAGGGGCACTTAAATTGAAGTTTACAGTTTTAAATTGTCCCCAGGCTTTTTTGCACAAAGTGATTTCTTCAAGACATACTTAGGATAAGGTTGACTAGGTTAAGTCTTGTAATAGATTGGGGAAATAGAGGCTACTTCATTTCTCTGAGCCTCAGTATCCTCAACTGTAGTATAAAGATAGTAATCCCAAGGGTCAAGGTAGGTAATGTCCCAGATTCATGATGGTTCAACTTACAATTTTTTGACATTATGATGGTGTGAAAGCAATATGCATTCTGTAGAAACCATACTTCAAATATTGAATTTTGATCTTCTCCTGAGCTAGCAACTTGCGGTATGATACCCATCATGTTGGCAGCCACAGTTCCCAGTCACATGGTTACAAGGGCAAACAGCTGATACACTTAGAACTTTTATGTACCCATACAGCCATCCTGTTTTTCACTTTCAGTACAGTATTCAGGAAATTACCTGAGATATTCAACACTTTCTTATAAAATAGGCTTTAGGGGGCGCCTGGGTGGCGCAGTCGGTTGGGCGTCCGACTTCAGCGAGGTCACGATCTCGCGGTCCGTGAGTTCGAGCCCCGCGTCGGGCTCTGGGCTGATGGCTCAGAGCCTGGAGCCTGTTTCCGATTCTGTGTCTCCCTCTCTCTCTGCCCCTCCCCCGTTCATGCTCTGTCTCTCTCTGTCCCAAAAATAAATAAACGTTGAAAAAAAAAATTTTTTTTTAAAAATAAGATAGGCTTTATATCAGATGATTGCCCAGCTATAGGCCAGTATAAGTGTTCTGAGCACAATTAAGGCAGGTAGGCTTTGCTAAGCTATGATGTTTGGTAGATTACTTTAAATGCATTTTCTACTTATGATTTTTTTGACTTATGATGGGTTTATTGGGAGGTAATCTTATTATAAGTTGAGGAAGATCTGTCTATGAACAGTACTTTGAAAACCACTAAGCACTAGCTACATTTCTACGTTGGCATGCTCTAACTAAAAACTGGATTCAGGCTAGTAATACTTTGGGGACTGTGAAAAAAGACACATAGATTTTTACAGAAATGTGTTTTAAATTTTTTTCTGTTACCCTATGATTCCATGTAGTATGATTCTTCTCACTTGAAATTAAGAGGGGAAGAATTTGAGGTAGTTTTGAGAAGACAGAAAATAGACTATCTTGTAAAAAACTGTTAGATATATAAAAAAAAGTTGACATCTATTTTGTCAAGTATATTGCAAACAGTATTCCATGTCAGTCATTTGCCTTTTTGTTTATTTATGGTGGTTTGTGCCATAGGAAAAGGTAACTTTTTTATTCAGTCTCAATTTTTTCTTTACGGTTCCTGAACTTCAGTGTCATGTTTAGGAAGCCATTTTCTACTTCAAAATAACTAAGTAGTTCCAGTACTTTTGTTTTCTTCTTTAGTGCCATTTTTTCCTTTACTACATTTATTTTTTGCTTTTTGGAATTGAATACTGAATTATTTTAAAGATTATATTCTGAATGATTAGGGTTTCTATCTTTAGCTTAGGATATAGAAAATTGGAAAGAGCGCTCTTCCATCCTAGTAACAACAAAAAAAGCCGGATAGTCTTCAGAATCATGGTTTTATCTGAAACTATTATGGAGCTGAGGGTGTAGGACAACCAATTGGTCTCATTTCTAAGGAAAGACAAGTGTCTCCAAAGAGAGACTTATTGATTTGGGACATTCCCTGGGCTCTGTATAATTTGGTAAGAGGAATTGAGCTAAACCTTTAATAAATTGCAAAAGGCAGTGAACTAGCATGAGAGTTTAGAACCCCTGGGAATTGCAGACAAAAGGGGAGTTCATAACCTTTTGAGGGCTCTTCTCCATAGACTCATTGGGTGTTCACAGGAAAGATTGAGAATCAGAGAAAGCCTCCCTTGCTGATGCCACGGCTTGGGGGAAGTGACCAGCAATTGTGGAAAAGGCAACAAACCCCATCTGGTTCCTTCCACCCTATTTCCCCTATAGAACAAAAAGCTTTAAGCTGCTGGGGATTACCAGCAGACCTTATAGCTATTCCTCAGGGCCTAGGTGAAGAAGACCCTTTACAGATGGAGGAAGGCAAGAATTAAAAAATGTTCTGTACCTGAGACAGGGGCATGAAAACATCTTGGGCCTAGATCATTAGCTATCTCCAGCCTGGGGAAGGGAGGGCAGGATCACTGTAAAGGTCCTGTTTTGGGAACTGACAGACACAAGTCCTGCTCAGGCTGAAGTAGGAGAATAGAACTTACCCTCTCCTCCTGCCCTGCCACCATGCCACCCCATGCACCTAGCATTCCCTCCAACTAGGCTAGCAAGCACTTAGTAACATAAAAGCAGTCAACTGCTGAGAGAAAGACAAGAGTATGAGGAAAGAACCTCTCTAAGGTACAAGGAAACAGAGAAGATCGAAAGCTGAGAGAACATTTGGAAAAATCATCTGACAAACCTTGTCCCACCCTAAATCCAAATAACCTATGGGACTTTGAAGCCTCTGGTTGTACCTAGGGTAATCATAGCAATAAACCCAAACTCATCTCAACCTTTGACTAGACCATGATCCCTGGGATCATGACCTGAGCTGAAAGCAAGAGTTGGATGCTCAACCACCTGAGCCACCCAGGCACCCCAGATGAAGAATATCTTTAATGAGCCCATCAATAGACTTAATACAGCCACAGAAAGAACCAAGAAACTTAAAGCTAGGCCTGTAGAAATGACGCAATATGAAACACAAAGAGTGAAAAACAGAATGGAGCATCCAAGAGCTGTAGGATTGTATCCTATAGTCTAAGATACATGTAATTGGAATTAAGAAGTGAGGAAAGGATAGAAAGTGTACTTAAACAGTCAATGGCTGAGAATTTTCCAAAGTTAATGAACACTGGCAAATGAGTATGTGAGTCTGTTTTGAGGTCTTTTTGGTATATACCTAGGAATGGAATTTCTGGGTCATACAGTAATTCTCTTTAACTTTTGAGGACTCGCCAGTTTTCCACAGCGGCTGCACTATTTTACATTCCCACCAGATATGTATGTTTCAGTTTTTTTCCCATTCTAAAAACGTTTATTTTACTGTTTTATTTTGTTTTTAATTTTAGCCATTCTACTAGGTGTGAAGTGGTAACTTGGTCCTTCATGTATATAGTCACTTTGGTCATACTGAAGGAAGAAAAAAAGAGTTTAAAAAAAGGAAATAATATTATCAGTAAGAAAAAATCAACTTCAGGTGTTAGAAGTTTTTGGCACTAATATATATTTAACCTGATACCAATATTTTCCACCTTTGCAGGTTGGTAGTGCCCTGGAGGATTCTAGCACGTCAATGGCATACTGTTCCAACTCAAGACCACATTTGGCTGGCACACATGCTTCTCTTAGACTTCCACAGGAAGGCCAAAGAACTTGTATTCTTGTAGATAGTTGTGAAATCACTTCTGGTTCTGAAGTAATTTCTTCCTTAAGAGCAGTTCATGGCATTCAAGTAGAGGTCTGTCCTCTAAATGGCTGTGATTACATTGTGAGTAACCGCATGGTGGTAGAAAGGAGGTCTCAGTCTGAGATGTTAAATAGTATCAATAAGAACAAACTCATTGACCAGATCCGGTACCTACAGAGCATGTTTGAAAGAATATGTGTGATTGTGGAAAAGGACAGAGAAAAAACAGGTTTGTGTTTTTAAATGTTTTTGTTTATAAGGCTATAAAGGAACTCAGCTATTATTTAGTTCACTCTTCTACTGTCAGGATGTGGAAAACTCTTAAAATATAAATACCTGACTCATAAATGTTACTTCATATTTATACAAAGCCGTGCTTTTGATTAGTCATTGTGTTTATGTTTTTGTTTCATAAATAGGTTTCTTTCTGTATTTTTTTACTCATTGTGTTTAAATGAGTTTGAGAGTTGAAGGGTGAGAAACTGAAGGCAAGTGAACCAGTATGTCTTTTTTCAGGAGCCCCAGAAAGGATTAGCGCCTTTAAGGCAGCAGTGGGAAAAGGGACAAGGATTCAGGGGGTTTAGGAGGTAGGATTAGCAGTAGTTGGTGAAAGGAGGCAAGAATTACTTTTTTGTTTTTTTTTTTAGGTTTATTTATTTTGAGACAGCGTGAGAGCTCCAGTGTGTACATGCACACACAAATGGGGAAGGTGCAGAGAGGGAGAGAATCCCAAGTAGGTTCCACGCTACCAGCATGGAATCTGAAGCAGACCTCAATCCCACAAACCATGAGATCATGACCTGAGTTGAAATCAAGAGTCTGACGCTTAACTGACTGGGCCACCCAGGCATTCCAAGAATTACTCTTGTGTTGACCAGTTTCTTGGTCACTGGGCAGTTAGGTAGTGGTGCTCTTTATTGAAATTATGAATATTAGAGAAGAGCAGATTTGAGGCACAAGGGGCGTTCAGTTGAACACACTGAGTTCTTATTTGGTAGCTCAAATAGGTGCATAGGAGCTTCAGTTAGGGGATATCTATGGCTCATATTTAATTGTAGGCAGAGTCCTGAGGATGGTGTAAAGGTCATGGAATATGGAATCAGAAGACACTGAGTTCTGGTGTCCCTACAGCTGTGTGATGTTGCATTGACAAATCACTCCCTCTGAGGGATTAATAATATACTTGTCCTATTCATCTTTCGATGTTATGAGGATTATGTGAAATCATATAGGCAAATGCCACTATGGAAGAGTTCAAGAATTATACAGTCATAACAGGATATAGTAAAAGAAGATAGCATAGTTTATGTAAAACATTGGTTTGGTAATTGAGCATTGTACCTTTTTATCCCCATGCTGTCACTGGTAAACTGTGGCCTTGGATAAGTCACACTTTCAGTAACCAAGTTTTTTTCTTAATTTTATTTTATTTGACAAGTGAGGGCTTTATATTCAGTGATCTCTTGGGTTCTCTTAGTGCTAAAATTCTATTTCTTCTTCACCAACATATCCTTTATAAAGGAAATAAATTTGGAATAAAGAGAAAAGTAACATTGCAAAAGTTACGGGGGGGGGAAAGGTTATGTAAAAAGTTTTGTTTTTCCATAATGAAAAGTGCCCCCAAAATGATAGAGGGTAGAATATGGAAAGAAATGAATGGGAAAGGTAAGGAAGTAAATTCAGAGGCAAGAGTTAAAGATGATGGGTATGCAGGGCTTTGAGTTATTCTTAGAATAAATACGTAAGATTTTGTATCAAGCCAATACTTGAGTTATTTATCAGTTCTAGCATTATGAGGAATTGTAGAGGTAAGTAATATGGTCTTGGTCTTCATGAGTGAATTATCTAGGAATATAAACTCTCCTCTGCCTACTCATCTTACTATTTGATACCAACTGAAGACACTCATAAAGATAGTTCTTATTTTAACTCCCAGGTATTTGAGAGTCACTTTAAATCTTTACTAGTAGGGTTTCTCATTAGCATAATGTGGCACTAATTTGCTTAGTGGTTGTAGATCTTGGGATTTTAATAATATAAAATATAGTATTAATGATTCTACTTAATGTAAGTTACTCATGTTTGCATTTTCCTAAATATGAAATATTTAGGAGACACATCCAAGATGTTTAGGAGAACAAAGAGCTACGACAACTTGCTGACTACCTTAATTGGGGCCGGAATCCGAGTTCTTTTCAGTTCCTGCCAAGAAGAAACTGCAGATTTGCTAAAGGAACTGTCTTTAGTAGAACAAAGAAAGAATGTTGGTATTCATGTTCCAATAGTGGTGAACAGAAATAAATGTGAAGCACTTCAGTTTTATCTAAGTATTCCCAATGTAAGTTATGTAACTGCATTAAATATGTGTCACTGGTTTTCTTCTGTGAGAAAGATGACTAACAGGTATGTCGGTCTTAATATTTTTAAATGGTTACTGTAAAATGATTCTTAGAACTACTTCATATAAATTTTAATATTATTTAAAAAACTAAAGATGTATAGTGCATATTAGAGTATCTCATTCAGTAAAGACTTTTTGCTTCCCAATGTTAACAGTCACTGCATGAAGTTGAGGACATTAATGGAGGGAAAAGATAGGCACCGCCTTTGGGGAGCTTAGAGTCCTCTGAGAGCTAGACAGCGCTTATATTTGATCTTGCATTCTAACATTTCTGGGCTGTTGAGTTTTAGAACTAGAAAAATATCACAGTGCAGATTTTACTAGTTTTTGATTATTATATTGCTTAAAAAGGAAAATTTTAGAAAATACGTTATTTTAAATTAAAGGCCCAGGTAAGATGTTGAAATTGTTATAAGTGACTTTGAATATAGGGAATAAGTGTGTTTTATTTAAACCATGCTAAGGACATATTAACTAGATGTAAAATGCTTAGAAGAAATGATTTTCTTAAAGGCTTATGTTTGGTGTTCTTTAAGCAAATAAGAATATTGTGTTAAGTCAAAAAATTCTAATTTATTTTTCAGCTCACCTCAAGAAATCTCCACATGTGCACAAGTAACTCATCAGAAGGCTGAGGAGATCTATAGATATCTTCACTATGTATTTGACATGCAAATGTTACCAAATGGTCTTAACCAAGGGAGACTACAATCTGATGCATAATGATACTGCTCAAGGTGTGGTTATGAAAGAACTCTCACAATACTAAATGCATTTCAATAATCATTGCTGTGGTCTGTGATAATCAGTTTAAAATATGTAAAATAATATTCCCACATCTGTTTTATGTGGTGTACATTTTTATTTATATAGATTATAAATTATCTTAAAAGAAAACCTGATGTTCAGTAATCATTTTCATTAACTAGATTATGAAACTCATTTTGTTATTGAAAAAAAAAGGTTTACTGAAGGAGCTATTAAGAAATTAAAAGTGGGCGCCTGGGTGGCTCAGTCGATTAAGCATCCAACTCTTGGTTTGGCTCAGGTCATGATCTTGCGGATCATGTGGTTGCCATTTGTTAGCATTAATAGGTTGAGGTGTCTGCCACCAACTTAGTGGTCGTAATTTTTCCTATATATAAATCATAATATCTAGAATATTTTCAATGTCCTGAATCTACCTATATATTGGATAAGGGCAGTGTGTATATATATATATGTGTGTATATGTGTGTGTGTGTGTGTGTGTGTGTGTGTGTGTGTGTATAGATATAGATATATGGCAGTAGCTGTATTGTGAGATAAATGCTCTAGTAACTAGTAGAGTTGGAAATTTAACTGAGTATGTTCATCTTACCAAAAGTGTCTCAATCAAGTACAGTTAGATCCTGTTATTATGAACTGCACTTTACACTTTTTTTTGTTGTTGAAATACCATATTCAAAGAAGTGGGATATTGGCTTAGATTTGGGAAATTTAGTATAGATGAGCTGTTGAATAGGGACTTCGTTGTGCCCGTAACAGTGTATCTGTGATATTATTAACATTTTAAGACAGACATCTCCACGTTTATATCTGCAATATCTGAGGCCCTTCTTTCTAGTCAGTCTAGTGCTAATGCAGCCTTTAACTATGGATTCCCACCCCCACCGACACCCCCATTTAGAGTTTATTCTGTTTGTCTTGTTTTTTCTTGCTACACTGTAGGGTAGGTGAACCAACATCACAGCAGAGAGCTCTCCTTGCCTTAGACTTGGCAGGGGCTTCAGAGCTCATCTAAATCAAATTGCTTTTTTTCTTATCAGGTGATTGAAGTGAGGCCCACAAACAAGTGACTTACTCAAGTTTACTGGGAAATCCAGAACCAGAACCCAGGAACTAGATACAATTATTTTTCACTAAAAAGTTATTCTAATCGTAAACATAGCTTCCTTGGGGTAGTATAAATTCTTAATTTTTCTGAGACTAGCAGATTTCATAGTTCTGCTATTCAATAATTCTGTCAAAGCCAGAGAGAAAAGAAGTTCTAGAAGTTGTTGGCTGATGTGCAGCTATTGATTTATTTATCTCTCAGGCTCAAATTTACCCTTTAGTATCTTGCTTTGCTATAATGGACTGGACTTTTTGAATATTTCTCCCTACAGTGAGCATGATTTAAGCTTTGTCAGTAGAAGGAAGAAAGGGGCTTCTTTCTTGTTCCAGTATGTTGTTTTGCTGCTTCTTGTTCCTCTTACATGGGGTTAGCGGTGCATGTGGGTGGGGACATTTGGTGGTTCTCTGCCTTACCTCAGCAAATTCACATTGACTTGGGCAGATGACCACCTTGCAGCATCTCCCATGCAGACAACAGTGTGCTCAAATTCTTTGTGTCCACCCATCAGACGAAATAGAAGTTAACATGGTATGAGGGACATAACCTAGAGGATTTCACTTACTTATGCTTGCTGTGTACAGAGATTTATCCATATTTAAGCTGCAGTAGCCTTCATACTCTTACTGGTAGCACTGAACTTTCAGCCTTGTTGATGATTAATTTTTAAGCACACTTTTAAGTGTCCTTTGGAGGTTACTTTAACCCTTCCTAGCATAACTTATGATCTGATGGGACTAACCAGGTACCTGGCAGGTGGGATAGAATAAAACTGACTAGGAAGGACATTGAAGCAGCTCCAATAGGACACAGGGAATTTGGGGGAGGAGGGCCACACTCTTTGGTTTGTATTAAGTCTGTGCTGCATCAAAATTATCCCTTTGTTTCTCAATATAACTACCTTCTAACTCCTAAAAGGAGTTAACGTTAACATTATCCATTAACATTAATAAGCAGCATGGTATTATACCAAATACTGGCAACTTAAGTTCTACAACAGTATTTCACTCTGAAATAATCCCTCATTTGTTCCATCCATCCACAAAGACATCTAAGTCTTTGTGGCAGAAACAATTATGATCTCAGTCGAACTGTAATTAATATTCTTGTAAAATCTTATGTTTCTATAAATCCTATAGTTTTATAAACTGACTAAATTCTTAAAAAAAATTGTTTTACTAAAAGTTCTGGCATTTTTTTGAAGAAACAAGCTGAACCAATAACAAAACGGCTGTTTAATTTCAATGATCCAGCAAAATACAAATCCAAATGTTCTAAAAGCAAAATTTATTTGAACAATCTAACTGGAGAGAAAGGGTAAGTGAATATATACTGTAACCAGAGGAGAGATATTCTGTCAAATTTTAAAACAGAATGACAGAATAAGCTAAAAAAAGTTTATTTCCAAAGGAGCTGTCTGAAAGGAGGAAAATAATGTTTTATTATGACATGGCATATTAACTTGACTCTTTATAATGGTAGATCAATTACGTGAATGTCTAATCCAGTCTTTTTAATACTAAGGCCAAATGTAAACTATGAATGTCTGCATATGTAAATAAGGCTTAATGTGACAAAATTTATTCTCTGATTCTACCTAATAAAAGTACTAAATTTACATAGGTTTCATAGCTGTGCCAATGATAAGTTTTAAGGAAAAAATCAAGTGGTAACAAATGCTAATACAGTTGTCATGAATTTGTAGCCAGCAATACAGTCTACTTTTTATTTCCCCACCCCTACCCCTTAAGGGTGGCAACATTTTCTTGGAAGCTTTTTAAAAAAATCTGTTTAGGACATGATTTTCTTAAACAGATGCTTAAGAGAGACTTATCTAGAATATTTTAATGTTCAAAAAACAGAAATATACAAGTATGTATACAAGCAAAACAATTTTCCTTATATTTTAGTAACCTATATCAATGAACAGCATTCTACAGAAGGATGTTTTACTCTGAATACAAACACCTAAAACCTTTGAGAAGGAATCCACAATTTCATATGAAGGCACATTATAAGGAAAATAATATGTATTCCAAAAAAAGATATAAATACACTGTCTGCTTCTTGACAAAAATCCTGGAAATATTTTCTCATACTATGCAGAATCAGAGTTTGAAAAATAATAATCTTTCTCTTCTTCATCTAAAGACTCCATAGCATTGGTGAAAAGTTTTCCAATACCAGAGTGTTCTCCTAATTCTGTAAAGAGAAATTTAATAAAAAAGATTAATATACTTCTAAAAGTAATTTCAATGAAATTGAAAATGAGAAACTGAATAGGTCTGCCCACCTGCAAGCAGCTAATTTTAGTACCATGTGAATAAAGGGACTATCTTACAATAGAACTGAGCTACCAAAGAAAGATACAAATAAATTACCTTTGTTATACAGAGTTTTTTTCCTTGATGTTGGAGTTGAAAACTCAGTTTCAACCTGTAAGAGAGTTCATGTTAATAGCTAAATAGTACCTCCTGTGAATTCTGCTTCAAACATAGACAGAATAAGCTTGCTTCATCCCCTGAGTACCTCGAACACGTGCCTATAACAATACCTAATCACATAAGTATCTGTGAAACATCTAATTCTCCTTTAAGTTGAATTTATCCAGAGAAAGAATACTTCTTCAATGTTATTTCCCACTGCTGGCACACTGTAAGAAAATATTACAAACTAATGCTAATGCTATAGAGGTTACAAGATAGTCTATGGGCCTCTGACAGTTGTCAAAATCTAGGTACTCATTCCATTCCATGACACTAGCAAAACTTAAATTGTTGATAGACGAGTTTTAAGTGTATGATGGAGATTTACTACATCAGTGCTTGTAAACTATTGGCCATGGCTGGCTATCTTTAAAAATGAAAAGGAATAGAATAGAAAATGACAGGGCATATTCACTGTATTAAGAGTAAATATTGTTGAAACTTTCAAGATACACTCGTGTTCAGATTGTGATGTAAATGTACTTTGAAATGAATCAAAACACTATTATATCATTTAGCTCTCAAGATCATTCAGTGACATTAAATCAATATGATTCCCACACTGATGGTACATTTTACTCATATATGAACAAAACGAGATTAGAAAGTTCAAGTAGCTTATTATAAAGCTGTATGGTCAGATCTTGAAATAAAAATTTTTTGACACTAAGTCCTTTGCTCTTTCTATCCTCATGCATTGACTAAAATATTAGTCAGTGAAAAAATAGGACTAAATCACAAAGATACCATAGTTTGGTAGGCTACTCAAATTATGACCCATTAAGAAAAACAAAGGCCCAGTAGTGCTTAGGATGATGTCAGAAATGCAGAGAAATAAAAATTATTAATAGGAATAGTCCTTATAGATCTATCCATATGAACTTTTCATCATTATGCAGACAGAACAGACTGAATGGATTAGGATCTTGCTACCACTCAGTATGGTCCATGGATCAGCAACATAGACACCTGGATTTGGTGAGAAATGCAGAAATCTCAAATCTGCTGGATCAGAATCTGGTGTTTAACAAGATCCATAAGGGACTTCTATGCACATTAAAGCTTGTGAAACAACTGTCAAAGCAGCCTAACTTCACACTGGCAAAATAGTAACTAGAAGCCAAACAAGTCTTTCTTACTATGTTGATTCCAGGTCCTCTGCAACAAACCAAAATTTCATTCTCATAAGGAACGTGAGACTGGAAAAAGAGAATCTAAGAAACATGGAATCTGTCTACACCTTCAGTTTTAGAGATTTCTTTTGAAGAATTTAGTCTCCAGGATGATTTTAAACCAAACTGCCCAGAAGTGTCTACCATTTCCTATGGACAAATGAAACCCATAAAGATTGGATGTGATTATGTAATGCCAGTGTTTAGAAACTCTAAGAATTATACTGCATGCATGCTACAGTAACAGTATTTCAACATGGGTGAGGGAGGAAGAAATTGCCATAACCTGATCAGAAGGAATATACAATCAGGAGAAAAGGTGGTCTTCAACATTTTTACCTCCATAAATTATATTTCTCTAAGATTAACTACTTTGAGAGCAAGGACTTATATAACTTCACAATTTGCCATCTATCAGTATATCAACAGATGTGATGAATAAATGAATACTTACTGTTTTTTTCTTGATATTGCCCCAGACAATGCCACCTTTACTTTTATGTTCTTTTTGCATACGAAAAACATATTTATCACAGTCATCCCTGTTTGAATACAAAATAATTTTGTCAACATTATCATATTTCTATTCACAGGTTGAACAGCAGTTGACAAAATTAAAATGTGTTCCAAGCTTTACTTTGAAAAATTTTTTTAGCGTTTATTCATTTTTGAGAGACAGAAACAGAGCATGAGTGGGGGAGGGGGCAGAGAGAGAGGGAGACACAGAATCTGAAATAGGCTCCCGGTTCCGCGCTGTCAGCACAGAGCCCAATGTGGGGCTCGAACTCTTGAACTGCGAGATCATGACCTGAGCCAAAGTCGGACGCTTAACTGACTGAACCACCCAGGCACCCCTCCCAAGCTTTTCTAAAAAGTATATTTTCTGGGAAACAAAAGCAAAAATAAACTATTGGGACTATATCAAAGTAAATAGCTTCCCCCTCCCCACCCCCACCCCCGGCAAAGTAGATAGCTTCTGTACAGCAAAGGAAACCATCAACAAAACTAAAAGGCAACCTATGGAATTGGAGAAGATATTTGCAAATGACATATCCAACAAAGGTTTAGTATCCAAAATATATAAAGAACTTATAAAACTCAACACCCAAAAAACAATCCAATTGAAAAATGGGCAAAAGAAATAGACATTTTTTCCAAAGAAGACATCCAGATAGCCAACAGACACATGAAAAGCTGCTCAACATCACTCATCCAGGAAATACAAATCAAAACTACAATGAGACAGCATCTTACACCTGTCAGGCTAAAATCAGGGGTGTCTGGGTGGCTCAGTCAGGTGTCTGACTTTGGCTCAGGTCATGGTCTTGTGCTTCATGAGTTCAAGTCCTGAGTTGGGCTCTGTGCTGACAGCCCGGAGCCTGAGATTCTCTCTCTCCATCTCTGCCCTTGTCCTCATCTCTCTCTCAAAATAAATACACTTTAAAAAAAGAAAAAGAAAATGGCTAAAATCAGCAACACATGAAACAACAGGTGTTAGGATG
The DNA here is from genome assembly GCF_016509475.1 of Prionailurus bengalensis. Taxonomy (NCBI): domain Eukaryota; kingdom Metazoa; phylum Chordata; class Mammalia; order Carnivora; family Felidae; genus Prionailurus; species Prionailurus bengalensis. Next base: position 94,167,173 of record NC_057355.1, read on the forward strand.
TAGAAAGGGGGAATCTTGCACTTTTAGTGGGAATGCAAATTGGTGCAGCCATTCTCGAAAACAAGAGCCTCCTCAAAAAGTTAAAACTTGAACTATCCTATGATCCAGCAATTGCACTACTAGCTATTTAACCAAAGAACACACAAAAAAACTAATTCAAAGGGATACATGCACCCCGATGTTAAGAGCAGCACTATCTACAATAGCCAAATTATGGAAACAGCCCAAGTGTCCATCTGATGAATGGATAAAGATGTGGTATACATATACAATGCAATATTACTCAGCCATCAAAAAGAATGAAATCTTACAATGACATGGATGGAGCTAGAGAGTATAATGTTAAGCAAAATAGGTCAGAGAAAGACAAATACCATATGATTTAATTCATATGTGGAATTTAAGAAACGAACAAAGGGAAACAAAAAGAGGCAAGCCAAGAAACAGACTCTCAACTATAAAGAACTGATGGTTACCAGAGGAGAGCTGTAGGGGGATAGGTGAAACAGGTGGTGGGTTTTAAGGAGGGCACTTGCTGTGATGAGCACTGATAATACAGAAGTGCTGAATCACTATATCATACACCTGAAACTAGTATTACTTTATGTCAACTGGAATTTAAATAAAACTACAACAAAAAGGTATATTTTTCTTTTCCATTTTTAAAAAGACCACGGTGTACTGATAGAAATGGACAAAATGCTTCAACCAAACATTTAAAAGGAAACACTGAATAGGAGTATTCTAGGAAATTATGGTTTTGCTTACTGTTCATTGTCCCATTTGTGCCCTTTCCAACCACTATCTTGCTGCCTCTCTTTTCCAGAATCCAGAGACTTCTTGTCCCTGGACTCCCTTTTATTAGACCTCTCACTCCTTTCTCCTGTTCACTTTCTTCCCCATCACATTGAATCTCACAGGTAACCATTTTAAGGATATACCTGGTGATGAAAACTCTCAATTCAGTCTTCAATTCAGTTCACAAGTCTTTTATTTCTACATAGTTACATCTTGTTTATATTCTCCACACCAACTATGAATTTTTTTTTTCATTTCTTTTTACTTTCTTTCCCCTCTCATTCTTAGCAAACAGGCTTGACCCAAGTAGAGTTACAAATTGAAGCCAAACAGAATGGCTATTTCATTTCTCCCTGCAATTTCTAGTGCTGCTTATGACAGTAAATCGCAGTTGAACAACACTTCTGATTCTCTCTCTTGGCTCCAAGATCCTTTTTGATCAATGAGCTTTTCCTTTATGACGATTTAGGAGCAACCTTAAAGGTATGACACGAAGAAATTTCTAAATGTGTGATTGTGTTAAGATATTAATGTGAACCACAAACAATGCTGCGTAGCTAGTAAGAAGCCTAGCCAGCTGTTCAGGATCAGTACCTCATGACTCTGTTGTCAGAAGTCACTTCTGAAGTGATAAAAACTGAAGTGATAAAATTTTAATTATTTAAAATTGTTATAAAAAGGAAGTAATCTATTTGAGCTGGTGAGTCAAGAGATAGTGTAGAGGCCTAGGAGACATTTTTTAAAATAAAGTGTTAGTAAATATATTCATGATATAAATGAGTCTATGTATACTATGTATACTATGTAGTCTATAAGAAAAAAGAATGTATTCCTGTAATTGTAAAAGTGATACACCAAAACTCACTTAAATGTAATTCAATAACCTAGATAACAGCTGGTGATGTTTTTAGTCAAGAAATTTCCTTTCTGAATACATGCTGTTGTGAATTGGAATCATATTGTATATAATTTAACTTCTTAGCTTTTAAAAACTATTGTCGGGGCGCCTGGGTGGCTCAGTCAGTTGAGTGTCTGACTTCAGCTCAGGTCATGATCTCGCGGTCTGTGAGTTCGAGCCCCGTGTCAGGCTCTGTGCTGACAGCTCGGAGCCTGGAGCCTGCTTCCGATTCTGTGTCTTCCTTCCCCTCTGCCCCTCCCCCACTCATGCTCTGTCTCTCCCTGTCTCAGAAATAAATAAACATTAAAAAAAAAATTAAAAAAACAAAACTATTGTCTACTGAACACTATTCTTTGTCATTAAAAATTCTTGAAGGCATGGTTTTTAATTATTACTTATTATTCTATTATGTGGATAAATCCTAAGTTCTTAACTTATTGGACATTTAGGTCATTTTTATATTTTCAGTATTATGTTTCATGATGAATATCTTTGTTCATACAAATTTACATACATACTTGCCCAAATATATTTCCTCAGAATTGACTCACAAAACCCAAGAGCCAAAGAGATGAGTATTTTAAAGCTTTTCATGATTTGGCCAACGTGCTTACCAAAAGCTTTGTCCAAAATTATACTCTGAATACTTTCACCTGCAATGAATACTAAATAAAAAATAAACAAAAATAATTTATGGATTGCTGGGGAAAAATTATGTTTTTAATAAATAAATGCAAATTAAAATTTCACCAAGCTCCAGGAGATGAATGAATACTTTTTTCACAGTCATTATTATTGGCTTTTGCCTCATACCCCATGGAAATTACTCTTACTAAAACCAGCATTGTCCTGCCTGATTGCCAGATAGAATGGCTTATTTTCAGGCCTCATTTTTATTACTTTCCATTTTTTCTCTGTGTCATTCAACTGCTGGCCACCCCTGATTTTTCTTAATTTTATTTATATTTTAAGTGCTTCCATATTCACATAGTTCAAAATTCAAAAAGCTTCCCTCTTTTCTAGTCTCCAAGCTATCTTAGTTTCTCTTTGTAGGGATCACCCGTTTTCAATTTATGTATTCTATAAGAGATATTTCATCAAAGGAAAGCAATTCTGTATATATACACATATATATGCAAGTATATACATACATAAATACACAGCTCTTATTTACACAAATGATAACACGTAATTCACGGTATCTACCTTTTTTCATTTAATAAATCGTGAACATTTTTCCATAATAATAATTTCCTCATTAATTTCTATGGCTATATAATATACCCAATTTTTGTGATTAGTCCCAGTGGTGAGGATTCGAATTGTTTCCAGACTTTTGCTATCATAAACAATACCCTAAAAAGCTGTACATTCACTATTCTAAAAGCAGGATGGATAGGTTAAAGACTGTATTTACAATTTTGATAGATATTTACAAATTGCTGTCTGCAGAGACTGTACTAATTTACCTTCTCCTCACTAGTAATGCATGAGAATGGCTTTCTTTTCCTCTTAATTTGTAGGAGTGCTGTATTAGGAAAATTAGCCTTTTCCTTTGATGGGTTCCATATATTCTTTTCTCAGATTACTGTTGACCTTTTGATTGCTTAGGGTGGTTGGTATGGGGTAAAACTTTTTATTTGGTTGACTTTACCATTTGTTTTGTTAGTGTTTTCTGAGTCTTGCATCATAGTTAGAAAAGACTTTCACTAATCTACAATTATAAGATAATCCTCCAAGGTTTCTTTAGGTATATTTTATAGTTAAATTTGTTACATGCAAAACTTTGATCCATTTGGAATTATCCTGAGGTAAAGTGTGAGCTGTGTGTGTCCCTACACTACTGAACCACACCCCTACTTGTTGAAACTGTCCATCCTTTACTTCTAGAAACTATCCTTTCTTGATTTCCTTTTTAATGATGCCTCCTCTCATTATTGACATCTACTCTCTTCAACTCATGAAATGCCAAATGCTGATGCAGAGATTACAGTATCATATGCATATTTACCTATTTATAGAGGCTAGCATGCCAGGACTGACATGCTGACACTGAGGAGTTTTTGCCAATGGAAAGACAACTGATGATGGAGTTGTTGGATTTTTGTCCATACTGGGCAGAATATCATCCTCTTCTGCACTGTCCTGGAGACTTGGCAACTAAAAAACAAATATTTCTTACTAGCCAGCAGGCTCCCCTAAGAATGGGATTTCTCATTATCACTAAATATTTTTGGGTGGGATAGAACAGAACCTTAACCTCTAAAAAAACCTTATTTTCTATTGTGTTAAATGGAGACAATGACAAAGTTGTGAAAAGACCAGTGTCAGCAAACGTTTTCTGTAATGAGTTAGTATATATTTTAAGCTTTGTGGTGCATACAGTCTCTGTCCCAAATATTAAACTCTGCTGTTGTAGCATGAAATCAGACATAGCTATTTAAACAGTGAGCATGTCTATGTGCCAATAAAATTTTGTTTATAGAAAATGTGGTCCACCGGATTTGATCCATGGGTCATGGTTTGCTTACCTTTGTGTAATCAGAACAAAACAGAATTAATTCACTGAATGCTATGGGAACTCAAGCAAGTATTAAACTTTTGTGTATATATATTTCTAGTAAACAGCAATTCAATCATTAAGAGTTTATCTAAGTTTACATCAAAACATTAGAAAAAGCGGATTTATCCCACAGAAAATGAACTTACTTCACTGCTTTCTACGTTTTATTATTTTTGTTTTTAAAATGTCGCTACTATTGCATTTAAGCCAAAACATATATAAAACCTGAAATGATGGTAGAATTATATAAAGGATATAACCTCTAAAGGACCATGGTTGTTATGCAGGGAACACAGTAAGAGACTCAGCTGGCTCCTTTAGAGATCTCCCTTTACAACCTGTGTAGGCAAAAGGAGCCTAGATAATGATGTTACTTAAACATTCTTAAAGCATTTGTGTAGCCTTTTAATATTGGAGATAATGTAACAATATTAAGAAATGAGGGGCACCTGGGTGGCTCAGTTCATTAAGCATCCAATCCTTAATTTCAGCTCAGGTCATAATCTCACAGTTTGTGGGATCAAGTCCTTGCATTGGGCTTCACCTGCCAGCACAGAGCCTGCTTGGGATTCTCTCTCTCTGCCCCTCCCTTGCCCCTGTGTGCTTGCTCGCTCTCTCTCAAAATAAATAAAGTTAAACAAATATATTAAATGAGTAAATTAAAAAATTATCCCTGAAGGTTAGCTCACTAAAAGATTTTATACTTCTATCAGTTGTCTATATCTATCCATTTTTGCATTAACCTTAATATTCTTAACATTTATATTTATATTCTAGAAATAGTCTCAAATTTGTACTTTATATTGTATTTGACCATTTATGAAGAACATCCTTATTGGATATAGGCTGCTTCCAGTTTTTTGCTGTAAAGATAAACCTGCAATGAAGGTGTTTGTGGAGACTTTTGGCTTCTTTTGAATTTCTTAGGATAAATTTCCATGAACAGAATTAATCTTATGGCTCTCAAATATTGCCATGATGCTTTACAAAAGGTATGATTCACTTATACATCCACTGATGTATGACTATTTCAAAGTTTCCACTGCTTTTTGTTATGGAAATTTTAACTTTTTTGTAAAAGATTCTGTAATTTAGAATATATCCATATGATTTACTTTGTTTTCCTCCAATTGCTAGCCAGTATAACTAACCACTTTTCCAAGTATTCATTCAGCCTTTAAAATATTTTCTTGCCCACTTTTCCCCTGTGATCTTGACAATTTTTAGTATTCCAGTAACAGCTGAATGAGTTCTTCATATTATAAGCATTCTTTATTTGTTGTAAATATTTTTCCCCAATTGAAGTTTTTAGTTGTACGATTTTCATACTACAAAAATTATTTTATACATTCAAATGTCAACTTCGTGCTGTCATCTAATCCTTCCATTGAATTTACTATAGAGTAGGTAATAATCTTTTCTTACCACCTTTTTTTTTTTTTGTTTTTAAGTAGGCTTCATGCCCAGTGCCAAGCCCAGTGTGGAGCTTGAAATCATGACCCTGAGATCAAGACCTGAGCTGAGATCAAGGGTCAGATGCTTAACTGACTGAGACACCCAGGTGCCCCATCACCTTTTTAAATTTGCCTCATTACATACGAAATTTTAAATATAGACATTTAGCCTATTTCTGAGTTTTCAATTTGGCTCTACAACCATTACACTGATGAGAACAGAATGTACTGGCAGACTGCTTCCTACAGTACATTTTGGGTGATGTCTGTATAGGCTATCAATCCATGGCCTACTAGGGATGAACACTAACCATACATAAAAATGAAAGATGTAAAAGTCAATATAAAGAGAGCAATTATTTCATGCATTTAAGACTCTTACCACTACTCTCTGGTTCTGCAAAGGTGTTGTACTGAAAAAATCATCATGATCATCTTTTGGCAACTGTTCCAGAAAATTCCTCATTTGCTGCTTCCTTTTAAGAGTTCCCACTTTGGCAGTTATCTTAATCATTTGCTTCTTATCAGCATCACCTATTTTGCCTTAAGAGTTAGCAAACATTTTGATAAGGATTCATTTATAGTAAGTGCTTTAAAGTTAACAGACTTTACAAAACCTAAACTGTTTATCTGTATTAAGTATACTCATCTACTATTAGTAAATCTCCTATATAGCAAATGATTTTTTCTATACTGGGATCTATGCAGTATGACTAGCCCACAAGATACTCATGAAGAAACTACATAAGATTAGCCAGTGTGAGGTGAAAAAGTTCTATACCCTGTGAGAAAGGTTACCTCCCATATTCCCCTTGCTGAATGCCTTATTGATTTTGCAAAAATATAAACCTTACTGGATTAGGGTAGGGATAGGATATGCTCTAAAGCTTAGTACAAGCCCTGTCATAAACCCTGAGCAGGAATGCGTACTCCTGGGGAGTACAAAAACTAAATTTATTTTGAATTTTATTATGAATTTCTAGAAGGTCTTTCCCAAGTGGCCTCAGATTACAATAGACTCTTTGAACAATAATCCAGATATTGGAATCTTTGGATCTAACTGCATATCTAACTAACTGCATCTAGTTTCCTAGAACAAACTCAAAGCACAAGGCTGCTAAGGCTACTATTGATAGAAGTAACTGTCTAGATAAGACTTAAAAATTAAATAATGACCTTCATAGTTATTTCTAGCTTTAACATTTTGAGAAAACACCTATAAGATGATACATAGATAAATATAAAATACATCTAGTGACTAATCAGAAATCAATACTGAGAACTAGGCAAAAACAATTTATAAAGATTACCATTTTGCCCTTTGGGATTAACTGGTTTTTTCTTAGTGACAGGTTTCTGGGATTCTTTTCCTCTGGGGTCTTCCATGTATTTCCTCTGGCATTCTTCAGCAGATCGAGAACCTACAGCCATTGCTACATCTGACCAGAAACCAGGTTTGTGCTTTGGAAAAGATGCAAAAGCACTATGGAAGACCAAAACCAGTTAAAGAACCAGAAATTCAAATCAATAAAAACTTCCTCCTGAATGCATACCACTAAATCAATGAGATTTATTCAGCTAAAGGAATCATTCTAGATAACTGTTTGAAAAGACGATACTATTATTTCCACTCAGTAACTTGAGTGCTTAAAATATAAAGGTGTAATTTTACATATCGAGTACATACCTTCTATTTTGTTGTATTCTATGAAACCTGAACAATCATCCCAAGTCTTTCTTTCAACATCTTTTTCCTAAGTCCACCTATCAGTGATTTGATCTTCTGGGGGACTCTAGCATGACTAACTTTTCAATAATGTTGCTCAAACCTTGCTGTTGCTAAGTATATTGGAAAATGAGGTCTTAGTTCCTATATACTCTAGGTTATAAATTCTTATTAAAAAGTGTTATTCTTGGGGCACCTGGATGGCTCAGTTGGTTAAGTGTCCAACTCAGTTTCAGCTCAGGTCATGGTCTCACAATTCATGGGATCAAGCCCCATGTAGAGCTCTATGCTGTCAGCTTAGGATCCTCTCACATCCTATCTGCCCTCCCCCACTAGTGCACACAGGCTCTCTCAAAACAAACTTTTTTTAAAAGTATTATTCTTGCTTTCACTCTATTATAATTTACAGAATGTGATGTTTTATATATAATTGAGGGAAATGAAAACTGAAAGAGAAAAAAAACTGTTAGTCAATATAAGGTTGTCATCTAACTTAACAAATGAGTTACATTCTAAAGTTTATTTGTAAATATTTAGAAACTGGTACATGTATTTCTGCTCCCCTCCCTCCCAAATATATTTTACATATTGCAGTTAAGCTGGCAGTTCAGCCAGAAAAGATCTAGTTAACCTATGCAGCGTTATTATGCTGGTAAATTTTTAAAATCAGCTCTCACTGAAATAGTCCTTATTTGTAGTGTTTGCCAATTTCCATATTATAAATAACTATTGTGGCTGATTTCAAGCTACCAACATGATGTCTCTGAATGTGGAATAAGAAATGTGTGATGGGACACAATTATACAGAATTTCCACCATACAGACACAAATGATGTGAAGAACTTAAGGCATATATAACAATAATAAAATTTAGTAAAATAATTAGGAAGTGATGAGTTAGGGTATTAATAAATTTACTTGTGAATCTGATCTTGTGAATGGGTACCAGGTGACTACAGAATACCACTCATTCCATGTATAAAAGGAAGACAAATACTTATTGTTAATGAATGCTCTACTCTTTTGCACATAATCATTCTACAGGTGTTCTAAAGTGGAGAACTAAAAGGATATGGAGGCTCAAGCTTCCATTTGTGTACATTGTTTTCCATTTGTGTACATCATTAATTTGCAAGTGTAGAACTGCTAGGACTATTTTTCATGATAAAAATACTTAATGCGGGGCACCTGGGTGGCTCAGTTGGTTAAGCGTCCCACTTCGGCTCAGGTCATGACCTCACAGTTCGTCGGTTCGAGCCCCGCGTTGGACTCTGTGCTGACAGCTCAGACCCTGGAGCCTGTTTCAGATTCTGTGTCTCCCTCTCTATCTGCCCCTCCCCTGTTCACACTCTGTCTCTGTCTCATGAATAAATAAGCATTAAGAAAATTAAAAAATAAAAATACTTAATGCATTTAATGAGAAATTAGTCTGTAATTAACACATCTCTAGTTTATCCTAGATTATTTTTAAAGGCAAATATAGTCATGTCACTCCAATTCTACTTAAAACTTGCTTTCATAGGTGACAGAGGAAGAAAAAAGCAACTTGCTTTTATAATTCCCTAGCATGAAAACCAAAGCATTTAATATGACTTTCATTGTTCTGGTCTCTTTAGTCTCATCCCGTACTGTTCGCCCCTCATTTTCTGTACTCCACTTATTTTGGCCTTCTTTTAGGATTTCTAAATGTGTTTTCCTCCTATCCACTTTTACATATGCTGTTTTATTTCAAATGAACTTATCATGGAAATTTGGCTTAAATAATTCTTATTTGTCCTTCAGATCTTAGTTCAAGTATCTGCTTAAGCTAAGTCAGATGTCCCTGATCTATATTCTCCTAAACTTAAGAGTGATTATTTGCTAACTAGGTTAAAAGCATGATGAGTACAAAACTGGGCTGCAACTCAGAGTCATTGGAGTTTAGATCAGAAGTACAAGCAAGCAGGGCACCTGGGTGGTTCAGTCAAGGTTAAGTGTCCGACTCCAGCTCAGGTCATGATCTTGTGGTTCCTGAGTTTGAGCCCCACATCGGGCTCTGTGTGGGCAGCTCGGAGCCTGGAGCCTGCTTCAGATTCTGTGTCTCTATCTCTGTCCCTCCCTTGCTCACACTTAGTCTCTCTCTCTCAAAACTAAATGAACATTAAAAAAAAAGTACGAGTGCGGCGCCTGGGTGGCTCAGTCGGTTAAGCGTCCGACTTCAGCCAGGTCACGATCTCGCAGTCCGTGAGTTCGAGCCCCGCGTCAGGCTCTGGGCTGATGGCTCAGAGCCTGGAGCCTGTTTCCGATTCTGTGTCTCCCTCTCTCTCTGCCCCTCCCCCGTTCATGCTCTGTCTCTCTCTGTCCCAAAAATAAATAAACGTTGAAAAAAAAAATTAAAAAAAAAAAAAGTACGAGCAAGCAAATAAGGCAGTAAAACAAGTAAACAGATTCGTAAAATCAGTCCCTTAAGATTTCAATTTAGTAGGTTTGCATTGGCAACACTTCACATTTTTCAGAAGTTCCTCAGGTGATTGTTCTGCTGTGCAGTCAGGATTAGAATTACTTTATGTTAAAAAAAGGAGCATTATATCCCAATTGAGTGGGTAGCAGGAATACGTGATGACAAAGAAAGGTTACAGGGAAGAGGTGACTGATATGTGAGGGAAAATTTGAAGGATGGATAAAATATAACAGTTGAAAATGAGGCAACAGTATTGACAAAGAAATGAAGATGAGGAGACAGGACATAAGGTTAGGGAATAGACAGTAGTTCATATTTATAGTATGGTAAATTTCAAAGGAACGGCTGCAGATTAGAGCTTTGAAAAAACTAGAGAGCCCAAACCCAAGCTTGCCATATCTAAATATTTTAGTAGTATGCAGTCTAGGCACCTTAACATATTTTTTTTTAAGTTAACATAGAGTAAATGGTCTTTTTGCATATGGTTCTATGAATCTTAATGGATAAACAGATTTGTAGAGCCATGATCAGTTAGGATACAGAACTGTTCCATTACACTGAAAAAAATTCCTAGTGCATCCTCTTTGTTGTTGTCCACCACTATAATCACCAGCAATTGCTGATCTCTTTTCTTAGTTTTTTCTTTCCAGAATGTGATATAAATGGAATCATACAGTATGTAACCATTTGATCTGGCTTTTTCCACTTGGCATAATGCCTTTAAAATTCATTCAAGTTGTTACACACACCAATAGTTCTTACTTTTTATTACACAGTCGCCCATTCATTTAAGAGTGTACCATGGTTTATGTAGAAAGTTCCATGGAAACCAACAGAACTGAGCTCTATAAAACCACCATATAAAGTTGTTTGTGAACTTTTGTGCTCACACCACAAGTTATGATATATTTTCATTTCTGTTCAGCATTTTTTTTTCTCTTGAGACTTTGTCCTTTTTGACCCATGGATTATTCACAAATATGTTATTTAACTTTCAACTGCTTGGAAATGTTCCTTTGATTTTTCTTTTATTGATTTGTAGTTTAATTCAACTGTGATGAGCGAATACCCTCTGTATGACTACAGTTATTTTAAATTTGTTAAGGTTTGTTTTGTGACCTAGTCAATGTTCTATCTGGTGAATGATCCATCTACCCTTGGGGGAAAAATGTATTTCTTTCCCTATTGTTGAATGGAATGTTACACAAATGTTGATTAGATAGTTGGTTGATGGTGGTGTTCAGTTCTTGTATCCTTGCTAGTTTTGTCTACTAGTCAACCATTACAAAAGAAAAGCATTGAAGTTTCCAACTATAAATGTAGTTTTAACTTTTCAGTTCAGTTGTTTCCTTTTAGTTATGTCAGATTTTGATTCATGTATTTTGAGGGTTCGCTGCATATACATTTAGGATTGCTCTCTTCCTGGTGAACTCACAGTTTTGTAATGTTCTTTATCCTTGATAATTTTCTTTGTACTGAAATCTTTGATAGGGTACAGCCACTCCAGCAATGAGTGTGTGTGGTATTTTTCTACCCTTCTACTTGTAACTTATCTATTCATATTTGAAGTGAGTTTCTTTTACATGGTAATAAAATGGAATGTTTTTAAATTCATTCCGACAATCTGTTTTTTAAATGGTGCATTTAGATCTCTAACATAATGTTTGGATTCAGGTCAACCATTTTATTTGCTTTCTGTTTTGTTTCCTATTTCTCTATTTCTTTTCTGTATTCTTTTTTTTTTTTTTTAGTATTTTATCTATTGTATATAAAAAAAATCTTTGTAGTTTTTAGTAGCTGCTCTAGTGATTACTACAAACATACTTAACAGTATTTTACTGTATTTTAGTAGTTGCTCTAGTGATTACTCCATACTTAAGTTTTTTACTGCTTCAAGTGGAATGTAAAAATTTACCATCTTCTCCATTCTTCTTTATGTTGTTATGTATTAAATTTACATATATTGAAAACCCCACCATACAATGTTAATATTTGCTTTCAGCCATTAAACATTTTAAAGAACTCAAGAGAACAATTTATTATATATCTAGATACCATTTCTCTTGCTATTCCTTCATACCTGATACTGACTGCCTCCTTCCTCTGTCCTCTCCATTCTGTTATTGAGCCTATCTAGTAAGTTTTATATTTTGATTATCCTATTTTTCCAGTTCTAAAATTTCCATTTGATCCTTCTTTTTATCTTCTATTTCTCTCTGAGATTTTCTAAATTTCTGTTCTTTTCAAGAATGTATGCTCTTAGTTCCTGGAGTTTTCTTTTTTCTTTTTTTTTTTTTTTTTTTTTGACTAGAGAAGTCTGTGTCTTTATTGGCTAAACAGGCTACTTGGGAGAGATGAAACAGGAGGAGTAGGTGGCCCAGATGCTGGGCCTGTCCTGCTTCAAAGGCTTGTAGGTGGTGAAGAACTTGCCCAGGTAGTGGTCAATCACCTTGGGCTTAATTTCCACCTGGTTGAAGGTCTTGGCATTGTAGACAGCCACCACACTGCCCACCACCTTGGGCAGGACGATCATGTTCCACAGGTGCTTCTTAACCACCTCGGACTTCTCCATGGGGAGAGCATCCTTCTGAGGCTTCCTCTGCAAACTTCCATTCAGCTGCCACCACTGCACAGCCCCATACAGCTGCATCAACGGCTTGTAAGACGCGTCCAGCAGCTGGTCTAGATCCACACCGTGGTATGAGAACTTATGGGAAGGTGCGCTTCTTCTTCTGCTCTACTTCTGCCATCTTGTCAGCCTTTTTTCTGAAGCAATTTTATATACCTGCTTCAGAATCTTGTCAGGTAATTTCAACATCTGTGTCATCCTAGCAATGGCATCTGTTCTTTTTTTTCCTATGAGAGTTAAAAATTTTCCGGGTTCTTCATATACTGACTAATTTTGGATTATTTCCTAGGCATTTAAAAATACTATAAAACTCTGGGTCATGTTTATATCCTATGGAGAATGTTAATATTTTTGTTTTAGCAGGCAATCAACCTGGTTGTAACAACTATAAATTCTAGTCAGTCTTTTGTGGTTGCAGTTTCAGTATCAGTTCCATTTTTAAAGTTCTGCAGTGATATTAAAATATTCTGTGTAGGAGACACTGAGTGGCTGGCTTGGAAACTGGGGGCCAGTCTACCTCTTAGTTCAGTTGTCAGTCTTGGGTATGCTGTTTAGGATCAAATCCTTAAATGCTCAACTCAGGAGTGAGATCTAAAATTCATAAACAACTTTATATAAGGTTGTTTTCCCTAGATTTTCCCTTTGCAACTTTTAGTTCCCCAGGATTCCTGTTTTTGGTTCTTTGGCAGAAAGCTAGGGCTTTAGTTACCCAACTCTGGAGTACATATCACACAACTGCATCTTTCTGCAGTGTCAAGCACAAAAGACAGAAAAAGAAACATGTAACACAAGTTGCCCTACACTTTCTGAGTCCTATATTCCAGAAGAGAAGGTTTCCTACTTTCAGAGTTTTAGGTGCATATGGGCTCCATATGCTGCTGTGATTTTTACCCCTGCAGGACTGTATGCAGACTGGGCCATAAGAGAAAGGAGAAAAGAAAAAGAAAACTGGGGATTTCTTTCACTGTTTCTGAGTGTTAGTAGTCCCCTTCCCTCTTCCTCAAGCCAAAAATATAAGCCTTTTCTTTGAACTCTCTTAGTCATGCCTCAGCAACAACTTCTAATTTTTAAGTGGCCTTAATCTAGGTTAAGGAACACCAGAGGAAAACTGGAAATCTGCCCCCACTTCAGTGTTACTTAAAATTCTAGTCTTTCTGGGAATGCCTGGGTGGCTCAGTCATATTCCTGATTTCCTCATTTTACTGGGAACTGGAATCTTTGCAGTTCAGGTATTAAAATAATCTTCTTAGATGATATAGATATACAGTAAAGGTTGAGAACCTTTACTATAACGAAACAACAGGAGAGATAGCTGGAAAGATAATTAAGGTAAAGTATGATATGCTGTCAATTTAAGGCAGAATGATCTCCATATAATTTGAAAATGAGTAAGAATGCAGTGAAGGTTTCTGATGTTAGAATCACAACTATACATTAAAACTAACCTGGGGGCGCCTGGGTGGCTCGGTTAAGCGTCTGACTTTGGCTCAGGTCATGGTCTCGCGGTCCGTGGTTTCGAGCCCCGTGTCAGGCTCTATGCTGACAGCTAGGAGCCTGGAGCCTGTTTCAGATTCTGTGTTTCCCTCTCTCTCTGACTCTCCCCCATTCATGCTCTGTCTCTCTCTGTCTCAAAAATAAATAAACATTAAAAAAAAACCACAAAAACTAATCTGGAGAGGGGTGCCTGGGTGGCTCAGTCCATTAAGCGTCTGACTTCAGCTCAGGTCATGATCTCACAGTCTGTGAGTTCGAGCCCCACATCGAGCTCTGTGCTGACAGCTCAGAGCCTGGAGAGTGCTTCAGATTCTGTGTCTCCCTCTCTCTCTGCCTCTCCCCAACTCATGCTCTCTCTCTCAAAAATAAATAAAACTTGAAAAAAAATTTAAAGAAACACGAATCTGAAGATATATAAAACAGATCACCAGATGAAAACAACAAAGTACAAATACAAGGCTACTTCCATTAAAGTAGGCAGGCATTAAAAGTCTGAAAAAAAAGTAGTGTCAAGAAAGGGTGCAGATGGAATGGTCCTGTGGGAAAATCTATAGTTCCTTGGGAACTAATTAGATTTTTTAATTTTTACTTTTCATTTTATTTATTATTTTTAATTTTTTTTACAAAGTTAGACACGAATAAAAAACACTGGGAAGGGGTAACCCCCTCATCCCCAGGAGTGGGCCAGGGGGACAGAGGCTACCTGAGGTATCAATAATGATCAAGGAGTTAAACCTAGTTGACTGAAAGAATTCCATTTTCAGAATCAGGAATGTCAGACAAAGTAGATAGGCAGGGAAAAAATGTTTAGTTTTTGACATATTAAGTGAGAATCTCTGTAAATGAGATTTATAGAGAGATGTCCAACAGGCAAAGGGAAATAAAAATCTAAATATAAGAATTTAGAACTAAAGATACAGATTTGGGAATCCCTGTCCAAAGAGTAAAGTTAGAACTATAGAAGGAAAAGACCATTGAAGACTACATTATAATAGGAAGAAAGCATCCAAAAACAAGAACTATGGAGAAGGAAAATTATCTTAACTACCTGAAAATAAGACAGAGAAGGAACACTTAAGAAATTAAAAAAGGAGCGTAGTGGCACAGAGATGCCTGAGGAATAGTGTTTCAAGAAGGTAGATCTGAAAATAAATTCCAAATATAAGGTTAGGGAGTACTCAAGCAAGTGAATCACTGAATGTAGTATGTTTCTATGCTCTTCACTCTGATCAATCACATCTTCCTTTCTACTAGATCATTTCCGTCAACACACCACCATACTCTGGCATGAGTCCTCTTACAAACAAGCAATCAAACATATGTCTTCCCTTATCTTCACATTCTTCTATTACCTATCCATTTTGTTGTCCCCTATCACTGCCAATTTCTTGTGTTGTCCACCTAAGTTGTTTTTACTCTTTCACTCACTCTTCATTGCTCAGCTATGTTTTAGCTTCCAATGCTACTGCACTACTCAAACTGCTTGTCAAGGCTATGCAGCCAAATCCAATTCTTGTCATACTTGGTTTATTACTAGCACTAACCATGAAACCTTGGATGGATCACCTAATTTTTGAGGTTATTTCTATTCTATAAATGCAGGGAAAAGAGCATCTTAAATAATCTGCAGGTCTGAATTCAGCTTTAAGGTTTTAAAACAGAAAAAATAACAATAAAATATTTCTTAAAAAGAGTAGCATTTGTCTATGTTAAAATATTTTCCACACCCTGAGGTATAAGTGGCAAATAAATCATACTGTATACAGTGTACATGGGATCACTTTATATACATTTCATGGGGAAATGATCACCACAATCAAGATAAATGACACATCCATCCCCCACAGTTACACTTTTCGTGAGGGGGAGGGTAGTTGTCTTGAAATATTAAATGGAAAGAAAAGAAGGTTAACTTTTCCTTTGCTCATATGCAAGTTGTAGAGATGGCCACAAAGTACCTAGTTAGAAGTTTTATCTGTATTCTCCCTGTATTCTTTGTATAAATTGTTATTTCTCTCCATGTGTTTTTGGATATTTTCCATTTTAATGATTAGAGGTCACTAAATCAGCCCTTTATTGGAATTTTTAGGTCTTCAACTGTTGTGTGGCCACTCTAGATATTTCAGAGTCAAATCTAACTACTTACCAATGAAGTTTCTGTAATTCCTTCTCATTCCATTCCTCATCCTGAATTAAACCAGGAAAACATTCAAAGGGATGCCTGTTTGTCTCATCAGATCTGATCGCCTCAATAACTGGAAACTCATTCCTAATACCAGACTTCTGAAGATTTTCTTTAGCAGAACATCTAGCTTTCTTTTGTTTGATATAAAATTCACTTTCACTTTCTTCAGTTTCAGATTCAGAAATCACTGGGATTTTCCTTGTGGTGTTTCTTGTGCTTTTCCTCAGGTGAACCACTGTTTCTTCAGTATTTCTTGCTGTATTTTTCTTAGCAACTGCAGCTTTCCTTCTAATTCCCTTTTCTGTTTCACTCTCTTCACTAGACAAATCTGATGAGGACTGCTGCTTGTAAAATGACATAGACACATTTTTTATTTTCTTCGATTTTGGTAACAACCTTGCATTTTTCTTAAAGTCAGAGGTGACCATTTGTTCTTTTTTAGGACTAGATATTTTGATTTTCTGGTTGACAGTGAGTAAATCACATTCACTGCAGTCTTCCTTGTTTTTACTTTCATGGCCCTCACTAAACTCAAATGCATTTTTGAAGGTTTTTGTGGGCTTACTGATCAAACTGGTAGTTTCACTTAAGTCTGATTTACTTTCTTTTTGATGCTTTGGCACTGCAAAATCTGTAACTGCTTTAATGGTGCTATAAGAGAGATTATACTTCATGCATTTTTGTTCTATCACTTTTTTAGATTTAAGTGGTGTCATTAAAATATAAGCTTTCTTCGGATTAAGAGCCATACATTTTCTTTCTTCGTCCAAGAAAAACGGTTGCCTTAAGGTCAGAATGTCAATGGATACATTCGATTCTTCAGTTCTCTCTTTAATTTCATAAGACAAAACCAAAGATCAAAATCTCAAATTAGCTACAAACAAAGCACAGAATTTTTTTTTCTAAAATAAAATATATATATTTTTTCTCCATAAACTCCATTGTACACACTACTGCCATTATTAGTTTTTCAGAAGCACCGGTTGATTCAGATTACTGCCCCTTCAATTGTAAACATATTTTTTATACCAACCGGTCCTTGACTTCTTAAAGTCTACTTAGTGTACATATAAGCTCCTCTGTCTGGCCTTCAATGTAGTTCTAATCTCTCACTGTACTCAAATGTGAACCAAATTCTATGTCTACTACACCACGGTTTTCCTGATTCTCAACTTTTCACTAATATCATTCTACATGGAAAGTTTTCTTCACTCAAAAACCAAATCACTACCTGCTTCAATTCCATTCTATAACCCACCTAATCCACATACTTTATCCTGATTCTCTCAATTGAATGAAAACTCTCCTTCAAATTTCCAGAATACTTTTAAATAATGCCATGTTTGACAATGTGCCTTGCATTATACTTAACAAATTTGTCTTTGAAGTAGACTGAAAAAAAAATCCTTAATGGTATGAATTTTGTTTTTGCTTTTGGAATCTTTTTTTCTTTTTTTCTTTTTTTTTTTTTTTCCGCAGTTAGTACAGAGTCTTTCACACATACAGTAAATGATAAATCAGTATTTGTTAAATCTTATTTAGGTGACATAAGAAAACCAGTAAGGTTGCAAAACCTTACTAGGTATGTAATATACGGAATGGAAGCTATCCTAATTAGGGGAATATGGAACTCGATAGGTATGGCCCTATTCTCATCCCCAGTGGTGGCCGTGGAAAGACATTTCTGCTGATTCACCCAAACTCCATGAAGTATCATGGATAACAAGCAAACCAGAAATTGAGAATCTTTATTATACTGTGTCACTAAAGAAAGCAAATTAAAATGAGAGAAATTCTCTAATTTGAAACTTAAGAAACCAGAAGCCAAACTAATTTAATTTCTAATTGTAAATTATCCAATTACAATTATAAATATATACAAATTATAAATTGTCACAGCAACCATCCTAGTTAAATACTTCAATGACCTACACATGTTACGTACCACTTTACAAGATGAATGATAAAATTAAAGACTGATGAGTAATGTTGAATGCTGGGGAGAAAAGAAGCCACTAAATTATAATTCATGGAAAAGTGGTACTGATAAAAGGTAATCAAAGTTTCTGTAAGATTTCTCAATGGAATTATCTATCTTTGTGAAGGAAGTGTTTTCTTTTAATTCCTCATATAAATCTGACTCAAATGTTTAACGGGAAATTTGAAAATTTTGAAATTTCTAATTTTGAACAAATCACTTTTAAAATATTTTTATTCATTTTATTAAATAATTTGAATGAAGATTCAAGCTATTCTGGATACTTTAATCTAAGTTACATGATCCTGATAGTCTAAACAGTATTGTCTTCCTCTCTACTTCTTTTAAACACTTATAAATGTTCTTCACTTTCACTACTTTCCACTTATAAGAAAAAATACAAAAAAATGCTACTAAGCTGATGGATTTAACTTAATATGAAATTTCAAACTTGCTAATGTGTCAAGAAAAGGTTCTTTAAATCTGTCATATAGGATTTCAATGAAATCATACTGGAAATCCACACTCACACATAGCTAAACTATGGCATTAATTTCATAAAAAGATTCATAGCCTTTAAACATTCCAAAAAGCATATTTAAAATGATATACAATTCTGTTTTTAACAAAAAGATTAGGGAAGCCTGGCTGGCTCAGTTGGTAGAGCATGTGAGTCTTGATCTTGGGGTCGTGAGTTTAAGCCCATGTTGGACATACAGTTTAAATAATTAAATAGATAAATAAATAAATAATAAAAATTATTTAGTGCCAAGATTAAGGGAGGCAAACCTACAAGTAAATACGTATGGTATGTAATGTAATGGATTTTTTTTACTAATGTAATGGATTTTACAGCAAATCATGCTGTATAGAAAAGCAAAACCCTATTGTACATCTGAAACTAGTAACACTATGTTAATTATGCTTTAAAGAAAAAAAAAGTAATTCTAAAAAAAAACCAACAAAACAATAAAAAATCCCCAGACATTTATAATGACTGTAATACTTAGTTTGCCATTTTTAGATTTGGAAATTTAAGACATCACTTTTATTATATTAAAAACATTTCAAATAAGAGCTGTATGCTTATTATAAAACCAATAAAGATATATCACCTTGCTTCTGACTTTTAATTATCCTTTCATTTGTTCTTTCACAATTTTCAAGTTTCTTTGAAGACAACTTTTTGTATGCTTTCTTTCCAATTATTTCCTTCAAAACAAAAAGTTAGCTTTTTAACAACTACTATCTATAAACATGACCTCAAGCATTTTCACAGTATGTATCAAGCATACAAGTATCTAGGTACTTGCCGTTCTACAAATTTCATTAGTGGAGGTATTTAGAAACTCATTTGCCAGAGCCTGAGCTTTGGAAGAACCATGTGGGCATCCACTATCTTAGATATTTCTTTTATAAATTTAATACATGTGATTTGTTAGGTGCAAACACACACACACACTTTAACCCTAACTCTAAGAGCTAACCTTTCTGTTATTACTGATTACAGTTTCCCAATGAGACACTGAGAAAATAAATATCAAGCTAGACATTGCCAAACTGATTGTTAAGTTGATACTTAACAAACAGATACTTAACAAACAAAATGATTTCTGATTTGGTCCCAAAACTTTTTAGTAGCATCACACCATCACTCTTCGTATCATAGGGTATAGTAAAAGTTTACCTGATTAGTTAAGTCATTTTCTCCTCCATTTTGACAAGTATTATGCATTTGGTCATCTGAGAGCCTTAATCGTGGTTTATTTTGGCAATTATCATGGCACACATTTAATTCTGGGGCTGCTGGCAACCTCCTGCGCTTACCATTTTTCAGTTCTATGAGTACAAAGATGGAGATTTCAATAAGTTATTATATATAAGCTGCCTTTCCATATTAAAGAATTCACTTTCGAAAATATTATCTAGCAAGGGCTGTAGGTTAATGTTCATACTTTTTTCCAGCAGGGAGGGTGCGATGGGATGTTAGTCAGATTATAGTTTTGGCAAAGAGTGAACACAAAAAAGTTCTGCCAGCTACCTTTATAGTAATGGACATTCAAAAAAAAAAAAAAAAAAGAAAAATCCAGGCGCCTGGGGTGGGCTCAGCTGGTCGAGCGTTCAACTCTTGATTTCAGCTCAGGTCATGATCTCATGGTTTGTGGGACCGAGACCTGTGTTGGGCTTTGTGCTGAGCGTGGAGCCTGCTTACGATTTTCTCTCTCCCTCACTCTGCCCCTCTCCCCAGTTCAGGCACATGTGCTCTCTCCTTCTCTTTAAAAAAAAAAAAAAAAAAAAAAAAGCTGAATGCTGATTATGAGCAGACTGCACTACAGTTTTTTAAGTATTAAAAAATAATTTCAAGGCAGTACAAATCAAAAACTGAATACGATATAAACTATAAACAGATAAATATGGAGCTCATGTAAGAATTTGCCACTATATCAGCAGAAAAGAAGAGACATACCCAAATGACAACAATCAATGTCGTAAGTGGTGCTGGCTCTTTGCAGAACATCTGTTTGGTTTTCTCTTGCATTATTTTTCGCTGATTTTTGTACGTCAGGGATAAATTTTCCAGTTTTCTGTTTTTGTCTGGCCTTTCTCTCTTTCTTTTCACAAGCCCTAAAACACAAGTGGAATATTTTTCCTTTAATTTTTATCTCAAAAAACTAAAACAAAAAAACTAAATTTAAATAAAGTCCCTCAGATAAAGTTTTATGCGCCCAGCAATGATTACCTTTAATCTTACATTATTTAAGTCTTCATGATTCTACCTTTTCTCCCACAAAGAACTTAAGTATAAGGTCTTAAGTCAAAAGAATCAAATAAAACCCAAGTGCTTCCTACTCTATGCACTCTTACATCTCTACTTAAGCTAATCCTGTAAAAAAATTACAGGACAAATCCTGCCATTACCGATTTTTGGAAATAAATTTTATTTATTTCACCACATTCATCCACACCACCACATTCATTCAACTACTGTCTGTGGCTGCTCTTCTGCTACAAAGGCAGAGTTGAACAGTTGCAATAGAGGCAGCATGCCCATAAAAACACTTCCTATCTGGCTCTTCACAGGAAAAAAACTGTCCCCCCCATTCTAAGTTATTATATTGTACTATGATTAATTAACTTGTATCACAGTATCCCCTATCAGTTCCTTAAGGGCGAGAATTAATCAAATTTTCTTTGCTTTCCCTGTGCCAATACAGTGTGTGCTAAACAACTGATATTAACTTCTGAAGGAATGAATGAAAGAAAAAGGACCAAGAACTTTACACTCATGTTTAATAGGTACACCCTCTCAAAGGGTGGGTGAATGAGGATGCTTCCTGAAATGTCAACACTGTTATTTTCCTTTTACATTTATTTCATATGACAGAAATTCTAGTAAACTACTACTTTCTAAAAATCCAAGATCAAGAGAACTACTTCAAAACTGTCATTTGCAGAAAAAAAAAAAAGAAAAGAAAACCAATTTACATTGGTTACATGAAAAGATACATTTGTAAAACCTCCAATTTTATACCCAAAATGGGCACATTTTATCAAATGCAAATTATACCTCAATAAAGTTAGTTTTTAAAAAGTTAAGGAGTACGTTACCTTAATTGTTCTAGAAAATTATCAATATGCTCTTTCCACTTTTCTGGAAAGCCAAACATAAACTTCCTTATGAGATAATTTGGATATCCTATTCAACAAAAAACAAAAAAAAAATTACCTAAAAGCCAAAAATT
Organism: Prionailurus bengalensis; assembly: GCF_016509475.1. Classification (NCBI taxonomy): domain Eukaryota; kingdom Metazoa; phylum Chordata; class Mammalia; order Carnivora; family Felidae; genus Prionailurus; species Prionailurus bengalensis. The sequence goes on from NC_057355.1 coordinate 94,189,081, forward strand.
TTTTTTTTATTAAAAAATTTTTTTTTTCAACGTTTATTTATTTTTGGGACAGAGAGAGACAGAGCATGAACGGGGGAGGGGCAGAGAGAGAGGGAGACACAGAATCGGAAACAGGCTCCAGGCTCTGAGCCATCAGCCCAGAGCCCGACACGGGGCTCGAACTCACGGACCGCGAGATCGTGACCTGGCTGAAGTCGGACGCTTAACCGACTGCGCCACCCAGGCGCCCCAAAGCCCAAAATTTTAAAGACATGTAATTGGTTCACTAAGTCATTAAAAACATATACACTTATTGCTAACTGTGCGCCAGGCACAGCCACAAATACTAAGGATTCATCAGTCAACAAAATGAAACAAAAATCCCTGCCTTCATGGAACCTGCCTTTTCATGTCAAACAGAAAGCAAACCAATAAACATACATTTTTTTTTTTGTTAGATGATCATCAATGCTATGGAGAAAAATTATGCACTTAATGGGTCAAGGAGTATTAGTGTATTTATGCTGAGGGAGGAAAGGGAAGCAGATTGCACTTTTAAAAGACAGAGAGGTTCTTACTGAAATAGCATCATTTGAGTAAAGCTCTGAAGGACATGAGGTAGTGAGTTTAATATGGGATTAAAACACTGGAAGCAAAAGGGATAAAGCAAAAGGCTATGGTAAGTGTGTGCCTGGCCTGTCTGTAAAAATTAGTGCAGATGGAGCAGAGTGAAGAAAGGCTAGTACTAGGAGGCTCTTCAGAAGGGAATAGGAACAGTGGAGGAACAAGAAAGATTATAAGGCCTTGTGGTTACTTCATGACCTAGTCTTTGACTTTGGGTGAAATGGGAAGCTATATAAAGATTGTGAGCAGAGGAGCCACAGGATTTGACTCACTTTAACAGGACTGTATTAGCTGCTATTTTGAGAAGTCTGTGGAAGTAAAAGTAAAGAAATAACGAGACCAGTTAGGATTTTGTAATCATTCAGACAAAAGATAAGGGAGATGTATATACCATAGAGGTCAGCAGAGGCCTGGGTTCTGGATATATTTTTGGAGATAATGCCAATAGGATGTACCTACCCACTAGATGTGGGTGTGAGAGAAACAGGATTTAAGATGTCTCCAAGGATTCTGGCTAGCCACTGGAAACAAAGAAAGGGGGAAGACCATTAAACAGATTTCAGGGAGATCAGGTTTTAGACACATGAAGTTTGAGATGCCTGTAGATATCCTAGTGGAGATGTCAAATGGGCAGATGGAAAATGAGTTGGGTGGCTTGAGGAGTATTTTTGGTAAGAGACATAAATTTGGCATTTGTCATCATATAGATGAAATTTAAAGCCTAAAAGAAATCAACACAGCACTGAGTGTGGAAAGAGCTTTAGTCTATCCTATTATTCAGAGGCAAAGAAGAAAGAGCAAAATAAGCAAATAAACTAAGAAGGAACAGGAAGTGAGGTGGCATGAAAATTGGAATATGGTGTTCCAGAAGGCAAATAAGGAATTAAAAGGGGGTAAGTGTGATTAAGTGCAGTAAACATATATTGGATTTAACAATGTGGGGGCCACTGGTAACTGTGAAAAAGGCTGTTTGGTAAAGATTTGGGGTTTAAGGCATGATTGAAGAGAATTTTTTAAAAGTGGGAAAGAATTCAAGGAATTAGATATAACAAATCTTCTGAGTTGTTTTGCTGTAAATAAGAGCAAACAGTGGCTGAAATAAGTGGAGTTAAAAGAATTTTTTTTGTTTGTTTTTGTTTTGACAGGAGAAGGGAGAATTACTAGAGCGATATCCTTGAGTAAGAGAAAAAATGAGAAATAAAGTACAAATGGAGAGGCTGACAAAGACAGAACATGAACAGTTCATTCATAACAAAAACAGATATAGATGCAAGCAGGTCAGTTAGGTGATGGTGAAGTTCTCTTCTGATTGTTTCTATTGCTAAGGTGCTCCCCTCCCTGCCACCTCCCCTGTGAGTGGGAGAAAGGAGGTATTGAAAATTTGTAAAAATATGCAGTAGTCACTAAGGAGGATGGGAGAGTGAATGCATTAGGGAAATGTGGTAGGACACCAAATGGCACTAAGAGACCACAATTTTTGCTGGTAATCACCATCTTAAAGTAGAATGCTCAGGTGTGTTTTTCTTCAGCCACATTACCGTGTTCAAGGCATAGACAGAAAATTAGATTATACCAGGAATGGGGTTGTACTGGGCAGGTTCAATAAACTAGTTAAATTATAGCCTTATAATATCTCACATGAACTTTTTAAAATCACCAGACTGACTCAAACTGTCAATAAGGGTGATTAAATCAGGGAAAAATGACCAACACATATAATAGTTTTACATAATGTGGTCAATTCTGTTTTAAAACTTAGTTTTGATTGATTCATCATTTCAAAACACCTAATTAAGAGTAAAAACATATATATCAGTTAGAAATATGGTTAACTGCTTCACTGAAAGTAATTTATCAATTAATAATGTCAGTCATTACCTGCTTCTTTCATGGAAATCCGGTCTATCATCCCTTTTAATATATAAATGTTGCCTGATAAAGTCTTAAGTTTGTTGTGCTTAATCCGTTCTATAATTACATTACTGTGCCAATATATGTTAGTGATGTCTCTAGGAGAAAATAGCGTAGTTAAGGCCAAAATATTCACATTTTACCAATAATCACAATGTACATATATAAGTATACAAATTACAATAGAAAGTAATAAATTTGCACTCCAGCTACATTAGCAGTGTTATTCATCTAATTACAAAACATCTGAGGGCCAAACATTGCAGAACTCAACTGCCTTGCTAATGTAATCCTCAGAATATGTGCCAAACTGTACTGTGGCCAAACCAAACCACTAATATAAAATTTATCCTCATCAAGGAAGCAGGGGCCTTCTCTAAATAACTGATGCTGACAATGCCTGCAACTTCATCTTAACTGATGCCAACTTTCCAAAGAATGATTTTCCTGTCCCTCTCCCTCAGAGCCTATACTGTTGTTAGATTTCATGCAGTTATATAGTTTGGATCCCTCTAATCTTGCGGGGTTTTTTTTTACCCTCACTACACAGCCAAGTGTTTTTACCTTCCTCTTTAAAAAGTACCAAAAAGAGGTTCCAGTTGGGAAAAAAACAAACTGCAGAATCAAATCACTAACCCATAAATCTACTCTTCTTATTTCCTTAAATGATGCTAAGAACATAAAACAGAAAGAACAAAACTTTAAGATGTATTATATGTTGAACATTCCCAATTCATCAGATAAACATACTAAATACGAGCATAATATGACAGTGAAGTTCCTTTCATTTGGTCAAATGGGGTTAAACTCCTACAATTTTAATACAGTGATCTTGTTCCTTTGTATTTTATTTAACTAACATTTAAATAGCACTCTAAAAGCACTGTTTTCAAGTCTTGCAAATATTAATTTAATACTCAAAATAACGCAAGAATGGGTAATATTATTATCACCACTGCGCAGAGAAAGAGACTGAAACTGAAAAAGGATAAGTAACTTGTCCAGGTCATATAGCTTGGAAGATAGCAGCAACAGGGATTCCAACAAAGGCAACATAGACTGTCTCTTTGATATTAAGAAAATGGGCACAAGACAAGCAGAAATAGAGTGGGGAAGGCAGATTTTAAATAATCAACTTACAAACTTCTAGGTAAGTACCCTGACCAGTAATACCCTGTATTATTTTATTACAACCTTTTATTACAAATATTGTACCACTAAGAAACTGGTTTTGAAAAAAAGGAAATGGTGATAAGAGAGTAGCAGAATTAGGCAAAGCCCACTTACCTGATGATACTTTTGCTTTAGGGAGAACCAGAAAGTGCCAATGATTACCTAATATGTAGCTGTATGGCAAAGTTTTAAATAATTCTGATTCCTTTTCTGGATCAGTAATTTAAATCTGGTTGTCCCAATTTACATGTGAGAATCTGAACTGAAATGCATGTAGTAAATATTAGCTAACTATATATAATTAAGCAGAGAATACCAGTCCACTTATTAGAACCTCTGAAAAAAAAAATAAAGCTCTGTGTATATAAATTTGAGCTGTTACTATTCTAAAAGTAACTTAACAGGCAAAACCAAGAAAGCTGTTCACAATCAACATGGTCAGGTACTACATAGTCATTTTACTTTCCTGTCTTCAGTCTGTACCTTGTGAGAAAGTCTTCTGTTTTGTAGGAGGATGCTATTTTCCATCAATCTCCTTTAAGCTCTTATACGTGAGTATCTTATTTTGTTATACATTTTATAAGAATATTGAAATGTTATACTTACGTCAATTTTCCTTCTACACATATAGCAGTATTATTATTGATGACTTTAATCATCCATTCCTGTAGTTGGACCACCTAATCAGCATAAAATGAAGTATATATTCCCTGTATTACTTGTAGTATAAATATTACAAAATCAATTTACATTAAATTAAAAGAAAAACTCATATAAGTAATGCAAATGATTCCTTACTGCTCATCTATATAAGAATCACATTCTATTTCAAATAGTAATAAGGCATGGGGTGCCTGGGTGGCTAAGTCGGTTAAGTGTCCAACCACAGCCTGGGTCATGATCTCACAGTTCGTGAGTTCGAGCCCCGCATCAGGCTCTGTGCTGACAGCTCAGAGCTTGGAGCCTGCTTCGGATTCTGTATCTCCCTCTCTCTGCCCTTCCCCTGCTCACATTCTCTGTCTCCCTCTCAAAAATAAATAAATATTAAAAAAAATTTTTTTTAATAGTAATAAGGTAAAAACTCTTATATATAATGAAACAGAAAAGAGGGAGAATGAATGGGGGTTATACTGCATAATTTGCTCTCCAATCCAAAATCAATTATACTTCAAATATTATGTCAAATATCTCCAACACTGGAGAAAAAAAATTACCTAAAATTCTAAGGTATCCATTAAAGACAAAAGACCTAACTTAGAAAAAAGAATCAGTTATATAGTATACACTGCACCATCACTCTTATCCCCTAAAAAATACAGCATTTTGTTTTTGCAAGGTTGATTTTGAGTTGCATTCAGTTTTTTCTAAACTATGAAGGTGATTGCTAATAATCTGTATTTAACAGCAATCTATCCCAAAGCAAACATCTAAACAGCTCAGAAAATTCTTTATTTTAGGACAAAATACAATTGTAGAGGAAAATTTCTGTGAATGTCTGTATTAAGGAATTGCTTTTATTGACTAACAATTTAACACTGAACTATTTCTGATGAGAAATTCAGCAAAAGTCGTAAAATAATTTGAGTAGCCATTTACTTTACATATAAAAAATTACAAATTTATAAAGATAAATTCTTCAGTGGTAGTTTTATACTAAGCCAGAAAAATGTGCTAAAATGGAAGGTGCTCTTAATTATTGCACTTCTCAATTATGTTCATTTTAATTTTTATTTTTTTTCCTCAGTTATGTTCATTTTTAAAGTTACAGGTAGAACTTGGGGAACAGGCAATGAAATTCCTTTTTTCTTTTTAACACTTCCACATCTGGAACTACCTAAGATAGATCAAAGAACAGACAGATGTAGATGATATTAAAAATAAAAACCACTAGGCAGTGCTCCAACCACCTTAGATTCAATGACTCATGTTAACCTTGTAACACTAGGAGGCAGGTAATATTATCCTCATTTTATAAAGAAAAACTACAAAGTCTAGTTAAATACCTTGTCATGTCACATGCAGCTAGTGAGGGGCACAGTGGGGTTACAAATTTGGGAATTCTGGCTCTAGTATCTTGTACCATCCTGCTTACATAAAATATCAAAATGTTTATTCATAGTCATTCAGCAAATATTTCTTGAGCTCTACTATGTGCCAGGCACTGTTTTAGGCAGTGGGTTTTGGCAAGAAACAAAATAAAACAGCTGCCCTATTAGAGCAAATGTGTAATGTGTGTGTGCATGCATGTATAAGCACAGGGGTTGGGAGAGGGTGTGCGGAAGCAAGTCGACTGGTGGTGGTTATATCCAAACAAATGGACAAATAATGTCTGCCAGTGATAATGATCAAAAATAAATACAAGGGGAGAAGTAGGGGGATCCATACTTCCCGTGTCTCTCAAAGAAAGAAGTGCAGAAGCCAGAGGACTTTGAACCCCAGAGCCTGGGAGGAAAAGAAACTGAATCTATCAGGAAGAAAATAGGAAAACTGGAGAAAAGATAGGTGGATGATTGCGAACTGGGGGAGATAAAAAGGGCTGTGTGGGCACGGAGGTGAGAGACCCCCTTCTGCAGAAAAACAAAGGAAACAGAAAAAGCGGCTAGGGAAGTGCAGGACCGTATCTGGACAGGAGAAAGACCTCAGACTGAGACTGAGAGGGATCCTATCTCTAACTGAGGGGCTTTCTTTGCACTGGGGTCGGCTACCTGTTCACGCACCTGGGTAGGTCAGGGGAGAAGTCCGCAGTTGGAGAAAGTGATTCCCTCCCTGGGGGGCTGCGCGATAGTACAAAGCCTGCCTGCGTCTGCCATCCCCGGGCTCAGTGGCTGGGCTGAGGACACAGGCCGCAGTAGGAGAAGGAGGCCCCCTCCCTGGAGTGCTGTGGGAAAAGACAAAGCCTGCCTGTGTCTGCCACCCCGGGGGGCTCCCCAGCAAGGTAGGTCGGCTGGCTGCGCAGTCTACAATAGGAGAAAGTGGCCACCTCCCTGGAGTGCTGTGGGAAAACACAAAGCCTGCCTGTGTCCGCCTGCGCCTGCGTTCGCCACCCCTGGCGGCAAGGACTGCGGTGCAGTCTGCAGTAGGAGAAGGCAGTCCTCCCTGAAGTGCAGAGGCACAGACATATCCAGCCAGGACCACATATCGGGCTGCATTGAGAGAAGCTTCCCCAGTGCCAGAGTGCACAGAACGGGACTTTGAGTCCTAGCCAAGCACAGGGTCAGGGGAGTTGGCAGAGAGAGAAGGACTGCCCCGTCTGCAGCCATGGCACAGTGAGGATGACTCAAACTGAGTCCACCGGGTCCAGCTCTGTGGAGAAGAGACTAGGGAATCATCATCTCCCCGCTGCCGCCACCACAACCACCACCAAGGCAGGGCCTCAGGGATCCCTCAAGGGGCCCACAGTGGAGGTGGGTCCAGACTACCCCAAACCATGCCCCTCCGCACTGGGTAACTAACTGCCTATCTACTGGAGAGGGACAGACCCTGCGGACAGCTCCTCCAAACAAGTGCAGCAGCATTGCCTGGGTTAACTCTAGGTCAATTCTGGATATATAGATATATTCTACCCACACCATTTCTCCTCCTTATCTCTTCCTTTCCCTAGGCTGGTTACTCTGGTTATTGGTCTAAACAGACATATTCAATCCATTGTCTTGATACATGTTCTACACCTCCTTCTTAACACTCCCTTCTCTCTCTCTGAAATAATCAAGCCATATAGTTTGTCTAGGTAACTTTATCTTTGTTTCATTTTCTCTGCCTCCTTTATTTTCCTTTCTCTCTCTCTGGATTAAGCCTTTTAGTCTCTCTGCCTCGTCAATGTTTATTTTTTCTCCCCCCCAACCCCCGCCTCCTGTCATTTCTCTCTTTGTATGTGCTCCTCCATCAGGACCGCCTCCACCCTCTTCATTACTTGTAGTCAGTATTTTGGGGTTTCTTGTTTTTAGTCTTTAGATTTTTGTTTCTGTTTGTGTTATTTGTTTGTGTGTTTGCATGTTTTTGTCTCCTGTTTGTCTATCTGTTCTCCTTTACAGGGCTAATCCAAAGAATAAATCAAAGCACACCTGGTGGGGGTTCCAAAATATCACTAAGAGTAGGGTAATAAAATAACCAAAGTGACAACAACAGAGAGCAATGTGATGAACAGGAAAAATATGTAGCCAAGAATCCTTTATCCAGCAAGCCTGTAATTCAGAATAGGAGAGATAAAGGTTTTCCCAAACAAACAAAAACTGAAGGGATTCATCACCACTAAACCAGCCCTACAAGAGATCCTAAGGGGAACTCTGCGAGTGAAATGTTGCAAGGACCACAAAGTACCAGAGACATCACTACAAGCATGAAACCTACAGACATCACAATGACTCTAAACCCATATCTTTCAATAGTAACACTGAATGCAAATGGACTAAATGCTCCAACCAAAAGACATAGGGTATAAGAATGGATAAAAAAACAAGACCCATCTATTTGCTGTCTACAAGAGACTCATTTTAGACATGAGAACACCTGCAGATTGAAAGTGAGGGGATGGAGAACTATCTGTCATGCTACTGGAAGTCAAAAGAAAGCTGGAGTAGCCATATTTACATCAAACAAACTCAACTTTAAATTAAAGGCTGTAACAAGAGATGAAGAAGGGCATTATATAATAATTACAGGGTCTATCCATCAGGAAAAGCTAACAATTATAAATGTCTATGCACCGAATTCGGCAACACCCAAAAATATAAAACAATTAATCACAAACATGAGCAATCTTACTGATAAGAATGTGGTAACTACAGGGGACGTTAATACTCTACTTACAACAATGGACAGATCATCTAGACAGAGAATCAATAAAGAAACAAGAACCCTGAATGATACATTGGACCGGATAGACTTGATAGATATATTTAAAACTCTGCATTCCAAAGCAACAGAATATACTTTCTTCTCGAGTGCACATGGAAATTCTCTAAGATAGATCACACACTGGGCCACAAAACAGCCTTTAATAAGTATAAAATAACTGAGATCATACCATGCACACTTTCAGATCACAATGCTATGAAGTTTGAAATCAACCACAGGAAAAGTCTGGAAAACCTCCAAAAGCATGGAGGTTAAAGAACATCCTACTAAAGAATGAATGGGTCAACCAAGCGATTAGAGAAGAAATTAAAAAATATATGGAAACAAAACGAAAATACAACAATTCAAACGCTTTGGGATGCAGCGAAGGCAGTCCTGAGAGGAAAATACATTGCAATCAAGAAACAAGAAAAATCCCAAATACAAAATTGAATAGCACACCTAAAGAAACTAGAAGCAGAACAGCAAAGACACCTCAAACCCAGCAGAAAAAGAGAAATAATAAAGATCAGAGCAGAAATAAACAATACAGAATCCAAAAAAACAGTAGATCAGATCAATGAAACCAAGAGTTGGTTTTTTGAAAAAATAAACAAAATTGATAAACCTCTAGCCAGCCTTCTCAAAAAGAAGAGAGAGGACCCAAATAGATAAAATCACAAATGAAAATGAAATTATTACAATCAATCCCTGAGAAATTTTCAGGGAATACTATGAAAAATTATATGCCAACACAAACTGGACAACCTGGAAGAAACGGACAAATTCCTAAGCACCCACACAGTTCCAAAACTCAAATGGGAAGAAATAGAAAATTTGAACAGGCCCATAAGTAGGGAAGATATTGAATCAGTTATCAAAAATCTCCCAAATGGGGCACCTGGATGGGGCTCAGTCAGTTGAGTGTCCGACTTTGGCTCAGGTCATGCTCTCACAGTCTGTGAGTTCGAGCCCCATGTCAGGCTCTGTGCTGACACCTCAAAGCCTGGAGCTTGCTTCGGATTTTGTGTCTCCCTCTCTCTCTGCCCCTCCCCCACTCATGCTCTGTCTCTCTCTCTGTCAAAAATAAATAAACATTAAAAAATAAAAATAAAAATCTCCCAACAAATAAAACTCCAGGACCAGATGGCTTCCCTGGGGAATTCTACCAGACATTTAAGCAGAGATAATACCTATCCTTCTCAAGCTGTTCCAAAAAATAGAAAGGGAAGGAAAACTTCCAGACTTATTCTATGAAGCCACCATTACTTTGATTTCCAAACCAGAGAGACCCAGCAAAAAACGAGAACTACAGGCCAACATCCCTGATGAATATGGATGCAAAAATTCTCATCAAGATACTAGCAAATCGAATCCAACAGCATATAAAAAGAATTATTCTCCATGATCTAGTGGGATTCATTCCTGGGTTGCAGGGCTGGTTCAGTATTTGCAAATCAATCAATGTGATACATCATATTAATAAAAGATAAGAACCATATGATCCTGTCACTAGATGTAGAAAAAGCATTTGACAAAATACAGCATCCTTTCTTAATAAAAGCCCTCCAGAAAGTTGGGATACAAGGAACATACTTAAACATCATAAAAGTCACTTATGAAAAGCCCACAGTTAATATCATCCTCAATGCGGAAAAAACTGAGAGCTTTCCGCCTGAGATCAGCAACACAACAGGGATGTCCACTCTCACCACTGTCGTTTAACATAGAATTGGAAGTCATAGCATCAGCAATCAGACAACATAAGGAAATCAAAGGCATCAAAATTGGCAAAGATGAAGTCAAACTTTCACTTTTCACAGACGACATGATACTCTACATGGAAAACCTCACAGACTCCAAAAGTCTGCTGGAACTGATACATGAATTCAGCAAAGTCACAGGGTACAAAATCAATGTACAGAAATTGGTTGCATTTTTATACACCAATAATGAAGCAACAGAAAGAGAAATAAAGAAACTGATCCCATTCACAGTTGCACCCAGAACCACCTAACCAAAGAGGTAAAAGATCTGTATGCTGTCAACTATAGGAAGCTTATGAAGGAAGTTGAAGAAGATACAAAGAAATGGAAAAACATTCCATGCTCATGGATTTGAAGAATAAATATTGTTAAAACGTCAATACAACCCAAAACAATCTACACATTCAAGGCAATTCCAATCAAAACTGCACTGGCATTCTTCTCAAAACTAGAACAAACAATTCTAAAATTTGTATGGAACCACAAAAGACCCCGAATAGCCAAGGTAATACTGAAGAAGAAAACCAAAGTGGGAGGCATCACAATCCCAGACTTTTAGCCTCTACTACAAAGCTGTAATCATCAAGACAGCATGGTATAGGCACAAAAACAGACACATAGACCAATGGACTAGAAAAGAGACTCCAGAATTGGACCCACAAAAGTATGGCCAACTAATCTTTGACAAAGCAGGAAAGAATATCCAATGGAAAAAAGACAGTCTCTTTAACAAATGGTGCTGGGAGAACTGGACAGCAACATGCAGGAGAATAAAACTAGACCACTTTCTTACACCATTCACAAAAATAAACTCAAAATGGATGAAGGACCTGAATGTAAGACAGGAAACCATCAACCCCTAGAGGAGAAAGCAGGAAAAAACCTCTCTGACCTCAGCCACAGCAATTTCTTACTCGACACATCTCCAAAGGCAAGGGAATTAAAAGCAAACATGAACTATTGGGACTTCATCAAGATAAAAATCTTCTCCAATGCAAAGGAAACAATCAACAAAACTAAAAGGCAACTGACAGAATGGGAAAAGATATTTGCAAATGGCATATCGGATAAAGGGCTAGTATCCAAAATCTATAAAGAACTCACCAAACTCCACACCCGAAAAACAAATAATCTAGTGAAGAAATGGGCAGAAGACAAGAATAGACATTTTTCTAAAGAAGACATCCAGACGGCCAACAGGCACATGCAAAGATGCTCAATGTTATTCCTCATCAGGGAAATACAAATCAAAACCACACTGAGATACCACCTCGTGCCTGTCAGAGTGACTAAAATGAACAAATCAGGAGACTATTGATGCTGGAGAGGATGTGGGGAAATGGGAACCTTCTTGCACTGTTGGTGGGAATGCAAACTAATGCAGCCGCTCTGGAAGACAGTGTGGAAGTTTCTCAAAAAATTACAAATAGATCTACCCTATGACCAGCAATAGCACTGCTAGGAATTTACCCAAGGGATACAGGAGTGGTAATGCGCAGGGGCACTTGTACTGCAATGTTTATAGCAGCACTTTCAACGGTAGCCAAACTATGGAAAGAGCCTAAATGTCCATCAACTGATGAATGGGATAAAGAAATTGTGGTTTATGTATACAATGGAATACTACTTGGCAATGACAAAGAATAAAATCTGGCCATTTGTAGCAACGGGGATGGAACTGGAGAGTATTATGGTAAGTGAAGTAAGTCAGGCAGAGAAAGAAAGGTATCATATGTTTTCACTCCTACGTGGATCCTGAGAAACTTAACAGAAGTCAATGGGGGAGGTGAAGGGGGGGAAAACGTTACAGAGAGGGAAGGAGGCAAACCATAATAGACTCTTACATACTGAGAACAAACTGAGGGTTGATGGGAGGTGGGGGAGAGGGGAAATGGGTGATGGGCATTGAGTAGGGCACCTGTTGGGATGAGCGCTGGATGTTGTATGGAAACCAATTTCACAATAAATTATATTTAATATAAAAAATAAAAATAAAAATTCTCCCTGTTCGTGTTCAAAATAAAAAAATAGTAAGTATAAGGAATACTTACTTAGTCATGGAAGGTCTTGGAACAGAGAAATGAATAAAGTGAGGAATAAGCCATATGGGTATCTCAGAGTAGAGTCTTCCAGGCAAAGGGAACAGGTACAAAGGCCCTGAGCAGATAGCACAGAGGGAAAGGAGCTTGAAAGGAGTAATCAAGAGAGCATGGGGTAGGCATGTCCAGGACAGAATTATGTAGAGTCTTGTAAACTATGGTAAAGGCTTAGGGTTTTCTCTTGAAGACAGAAAATTTAGAGGATTTGGAGCAGAGTAATGAGATGATTTATTATTTTAAGGGGCTACTAGGTAGATATTGGATTATATAAAAATTCTGGCTTCTTTCTGGAGAGGGAGGCAACAGAGGAAGCAGGGAGACCATTAGTGTATATATATAATGCAAGAAATTAAGTGCTCTGGACCACTAAGTAGTGATTGAATAGTGAGAAGTGGCCAAATTCAGGACAGCAGAATCAACAGGATTTCCTCAAGGTTTGGATGTGGTGTATAAGAGAAAAACAAGGGGCGCCTGGGTGGCGCAGTCGGTTAAGCGTCCGACTTCAGCCAGGTCACGATCTCTTGGTCGGTGAGTTCGAGCCCCGCGTCAGGCTCTGGGCTGATGGCTCAGAGCCTGGAGCCTGTTTCCGATTCTGTGTCTCCCTCTCTCTCTGCCCCTCCCCCGTTCATGCTCTGTCTCTCTCTGTCCCAAAAATAAATAAACGTTGAAAAAAAAAAATTAAAAAAAAAAAAAAAAAAAAAAAAGAAAAGGGAGCACAAGGGGCGCCTGGGTGGCTCAGTCAGTTGAGCGTCTGAATTTGGCTCAGGTCATGACTTCATGGTTCCTGAGTTCGAGCCCTGCATCAGGCTCTGTGCTGACAGTTCAAAGCCTGGAGCCTGTTTCAGATTCTGTGTCTCCCTCTCTCTCTGTTCTTCCCCTGCTTGTACTCTCTCTCTCTCTTAAAAATAAATCAGCATTAAAAAAAAATTAAAAAAAATAAAAGAAACGGGAGCACAAATTGTTCATATAACAGAAGGGAAAGCAGAATATGTAGATGAAGCAGTAAGTACATTGGCAGATTTAATAATGGGAATATAAGGCTCTCAATAAGTTGAGAATAAGGAAGAGAGAGATTTGGAGATCTTAAGAGAGAAAGAGCATGAAATATTATTCTATGAAAGTCAGAGTGTAGGGTGGATTGACAAGTGAAGTGTAGCAGGACTGATGTGCAATATTGAGAGTCCACTTGAGGTTTGTTGTCAAATTTAAAATGAGACCAGTCAGTATGGTTGTGCATTTTGTTCCAGCTGCTGCTTCTTAGGTATAGGTATATAGCAAAAGAAGAGATAATTTTAAGGTCACAACTTTGTTAAAAGGGGACAGAGGGAAAAGCAATAGAGAACTAAAAGTTAAATCAAAAGAATGGTTATAATAATAAGGCCATGGAATTTGTGTCAGGTAAAGAGGGAAATGAGGACAAGAGAGAGCGGATGGACTAAAGATTGCCTTAGGTGGAGTATTGATAGTGGGGGAAGAAGAGTGGTAGGGGTAGAATTGTCTAGAAAGATAGGAGTTGGTGAGAGCAGGATGCTTGAAACTGAAAATCTGGTGCAGGTACTGGCAAAGACAAGGTATGCTGTGACTAGAATAGTGGATAAGGGAAAGGTCGCTTAAGATCAAGAATTTAAGGAGGCTGGGGGCACCTGGGTGGCTCAGTCAATTGGGTGTCCAACTCTTGGCTTCAGCTCAGGTCATGATTTCACAGTTCATGAGTTCGAGCCCTGTGTCAGGTTCTACGCTGACAGGGCAGGGCCTGCTTAGAATTCTCTCTCTCCCTCTCTCTGCCCCTCTCCTGTTCACTCTATCCATATAAATAAACTTTAAAAATATTAAAAAAAAAAAAAAAAAGAATTCAAGGAGGCTGGATGGATTATCAATATGGATGTTGGTGTCACCAGAGTTGATGACAGAAGTAGTAACAGAGGAAAAAGTAACAGGTATTAAACACTTCAACAGTCATGCAACATGACTATATTGTATTTTATGTGACCACAAAAAGAGGAACAGGGATCAATAAAGTTTTACAGCACATACATCAAAGAAGCTGGGGCAGGGGAGGGTTTCTGTTAAAGACAAAGAAGGAAAATGGCCTGAAACCGTAATGAGGAACAAAAGAGACATATTATATCATCTCTAGGTCCAACAATGTGGGATATGGGAGAAAAAAGAGCCACCATTTAAGAAATCATATTCTGGTTATAGCAAAGTTAAGAAAAGTTCACAGAAAACTGAGAATATAAGATTTTGCTAATGACATACCTTGAGTTCAAGAGGGTACAATGTAATGTTTGGATAACTGGAGATGAGTGAGAGATAGTGTCAGAATTAGGGGATGTATAGAATTGTATAGAGATAAGAGTCTTAGGAGGCTTGGTCTTCTTGTAGTAAGATAAACAGCACTGTAGCAATGATAGTATTAGTGCTGTGGGATCTCCCATTACAGTTGTCCTCAAACTTTTTTGTTCAACCCATCTCACATATTTTTAAAGCAAAATCTAAAATTTTTCATTGTAAGTCTAAATATTTGCGAATAATGCAACTTCTAAGAATACACTGAAATATAAAACTATGATTATTATATCACACTTTCAATTTAGATAGGATTTATTTTTTTAAGATTTTATTTTATTTTATTTTATTTATTTTTTTAAAGATTTTATTTTATTATTTTTTTAATTTTTTTTTTTTAATTTTTTTTTTCAACGTTTATTTATTTTTGGGACAGAGAGAGACAGAGCATCAACGGGGGAGGGGCAGAGAGAGAGGGAGACACAGAATCGGAAACAGGCTCCAGGCTCTGAGCCATCAGCCCAGAGCCTGACGCGGGGCTCGAACTCACGGACCACGAGATCGTGACCTGGCTGAAGTCGGACGCTTAACCGACTGCGCCACCCAGGTGCCCCAAAGATTTTATTTTAAAGTAATCTCTAAGGGGCCAAGATGGCAGAACAGCACAGAAGTTTTTTTTCCATCTCTCATCCCTGAAATGCAGCCAGATCAACACTAAACCATCTTGTACACGTAGGAAACTGATTTGAGGATTAACACAACAATTGTACAACCTAAACCACAGAACTCGGCAAGCACACAGCAGCACGGAGAGGTGATCTCGGGGAGAGAGAAGCCGCAGAGGTCAGGGAGCTGTTTTTGCTTGTGGAGAAAAGACAGAGACAGGGAGAGAGTACAGGAAAAACACCCCCCACCCTGAAAGCAGCTGGAGAGTAACTGGAAGAGTGGAAACAGCCACAAGGCACTGAACAAAAAAAGGAAGAAAGCAGAAAGAAGAAGGTTTAAATTCCACTAAGACTCTATAAACAGGGGGAGCACTGAGTCTGAACTCTGCAGCTCAAAACCTGGCAGTGGTATGGTGGGAAGGGCAAATCCCCAGGAACAGAGAGCGAGGTCCAAGGGGTCCTCGGGCCACATAAAGAGTGGCAGTTCCCCTCTGGGAGAACATCCGGTAGATGCTGTAGGCAAAGGTCCCAGTGGACCCTGGGGAACAACCACATCTGCTGGTGTTGGAAGAAGGATGTTAAGGGGGAAGTCCGGTACCAAATGTATGTTGTGATTTGCCATAATCCCTGAAATGCTGCTGCTACATGATCACAAGAAATTTTTCTGGGGCAAGCTGGCACCCAGCCACAGTCTCTGGGCATTGGCAGCAGCACAGTCTCACGAATGAAACTGGGGGCAGGCCTGCACCCAGTCATTGCTCAGTAAGACCCTCCCCCAGAGGGTCTGAGAGGGAGGTCAAAGCTGCAGTCCCTCAGAAGTGAGGGGGGGTTGAGAAACACAGCCCCACTTATGATAAAACTTAGGAGGAGATGCCTCCTGGCAGCCTGATGGCATGGTCACGGACACTGTAGAAGCAAGGAATGTATGGAAACTGGAGGCAAAGGAAGGATGCTTGATTACCGGTAGGGGAGAGCACAGAGTTCTGATACTAGAGACTGGGTAGCTGGGTGATGCCATTTTCAGCCCTCCCATGCATGCACATACATGCCTACATCTTCCCTAAAAATCCACCCCAGTAAGCTAAGCAGCGCCATCTGGTAGAGAACAGAGCCATTACACTAAGTCCCGCCCAACTAGGCCAACCTCACTCTTGAAGAACACAAGTCTCTCCTTCTGCTTAGTTTACAGACTATTCAGTGCTTCATAGTTTGACTTCTAGGGGAAACAGGATGTAATTTCAATCGTATTTCATTATATTTCTGGTCCATCTATTCAATTTTTTTTCTTTTTTTCTTATTCTTTAACACAGAAAGAGAAAAAATTTAATTTCCATTTTTATTTAAAAGATTTTTCTTAAATTTTTTCTACTATATTTTTTACTTTTTTGTAAATTTTTTACATTCTATTTTACTTTCATCACTTCATTTTATTCTAGTTTACTGTTTTCCTTTTTTAAAATTTTCAAACATTTTCCATTTTCCTTTTCTTTCCCTTTTTTCTCTGTCAAGCTTCTTTCACAACCAGACCAAAACACACCTAGGATCTAGCATCATTTATTTGATTTTTTTGTGCTGTTTTTTATTAATTTTGTTTTTACTTTATTAATTCCTTTTTTTCCTTCAAAATGACAAAATGAAGGAATTCACCCCAAAAGGAAGAACAGAAAGAAATGACAGCCAGAGACTAAATCAACACAGATACAAGCAAGATGTCTGAACCAGAATTTAGAATCATGATAATAAGAATACTAGCTGGTGTTGAAAATAGCATAGAATCCCATTCTGTGGAGTTAAAACAAGTCAAAGTCAGGATGAAATAAAAAATGCTGTAACTGAGCTGCATTTTTATTTTTTATTTATTTATTTTTTTCAATGTTTATTTATTTTTGGGACAGAAAGAGACAGAGCATGAACGGGGGAGGGGCAGAGAGAGAGGGAGACAACAGAATCACAAACAGGCTCCAGGCTCTGAGCCATCAGCCCAGAGCCTGACGCGGGGCTCGAACTCACGGACCGCAAGATCGTGACCTGGCTGAAGTCGGACGCTTAACCGACTGCGCCACCCAGGCGCCCCTGAGCTGCATTTTTAAATGGATGCCATGGTGGCAAGGATGGAGGAAGTAGAGAAGCAAGTCAGTGATACAGAGGACAAACTTATAGAGAATAATGAAACAGAAAAAAGGAGGGAGACTAAGGCAAAATAGCATGATATAAGAATTAGAGAACTCAATGACTCATTAAAAAGGAATAACGTCAAAATCACAGGGGTTCCAGAAGATGAAGAGAGAAAGGGGTAAAAGGGTTATGTGAGCACATGATAGCAGAAAATTTTCCTAACCTGGGGAAACACAAGACATCAAAATCCAGGAAGCACAGAGAATTCCCATTAGATTCAACAAAAACTGGCCATCAACAAGGCATATCATAGTCAAATTCACAAAATACTCAGGCAAGGAAAGAATAATGAAAGCAGCAAGGGAAACAAAGTCCTTAACCTACAAGGAAGACAGATCAGGTTCAGAGCAGACCTATCCACAGAACCTTAGCAGGCAGAAAGGAGTGGCAGGATATATTCAATGTGCTGATTCAGAAAAAATATGCAGCCAAGAATTCTTTACCCAGTAAGGCTGTCATTCAGAATAGAAGGAGAGATTAAAAGTTTCCCAGACCAAAACCAAAGGAGTTCATGACCACTAAACCAGCCCTGCAAGAAATTTTAAGGGGGACTCTCTGAGGGGAGAAGAGATGAAACAAAACAAAACAAAACAAAAACCAAAAGCCCAAAAGCAACAAAAACTAGAAAGACCAGAGAACACCACTAGAAACTCCCAACTCTACAGACAACATAACGGTAATGAATTCATATCTTTTAGTCCCCACTCTAAACGTCAATGGATTAAATGCTCCAATCAAAAGACACAGGGTAACAGAATGGATAAGAAAACAAGATCCATCTATATGCTGTTTACAAAAGACCCACTTTAGACCTAAAGACACCTTCAGATTGAAAGTAAGGGGATGGAGAACCACCTATCATGCTAATGGTCATCAAAAGAAAGCTGGAGTAGCCATACTTATATCAGACAATCTACATTTTAAAATAAAGACTGTAACAGAGAGATGAAGAAAGGCATTATATCACAATTAAGGGGTCTATCCACCAAGAAGGTCTAACAATTGTAAACATTTATGCTCCAAACATGAAAGCACCCAAATATATAAATAAATTAATTACAAACATAAAGAAACTCATTGATAGTAATACCATAATAGTAGGGAACTTTAACACCTTACTTACAGCAATGGACAGATCATCTAAACAGAAAATCAATAAGGAAACAATGGCTTTGAATGACATACTGCACTGGATGGACTTTACAGACATATTCAGAACATTTCATCCTAAAGCAGCAGAATACACATCTTCTCGAGTTCACATGGAACATTCTCCAGAATAGATGACATACTGGGTCACAAATCAGCTCTCAACAAATACAAAAATTTCAAGATCATACCGTGCTTATTTTCAGACCACAACACTACAAAACTCAAAATCGACCACAAGAAAAAATTTGGAAAGATAACAAATACTTGGACACTAAAGAACATCCTACTAAAGAATGAAGGGCTAACCAAGAAGTTAAAGAGGAAATTAAAAAGTACATGGAAGCCAATGAAAATGATAACACCACAGCCTAAAAACTCTGGGACACAGCAAAGGTGGTCATAAGAGGAAAGTATATAGCAATCCATGCTTCCTAAAGAAGAAAGAAAGGTCTCAGATACACAACCTAAACTTACACCTTAAGGAAGTATAAGAACAGGAAATAAAACCCAAAACCAGCAGCGGACAGGAAATAATAAAGATTACAGCAGAAATCAATGCTATTCAAACAAACAAAAAAATCCAGTACAACAGATCAATGAAACCAGGAACTAGTTCTTTGAAAGAATTAACAAAATTGATAAACCCCTAGCCAGTCTGATCAAAAAAGAAAGGACCCAAATAAATAAAATCAAGAATGAAAGAAGAGAGATCATAACCAACACAGCAGAAATACAAACAATATTAAGAGAATATTATGAGCAATTATATGCCAATATTTTGGGTAATCTGGAAGAAATGGACAAATTCCTGGAAATATATAAACTCCCAAAACTGAAACAGGAAGAAATAGAAAATTTGAACAGACCCATAACCAGTAAAGAAGTCAAATTAGTAATAAAAAATCTCCCAGAAAACAAGAGTCCAGGGCCAGATGGCTTTCCAGGGGAATTCTACCAAACATTTAAAGGAGAGTTGGCATCTATTCTCTTGAAGCTGTTCCAAAAAGAAATGGAAGGAAAATTTCCAAACTCTTTCTAGGAAGCCAGCATTACCTTGATTCCAAAACAAGACAAAGACCCCACTAAAAAAGAGAACTATAGACCAATTTCCCTGATTAACATGGATGCAAAAATCCTCAACAAGATAGTAGCCAACAGGATCCAACAACACATTAAAAGAATTATTCACCACGATTAATGGGTTTATACCTGGGATGCACGGCTGGTTCAATATCCATAAAACAATCAATTTGATACATCACATCAATAGAAGAAAGGACAAGAACCACATGATCCTCTCAATAGATGCAGAGAAAGAAAGCATTTGAGAAAATACAGCACCCTTTCTTGATAAAAATCCTCAAGAAAGTAGGGATAGAAGGATCATACCTCAAGATCATAAAAGCCATATATGAAAGACCCACCTCTAATATCATCCTCAATGGGGAAAAACTGAGAGCTTTCCCCCTAAGGTCAGGAACATGACAGGGATGTCCACTATCACCACTGTTATTCAACATAGTACTTGAAGTCTTAGCCTCGGCAATCAGACAACACAAAGGAATAAAAGGTATCCAAATCAGCCAGGAGGAAGTCAAACTTTCACTCTTCACAGATGACATGATACTCTATATGGAAAACCCAAAAGATTCCACCAAAACCCTGCTAGATTGATCCATGAATTCAGGAAAGTTGCAGGATATAAAATCAATACACAGAAATCGGTTGCATTCCTACACACCAACAATGAAGCAACAGAAAGAGAAATCAAGGAATCGATCCCGTTTACAATTGCACCAAAAACCATAAAATACCTAGGAATAAACTTAACCAAAGAGGTGAAAAATTTATACTAAAAACTATAGAAAGTTTATGAAAGAAACTGAAGACACAAAAGAATGTAAAAATATTCCACGCTCCTGGATAAGAAGAACAAACATTGTTAAAATGTTGATACTACCAAAAGCAATCTACATATTCAACATGATCCCTATGAAAGTAATACGAACATTCTTCACAGAGCTAAAACAAACAATCCTGAAATTTGTATGGAACCAGAAAACACCCCGAATAGCCAAAGAAATCTTGAAAAAGAAAACCAAAGCAGGAGGCATCACAATCCCGGACTTCAAGTGATGTTACAAAGCTGTCATCATCATGACAGTACGGTACTGGCACAAAAACAGACACTCAGATCAATGGAACAGAATCCAGAATCTAGAAATAGAACCACAAATGAACACTGAATCTTTCTCCTTGAACTTGTATTTCCATTCCACTTCATTCAGAGAATTTATCCTAATATAACATAGTGTGATGGCCTAAAGTGTTTTAATGATCATTCTATATTACTTTACAACAGGAAAAATTCTCAAATATTCAGATGCTATAATTCTTTTCTTTAAAAAAAAAAAAATTAATGTTTATTTTTTTGAAGGAGAGAGAGACAGAGTGTGAGGCAGGGAGGGGCAGACACAGATTCTGAAATGGGCTCCACGCTCTGAGCTGTCAGCACAGAGCCCAACATGGGGCTTGAACTCACAAACCACAAAATTGTGACCTGAGCCAAAGTTGGACACTTAACCAACTAAGCCACCCAGGCACCTCTAATACCTTTCTCTTTTAATAGCTGTTAATAGTACCCAAGAATCAGGAAAACAACAACAAATAAACAACAAATAAGAAATGAACTCAGTGTTCATCCCCAAAGGGAATAAGTAAACCATTGAAGATGATACAACTGATAATAGAGCAAAGTTAAAACTTAACACTTGGATTCTCTTACTTTCAACCCACTGCACTTTTCACTAGACCATCCTGCCTCTACACTAAATAATAATGAAACATGAAACTGTTAATGAGAGAGCTTAGGAGCTCAAGCTCTTGAAGAATGAGGGTAAAAACACAAATGTACATTGGCCTTCAGTTTTCCTACCTTAATTTCTTTAACTTCATTTGAAAGAGTTTGAGGTGTACTGGGAAGAGAACAATTTGAAGCATTTCTTTTTGATTTCTGAGGTATTGTTATATGAAACCTTGGAGTTGCAAGCACGATTTTACATGTATCATTCATGGAACCCAGAAGATCAGTCTCTCTGGACATGGAGTTCTCATTTCCTTCCTTAATTTCCTGTTGTGAAGTCCTTTTTGTTGCCACTTTACTATCAGAAACCATTAACTGATCATCATTTTTAACAGGAACACAGTTAGTATTTAGAGTCTCAACAGTAGTATTTTGGGATTTTTCAATGATAGAATCAACACCTTCTAAAACAAAGGTGTCCTTTTTAGACTTAGTGGTTACAAATGTATTCTCCTTTGAGTGAAGAATTTGTTTATCCAACTGAGTTCTAGGTAATGTCTTGTTTGAGAATCCTGCAGCTGAAACATTTTCATGTTCTTGGTTCAGAAATGGACTCTCTGCAAAAAAAATACAAAGCCAAACAAAATTTAGAGAAGAATCAAATGAAATTAAAAGAGAGAAATAGAATAATATAAAACCGTTTATATACGAAAGAAGTCTTCAGGTTAGGAATGCTCCACCCTTCTGCCCAGTGTTTCTCTGAAATGGACTGCCTACGCCGGAGAATAATTATCCAGAACATTTAACTATACATTGAACAAAACAAAAAGCACTTTACCATAAGTTAAATTATGCAGAGGTGCTTTCTTTTCCTGCTGACATTGAATCTTTTGCTTTATCGGAACGAAAGTACTATTTGATGATTCTAGAGGAACTTCTTGCACTGAGGTTGAGTTTTTTTTTTTTTAAAGAAAGAGGAAATTGAATTATATTAGTCATTGAGAAGAAAAAAAAGCCTTCTTAAAGTCTTAAAGAGTTACATTCAATAATGATCAGATCAATATAGTACACTTCTGTAACACAGGAGTTCCATTTCTCATTTTATTTTTTCATGCCTTCATCCCATTCTATCTACATTACACCAAGAAAGAACTTTTTCTAAACTCTACATGTTATAACTTGCCAGCTCTAGACAAAAGTATATTACTGGACTTAGAAGCTTAGAGATCTGGAATACAATTCTGGTGCTGCAACAAATCAGATAGGTATATCTTAAGATTATATATGAAGTACCATCCAGTCTTGAAAATTCTGATTCTGCTTCTGGTTGCTGTAAATTTCTAAAATGCTGAAAGAACAGCTGAAGAGTTGTGGCTTATATGTTAAAAGTTGAAATGTTGTGACTCAATAGCAGACACAACCATAATTTATACCCCTCTGACATCTCTTTAGTAAGCCTTCAAAGGCAAAAATCTGGTAGGCTTATCAACTAGACAAGTAGGGACTAATAGTATTGCTTACATTTTATTCTACTTTGCATCCTAGATGGTTTAAGTTTTATTTCTTGATGGTTGAGTTTCTTTTACATAAAGAGGGGAAGGTAATAGACTTAAAACTGGAGGAAAAAATCAATTATTTTATTTTATATGTTTAACTTCAAATATTATAATTGAAAAAAATTGGTGGTGACTTTGCTTAAGTATGTAGCTTTAGTCTTAGAAGTCTTAATACGAAGATTTTTATCATAATGATGTGTGTCATAAAAGGATAAGTTTCTATTTCTTTAGCTCATTCTATTAGAAATGGCAAGGCAATGTAGTAAAGACAAACAGGTAATTCAATCAGATATAACATGCTATAGAATCTGGGTCATTTATTTTAGAGTACAAAGTCCATGTAGACTATCTAAAAAGTCTCTGAAATTACATACGAAATTTGTGTTTGTATATATGTGCATTTTCTGGGGAAAGAGTCATCAGATTTTCAAAGCAGTGAGTTGTTTCTTCCTCTCTAGTTCCACTTGACAAATAAAATATGTTTTAATGTGCATTATTTCATTTGCTACTCCCTTTTCTCCAAGACTATATGAATCAGATTTTGTGTATTCCCCTACCTCTATCTTAAGCTCCCTTAGAAAACTCTTTTTGTGTTAAAATATAACACTGTCTTTGAAATGCAACAGTATATCCACAATCTATTGTGCAGTAAAGAGCATGGGCTTTCAAATAGACACCTGTATTAATTCTTAGCCCATCGCTTATCATATGTCATACATAGAGCAGACATAACCTTTTTGTAAGCCCCATTTCCTAGACTATTAAATGAGCATCTACCCATAGTGTTTGCTGAAAGGATTATATGAGATAAATCCATATAAAACATATTTATCAATTACTGTAACTCATTAAAAATCTCAACTTCAAATGTCTCAGATTCTGACCACTTCCTATCTTTCCAGATTATTCTCTCAAATCCAACGACTATCCTAACAACACCCTACACTTCTTTATACTTCCTCATTTCCTTCAGGTCCTCTTTTCTCTATATAACTAACTT
The DNA here is from genome assembly GCF_016509475.1 of Prionailurus bengalensis. NCBI lineage: Eukaryota > Metazoa > Chordata > Mammalia > Carnivora > Felidae > Prionailurus > Prionailurus bengalensis. The sequence goes on from NC_057355.1 coordinate 94,213,106, forward strand.
AAATTTCATGGTGCCCTTACATACCACCTTTGTCCTCTTCACCCTATCTGATAAAATTACAATCCTGATAAAATCCAACTCTCTGCCTGCTCCTGAGCAGCATCTGTGCAGCTAAATAGGGCTGGAGGAAAACTCATAACCGTATTTATTGCTCTCATTTAAATTCATGCTCACAAGTTTCAAGCAGGTCCTTAATGTTACCCAAGAAATCAAATTTAGGCCTAGACTCTTCCATTCTCCTGCATTATTCAAACCTCCACCTCCTCAAACTTTAATACCTGCTTCCCATGCTTACTCTCAGCTGATGACTTTACTGTGTACTTCAGATTATTTCTCCATACAACACTGCCTATCTTCTTGTTTGATTTATGGTCTGTTTATGTTTCTTGCTAAGGCCAAAATCTCCACTTTTAGATTCAGTTCCCTTTCAACTACTCAAGGGTATCATACTACCAATTTTAGTTTTTCCTTCCCTACTGGATCATTTCCAATAGCATACAAAAATGTTCTTTCATCATACATTAAAAACAATATTTTAAAACCACACTGCCCATATTTCTCTGCTCTCTTCTAAGAGTTATCTATATTCACCACTGTCAATTTCTCTCCCTCACATTCTCTCTTGAACCCTCTTGAATCATGTTTTTGCTCCTATCACTTCACCAAACTCCCCTTATTAAAGCCACCAATGACCCTCATGTTGCTAAATCCAGCATTCAAATCTCAGTCTTTATCTTACTTCACTCATTAGCAGCATTAGATACAGCCAAAGACTCCTTCCTTCAAGCATTTTGTTCCTTTGGCTTCCAAAGTATCACTCTTGGTTTTTCTTCTTCCTCATCTTCTTCTCGTGGTCTTCACTACTATCTTTTATTTGAAATTCCAAATTTTGGGGTGCTCCAGGATTCATCACTGAATGTTTCTCTTTTTACACTTACTCCTTGATGATCTCCTTTAATCTCTTTAAATACCATTTAGGTGCTAATAATTCCCAAGTGTATTTTTCTCACCTGAACCACTTCTCTAAATTCCAACGAATTTTTTCAAAAGTGTTAATTCACATCTACACTTCAATTTTTAATAGATATAGCAAAATTAACATACCAAAAATGTAATTACAGAGCACCCTGCCCTGTCTATTCCATTTCAGTTAAGCCACTCTATCCTTCCAGTTACTCGGGCAAAAAACAAACAAACAAACAAACAAACAAACAAAAAACCAAAAAACCAAAAAACAACCCAGAACCAACCAAACAACAAGAAAACACCCTACAGCCACCCTTTATATCTTTTATGTTCCACATCCTATGAGCTCTTCCTTCAAAATACACCCAGAATCCAAGCACGTATTATCTTCACTGCTACCACCTACACCAAACTAACACCATCTCTCACCTAGATTACTACAGTAACTATTTCAAATTGACAGTGAGTGATATTTTTAAAATGAATCAAATCTTGTCACTTATCAGCTTGGAACCCTCCACTGATTTCTTACTTTGCTCACGTAATAGCCCAAACTCTTACATTCATCTATAACACTCTACATTATCTGACCCTTAATTAGCCCCCCTTCCCCACCTCTATGCACTCACTCTATGATTTACTAATCTCATAACTGGTCCTTGAATTTGAGGAATGCTCCTATTTCAGGGCATTTGTACCAGCTGTTACTTTGTCTGGATCATCCTTCCCAATTCCTCCAAGATATCCATCTGTATCTATCTATCACCTACTTCAATGTTTTGGTTCAAATGTCATCTTCTCATTGAACCATACCCTGATCACCACATGGAAAATTACAACCTACTCCAACTGTCCCCATCATCCTTGCTCTGCTTTTTCTTCCATAGCACTTCTCTTCTATTGTACCATAAAAACTACTAATTTAAATTTGTCTCTCCCACAACCTGAATGTGAACGTGTTAGGGCTGGGATTTTTGTCCACTTTGTTCACTCTTATATCCTGAGTACCCACAACAGTATAAGACATAATAAAAATAACACATTATAGCTTTTCAACCAACACATAATAAAACTAACCTCTTGGTGAAATGTTATCTGATTGGAGTGATTTGTTGTTTTCCTTTTCTTCACAGACGCAGGTATTCTGCAATACTCTTTTCTCATCTCCTTTGGGAGTGAAAATTTTCTTTTCACTTTTCAGTGGTTCCAACAAACTACTGTTGCCTGACGCTTGTTCTTGCTTGTCACGCAGTACTTTTTCTTTCATTCTTTGAAATATTTTTCCTGGTGATTCATAGTTTGCTTTATTTTTTAATCTATCCTTGTTGGGCTTTATAACACTGATATCAAGAGAGCTGTTAGAGGAGGTAGTCTCTGCTAGCATGGTAGAATGAAATATTTTTTTATTATTAAAATTTGTCATTTCTAGGAAATGAGTTTTTTCATGGTCATTCAATTTTAAAGAGGGGTTCTGATATTTTGCCAAATCTTTTACAGGAGTAAGTGTGCCTGCAGGAATGCTGTCAAAAAAGACTGCATGCATAGGCATATTTCTTCTTTGAGAAGATGTCTCTGAAGACAAATGAATTCCTGGATGTTTCAAAGGTGTTGCAATCATCTTGATAAACAGTAGCAACAAGTTTTCTCTAACAGATAATTCACTTAACCACAATTTTCAGGATAGGAGACTTTCAGCAGGGGCCCAGAGGAACCTGTAGTTCAATGTGAAATCAACCTTTATCATGCTTTGATGCAAAAAAGATTATTTGCTTTCCATAATAATATTATACTAAGGCTTAAGTGGTTCATAACAACACTGCATAATCTATAGCTCACAAATCTAAGGTTTCATATTTTTGTTAAAAGACTCATTTTATTATTATTTTAGATGAGCAGTTTGGTCTTTAAATTTACTTCTCTAAAAAAAGCAGCATTCATCAAATCATCTACTTAAGAACACTAAGAATTGAATATTGAATACCTGGTTTTTAAATATACTTGAACCTCAAGTCCTGGAGATTCCAATCTAATATTTGCATCAAAAAGCATTAAATTACATCTGCATATGGTACTATATTAGACTATAAAGGATTAAATTTCACAAACATAACTTTTCCCTTTAGGCACTTAAATTTAAGGCAGCAACTATGATGATATGTCTTAATGAAAGCTGAAAAATTCATTCAATTTTTTAGTTAAATCATCCCCAAACTTGATTTTGTTATGCTGCAGAACATTTTAACTACGAGGTTTTAGTTGAAATACCCTCAAATCAAAAGTAAATTATACTCATTATTTTTAAAAGTTAATTCTATTTACAATTTTTAGAGGCAATCATGTACTTGAGCATACATGGTCTTAGACTTGTTTTAGTTTGCTTTTATAAACACATTTTATTTCCCACACCTAGAAATTAAGATTCTAGGTGATGAACCATACAGTTGCATTCTGTAATACTTAGTAAATAAAACATTTCCACGCAAGGTGCTTGGAACTTACTAATTTCACCTTACTGCATCTCCTATTGCTGAATTTACAACTATTCTAACCAGCCTTTGACATCATATAAACATAAAAAGCCTACCACAGAAAATATTAATGTAGTCATATCAAAGACTCAAATATCTTTATTTAAGTAACTTCTGTGAGAAATATGCAAGATCAAAATTCATATACAAATAGCATTTTATCCAATAGTTTTTAAGAGAAAAAAGAAATAATCCTCAATAACAAGAACTGACAAAGCAGGCTATCTTGGGTCTAGCCCTATGACACAAAAATCACTGAACTCTTCCACAAAATGTTAATTCAGTAAATAAGTACTAATGCATAGATTCATGTGTTTGGCAATGTGTGAGTGATAAGAATCCTGTTCTGGGAGTTAAAATACTTACTAGCAGTTCACTTTAAACTCTCAAAATCGAAAGTGAATAAATTGAGCCAAGTGCACAAAAAAAAAAAAAAAAAAAAATGGCAAAGTATGTGCAGGCTTATAAAATCTTAATTCTTCACAACCTAAGGAAATGCTCAACAGAATTACAAAATACAAATAAATTAGTGGAAATGAAAACAGGACCAATCTGTAGTAGACGTACACATTAGTTTTTTCATCTAAAGGCAGATAACTACGGTCCTACTGAAAGGCTTAAAGAACCAGCATATAACTCCTCTTGTGTGTTGCCCAACCTCTTCCCTCCCAATTCAAGCATGTTATAGCATGGAGATGAGTGGTCAAGATTCTGAAAAACCTCAAATTCCACCCCCGTCTCCAAAAAAGACACAGAAGATTCCTAGGAGCCCCTATTTCCCATTATGTTATAAATAGCAACTCAGCAGAAGCCCAAAGAGTTGGCAACAGTTGTCTGTGGTTTCAGTGTGGCTGGTAAAAGAGAGGATGTAGAGGGAAAAAATTACCTAGAATTTTCTGACCTATAGCTTCGCAGAACAGATACAGAAGAAAACAAGAAATCACTTGTTAGAGGCCAAACACTCAAAGCCCCATTCTCCTCCTGGTTAAAAAAGAGCAAAACAGAGAAAACAGATTATGATGCTCAGACTCTGATAGAAGAGACACATGTTAGAAGATGCGAATTCAAGTGACAGGCATTCCTAGGTTGAGGAAAACAGTATCCTGAAGGCCAAACATACTTGACCTAACAAAAGATTGCTAGCAAGAAACTGTTAGTTCCTTTTTGGACTAGAGAAGGGAAGGTGAATTCTAAAACGTTATGCTTGTGCTTCACTAAGTGCTTAAAACTATTTGAAAAATCTGATCTTTGTCATTTACTCTGAATGTTGGCAAATGCTGATGTACGAAGAAAAATTTGCTATTTATTGAAATAGAGACAAGCATGGAAAATCATTAAATGAAAATCTAGCTATGAGCACTTACAACATATGTAAATATATAAGGCTAAACAACTGTTATTATCATGGATATGAATGATTCTGAATGTAACTGTTACTCTTTTTCCCAAAATTACATGAAAAGTTTTTCTAGGAATTTACTATCGTGGTAGCAGCAGTAATTGAATTATTACTATAATGGAAAGAGTCAAAAATCCCAAAGAACACCAACCAAAACTGGGAGGTGGAGGTGGGAAAAATGAAACTAATTTTAAGTTAAGTGGCAAATGATAACACTTGGGGTGGGGGGACCCAGCACTTGACATATAATATAAATAACATTCAAAGAGACCAATGAATCAATTTTAAAAATGATCAACACAGAAAATGGCCAAAAGGCACGAAAGGCAATTACTAAAGAATACAAAAGGCCACCTAGGGAGTCAAATGACACTTCATTTCACTAATAAGTGAAACTAAACAAACTAAGCAGTGGAAGTTCTTAAGTTTAGCAGATTGGTAAAGATTAATTTCAAAATACAGGTGTGCATGCTGTTGATCAAGAAATTCCACTTCTAAATTTTTTTCTTACAGAAACTACTACATAAGAATTCAAATATATGTAAGTAGTAATAACAGTGGATATTTACTGCATATATGTCAGACACTACATAACCTTACAGCAAATAATCTTAAGAGTTCTGAAGATGAGGAAACTAAAGCACAGGTGCCCAAGGTTCCACTGACGATTCAGAGCAGGACCTAAGTCTGACTGCCAAGCCCAAGTTCTTAAACAAGCACTATACAGGGATATTCACTGACTTACCGGAGATATTATAAATAATCTAGATCTTCACCACTATGGGATGAAATTCTGCTACATCCATACAACCGAATTCTGTATATTCAATAAAAAGATACATGCCTGTATATGTACTGACAAAGAATATAGTTAGGATATATTAAAAAGGAAGCAGAACAGGACGTACAATTGCATTTCAGTAAACACACACGAGCGAAAGCATAGGCGGAAATATCTGGAATCATACCAAATTGTAAACAGTGTTTAACTTTGAAGAGGAGGATGAAGGGCCCTCCATTTTCTAAATAATTTTATTAATATCCACATGTGTTTGCAACCAATGTGAAATTTAACCAGAAAAAAACATGAGCTCGATGGATCAACTGTTTCTATAGCACTGTGGATCTTGGGGTCCCAGGGCAGTGACGCACACAAATCATTCTAACGTAAAGTTTTTCTTGCTAGAAGTGATTTTAGAACAAAGGCCTACAGCGTTCACTTACAAAACGAATCTGAACGAATAGTGGTCTACTCTCTTGATAACTGCAGTAGACACGCAACAAATATGTATACAACGGATGAGCGAGTAGTCGTGAAACTCCTACCAAAGCCAAAAACTTACAGAAGTCTACGCGGACCGAGAATGTTGATGGGCTGGGACCCTCAGCGCCAGAGGCGGACCGATGGCAGCGGGCGAGGGAAGCAGAGCAAGGAGTGCATACCTTGGGCGAAGGGCCTGATAGAGCTAGAAGGCGGCAGTCCGGGCTTGGCTTCGCGTGGGGGTGGGCCGGGCGCCCCAGGGCTCGCCCTCTGGCCCAAGTCGGCTCCAGCCCCCCGTAGTCCGGCCACAGGTGACCCTCACTTCCTCAGCGAGGCTCCCTGACACAAGTTTCGGAATTCAAATTTGAAGAGCCCGCCCTCCAGCCAGCCCTGATTGGCGCGCTCCGTAATGGCGTCACCGTGCGACTCAAGAAAACTGGCGGGGGGGGAGGGGGGGCGGCCCGCACCGCGTGCGCAGTGCTGTTTCCACAACAGGTGGGTAACCCCAAGCTGCCACGAGAACCGAGAGCACCGCTCTAGTCTTCCGCAAAATTCTTTTCGTTTACAGAGGGCGCGCGCCACCAGCGCGTTCCGCCGCTCCTCCCGTTATGCTCTGCGACAGGAAGGCTTACGTCAGACGTCGGCTGCGTTCTTCGGCACTACTGCGGTTTTTTAAGTTTGGCCTTTCTCGGCCACTCTTCTACCCTACTGGTTTGGTAGCCCGTGGTGTATCGTCGCGTTGCTTAGCTGTGTGAAGGAACAGCTTGCCGAGTTCGTGGGAGAGCTTTTAGCCCTCCCTGGCTGCCAGATATTTGAGAACGAGAAAGAACGTTTTGTTCTTGAGAGGATAATATACTGAATGCAAAGTTAAACTTGCCATGGGATGTTTAGTCTGAACTATTTCCCCAAGAAGTGTGATGTTTTTTGAACCTCATCTTATCGAATCCTAAAAGTTTTAATCTTGACGACTCAGGTTGCAAAGCAGTTTGTGACAGTTAGACTGAGCCTGCCTTAGATTGGTTGCACCCAGTGATTCTGTACTCTAACCACCGCGGAGTGTTGTGCATCTTCCGCCTCAGCGCCCTGGCAAGAAGCATTCGCTGGCTGGAAGCATCTTACAGGGCGCCTTGTTTCAGTGTTGGGGGCGGAGAAGTAGGAGCCAGAGGAGTAATGAATGTTTTCAGTCCTAAACCCCTTGCAGCTCCGATCCTGCATCTTCTCTCCGTTAACTCTGCCCAGCTTCCCAACAAGTCAGAACGGGACAGGAGAGTTTATGCCTCATCCAAGAAAATTCCTTAGCATCCTAGAACCATATATCGCATTTCTCCGTTAACACCGGACTGAAATGGTTATAAAGGATTGATTTTTTAAAGTGACTTTCGCAATCCCCTCGTCTAAATCTTGTAACCACTAAGTCTTGTACACACAATATTCAGAATCCGAAATAATTTAAAACGTGCAAATGAATGCAAGTAAGGAGAAGAAACCAGTTTCGGCGAGGAGAGGAAAGCAAACTTACATAAATGAAGTTTCTGTCTGTGCAGCATAATGAGAAAATGGCTGTACATGAATTTGTACCAGATTTCTGGGAAAAGCTACACTTAAGATACCTGTTAAATGACATGTATGAAAGTGTATGAAATGCATTTTGTGTGACAGAGAGACTTTGAGGGGATAGGCATTCATATTCCAAAGCATCAGAAATAGAAGTATAAAAGGTTTTTATGCCTGATATGGAGATGGCCATGTCTCACACATTCAGACAGAATAGGAACCTTGAAATATTAAGAGTAGACTCTCAGAAATATACACTTTCATTTTTTTAATTAGTCATTTTTCTTTTGAGGAGTAGCTAGTGCTACCAGACTCCAGGGTGAACAGCAACAGGGATTTATATAAGCATGACTAATGATTTTACAAACAAAACTGGAGAAAACAGTTTGTGGATAACAAAGTGTGATGACAAGGCATACAGGCCAAGGGACAATGTTCATCTGTCCACTGGGACATCAACATACTGCCCTGGTTGGGCCCTCCTTTAAGTTTCTGTCAAGAGGGGAGAGCTTCTCCAAGTCACAGCCAGCCACCTGGGACAATCTGTCCAGGCTTAAGTCTGTTATTCATGGAAACAAATGCAGACCCACTTAGGGTCCGAGGGACAGACACAGGAGGAAGGGAATGAAAACCACACACTGTGTGGGAGCTGCTGCCAAAACATCTGGGTCTGCTTAGCCTGAAAGAATATTCCCAGGACCATGGTAAGTTCCAGCAGGGAACAATCAGTACAATTAACCATATGGCATTTTGGGGATAATTAGAAAAAAGATGCTCTTTCTTTAAGGCTGAATATTCTCAACCAGGGGTGATTTTGCATACCCCCCCCCACCTCGGGGGGGGACATTTGGCAATGTCTGGAGACATGTAAATCATAAATGTCACAATTGAGAGGAGTGCTACTGGCATCTAGTGAGTAGAGAACAGGAATGCTACTAAACATCCTACGATGTGCAGGACAGCCCCTCCACTACAAAGAATTATCTAGTTTAAAATGTTGATAGTGCCAAGGGTTGAGAAATCCTACACTTGTCAGATATAGCCCTATCCTACACTTGTAAGAAGTTTAGACTCTTCTCACTCTCTCAGCTGTGTTCCCTTTTGTAAGGTGCAATTATAGAATCACTACTGCTATGTCGGGGCCTGGAGGAGAGATGAGGATGCAGTCAAAAGAGAGGTTATCCAGGCTGTGCGAGGGGAGGACCCTTCAGTGGAAAAAACTTCCAGAGATTGCTATGTGATAGAGTCAATATTACAAACATATCATTAAAAAATTGTAATAAGTGCTGTCGAGATATATCAGGACAGATCCTGCAAGAAGCTGATGGTACGATGGATTTAGGAGTACATGAGATTTATTGGGAGATAATACCTGTGAAGGTTTAAGGGAGAGTGAGAAGGATTGGGCCTGATAAATCTTCAGACTTTGATGCAGATGTGACATTTGTGAAAGAAAAAGGGAGAAGGAAGCAGAATTGGACAGAGGGAGCCTAAGCTTGCGATGCATATTTGACAAAGTATTGGCTAACCCAATAGGGAGACTTGGGGTAACCCATCAGAGGTGTCTTGAAATGGGCAGATCCTGGAATCCATTATTGTCGAGGCTGCCTGGGAAAAAGATGGCCTTGACTCAAAGGCTTAATAAACATTTTTTTAGGGGTACCTGGCTGGCTCAGTTGGTAAAGCTTGCCACTCTTGAGCTCAGGGTTGTGAATGCAAGCCACTTTGGGTGTAGTGATTATTCTAAAATCTTTTTAAAAAATTTGATTAATTTTTTTGGATTGAGATATAATTGATATATAGCATTATATTAGTGTCAGATGTACAACATAATGATTTGATATATGTATATATTGGAAAATGATCACAATATGTCTGGTTAACATCCATCAGTACACAGTTGCATTTTTTTCTTGTCATGAGAAATTTTAAGATCTACTCTATTACCAACTTTCAAATATAGAATAAGTATTATTAACTACAGTCACCATGATGTACATTCCATCCTTAGGACTTATTTATCTTATAACTGGAAGTTTGTACCTTTTGACCACCTTTGCCCATTTTACACATCCCCACCCCTGCCTCTGGTAACCACCAATCTGTTCTCCATACCTATGAGTTTGTTTTTATTTTGTTTTGTTTTTAAATTTCATGTTAAAATAAAATCATATAGTTTTTGTGTTTCTTTGCCTGGCTTATTTTACTTAGCATAATGCCCTCGAGGTCCATCCATGTTGCTCCAAATGACAGGATTTTCCTCTTTTCAGTTGGTTAATTGTCCAACTTCAGGTCATATACCTACCACATCTTCTTATTTTGTTTTGTTTTTAAATTTCATATTAAAATAAAATCATAAAGTTTTTGTCTTTCTCTGCCTGGCCATTCTTACTTACCATAATGCCCTCAAGGTCCATCCATGTTGTTGCAAATGGCAGTATTTTCTTCTTTTATGGCTGAATATTATCATATATGTTATTTATATATATTATTTATATATAATATAATATATATGTGTATATATATTACATATAACATATATGCCACATCTTTTTATCCATTCATTCGTCAGTGGACACTTAGGTTGTTACCATCTTGGCTATTGTTAATAATGCTAGGCTCTGGGCTGATGGCTCGGAGCCTGGAGCCTGTTTCCGATTCTGTGTCTCCCTCTCTCTCTGCCCCTCCCCCGCTCATGCTCTGTCTCTCTCTGTCCCAAAAATAAATGTTGAAAAAAAAAAAAATAATGCTGCAGTGAATATGGGAGTGCATATATCTTTTTGAGATAGTGATTTTATTTCCTTCAGATATATACCCAGTGGTACAATTGCTGGATCATATAGTAGTTCTATTTTAATTTTTGGAGCAATCTCTGTATTATTATTATTTTTTTTAGTGACTGCACCAGCTTACAATCTCAACAGCAGTACACAAATATTCCCCTTTCTTCACACCCTTGCCAACACTTGTTATCTCTTGTCTTTAAACAATTTTTTAAGTTTATTTGAGAGAGAGAGAGCGTGCGCGCGCACGCACAACTGGGGGAGAGGCAGAGAGAGAGAGGGAGAGAGAGAATACCAAGCAGGCTCTGCACTGTCAATGCTGAGGCTGATGCAGGGCTCGAACTCACAAACCATGAGATCATGACCTGAACCAAGATCAAGAGTTGGATGCCTAACTGTCTGAACCACCCAGGTTCCCCTCCTGTCTTTTTAATGATAGCCATTCTGACAGGTGTGAGGTGATATCTCATTGTGGTTTTCATTTGCATTTCCTTGAGGATTAGTGATGTTAAATCTCTTTTCATGTACCTGTTGGCCATTTCTATGTCTTTTTGGAAAAAAATGTCTATTCAGTCCCTCTGCCCATTTTTAAATCAGATTATGGGGTTTTGCTTTGCTTTTGAGTTGTGTGAATTCTTCATATATTTTGTATATTAATCCTTTATGAGGTTTATGATTCACAAATATTTTCTCCCATTCTGTAGGTTGCTTTTTCATTTCATGGATGGCTTTCTTTGCTGTGCAGAAGCTTTTTAGTTTGATGCAGTCTCACTTGTTTATTTTTGCTTTTGTTGCCTTTGCTTGTGGTGTCAAAGTTTCTAACTATTTCTTGAAATATTCTTTCTTCACCATTCTTTCTTCTCTCCTTCAGGGCCTCCCATAATGAATATGTGGATGTACTTGATGGTTCCTGTAGATATCTTAGGTTCTGTTTATTTTTCTTCATTCTTTTTTTTTTATGTTCTTCAAACTGGATACTTTCAATTGGCCTATGTTCAGGTTCACCCATTCTTTCTTCTGCCTGCATAAATCTGCTATTGAAAACCTCTAGTGAATTTTTCATTTCAGTTGTTATACTTTTCAGCTTCACAACTTATGTTTGGTTCCTTTTCATAATTTCTGTCTCTTTACTGATGTTTTCTGTTTGTCGAGAGATTATTCTGCTGGTTTCCTTTCACTCTTTGTCTATGGTTTTCTTAAGCAATTTGAACAGTTGACTTAAAATTTTTGTCTAGTAAGTCCAATGTCTGTGTCTCCTCAGGGATAATTTCTGTTAATTTCTCTTGTGAATGGGCCATAATTTCTTGTTTCTTTACATGCTTTGTCATTTTTCTGTTAGAAACTCGACATTTGAGTATTAAAATGTACTATCTCTGGGGATGCCTAGGTGGCTCAGTTGGTTAATTTGTCCGACTTAGGCTCAGGTCATGATCTCACAGTTTGTGAGTTTGAGCCCTGCATCAGGCTCCATGCTGGCAGTGTAAAGCCTGCTTTAGATTTTCTCTCTCTCCCTCTCTCTTTCTGCCCCTCCCCCGTGCGTGCTCTCCCTTTCTCTCTCTCTCTCTCTCTCTCTCTCTCTCTCTCTCTCTCTAAATATAAATAAATAAACTTTAAAAAATGTGCTAACTCTGGTAACAGATTCTTTTCCCTCATCAGGATTTGTTTTTGTTTCTGTAGCTGTTTGCTTTGGGCTGTAGCTGTTTGCTTGTTTAGAGATTTTTTTGGACACTATTTTTGTAAAGTTCGTATTCTTTGTTATGTGTGATATCTGAAGTATCTGTTTCTTTAGCTTGTGTTTATCTAGTGTTTGACAGAGATTTCCATGATCACCAGGAACTAGAATAGAATGAAAAATAAGTGTTAAAAAAAATAAAATAAAATTTCATCAGAGGTGAAAGCTCAAGGTCTTCTCAGGTCATTTCTGCACATGCATTCTGCCCTAGGACTGTATGTGTCTTTGTAAATTACCCAGTATATGCAGGCATTTTTGAATGTCCCAATTTTCCAAAGAAACTCTTTTCCCAGCTTTTCCTTCCATTCTTTCAGTGCACCTACTATTTGCCTCAACAGTAATCTTTTGCTCCAGGCAATGGTATGTTGTTCATTTTTTTCTGACAATTTTTTGAGGAATGTGTGGCCATTTTTCTGTGCTGACTGACTTCCAACTTAAGCAAATCAAAGGCAGGCCCCTTGCATCATTTTTTCAAGTAGCACCCAGACAGTTGGGAACAGACAAACACAATTCTTTGAGAATGAAGTCTGTTCTGCTCTCTCTGGAGCAAGACACTGGGGTCCCATTCTTGGAATGTGGGATTCTGTCTTCAAGACTGCTACCTAGCCAGGAAGGAGAATTTAGGAATGGCAATTAAAAATGCTTCTCATAAAATTTTGCTACTACTTTTAAGTTGCCTCCTTTTTAATTTGACATTTTCTTGGTTGCTATAAACTTTTGACTATTTTCCAGAGTACTGACAAAGCATTTTCTAACAATTTGATTGTTTGATGTAAAAAAATTTTGGACTCTTGGAATTACCTGTTTTGCCATTTTTGCTTGATCAGGCTTTTTGAGTAAAGAAAATTGTCTTGTAATAAAGATGAAGAATGTCTTCTTCTACCAGATCCATTTGTTCCTCACATTTTAAGGGAATGAAATACAGAGGCATCTGTTTCTGTTCTACATGATTTGTTTACCTTAGGGAGATAAAGTTTTTTCTTCTCTCAGGAGATGAGGGTATAGCAGTGTTGCAGTTGTTATATAAGCTCTCAGATTCATAATTTCAGGGATATTAAGAACCCTGTTTGTATAGGTGCAGAAATAACCATCTGGCTGTTATCACATCACTTCATACAGGGAAAATGGATCTTGGGACACTAATGTGGTTATTGCTCTAAGTAGTAATAGTAAGTCCTGATCTAGAAATCTCATGTTTGCTATTAAGACAAGAAAATAAATACAGGATTAAAATCTTATATACCGCTAAAATAATTTCATATCGCACAGCAGTAGGAAAACCATACTGCAGGTCATTTTATTATGTTAATGGATCGAGATAGCCTTCCATGAGGCAATATTATTTAAGCTGACGCCTAAAGAATGTTAGGAGTTAACTAGGAGAAGGAAGGGAAAAATTCCTGGCAGAAGGATCATCTAGGATGATGACACTGAGACGGAAAGAATGTAATGGTTTGTTTAAAGACTTAAAGGATAAAAGATCCAGAAGAGTGGTGGTGGATAAAGTTAAAGAGGGAGTTAAGAGTCTGATCATTTTGAAGGAGCCTGTTAAGAACTCTAAGGAAAAAGTGAAGACACTGAATGGTTTTAAGTAAGAGAATGACAAGGTCAGATTCTTTTAAAGAGATCCCCTTGGCTGCAATGTGAAGATGATCATTTTCTAATGCAGGAAATAAAAAACTAAACAAATATTGATGCAAATAGAAGAAGCATGACTCAATGAAGTCTTCTGGCAAATAATAGAAAAGAGATCAACTTTAAAAAGATAGGATGGCTCAGGTATACTCTGCCCATAAGTGGGGACAAATTAGATATTTTAATCACCTTATTTTCTTTTACTACAACTTATTGAAAGCTTAAACTGCTATTTTAGTTTACTTTTAGCTTTTCATTTAAAAGTAACTAGAGACTTATAGGACGTTGCAAAGGTAGCGCAGAGAGTCCCTGAGTACCCTTTGTCTATTTTCCTCCAGTGGTTACATCTTATATAATTATAAGGATAGTACAATATCCAAATGGAAATTTGACAGTGATATAAATGCATATAGCTTTATGTCAATTTATCCTATCTGTAGATTTGTGTAACAACCACTACAATCAAGAAAAAACTGAAGGGGAACCAGGGTGACTCAGTTGGTTGAGCTTCTGCCTTTTGATTTTGGCTCAGGTCATGATCTCACAGGTGGTGAGATCGTGCCCCACATCAGGCTCTGCACTGTCAGCCTGGAGCCTGCCTGGGACTCTCTCTCTCTCTCCCTCTCTCTCTGCTTCTCCCCTACTGTTGTGCTTGCTCTACCTCTCCCTCTCTCTCTCTCTCTCAAAATAAATAAATAAACATTAAAAAAAAAAGAAACAAAACTATTTAATTACCAGGAAGATCACCCTCATTCTAATCTGTATAGTTACACCCATACCTGCCCCCACCACCTCCCTGCCCAACAATTCCAAACCCTGACACCACTGATATGTTTTATGTTTCAGTAATTTTGTCATTTCAAGAGTGTATATAAACAGAATCATTATACAACATGTTCTGAGGTTTTGAGATTGACTCTTTTTTCCCGCCCAACATAATGCCTTGAGATCTATTCAAGCTGTATCAATAGTTTGTTCATTTATATATATATATATATATATATATATATATATATATATACCTACAGTTTGTTTACCTATTCATATATTTATGGAGATTTTAGTTATTTCCAGTTTTTTGGCATTACAAAGAAACTGTTATAAACAATCATTTACAGATTTTGAGGGATTTATTTTCATTTTTCTGGGACAAATCCCCATGAGTATAATATCTAGATCATATGGTAAGTGTGAGTGTATGTTTAGTTTTTTTAAGAAACTGCAAATTATTTTCCAGAGTGGCTGTAGCATTTTACAGTTCCACCAGCAATGTATGAGTGATTGAGTTTCTAAACATTCTTACTAGCATTTGGATTCTAGAATGACACTTTGGCTCTATGTGGAGAACTGATTAGAATGGTATGACATTGTAGAAGGGAAAAACCATTTCAGAAGATTTTGTAGCAGTCAAGGTAAGACATGATAAGAGCCTAAACCCAAACTTTGAAAGTGAGGATGGACAGATAGAAGAGAGATTAAAGGAGTGCAGTTGACAGAATTAAATGGCCAGTTTTATGTGGGACCTGGGAGATGTACAGTTTTATTTTATTTTATTTTATTTTATTTTATTTTATTTTATTTATTTTATTTATTTTATTTTATTTTATTTATTTTATTTTATTATTATTTTTTTTTTTGAGAGACAGAGCATAAGCAGGGGAGGGGCGGAGAGAGACAGGGAGATACAGAATCCAAAGCGGGCTCCAGGCTCTGAGCTGTCAGCACAGTGCCCTATGCAGGGCTCAAACTCATGACCTGAGCTGAAGTCAGACGCTTAACTGACTGAGCCACCCAGGCACCCAAGGAGATGGAAAATTTTAAAACAAAACTTTCTTATTTCTGGTTTGGCAATTTGATGGTTAATGGCACCATTTATAGAAGTAAATAGTATCAGAAAAAGTATTGGTCTCGGGCTAAAAAGATATGTTTGGTTTTGGACATAGTGATTTTGAAGTTCCTGTGTAGCATCCATGTGGGATTGGCCAGTAGGCAGCTCGTTATATACATCTGAAAATAGCATACTCATTAAGAGAATGGATTTTGGATTCAGAGAAACCTTGATAGCAATCCCAGTTCTTTCTTTTACTCTATATTCATCCTCTGGCAAGTTACTTTACCTCCATTTTCTCATTTATGAGACATAATTATTGTGACAATTAAATAGGGTAATATGTATAAAACAGACAGGGGCTGCCATATATTAAGTACTCAGTAAATGGTAGTTGCTATTATTATTATAGATTCACAATTTGAATAATGTTCTCTCTATTGTCAAATGCTGCCCCAAAGACAAATGTGATAAGGGCTAGCTATAGTACAGTCTTTGGATTTAGCAACAACGAGGCCTTGGGGGACCACACGTCTTCAGTAGGGCAGAAACTCAGTTACAGTAGGTTAGGAAACATTTGGGTGGAAATGCATGGAGATAGTCACAGAGACTCCTTCCCTCTTCTGCACTCAAGAAATGTCTAAAGAAAGGAAAGAGAGAGCAAGAAGAACTTCTAGGGCTAAAGAAATGTTTTCCCCCCAAGGTTGGAAAGACTTGACTTTGACTTAAGTAGGATTTTTTTTCTTAGGGCAAATGCTGATGAATTAGTAAGCTGATACAAATGGAGGGACATTTCTTTTAGAATAAGTAGCTGTAAGGAAGGAAAGAGTGGTTGGTAGAGATGCATGAGGATTTTTAGGTAAGGAATAGCCTTGAAGTTGAAATCTTCTCATGGCTTATATTTTTGGCTATGATATAAGAAGAGAGATCATGTGTTAAGGGTGAGCTAGGAGTATTGAAATATTTAATCTTCACTATAATTCCTCTGTGAGAAGAGTGATTACATTTTGGAATAGCATTAATAGAAGACATGAAGGCTGACTTGAGAGAGAAACAAAATGATGGAGCATATTGAACATCAGGCTAAAGCTGGAATCAAGATTTGCTGTAGCACCAATTTGTAGGACTGGCAATTTTTGTTTCTGATAAATTTTATGAGAATAAAAGAAGCTACATAAAGCTACCTAGAAGCTGCACTGAAGCCAACCTGAAGTCAAAGATTTGAGATGGAACCAGTTTACAAAAGAGTCTCAAATTATTAGGAAATAAACAGGAAATGGTTTGATTTTCCAAATCTCTATTTCCAATTGTGGTCTGTCAAATACCTGTTTCTCTAAATAGTTACCAGTCTGAAAATATCTTGACCTAATTCTGCCACCTGAAGATCCCTGTCACTCAAAGAAAAGCACAATATTCCATCTCCTTCCCCTCCAGGAGGCAGGAATGCCTAAAATTTCACTGTAGTCCTGCTGCCTCCATCTCCTCCCTGTGCTGAGATGATTCCTAGGAACTAAATTGGGAATGAAGAAATGAGATGCTAAGACAGATTTGGTTTCTTTTTTGCTAACTCATCTGAATCCACAGTGAGTGACCGCACTGCAGTGTTTGCAGTGGCATTTATTAAGGGCCAAGATGGCATGATGCTCAGATGTAATATTTAGCCTGGGGGGTACCTGAGACTCTTCAAAGATCAACTGGAGTGAAGCCTGGAGTCCTGCT
This sequence comes from Prionailurus bengalensis, assembly GCF_016509475.1. Taxonomy (NCBI): domain Eukaryota; kingdom Metazoa; phylum Chordata; class Mammalia; order Carnivora; family Felidae; genus Prionailurus; species Prionailurus bengalensis. The sequence goes on from NC_057355.1 coordinate 94,230,511, forward strand.
TGGTGATGCATAGACTGGTTAGTGTCTTCATTCTTGTTTCTGACTGTTATGCCAATTGACCTAACTTCTTGATCAGCTTTTAAAACTTGTAGTTCATCTTCAAGGCTCAGACCCACTATCTCATAGCCCCTAAGGTCCAATGTAAACAGACATCTGGCTCGAGTCCCTTCAGTTGTCTGCTCATCACACACGATCTTCTTGGCTCCTAAACCATACTGGCACCTATATAATTTGTCTTAGAATGTTCTCAATGGTTGTTTTCAGCCATATTTGCCAGCAAGTAGCTCTTCTTTGCTAAAAAACAAAATCTACAGATGGCATAAGTGATGGCTTCGCTGCATTGGAGGAGGTTCTGACTAAGGCTCTCCTGTAGTTTAACTCTGACTCCATCTTGTGGTTAAATAGGTGACTGTACTGGGAACCTTTTATTCCAGTCTTGCCTACTGCCTACTGCTCTCTTAAATTGGTTAAAAGCAATTTAGCTTAGCTTTTTTTCTGTGGATCTAGATCTGGTTTACACTGACTAGATGAGTTCAGTGAGTTGAAGGAAAACTCTTTCCCTGTGCCTCAAGGAAGATTTCACCTTGATTTCCCATAGGTATTCCAAATCAACATCTTCAGAATAGAACTTTGCATTATGCTGCCTACTGTCTCCCTTATACACCCCCTCCTTGCCCTCACTCCCTTCCCTTCAGTGAATGCCACTCTGAAACTCTCTTCTCCTCTGCTCTTTATCTCAGTGAAAGACAGTTCATCCACTCCTAAAAATTAGAGGCTTAAGAGCAATTCTGATTCTTTTTCTTTTCTCCCCTTCATTCCTTTATTCTGCCTCAAAATTCCAAATGACATCTCATTTTCAGTCTCTTTCCTCCGTTCTTCTGCTACTGTCCAAGTTATGACAAGTACTCTTTGTGTTGGCGTTTGTCTACTTCTGAGCCTCCTCTCCACTCTTCACCTCACACATCTAGTAACACTTATTGTTCCTGGAATACAGGGAGCTGTTCCCTTTTGTTTAGGAACAAACACCTGTAGATCTTTCTCTCCAGCTTGTTCAGGTTCACTAGAGGCATGCTGCAAAACTTCCACAAGTATGTATCTGTTTGGGCCTGAAGGGAGCAGTTGAATCACATTGAAGAGCATAATGGAAGGGCACCTAGAGGAGAATTTAATGAGGGGAATATTTACAAACAGGGTCCTTCAAGGATGGTAAAATACCTAAAGACTAAAAACAGTTGGAAGCCTTTATCTCTCGTAGGCCTGGAGATGCAAGGGGAAAGGACTGTGTTACTGGAACCTGGAAAGATCTGTAACTATATATGGGAGTACACTGAACAGTTACTGTGTTTGAAAGCAAAGGAACATAGCTACTGTCAAAAGTGTGTGGTGGTTGTTGGGGGCTGAGGTAGGATACAGAGTCCAACCCCCCTCTCCTTCTACCCTTTGTTGTTCTGCTGGTGTCTCACTGGCTGATTTCAAATGATAGCAAAGGCAAAGGAATCCTGGGTGATGTAGTCCATGGAGGTATCCTCCCAGAGTAAGGCAGAGAATGGTGGAGAGCTAAACAAAGAACAGTCGGCACAGAACATAAACTTGTCTGCTAGTGTTCCATGAGAGGAACATGGGGAGAGGGCTGGGATGTCACCTTTAAATATGAAGACTTTCAATTAGTCTGGTTTCAGATGGCAACTTAACCCTCAGCTTTAAACAGGTGTCCCCAAATCTAGGCTGAAGAAAAAGGTCATGGAAACTTTTTTTTCTTTTTAATGTAGACTCTCAACCATTTCTCCTATTTTCACCTCAGTTCCACACTCTGCCTTCAGATATACCTGGAGCATAATTACAATTCCTGAAATTTTCTGGCATTTGTGATATAAATCAGCTTGTTTCTTGCTGGTTTCCTTACCCCTGCAGGTTAGGTCTCTGATATATCTTGTCCACTAGGTCAGTTTTCACTGAAACATTTCACTAAAGATGTTAGGTTTACTATTTCTGGTATTTACTATTTCAGAAAGATCAGGAAAATACTAGAGAAATATCAATAGGCTTCACAAGGACATTTGATAAGGACTTCTTAAATTTTAGAACTTGGGATGATATATGTATTTCTGAAATGACTGGCTGAACGATGCCCACTAGTGGTTGCTTTGATGGCTCTATCTGCCCCAACTGTGAGACTTAACATTAAAAAAAATTTCCCCAATTTTATTGAGAAATAATTGGCATAACATCACTGTATAAATTTAATGTGTACAGCATGATGATTTGATTTACATGTGTTGTAAAAATGATTACACAATAGGTTCAGCTAACATCTATCATCTCATATAGATACAATAAAAAGAAAACAAGAAGAAGAAAAAAAATTTTTCCTTGTGATGAGAACTCTTAGAATTAACTCTCAGCAATTTTTCAACATATCATACAGCAATGTAAATATAGTCACTATGTTGTTCATTACATTCCTGATACTTACTTATTTTAGTTATTTATTAAAAAATTTTTTTAATGTTTATTTATTTTGGAGAGAGAGAGAGAGAGAGAGAGAAGTAAGAAGGGGCAGAGAGAGAGGAAGACACAGAATCTGAAGCAGGATCCAGGCTCTGAGCTGTCAACACAGAGCCTGATGTGGGGCTTGAACCCATGAACCGCAAGATCATGACCTAAGCCAAAGTCAGATATGTAACCGACTGAGCCACCCAGGTGTCCCAACGTACTCATTTTATAACTGGAAGTTTGTACCTTTTGACCATCTTCCTCCAATTCCCTTTTCCCCCAACTCCACCTGTAGTAACCACAAATCTGATCTCTTTTTTATGAGTTTAAGTGTTTCTTTGTTTTATATTCCACTTATAAGTAAGATTGTACAGTTTTGTCTTTCTCTGTCTGACTTATTTCACTTAGCGTAATACCTTCAAGGTTCATCCATATTGTTGCCAATGGTAGGATTTCCTCATTTTTATGACTGAAATATATATATAGATATCTATATATATCTATATATATATATATATATCTCCCAACTTCATTATCCATTCATTATTCAACTGACACTTAAGTTTCCCCATGTCTTGGCTCTTGTAAACAATGCTGCTATGAACATGGGGGTGCAGATATCTTTCCAAGTTAGTGTTTTCATTTCTTTTGGATGTAGTCCCAACAGTGGAATTACTGGATCATGTAGTATTTCTATTTTTAATTTTTTGAGGGCCTTTTATACTGTTTTATATACTGGCTGTACCAATTTACAATCCTTGTAACAGTACACAAGTGTTCCCTTTTGTCCACATCCATGCCAGCATTTGTTATCTCTTGTCTTTTTGATGATGGCCGTACTTACAGACACGAGGTGATATCTCATTATGGTTTAAATTTACACTTCCATAATGACTAGTGATGTTGAACATCTTTTCATGTACCTGTTAGCCTTTCATATACGTTTTTTGGAAAGTATCTATTTAGGTCCTTTGCCCATTTTTAATTGGGTTATTTGTGTTTTTTCTATTAAGTTGTATGAGTTTTTCTTAAAATATATTTTGCATATCAACCCCTTATCAGATGTATCATTGCAAATATTTTTTCCTGTTCTGTAGGTGGTCTTTTCACTTTGTTGATGGTTTCTTTTGCTATACAGAAAGAAGCTTTTTAGTTTGAGGTAGTCCCACATGTTTATTTTGATTTGATTGCTTGTGTTTTAGGTCTCATATCCCCAAAATAATTACCAAAACATTTATCCAAAATATTTATCCAAAAAATAATTACCAAGACCCATGTCAAGGCTTTACTTCTTTGTTTTTTCTAGGAATTTTATGACTTAAGGTATTCCATTTAAGTTTTTAATCCATTTGGAGTTAATTTTTGTGAGTGGTGTAAGATAGATGTCCAGCTTCATTCTTTTATGTCCAAATATCCAGTGAAACTAGCACAATTTATTAAAGAGATTGTCTTTTCTCCTTTGAGTATTCTTGGTTCCCTTGTCATAGTTGGCCAACATTTTAATTAAGGATTTTGATGAGGATGGTAAAGAAAGGCAAATCAAATGTGCCACCATTATAACTCTAGGGTAGAGAGCAAATATATGGTAAAATCAGGATACAAAATGTCTTCAAAAGGCTTGATGGGCTAAATAAACTCAATAGAATTTAATTGGGGAGTGAAAAAGGTCTTATTGGGGTGGAAATAAGTGGGTTCCTCAAAACCATAACCAACTGCAGAAATGTAATGTAGAGAAGTGGCAAGGAAGTAACATTTGCATCCTAAATATTATGAAAATTTATAGCTTTATGGGGTTACCCTTTCTTTTAACAGTCAAGTACAATAAGTCCATACTCTTTCTTGTGTAACTTTGGGAAATCCAAGGATTTAGGCATGGCAGGGAGATGGTGGTTGTGGAGTTTATGTTCTCTCAGTGTCTCTTGGAGAGACCATCTTCATGGTCTTAACTACTACTTTTCACTCATTTTTTTTCCTAGTGAATTCTCAGTCTTTTCTGTTTCTTTTTCTCTCTTTCTCACTTTCAGGAGAGGGAAGGGATAAAAAATCCTGACTGAGATACTATGTTCTCTACATTCTTTCTGGTCTCTGATGTGGAGTAGCGGGTTAGTTTTGCTCATTGGACTGGTGACTACTGAGATAAGATTTATTCTATTTGCCTTTCAGGGTGCTAATGTATGCTGCTGGAGTGCATGGTCTTACATACTTTAAGGTGTCTTGAAGTATCCCCACACCATGGCCTCTCTTTTCTTCCCAAGGATCTCAGACTTGCATATCTCTTCACTGGAGGCATATGTGGGTCTAGTGCATAAAAGGACTACACATAGGGAACCAGGGTTGCTGCCTCCATCTTATCCATCCACAGCTGCCTGAAGTTGTTACTGCACTGTCCCTTTGCCATGTTGGAAGTGGTCACTGTGTGCAGAGCTTTTCCTTGGATATAGAGATAGAAATGTATCCCAATATAATTGTTTTGGGAATCCAAGCATTTCATTTGATGAATTTTAAAACATTATTTTGATAAGGGATCCATAAGCCTCACCAGACTTCCAATGAGATATATTTGGAGATAGGACCGTTAAGGAAATAATTAAGATTAGATGAGGTCATTAGAATGGGGCACTAATCCAAAAGAACTTGTGTCCATGTGAGAAAGGGAAAAAAACACCAGTCTTGTCTCTCCATGCACCGTAGAGGAACAACCATGTAAGGATGCAACAAGAAGGAGGCCATCTGTAAGCCAGGAAGACAGCTCTCCCCAGAAACCAAATTGGCCGGCATGTTGATCTAGGACATCTAGCCTCCAGAATTGTGAGAAAATTCTGTCATTTAAGCTACCCAGTCTGTGATATTTTGTTATGGCAGCCTGAGCAGACTAAGGATTGGGAAAGAAGAGGAAGAGGAGAAACATTATAAAGGCGTGTGCAAAAAATGTGGGGGTGATGGATATATGTTTATTATTTTGATTCCATTCAATCTGTATACCAACTTGGGGAGAATTGCGTGTTAACAATATTGCTTCCAGTAGATGAACATCATGCATACCTACTTATGTAGATCCTCTTTAATTCTTAATTCTTTTTTTTCAATATATGAAATTGATTGTCAGATTGGTTTCCATAAAACACCCAGTGTTCATCCCAAAAGGTGCACTCCTCAATACCCATCACCCACCCTCCTCTCCCTCCCACCCCCCATCAACCCTCAGTTTGTTCTCAGTTTTTAAGAGTCTCTTATGCTTTGGCTCTCTCCCACTCTAACCTCCTTTTTTTTTTTTTCCTTGCCCTCCCCCATGAGTTTCTGTTAAGTTTCTCAGGATCTACCTAAAAGTGAAAACATATGGTATCTGTCTTTCTCTGTATGGCTTATTTCACTTAGCATCACACTCTCCAGTTCCATCCACGTTGCTACAAAAGGCCATATTTCATTTTTTCTCATTGCCACGTAGTATTCCATTGTGTATATAAACCACAATTTCTTTATCCATTCATCAGTTGATGGACATTTAGGCTCTTTCCATAATTTGGCTATTGTTGAGAGTGCTGCTATGAACATTGGGGTACAAGTGGCCCTATGCATCAGTACTCCTGTATCCCTTGGATAAATTCCTAGCAGTGCTATTGCTGGGTCATAGGGTAGGTCTATTTTTAATTTTCTGAGGAACCTCCACACTGCTTTCAGAGCGGCTGCACCAATTTGCATTCCCACCAACAGTGCAAGAGGGTTCCCGTTTCTCCACATCCTCTCCAGCATCTATAGTCTCCTGATTTGTTCATTTTGGCCACTCTGACTGGTGTGAGGTGATATCTGAGTGTGGTTTTGATTTGTATTTCCCTGATAAGGAGCGACGTTGAACATCTTTTCATGTGCCTGTTGGCCATCTGGATGTCTTCTTTAGAGAGGTGTCTATTCATGTTTTCTGCCCATTTCTTCACTGGGTTATTTGTTTTTCAGGTGTGGAGTTTGGTGAGCTCTTTATAGATTTTGGATACTAGCCCTTTGTCCTATATGTCATTTGCGAATATCTTTTCCCATTCCGTTGGTTGCCTTTTAGTTTTGTTGGTTGTTTCCTTTGCTGTGCAGCAGCTTTTTATCTTCATAAGGTCCCAGTAGTTCATTTTTGCTTTTAATTCCCTTGCCTTTGGGGATGTGTCAAGTAAGAAATTGCTACGGCTGAGGTCAGAGAGGTCTTTTCCTGCTTTCTCCTCTAGGGTTTTGATGGTTTCCTGTCTCACATTCATGTCCTTTATCCATTTTGAGTTTATTTTTGTGAATGGTGTGAGAAAGTGGTCTAGTTTCAACCTTCTGCATGTTGCTGTCCAGTTCTCCCAGCACCATTTGTTGAAGAGACTGTCTTTTTTCCATTGTATGTTGTCTCCTGCTTTGTCAAAGATGAGTTGGCCATACGTTTGTGGGCTAGTTCTGGGGTTTCTATTCTATTCCATTGGTCTATGTGCCTGTTTTTGTGCCAATACCATGCTGTCTTGATGATTACAGCGTTGTAGTAGAGGCTAAAGTCTGGGATGGTGATGCCTCCTGCTTTGGTCTTCTTCTTCAAAATTACTTTGGCTATTTGGGGCCTTTTGTGGTTCCATATGAATTTTAGGATTGCTTGTTCTAGTTTCGAGAAGAATGCTGGTGCAATTTTGATTGGGATTGCATTGAATGTGTAGATAGCTTTGGGTAGTATTGACATTTTGACAATATTTATTCTTCCAATCCATGAGCACGGAATGTTTTCCATTTCTTTGTATCTTCTTCAATTTCCTTCATAAGCTTTCTATAGTTTTCAGCATACAGATCTTCTACATCTTTGGTTAGATTTATCCCTAGGTATTTCATGCTTCTTGGTGCAATTGTGAATGGGATCAGTTTCTTTGTCTTTCTGTTGCTTCATTATTAGTGTATAAGAATGCACCTGATTTCTGTACATTGATTTTGTATCCTGCAACTTTGCTGAATTCATGTATGAGTTCTAGCAGACTTTTGGTGGAGTCTATCAGGTTTTCCATGTATAATATCATGTCATCTGCAAAAAGCGAAAGCTTGACTTCATCCTTGCCAATTTTGATGCCTTTGATTTCCTTTTGTTGTCTGATTGCTTATGCTAGAACTTCCAGCACTATGTTAAACAACAGTGGTGAGAGTGGGCATCCCTGTCGTGTTCCTGATCTCAGGGAAAAAGCTCTCAGTTTTTCCCCGTTGAGGATGATGTTAGCTGTGGGCTTTTCATAAATGGCTTTTATGATCTTTAAGTATGTTCCTTCTATCCCGACTTTCTCAAGGTTTTTATTAAGAAAGGGTGCTGGATTTTGTCGAAGGCCTTTTCTGCATCGATTGACAGGATCATATGGTTCTTATCTTTTCTTTTATTAATGTGATGTATCATGTTGATTGATTTGCGAATGTTGAACCAGCCCTGCATCCCAGGAATGAATCCCACTTGATCATGGTGAGTAATTCTTTTTTTATGCTGTTTAATTCGATTTTCTAGTATCTTATTGAGAATTTTTGCATCCATATTCATCAGGGATATTGGCCTGTAGTTCTCTTTTTTTACTGGGTCTCTGTCTGGTTTAGGAATCAAAGTAATACTGGCTTCATAGAATGAGTCTGGAAATTTTCCTTCCCTTTCTATTTCTTGGAATAGCTTGAGAAGGATAGGTATTATCTCTGCTTTAAACGTCTGGTAGAACTCCCCTGGGAAGCCATCTGGTCCTGGACTCTTATTTGTTGGGAGATTTTTGATAACCGATTCGATTTCTTCGCTGGTTATGGGTCTGTTCAAGCTTTCTATTTCCTCCTGATTGAGTTTTGGAAGAGTTTGGGTGTTCAGGAATTTGTCCATTTTCCAGGTTGTCCAATTTGTTGGCATATAATTTTTCATAGTATTCCCTGATAATTGTTTGTATCTCTGAGGGATTGGTTGTAATAATTCCATTTTCATTCATGATTTTATCTATTTGGGTCCTCTCCCTTTTCTTTTTGAGAAGCCTGGCTAGAGGTTTGTCAATTTTGTTTATTTTTTCAAAAAACCAACTCTTGGTTTCGTTGATCTGCCCTACAGTTTTTTTTAGATTCTATATTGTTTATTTCTGCTCTGATCTTTATTATTTCTCTTCTTCTGCTGGGTTTAGTCTGCCTTTGCTGTTCTGCTTCTGTTTCCTTTAGGTGTGCTGTTAGATTTTGTATTTGGGATTTTTCTTGTTTCTTGAGATGGGCCTGGATTGCAATGTATTTTCCTCTCAGGACTGCCTTTGCTGCATCCCAAAGCGTTTTGATATTGTATTTTCATTTTCGTTTGTTTCCATATATTTTTTAATTTCTTCTCTAATTGCCTGGTTGACCCACTACTTCTTTAGTAGGGTATTCTTTAACCTCCATGCTTTTGAGGTTTTCCAGACTTTTTTCTGTGGTTGATTTCAAGCTTCATAGCATTGTGGTCTGAAAGTATGCATGGTATGATTTCAATTCTTGTACACTTATGAAGGGCTGTTTTGTGACCCAGTATGTGATCTATCTTGGAGATTGTTCCATGTGCACTCGAGAAGAAAGTATATTCTGTTGCTTTGGGATGCAGAGTTCTAAATATATCTGTCAGGTCCATCTGATCCAATGTATCATTCAGGGCCCTTGTTTCTTTATTGACCGTGTGTCTAGATGATCTATCCATTTCTGTAAGAGGGGTGTTAAAGTCCCCTGCCATTACCACATTCTTATCAATAAGGTTGCTTATATTTGTGAGTAATTGTTTTATATCTTTGGGGGCTCCTGTATTCGGCGCATAGACATTTATAATTGTTAGCTCTTCCTGATGGATAGACCCTGTTATATAGACGCTATATATCCTGATGGATAGACCCTATTATATAATGCCCTTCTTCATCTCTTGTTACAGCCTTTAATTTAAAGTCTAGTTTGTCTGATATAAGTATGGCTACTCCAGCTCTCTTTTGACTTCCAGTAGCATGATAAATAGTTCTCCATCCCCTCACTCTCAATCTGAAGGTGTCCTCAGGTCTAAAATGAGTCTCTTGTAGACAGCAAATAGATGGGTCTTGTTTTTTTATCGATTCTGATACCCTATGTCTTTTGGTTGGTGCATTTAGTCCATTTACATTCAGTGTTATTATAGAAAGATATGGGTTTAGAGTCATTATGGTGTCCGTAGGTTTCATGCTTGTAGCGATGTCTCTGGTACTTTGTCTCACAGGATCCCCCTTAGGATCTCTTATAGGGCTGGTTTAGTGGTGACGAATTCCTTCAGTTTTTGCTTGTTTGGGAAGACCTTTATCTCTCCTTCTATTCTAAATGACAGATTTTTGGATAAAGGATTCTCGGCTGCATATTTTTTTCTGTTCATCACATTGAAGATCTCCTGCCATTCCTTTCTGGCCTGCCAAGTTTCAGTAGAGAGATCGGTCACAAGTCTTATAGGTCTCCCTTTATATGTTAGAGCACGTTTATCCCTAGCTGCTTTCAGAATTTTCTCTTTATCCTTGTATTTTGCCAGTTTCACTATGATATATCGTGCAGAAGATTGATTCAAGTTACGTCTGAAGGGAGTTCTCTGTGCCTCTTGGATTTCAATGCCTTTTTCCTTCCCCAGATCAGGGAAGTTCTCAGCTATTATTTCTTCAAGTACACCTTCAGCACCTTTCCCTCTCTCTTCCTCCTCTGGAATACCAATTATGCGTAGATTATTTCTCTTTAGTTCATCACTTAGTTCTCTAATTTTCCCCTCATACTCCTGGATTTTTTTTATCTCTCTTTTTCTCAGCTTCTTCTTTTTCCATAACTTTATCTTCTAGTTCACCTATTCTCTCCTCTGCCTCTTCAATCCGAGCCGTAGTTGTCTCCATTTTATTTTGCAGATCATTAATAGCATTTTTTAGCTCCTCCTGGCTGTTCCTTAGTCCCTTGATCTCTGTAGCAATAGATTCTCTGCTGTCCTTTATACTGTTTTCAAGCCCAGCGATTAATTTTATGACTATTATTCTAAATTCACTTTGTTGTATTGTTTAAATCGTTTTTGATAAGTTGAGGGGAATTCTTCCATTTCATCATTTTGGATAGTCCCTGGAGTGGTGTGGAACTGTGGGGCACTTCCCCTGTGCTGTCTTGAATAACTTGCATTGGTGGGTGGGGCCGCAGTCAGACCTGATGTCTGCCCCCAGCCCACCGATGGGGCCACAGTCAGACTGGTGTGTGCCTTCTCTTCCCCTCTCCCAGGGGCGGGATTCACTGTGTGGTTGCGTCGCCGTCTGGGCTGCTTGCACACTTCCAGGCTTGTGGTGCTGGGGATCTGGCGTATTAGCTGGCGTGGATGGGCAAGGTGCACAGGGGCGGGAGGGGCAGGCTCAGCTCGCTTTTCCTTCAGAGATCCGCTTCAGGAGGGGCCCTGCAGCCCCGGGAGGGAGTCAGACCCGCCAGAGGGATGGATCCGCAGAAGCACAGTGTTCAGTGTTTGCGCAGTGCAAGCATGTTCCCTGGCAGGAACTGGTTCCCTTTGGGATTTTGGCTGGGGGGTGGGTGAGGGAGATGGCGCTGGCGAGCGCCTTTGTTCCCCGCCAAGCTGAGCTCTGTTGTCCGGGGCTCAGCAACTCTCCCTCCCGTTGTCCTCCAGCCCTCCCGTTCTCTGAGCGGAGCTGTTAACTTATAACCTTCCAGATGTTAAGTCCTGCTTGCTGTCAGAACACACTCCATCCAGCCCCTCCGCTTTTGCCAGCCAGACTTGGGACCTCCTCTTGGCCGGCGGGCTGTCCCTCCGCCCTGGCTCCCTCCTGCCAGTCCGTGTAGCGCGCACTGCCTCTCCGCCCTTCCTACCCTCTTCCGTGAACCTCTCATCTATGCTTGCCTCCAAGAATCCGTTCTGCTAGTCTTCTGGTGATTTCCTGAGTTATTTAGGCAGGTGTGGGTGGAATCTAAGTGATCCGCAGGAGGCAGTGAGCTCAGCATCCTCCTATGCCGCCATCTTCCCAGAAGCCCCACCTCTTTAATTCTTAATTCCTAATTAGGCCTGCTCCTCATTATATATGTGTTCTCTACTCCTACCAAAAGTAACCTGAAGAGAAGGTAGAAGATATAGTCTTCTTTCCGGAAAGAATCAGCGTTCATGGACTTAATTTATTTGTGAAAGAGATATCAGGGTTTTGGTTGGCAGTTCATTTAGTTAATAATAAATGTGACTATCTGTAGGAGTTATTTGTTGATTGCCTCTCTAGCTTCCTTTCACCCTTCTTTTGGTAACAATATCTAGAATCTAGTCTTATTTCTAGAATTTAGTCTTTTCCCACTCTCAATACTATATAGTTCTAAATGGTACTTCACCTTTGGCCCTAGTGATAGAATAGGTGACCAAGGCTTTAATCAATCAGTATATTGTACTGCCTGATCAGTGTTTGGGTCAGGGTGGACAAATGATCTAGGTCACTCATAGTAAATCTTAGGAGATTTGTTACTAGGAATGTTACTGAATCCCAAGTTTGGCTGCCTGTTGATTGAAAAGACAAGACTCAAGAGGTGAGTGTTGATTGGAAAGCAGTATGAGCTTTATTCAGGAGGCCAACCAACCACCTGAGGAGAAGATGTACTTTTGTTCAAAAGCCGACTCTGCAGTTTCTGTCTAGCCAAGAAGATTTTAAAAGGACTGGGGGTCATTAATCAGTGAGAGAGTGCAGTGGCCTGTACCATTTCCTGATTCTGTGTAGATTTAGTGGTGCCTATTTACAGTTTTCAGTGCTTGAAGATTGTGGAAGAGGTCTAAGTTCTGTTCTGTGATGTGTGAGGGCTTTCTATTCATCTTCTAGAAAGGAATGTAAGATTTATAGACATACAAGAAAGGTTAGTAAATCAATCATATGAACTTAAAGACACCTATTTAAGATCACCATCCTAGTTATGAAGATCAAGGTGGCCTCAAGAAAGTACAATTTCTTGTTTCTCATGGACTTAAATCAGAGACGATGTGAGCAGTTTCTGTGGTTATCTTGACACCATATGTGAAGAGTTTTGCCTGAGAAAAGAATAAATACAGAACAAGCAGAGCCAAGATATGGAGAGAGCAGAGCTAGGCTGTGGATCAAGGTACATTTCAACCCAGCAATAGCCCTTGGCTTCTTAATTACATGAACGAATTTTCCCTTTATTCCTTAAGCCAGTTTGAATCGACTTTTGTCACTTGTCTTAACTCATATGTAACTCGAAAAATGTATGTAATATATGACAGCATTACCATAAGTATTTGGAATAAATGCAGTGATTGATATTCCTGCCCTGTTCTGGACCCAATATATCAGTCCTGGAGTGTTATGTTTGTTACAGGATGTCATTCTCAAAGAAAGAGGTGGAGGAAGAAGAGGAGGAGGAAAAAAAGGAGAAGAGAAAGAAGTATAATTATGAATGGCCAAAGTGAAAAGATGCTCAATCTTTCTTCTAGTTAGATAACCAAAAATAAAAACAGCAATGAGACAGCACATTTGACAACTATATTGGTAAAGATTAAACTGTGATTATACTCAGTGCTGGTGAGGGCACTTGCCCACACAGTTGCTAGAAATAGAAATGTTTACAACTTTCTAGATGGAAATTTGATAATAGCTATCAAAGTTTTAAATGTATGTATCCTTTGAGCCAACAATTTTGCTTTTAGAAATTTATTCAAAATAATTAACTGCATAAGTGTCTGATAATATATGTACAAGGATAAGTGAAGTATTATTTATACGAATGAAATGAAAAATTATCTAAATATTTTCCATAGGTAATTGGTTAAATAAGAAATGGTACCTTAACTGAGGGCTCATGGGGGGTGGGAGGGAGGGGAGCGTGGGTGATGGGTATTGAAGAGGGCATCTTTTGGGATGAGCACTAGGTGTTGTATGGAAGCCAATTTGACAATAAATTTCGTATATTTAAAAAAAAGAAATGGTACCTTATACAAATTAATGCTTAAAACTTATGAGAGAGCCTTTAAAACTGATGAGAGATGTATAGGTTTTGCCATAGAAATGCCATGATTTTTTTAAAAAGATTTAAAAAATTTTTAGAGTAATCTCTACACTTGAATTGGGGCCTGAACTTACAACCCTGAGATCAAGAGTTGAATGCTTCACCAACTGAGCCAGCCAGGTCCCCCTGCCATGATTAAAAAATATATATATTTATTTATTTTGAGAGGGAGAGGGAGAGAGAGAGCACGCGCACAAGTGTGAGCAGTGGAGGCTAGAGAGAGGGAGAGAGAGAATCCTAAGAAGGCTCCATGCTCAGCATGGAACCTGATGTGGGGCTAGATTTCAGGAACTGAGATCATGACCTGAGCTGAAATCAAGAGTCAGGTGTTCAACTGACTGAGCCACCCAGGCACCCCGCCATGATTATTTTTAAGTTAAGATGCAAAACAAGGGGCGCCTGGGTGGCTCAGTCGGTTGAGCGTCCGACTTCGGCTCAGGTCATGATCTCGCAGTCCATGGGTTCAAGCCCCGCGTCGGGCTCTGTGCTGACAGCTCAGAGCCTGGAGCCTGTTTCAGATTCTGTGTCTCCCTCTCTCTCTGACCCTCCCCCGTTCATGCTCTGTCTCTCTCTGTCTCAAAAATAAATAAACATTAAAAAAAAAAAGATGCAAAACAAGTTAAATAATAGTAATTACACTATAATCTCACTTATTTGAACATATTTTTGATGCATTTAAAAAATTTGAAAAGATATTCTTTTAATTAGCCAGTAACTCCTAGGGTTCCAAATTCAACTCAAATTAGTTTATACAGAAAAGGAGATTTGTTGAAGGGACTGAGGTAGTTCACACTAAAAGAAATTACGTGGCACCTGGGTGGCTCAGTTAGTTAAGTGACTGACTCTTGATTTCAGCTCAGGCCATGATCTCTTTGTTGTGGATCAAGCCTGGTGTAGGGCTCCTTACTGGTTATGGTACAGATACAGATACACATTGTATAATTCTAAAACAAGAATGGGAGAAAAGATTTCTCTCTTTTAGCTTCCCAGTATGAAAATCTCGGGGCAGGATTTTGATTAGCCTTGTATTATATGCCCACATTTTTGACCAATTAGTGTTACAATGAGGGTTAGAGTCTACAATTTGCCAGCTTGTTGTCATGGTTGAGGACTGCTTCCATAAGCACGAATATGGCCCCTGAGGTATAGCTGTGAACTGGAAAAGCCATCCCAGCTGTGTCTATTTTATACATTAAAATATTAACTGTGGTTGTTTTGAAGAGGTGGGATTAGGAGTGAGGCTTTTACATTACATTTTATATACACATATATTAAAAATTGTTTATAGTGAGAATATATTTCTTTCATATGGAGTAAAAGTTATTCCAATTTTGAAACAAAAAGATAAATGATAAGAACTTAGTATTGAACTCTAGTTTCTTTTTTTTTTTTTTTAATTTTTTTTCCAACGTTTATTTTTATTTTTGGGACAGAGAGAGACAGAGCATGAACGGGGGAGGGGCAGAGAGAGAGAGGGAGACACAGAATCGGAAACAGGCTCCAGGCTCTGAGCCATCAGCCCAGAGCCCGATGCGGGGCTCGAACTCACGGACCGTGAGATCGTGACCTGGCTGAAGCCGGACGGTTAACCGACTGCGCCACCCAGGCGCCCCTGAACTCTAGTTTCAACTATAGTATTGAAAAGAAGACTCAGGGGAACATGATAGTTCTGTTTAAATATTTATTGGCTACCTTGTAAAAAAGTATTTGTATAGTCCCAAGGCTATGATGCATGGCCCTATGAGTTAGAAATAGAAAGAGGGGATGGAGGCCATGAAGAGGTGTTGGCTACACATAAGAATTTTCAAAGTTAGAATTTTCTAAGAATGGAGTGCATTGCTTCGAGAAATACTAAGTTCTTTTTTTTTTTAATTTTTTTTCAACGTTTATTTATTTTTGGGACAGAGAGAGACAGAGCATGAACGGGGGAGGGGCAGAGAGAGAGGAAGACACAGAATCGGAAACAGGCTCCAGGCTCTGAGCCATCAGCCCAGAGCCTGACGCGGGGCTCGAACTCCCGGACCGCGAGATCGTGACCTGGCTGAAGTCGGACACTTAACCAACTGCGCCACCCAGGCGCCCCCAAGAAATACTAAGTTCTAACATAGGTTCAAATATAGGCTAGATGATCACTTGGAAAAGGTAATACCATGGAGATAAATTATTAGAAGTGTATGTGAACCAAGTAAACTTGAATTCCTTTTCTCAAGGGTAAATCTGTTTTTTAGGTTCATTTTGTTCATGCTCGATAAAAATAGTTTTGACTTTTTTGGGCCATAAAATCTCCTTCACCTAAAATATACATGAAATTAAGAGAAAAACATTCTTGTTTTAAACTTAGTATTTTACTCTTCCTTTTTACATGTCTAAGCACCAAGTAAGGAGGAGATTTTAGAAGATGGCATAGTAGGAGGACCCTAGGTTTGTCTTGTCCCTTGAATACAACTAGGTAACTATCAAATCCTAATGAATATCCAAGAAATAGATGCAAGGACTGATAGAACAAACTGCGCAACCACAGGGAGAGAAGAGGCCACATTGAGGAAGGTAGGAGGCATGGAGACATGGTTTGGGGGAGAAATGGATTTTGGGTGCAGCAGAGGGGAGGAAACCCTGGTCTCAGAGAAAGGCGAGAGAGAGCAGAGTGCACAGAGATATGTGCAAGGAGAATACTCTCCCAAAGCCATTGGCTGGAAAAACAAGACTGGCTGATTTTGTGAGTTTTTGTAACCAGTAGGGCTCGAACACTGGAGTTTTAGATGTTCGTGGGTTTGGCTGTGATAGAGCCCTGAGGGTGCTGCCCCACTCCTAAAGAGAAGGCACACAAGCAACCCGGCATAGAATGCGTGACCTGAGGATCACCTAAGGCACAGGAGTAGAGACTGTTGGCTCTTCTTGGAGCACATCTGTGAGAGATGGTATTCACAGAGATGCTTCTCCAGGGACAAATGAGCCACTGGGTTCCATTTCCCACCCCCCCACCCCTCGGCATAGGTACAGAGACATCTGCTGAGGGTGGCTAACCTGGACACCGTCTGTTTAGCCTGTTTGCTCCAAATCCCACACCCCTGTACTCTGGTGCGACTGCCCTTGGTCAAACCTGCATCTGTCTCAGTGCAGAGAGACTCTCCCGCAGAAGACCAGAACAGGTCTCCACCATACCAGGTCCCTAAAGTTTGGAGTTTTTTTTTAAAAAAAAATTTTTTTAACGTTTTATTTATTTTTGAGACAGGGAGAGACAGAGCATGAACAGGGGAGGGTCAGAGAGAGGGAGACACAGAATCTGAAACAGGCTCCAGGCTCTGAGCTGTCAGCACAGAGACCGACACGGGGCTCGAACTCACGGACCACGAGATCATGACCTGAGCCGAAGTCGGCCGCTTAACTGACTGAGCCACCCAGGCGCCCCTAAAGTTTGGAATTTTAAAAATCAGCAGGCTTGGCTGGAATAGAAGCCAAAGTGCACTGTGCTGCTCCAGGCAGGCAAGCAACCTTGAGACAGACAGCATGAAAACAGTGATCTGAAAATGTCTGGGATGCACAAGAGGAAATTATCTGCTCTTTTGGGAGTGCTTCTGAGAGCGGCAACCATGGACACCCCTCTCTGGGGACAAAGGAACTGGCTAGTGCCATTTCCCTCCCCTGCCCCTCAGCATAAACCAACTTCAGTAAACAGCACAGTGCAAACACTGGCTGCTTAACCTGCTTCACCAAGTCCCACCCTCCTGTGTTCTGCTGGTACTGGTTTTCTTGGGTAAGTGTGCCTAAGGACCAGCTCTGTGGGCCCCTTCCCCAGAAGACCAGCAGAACCCCCTGCACACACAACATTTACTGACCAGAGAGTACTGTAAGGCTTCAGTTCCAGTGGAAGTAGCATCAGGTCTCATTTAACAAGCAGACCAGAGCACACCTAATTAAAACTCATCACACTCTGGTCAAGGTTCAAACACTACCCATTGAAGGCAAGGAGAGCCTCTACAGATAACTGACCTGAAGGATGAATCAGTCAAAAAACAGCAGCAGAGTGCATACAACACACACCAGAGACACTTCCTGAAACGCCACACCATGGACACTGTTATGACCTTTCCTTCATAAAGCCATTACTCTCAGGAGCAGGAAACAACAGGCTTTTCTAACACATGGAAAAAGACAGAGATTTAGGTAAAATGCCAAGACAGAGGAATTCATCCCAAAAGAAAGAACAAGAAAAGGTCACAGCCAGAGATCTAATTGAAATAGACATAAGTAATAGGTCTGATGGAGAATTTAAATTAATAATCGTAAGGATACTTGCTGGACTTAAGAAAAGGATGGAAGACATCAGGGAGAACCTTACTGCAGAAATAAGAGTTAAAAACAACCAGTCAGAACTGAAGAATATAATAACTGAGATTTGAAACAGACTGGATGTAATGACCTTAAGGATGAAAGAACCAGAGTAATGAATAAATGATATAGAAGATAGAATAATGAAAAATAATGAAGCTGAACAGAAGAGAGAAAGAATTATGGAGTCACAAGAATAGACTTAGGGAACTCAGAGACGCTATCAAATGTGATAACATTCACATCATAGGGAGTACCAGAAGATGAGAGAAAAAAGGGAAGAAGGTTTATATGAGGATATAAAAGCTGAAAAATTCCCTAATCTGGGAAAGGAAACAGACATCCAAATCCAGGACACACAGAAAACTCCTATCAAAATCAACAAAGCAAGCCAACACCAAGACATATTGTAGTTAAGTTTGCAAAATATAGTGATAAAGAAAAAATCCTAAAAGCAGTAATACAAGAGAAGTCCCTAATTTACAAGGGAAGACCCATAAGGATAGCTACAGATCTCACCACAGAAACTTGGCAGGCCAGGAGAGAGTGGCATGATATATTCAACGTGCTAAATGGGAAAAATCTGCAGCCAAGAATACTCTATCCAGCAAGGTTATCATTCAGAATAGAAAGAAAGAAAAAGAATTTCCCAGACAAACAAAAACTAAGGGAGTTTGTGACCATTAAACCAGTCCTTCAAGAAATATTAAAGGGGACTCTTTGGGAAAGAAAGACCAGAAAGGAACAAGAAAGTGACAGACTAGAAAGGAACAGAAAAAATCTTCATAAACAATGACAAAACAAGTAATAAAATGGCACTAAACACATATCTATCAATGACTACTCTGAATGTAAATGGACTAAATGCTCCAATCAAAAGACATAGAGTGTCAGAATGCATAAAAAAACCAAGACTCCTCTATATGCTGCCTAGAAAATACTAATTTTAGACCTAAAGTCACCTTCAGATTGAAAGTAAGGGGATGGAGAATCATTTACTGGGCAAATGGAAGTCAAAAGGAAGCCAGAGTAGCAATACTTATATCAGACAAACTCAATTTTAAATCAAAGATTGTAATAAGGTATTGGAAAAAGACATTATATCATCATAAAGGAGTCTATCCAACAAGAAGATCTAACATTGGTTAATATTTATGTCCCCAAACATGGAAACACCCAAATATATGAAACAATTAATAACAAACATAGAGGAACTCATCGATAATAATACAATAATAGTAGGGGACTTTATTATTTTTTTTGTTTATTTATTTATTTTGAGAGGAGAGAGAGTGCATGTGCTTGCAAGTGGGTAAGGCGCAGAGAGAGAGAGAGAGAGAGAGAGAGAGAGAGAGAGAGAGAAAGAGAAAGATAGAATCCCAAGCAGGTTCTGGGCTGTCAGAGGTGGTATGTTATATATATGCTCAGTCATGAAAAATAATGAAATCTTGCCATTTGCAACAATGTTGATGGAACTAGAAAGCATTATGGAAAGCAAAATAAGTCAGTCAGAGAAAGACAAAAACCAAGTGATTTTACTTATGTGGAATTTAATAAACAAAACAAATGAACATCTTGGGGAATAAAGAAAGATAAACCAGGAAACAGACTCTTAACTACAGAGAACAAACTGAGGGTTAATGGAGCGGAGTTCGGTGGGGGGATGGATTAAATAGGTGATGGGTATTGAGGAGGGCACTGTGTGGTGTATATAAGTGATGAATCACTAAATTCTACATGTGAAGCTAATATTACACTCTATGTTAACTGGAATTTAAATAAACATTTGAATAAAGAAAAAAAAGAATGGGGATTTTAGATTAGACTGTGACATTTTCTAGATCTAGCCAGTTATTAAACGAAGATATCTTCTCTTCAGAGTTAATAAGTACATATGCAGTCTCAATATCTACCTAAATAAAGTCATTCATTTCCAATAAAACAAAACAAAACAAAATAAAACAAACTTAAAACAATAAATACTAAATAAGCAAACTTTTAGTCAACTCTTCATAAAGTCATCATCAATATATTCTTGAGAGCTATTTTTTGTGGTCTACCAGTCTTTCTAATTAGAGAAGCTGGATTTCACAGTATGAATCCTTGAATCAGGGAATTAGAACTCCAGATTTTTTTCAGAGCAGCAATACACCCAACTAAAGGATTATATTTTCTAATCTTATTTTCAGGTAGATGTGACCAACTGACTGAGTTCAATGGTAGTGTTGTGTGGGACTTCTGGGAAGGTTCTTACTGGGAGTGGGTTTGGTTGGAAGAGGATTAATTTGCCTTTTCTGCTATTTTGGAATGTGAATGTGTTAGCTAGAGCTCAGCAGTCATCCTGGTTCATGAGGCAACTTTGAAAATGAAAACTATTCAGAGAAGATGGAGGAGATAGAATGATTCAGGGTCCTTGATGCTTTTCGTGGAGCCACTCTATCACCTCTGTATTCTTAGAAAAAAGAACAAGATTTTTTTTTGCTTTACGCTTTTTTTTTAATGACTATGTATTGCAGTCCAACTGCAGTTCCTGATACGATAAATATTTCCTAGTCATACTTGTACTCTCCTTTGAAACCAATGATTATATTGAGAGTAGGATAATTTGTAGAGTAAAAGAATGAGAGTGTAGCACAAAGAGATCCTGTTTCCTCATAATTGCTTAACGTGCTTTTAAGGAGTAATCTTAGGCATGAGGAAGAGGATAACTACCATAAGAAGAGCTAGTATGTATTGTGTATTTATTTATTCAAGACACTGTTGAAAGCACTGCACATGAATTGACTCCTTTAATCTTCACAACCTCCCATGAGGCAGTTACTCACCCATTTTATAGATGAAGAAATCAATGCACAGAGAAGTTAAATAAACTTGCCTGAGGACACACAGCTGGCAGAGCTGGTCTTCCATCTCCAGGGCTCATGCTATACTTTCTGCAAACAGGGATCTTATAGGGAGCCTTCTGAGAGCAAGTAACAGTATAATGCACTTGTCCTAAGACCTAAATCCAACAGATACTTCATACATGGAAAATTAGTGATAATTTGAGTTGCTAATATGTCAACAAAAGCATGATACAGGATATACAATTTCTGTGATATGATGAGTAAAACAATTCACATGTGTGATGTAGCTTAAATGGCAATGACTTTATATTTTTGTGCCTTTTTTTGTATATGAAAGAAAATGCCCATTATTTTATATAATGTATATATCCTTAATTATGTTTATTTGACTTATTTTTCTATCAAATAGCGATTTTACTTTCCTTTGTTCTTTTGTTTCAGTTGACATGTTTGTATGTGGGCAAAATGATTTTTAGCAAATGATTGTTTTTTTTTTTAAAGAAAACTGATTTTATTTTAAATTCATACTATTATTTTTGTAGTACTTACATATATCTATCTGGTTAATATATGTCCCATGTGAGTTTGATTTCATTAGCATCCTAAAATATTTAATTCGTCTTTCCAAAAACTGTTATAACTACTTTGTCATAAAGTATTATGGCTCACAAAAAAGTATCTAGTTAAAACCCAATATTCAAAGTAATTGAAGGAATTCAGAGATAAGTTTTGGCGCCTTGTTCCTTGAATGAAGCAGAGTGGGTAGGGAAATTCTGATAGTTAACTAAAATGATATAAAGATATTAGAATGCTCCATTAGAGACTTAGCTTATTTCTGCTCCGATGAGAGGTGGCTACTCAATCTTGAGACATGTGCTTCATGGACTCTCAGGGATGACACTCCTTAGGGATGACCCTAGAAGACTCTTAGAGGAACAGGACATGGGTTGTTTTATACTTGCTATTAGTCATCAGTAGGTAAAGTACCTGAGTGCTGGTTATTTTCTGTTTCCTCCACTCCTCTTCCCCAGATTTATTTTCCACCCTTCTCTGCCCTACTTTTTGCCCCTCGAGGTGGATCCTGATAAACTGCATTATGTAGGCTCTCTTGTCCTCTGGCTTCCAATAAAGTAACAGCAAGAGTTTATAGGCAGTGGGAGCCACCAGCAAGAGGTTGTAGGGTGTGAGTAGAGAGAGAGAACAGATGAAGGTGTTTCTTCCTTCTCTCTGTTCCTGCCTTATAACTGTGTTCTGGCTGTGGTTGAAGCACTACACACTATAGGCTTCCATTTTCCTAACTCCTTGGTCACTCCAGCTCCAGCTTGTCCTTTAGGCCTAGAAGTGGTAACAGTCCCATAGTGCTCAACATCCCTGTTGCATATCTTAACTCTTTTAATACATCTGTGGATAGTCTCTTTATTAAAATATCTGCAAACCTCAGCTGAGTGTCTTCTGTTTCCTACTGAGACATATACTTTGGGAGCTGACTAAGGCAGGTTAGTATACCCTTTTGTAGTGACAGAAATAGTCACCTGCATTATAAAAGAAGATTCCTGGGGCACCTGGGTGCTCAGTCAGTTAAGCGTCCCTCTTGATTTAGGCTCAGGTCATGGTCTCATGGTTCATGAGTTCAAGCCCTGCACTGGGCTCTGCGCTGACAGTGCAGAGCCTACTTGGGATTCTCTCTCTCCCTCTCTTTCTCTGCCCCTTCCCTACTCATGTGCACTCTCTTACTCTCTCAAAATAAATAAACTTAAAAAAAAAAACCAGAAAAGATTCCTGACAGGTGATGTGAAGTATCCAAGTTTTTTTTCTTTGGAAGTCTTTACAAAATAAGAGGAATCTTCTCTTTGGAACAGTTTTATGTCTGTTTAATAGATGAGATTAGAATATCAATAACTATCATACTTTGCGTACCCAAATGGTTGTTCAACAGTGCCACTCAGCCATTTCAGAGCTATTGTGCAGTTTAAAAATATACAAAAATGTCTTTTGCTGTTTCAGTTTTTAAAGCGTCTTCTCCCCACTCCTTTTTGCAAATCTGAGTCAGTTAAAAAAAAGTCTTATAGAGGTACTTTCTTAGGTTTTATGATTATCTAAACTTGGGGGGTGAACATAGAACAAATGTAAAATTTATTTCCACTGGGTTCTGAGGATTTTCTTCTGCAGATGTTTTTTTATTCCTTTGGAAAATAGAAGCCAAGGCCATCCTAATGTCCAAGGTTCAAATAGTGAGTATGCTTTGGTTCCGAGTGTATTATAAATATAAAGATAATTTCATTCATATCTACATAATCCAGAGATGATGTACTGATGTATTAAACTGGTAGTGGAACCAATAGAAGTTTTCTCTCATATTTCTGCCTCTGTCTTAGGAGAAAATATGCAATAAAAGATAACCCCTCTGTTCCTCATGAAATAGTCCTGAAAATCACCACCCTCTCTCTCTCTGGCCCAGTCCTAAATTAGGTGATGAGCAATAAAAAGCTCAAAACTCTTATCACAGTCTGAGGTTACTGTAGTGAACCTTGCATCTATTCTATTAAGATGACTTCTCCAGAGCTAAACTTACTCTTCTGATTCTCCTAAGGA
This sequence comes from Prionailurus bengalensis, assembly GCF_016509475.1. NCBI lineage: Eukaryota > Metazoa > Chordata > Mammalia > Carnivora > Felidae > Prionailurus > Prionailurus bengalensis. The sequence goes on from NC_057355.1 coordinate 94,253,778, forward strand.
TGGGAAGGATGGGAGCTAGCACAGTAAGCCATGTCCTTTCATATGCCACATCCAAAGGAACAAATGCCAAGAACATAAGCATTTGCTAACATGGGGGCAGTAGTTTTTGGCTCTCTTCTAGTTTTACTTTTGCCCACTGTTACTGAACTGAGCCTGGTGGGAGTATGGGTAGGGGAGGAGACAGGGAAGGTTACCAGAGGAAGAGGAATCAAAGAGAGTCTGAAGGGGTTCATGGAGGAGGGAGGGAGAGGAGCAACTTTGTCTGGAATTGAGCATTATGCATTAGTTCATCTCAACAAAACAGTGTCTCATTAAACATGATCCAATATCTATGATTCTCAGTTGAGTTTTACTTTTTGGACCAATATACCCTAAATATATAGGGCATGGTAGAATAGGAACCTGGAGGAACTCCATCCATGTATTTGTATTATTGCAGTCTTGTAGAATATGCCATTCCCATGGTTACAGAAGTCATTGGGAGCTGTTTCCTGGTTTGGTGTTCCATGAAGCATAAAACCAAGAACCTTTAGATTATCTAATGAATGGGTGATATTTCTGGATATCAACCTATCTTTGTGTTCTACGATGTAGTATCTTAGAATCTAGTGTCTAAGCCTGCATCATTTGGAGTTCCTGATGTTTAAGTCTTGAGACTTCTAAGACCAACATTATCTTCTATCTCTAAATGATTCGTAGTGCTCCCTACCCATGAATGGTAGACTGTGATTTTGATCCATCATGACTTACAGAGTGTATTTAATCTCATGAAATCATATTTTCTGCCTGCTTCCTTTTCTTTGTTACAATAAAGTGGTTTCTAGGGTGCAGGTGTTGTAGTGAAGCTTATATACCTCCTGTAAGACCCATAGACTGAGATTTAATGACTTTACTAGTGTGGTAGGCAGGGACATACACCAACCACATTTGTGGCAGTATTAGTTTTCTATGGCTGCTGTAACAAATTATTGATTTAAAGCCACATGGATTTTTTTTTTACACAGTTCTGAAGGTCAGAAGTCCAAAATCAGTGTCACTGGACTAAAGGCAAGCTATAGGCAGAGGCAGTTCATTCTGGGAGCTCTGAGCTCTGAAGGGAGAATCTGTTGCCCTGCCTTATTCAGTTTCTAGTGGTCATTTGTATTCCTTGGCTTGTGGCCCCTCCCCCATCTTCAAAGTGTATAACTATAATTTTTGCTTCCATCATTATGTTGCCTTCTGCTTTAACTGTGACTCCTCCTGCATCTGTTTTCAAAGAACCACCATGATTACACCACCTCTTCAGCGGCTCCCCTCTTCCTCCTCCCAATAGTCTAAGATATTCTCTGTTCTCAAGACCCTTAACTTAATCACATATGCAAAGTCCCTTTTACCGTATAGGGTAACATTCACAGGTTCCATTAGAACATGGATACATTTGGAACCATTATTCAGCCCACCACAGCTGTTAAGTCTCTTTCTAGTGTCTGCAGAGAACCACTTTCCCTGAAGTCACATCCTGTCTGCTCAGCTTGCATCGGGTGACTGAGTGAAACAGCAATTTAAATGCCTGGCCATTTTGGCCCAGCCCAGGATAGTTTGATAGGCAATACTAGCTTCAGGGCTCCATGCCAAATTGATTGAAGCTTTATTGGATGTTTGTTATAGTTAAATTTCTGTCTTTCCTCAGTCCTGTTTTCTCCTCTTTCCTTTCATTGGTGTTGATCATTAATCAACATCTTGTACCTCAAACTCTGATCCATCTGCTTGTAGAGAACTTAAATTGCTGGCTGTTGGACTGGGAGTAGGCTAAAAAGAAAACATCGATAAGGTGGGATTTTAGACTTGGATTACTCACTTCCTGGCAGCCAATGAAGAACCTAAATAGTTCCTGACAAAAGTGGTGGTTCATTGTTAAGCTTTTACCCTTAGCGAACTGGGAGGGTAAACTGGTATATGGGAATATACTAATGGGTGAATATATTAGGTATTGGAGATTTATGGAGGAAAAGTCCTTATATGCATATATACAGATAACAAAATTGGATGGCTGTTACTAAGTACGTGACCTGATACCTGTTTTTGTAAATAGAATTTAATTGTAATGCAGCTATGCTAATTTATTTATATTTTGTCTATGGCTACTTTTGCACTACAATGGCAGAGTTGAATAGTAGCCGCAGAGATAGTATGACCCACAGACTCATACACAGAATTATTTACAACTTTGCCTTTTACAGAGAAAGTTTGTCAGCTCCCAGTTGGATGCTGGAGTGGTAGTACCTATCACATCTCCATTTAATTTACCTGGCATCTGCAGAATCCAGCATATCTTAAAGAATGACTGTAGACTAACACAGCCTCATCTAATCACTGTAGATTCATTTGGCCTTAGGTATGTGGTGAGTGGCCACTGAGTTGGAAAATGCTTTCTTTTTTATTTCAGGTAGAAAAGAGAATAAGAAACAGTTAATAGTCATATGAAATGGATAATGATATGTATTTATAGGCTTGTCCCAGGGCTGTTTTAAGTCTCCTACCTTCTGTCAAAATATAATCTGAGTAGATATGGACCATCTTGTCATTCTGCACTATATTACTTTAATGACATTATATTGATTGAGTTGGATTTGCAAGAGATAGCTAGCACAGTGGAGGCATTGGTAAGATATGTACTCTAGAGTGTAGGAGACAAATCCTACGAAGATTCAAGTGCCTACCACATCCATAAATATTATAGAGGCCTATTGATCAGTGATATGCCTGGATATATCCTTCAAAGTAAAATACAAATTATTGCATCATGTATCTCTTATTAAAAAGGAAGCACAATACCTGGTGAGCCCTTGAGTTCTGAAGGCAGCATAATTCCATTCCTAGGGATACTTCCCTGGGTCATAAGTAAAAGGCTGCCAATTTTAAATGGGATCTCGAGTAGAAAAGAACTCAGTGACAGGTTCAAGGTGTGGTGTAGGTAGCTTTGCCATTTGGGCCATACAGTTTGGCAGAACCTATTATGTTAAAGGTGTTTGTGAGAAAACATGTTACATGGAGATTGTCACAAGCCCCAGTGGGAAAAGCCTAATGGAAGCCCCTTGAGTTCTGAAGCAAGGCCATGATTTTCAGTGGAGAATTATATGCCTTTTCATGTGCCTCTATTTCCTGGTGGAGACACAATGCCTGGCCATGGAGCATCTAGTGGCCATCTATTTAGAAATTTCTATGATGGGCTGAATCCTGTCAGACTCCCCAAATAATAAGGTCAGATAGGATCAGCAACAGTACATTGCAAGATGGAAGTGGTACATTTGGGAGTAAGTACAAGCATTACCAGATGTTACAAACAAGCTTCATGAGCAAATATCACAGACCCTCATGGCAGAGTTATATCAGTGCCCTTCCCTTAGCTCATGCCTCTGATTATGTAGGGTATTCTGTATGGACTATCTGAAGGGTAAAAAGAAAACTCAACCTTAATTTATGGATGAGTCAGCTTAGTATGTAGATGAAAGTCAAAAATAGCCCTACTCAATGGTAGCCTTAAAAGACAGAAGGTCCTGGAAATCATTGTCTACTATATCCTTTGCACACAGGCTTTTATCCTATCTTACTGGCACATTTTTTTCCTGTTACTCATAGTTCCTGTGTCATTATATTTTAAAGCCATTAACCTTTCAAATAATTTTATGGAATCTACTTACTTGCCTCTTTTAAGAATTATCACCCATAACTTTGTCAGGTTCCCTCATTTTCAAAGAAAAGGAACCTTATTCAACATGCAGATTGGTTACCCTTTGACCCAAGAACTGTACATCAATGCCAAAACTCATGGCCCTACCAGTGTAATTTGTTTCTTGAAATATGAGTTAGTTTCCTAAGACTTAGCTACTTTAGGGTTTTATCTCTATGGTGATTACAGGAGTAAAATTAAACTCAAATCAAGAAGTACTTATAAAACATGGTAATCTATTAAGGGAAAAGAAAATGTGTTTAGGTAGTTTTTTAATAGTAAAAGGAAATGGTTTCTTGAAAGACAGAATAGGTTGGAATTTTGTGATCAGACTTTGATCCAAAAAAAAAATAAATGCAGAGAAAAAGAAAGGAGAGTAATTATAGAGAAACTGGACATTAAAATCAGATAGAAAACTGAGAGCATGAACCTACTTATAGTCGTGGCCCTTCTGCATGGGCACTGTGGAAGACATTCTGAAATTTCCTTGAATGAGTGTGTGTCTTTTGTACTGTTGATTATTCTCTGGAATTTTCTTTCAAGCTTCATTTGAAAATACTGTTACAAAACATAAGAGACTCTTAAAAACTGAGAACAAACTGAGGGTTGATGGGGGGTGGGAGGGAGGGGAGGGTGGGTGATGGATATTGAGGAGGGCATCTTTTGGGATGAGCACTGGGTGTTGTTTGGAAACCAATTTGACAATAAATTTCATATTAAAAAACAAAAAAAAAACAAAAATGAAAATACTGTTCCACATATATTATCTGGTAAAACAGATCCTGTTTGATCAGAGGTTAATTCAAGGCCGCTGTTGCTGAGGATGATGATGATGATTTTGCTCTACTGCAGAGCTTTTTCTCCCTATAAATGTGTACGAAAAATTATGTGAAGGAAGTTTCTCACAAAAGATATTACAAAATGAATAATTCACTTGATTCTAAAAACTTGCCAAAATGCAGAAGCAGTGCTGGAATTTAACAGGTTTCCACTAGATGGCAAGCATCCTCTTTCAATTTCTCCATGGCATCAAGCTAAAAAATTGCAGCTATTTCAAACTTACATGTTTTCATGAGACAGCTGCACTTGTATCAAAAAATGATAAAGGCCTGATTCTCAACTTAGTCAGATTTAGAATCAAGTTATTCAAACTGAAACTGAAAATATATTATAGTGTTGAAAAGTTTTATCCAGAGAATATATATTCATTCATTCATGTGACAAACACTGTGTACCTCTTATGTGTTTTTCATACTTTGTTTCACTTACTCCCCTCCCAACAATGATATCAGATGCTTTAATTAGTCCATTTTGGGGGATTGAAATGGCATTTTATCTAAGAATGAAAAGTTGGTTTAATGTCGGCAAACTCAAACAATATAATACAGAACATTAAGAGAATAAAAGAGACTAATGATACAATCATCTTAATAGATGCAGCAAAAGCATTTGATGAAATTCAACACTCCTTTGCAATAAAAATTCTCATAAAACTAGGAATAGAAGACCACATCTTTAAACTGATAAAATAGATCTATATAAAACTTACAGCAATATCATAGTAATGATGAAACATGAAATTCTTTTCCCCTAAGATTGGAAAAATGACAAGGATGTCCACTTGCACCACATCAATTCAACATATATATGAAGTGCTCAGGACAAGGCCTGGCACATAGGTGTTCATTCAGTAAATGTTACTAGCTTCTGGGTCACACGAGGTACATGTTCAGCTTCAATAGATATTGCCAGATAGTTTCCCAAAGAGGTTGGTGAGGACCCTTTTTAAAATGATAATCTTTTTCTATTTTTTAAAATTAAAAGAAAATATAAAAAATAGTCCTGTTATAATAACCATTGTTAATGTTTTTGTACATTATCTTTCAGTCTTCTTCTGGCATGTTTATTAATTAGCTAAGATTGTGCCTTTTTTCCAGCTTTGTATCTCGCTTTTTAAACTTAATTTTAAAAGAAACATTTTCCCATGCTTCAGAAAATGTAAAGGCTTCTACATATGTGATTTTAATAAATCAGGAAGCTTACTTTGTTCTTATTTACAAATTCTGAAAAAATATTTTTTGTAAAATAATTCCAATAACTGTATTACTTAACATAATATCCTCTAGGTTCATCCATGTTGTCACAAATAACATGGTTTCCCTTTTTTATGACTCAATAATATTCCAGTGTATACATACACACATTTTCTTTATCCATTAATCCACTGACGGACATGTAGGTTGTTTCCACATCTTGGCTATTGTGAACAATGCTTTCCCAAAGTGCTAGGATTTGAATGCCACAATACAAATTGATTCATTTTTTTCCATTAATGGTCTGTGGATTTCTTTAAATGAGGTCCATGTTAGAGTCCATAGATGTCAGGGTTCTGCAAAACTGCCTAGGATCCAAGTTTCCAGGATCTATTAGTCTTACTTTAGAGTAAGACTGGGAAATGGAAGCTTAGAGAGATTAAATAATATACTAGCTGAAGATAAACTGTCTAGGTTCAAGCCTAGATAGTTTGATCCACAGCCTATTCTCCTAACCACTACTTTTTAAGTGTTTTTCAAAAACATAGTAAGTTAAAGTATTTAGCACAGTGTTTGACACATAGTTGCATTTAAAATATTAGTTATTATTTTCTTCTTTCTTGTAGACATTCTAGCATAACCTTTGTGAAAGACTGAGTAAAGAAATAAGAATGATTGCAAAACACTATACTAGAGCAAATAATGTCTGGACAATGTTAACTATTTAAGTATGTACAAGATGAAAAGAAATGACATAAAACTGTATAAATTTACCATAGAGAAAGACAGAGATATATCTATATCTGTCTATCTATCTATCTATCTATCTATCTATATGTATCAGATGAGGAAATTGTCTGAAATAAATCATAACTTCATTAACAGAAACTGTTTCCTTATGAATGCTTTTTGCTGTAGAAGAATTTTATATGAATACAAATTCAATAAAATGAAAGTTTAAACAGAAGAATATAAAACAACAGAATGAAATAAAAAGGCAAGTGCATAGGGAAACTCACTGAGATAACATTTTAAATCTAATAAATGTGTTAAAAGAGTAAGGAACAGAAATGATAAAATTCATTATAATGTAACAAGAAAGGCATAAGATTACAGTGAATGGAAAGCAGGTGGAGATGAAAGCAATTAAGAAGAGGAAGACAGACATGGATGAATGACAAAGATAACTGGTATCTCTGAAGTAGACAACAGATGGTGAAAAAAGTATTCAGAGATACAGTAATAGAAAATTTCTTTAATCAGGAGGTGTACACATCTAACAGGAAAATCTGATATTGAATATCAACATTGAGACATGTCCTGGTTGTTATTGAGCCTCAAGGACTAAAAAAAGAAAGAATTCTTTTTTTTAATTGTTTTTAAAGTTTACAGATTTATTTTGAGAGAGAGCGAGGGTGAGGGAGGGGCAGAGAGAGAGAGAGAGATGGAGAGAGAGAATCCCAAGCAGATTCCGTGCTGTCAGCACAGAACTCAATGCGGGGCTTCAACTCATGAACCATGAGATCATGACCTGAGCTGAGATCAAGAGTCAGACACTTAAAGCAACTGAGCCATGCAGAAGCCCCAGGAAAGAGTTCTTTAGATATCAAGCAGTAAGAGCAAGTTACTTACAAAGGGGAAAATTCAAGCTGGTGTCAGACTGTTGCAGAAACAATGCTGAAAGATACAGATATGCCTACCACATTCTTTGACAAAGGAATATTTGTCTAAATATTCAAAATATTATGTCCACACATGTTATCATTCAAATATGAAGGATTCAGAGAATGAATATTGAAGATCTTAAAAAGAAAAAGAAAGAAATCAACACCAGGTCTCATCAAATGGAGTCCAGCTAATCAAGAAATTAATAAAAAAAATAGAGAATCCAGGAATGGAGACACACATCTAGTGCTCTCTAGTGTACTAGGTACTGGGGTTAAAAGATGAGTAAGGAGGGGTGCCTGGGTGGCTTAGGCAGTTGGGCATACGACTGCAGCTCAGGTCATGATCTTGTGGTTCATGGGTTCAAGCCCCACATCTGGTTCTGTGCTGACAGCCCAGAGCCTGGAGCCTGCTTTGTGGATCCTGTCTCCCTCTCTCTCTGCCCCTGCCCAGCTCATACTCTCTCTCTCTCTCTCTCAAAAATAAATAAAACATTAAAAAAATTTAAAAAAAGATGAGTAAGGAATTTCTGTTCTTAAGGAACTTAGCTTAGTGGAAGAGAAAGAGATGTCAATAAATTTTTTGTGTGTTTTATTTATTTATTTTGAGAAAGAGAGAGAGAGAGAGAAACAAAAATCCCAAGCAGGCTTCATGCTATCAGCACAGAGCCTGATGTAGGAATTGAACTCATGAACTGAAAGATGACCTGAGGCAGAATCAGGAGTTGACTGCATAACTGACTGAGCCACCCAGGTACCCTGAGATGTCAATAAATTTGAATAGAGCATATTAAGTGCTACTACATTGGTAGAACAGAGGGAAGACTAATTCTCCTGAAACCTGAGACTTGAAGGATATGTACCCAGGAGATAAGGGGAAAGCACCAGAGAGGACCATTTTAGGAAGAAGGAACAATGGTCAAAGACTTGAATGCTTGAGTTTGCAGTGTGAGATGGCTGTATGGTGGGGCATATGGAAGTAGCAGGATGTGAGCCTGGAAAGTCATAAGCAGCTCATGAAAGGATCTGTGTATTTGTTAAGGGGGTTGGACCACTGAAGGATTCAATCTGGAAAATAATTTTTTGTTTGCATTAAAAAATCAGTCTGGTAAAAATATAGGGAGGGATTAAAGATGTTTGTTTAAAAATCCTGGAGTGATCACTTGCTTGAAGTTGTTTAGGAGCAGTTTTGCCCAGAGATGAGGATACAGGGTTCTCTCCACAACACCTCCGTGGGGCAGGGTGGGGCAGAGAGACAAAGGGGAGGATTTAATAAGATCTACATCATGACTCTCTGTAACTGTCATTTTCACAACAATCTGCACAAAAATTCAATTTCCTATTTCAAATACAACCTTACATTTGGTATTATAATTTTCTTCTTGCCTTTGTCTTTGATGTTCTTTTCATTTCAGTATAGCTACTTCATTTGATCTTACTTAGTAGCATCCTTTGCACCTTTACAAGCAGTAAGCATACTGAATGTGTTATATCCATCAGATTTGTTTTCCCTGCTTAAGTACAATTTTCCTGTAACTTTCATTCTTGCCACCACAATCAGTTATTTATTCATTATTTGACAAGTTCATACAAATTTTTATTCCAGTTAATTTAAAAGGAATGAGGGACTCAACAATATATGTATTATTCACGTGCTTTAGTTATTTAAATGGGAGTACAGGGTCCTGACTGTGGAAGATCAAAGCTAGAAGAGAGTTTTAAAGTCTACATTTCTCAAATTTCAGCGTGCATAGGAATCACCTGGGGATCTCTTTAAAGTGAAGATTATAACTTGGAAGTAAGGGGTGGGGCCAGAGATTCTGCATTTTTAAAAAGCTCATAGCTGAGGCCAATGTTACTGATCTATAAACCACACTTTGAGTCAGAAGGGACTAGGGTACAAGTAAAAATACCCATATATCTGATTCCTATAATTGTGTAATAAATATTTATAACTGGAAAATTTTCTATTTGACCATATCTTGTAGATGGGCCATGAATCCGTTGGGAAGTTCAGGAAATGCTACGGATAGAGAATGCCATTTAAATAAAAAATGGACCATTTCCTTCTGAGTACTTGTTTGCTTTATATGTAAAGTTAATTCTACTGAATAAATCATGTTTTTTATCTCACAACATCTTGAGGTGATGTCACTTTGACAGCTGGGGCTTTCTTTTTGGAGGTTAGACCTCATTAGCAATTAAGCCTATGTAGTAACATACTTTCCCAAGGTAAAGAAAAAGCACTATTTTTATTGAGTGATAGTCATCTCAGGGTATAGATAAAACTCAGTGTATTGTAAAAATAAAGCCTGATAGTATGTGATTTCATTGATATAAGCTCATTTAGAAGAAAAAAATCACTTGAATTGTGTAGTAATATTTTAAGCTCAGATTTAATTTGTATTCATTTCTTATAGCAGTCTGCATTAACTATAAAAATTTCTAAAGCAAAAGAAGGGAGAAAAATTAGAATTAATTATTGGCAAACATTTTATTACTCAAGGGAGTAGCTATGACTGTTTAAAAATAGCTTTAGAGTTGTGTTTGGAACTGTTTTCTGACATGCTTTAATTTAGCATAATGTTAGCACAGTTTTCTTATCTCTGGTAAAAGGGTTTGTTTTGGCTGGAAAGGAGTCACTCCTGGTTTTCTTTTCCTCCATGCATCTCACACACAGCCTGTGAGTAATAGAAATGAAATTGTGTGGTAGACTACTCACCTGGCTCATAAATGTGGTATTTTTCCTTTGCCATTTGTGCCTTTTGTCACACTGAAAAAGGTATCAGAAAAGGGCAGAGAGAAAATAGTTTCTCCTAAAAGTGTCACACAGCCCCCTCTCTCTTGACATGTATTAAGATTCAGACAACAGGAAACACTCCCTTTATGGCGCAAAGGAGTGTTATGTTGGCCTTACAAGGTTTTTGCTTTTTTTTTTTTTTTTTTTTTTTGTTTCTGAACATCTGCAACTCCCTCAGGATTGTGCTGCACACTAAAAATAAAACAAGTATAGCTTGTGATTCACCTCGTTTTCAGAGTCAGGGCTGTAGATTCTAGGGAAGATTCAGTGACATAAGAGAGTTATAAAAATGGAAGTAAAATTGCTGAATCCAAAATGAATTTAGAAGATGATCATAGTAACTTATGTATGCCAAAAATCAAGCCTAATATCTGGATGTTCTGACTTCCTTCAGATTTTACATAAGGAAATCATTTTAATATTGTATTGTTACAGCCCTCATGATTACCTGGAACCCTTAGAGATTCTTTATGTGGAGCTGCTCACCACAGATATTAGTATGAGAGATAATATGCATTAGAGTTTATGTTTAAAAGAAATCAGCTGATCATATCTCCCTCAAATCAGTCTCACTCAAGGCAATACTTTTAATAAATTCTCAGCACAATTCAACTACTATTGTGAAGAGAAGGAATTAAAAACCTAGGCAAGGATGCTATTAGCTAGTGTAGGCTTATGAATAGACAGACAACTACAATAGAACTCTCCTGGCAGAACTTTTTCTCCCACAACTCTTAAGTTTCATGGTTAGAAATTAATTTCTATTGGCCTTGCAGGTTTTGGTCTTTTAAAGGTTTCATACTAAAATATAAACATGCTTGTAAGGCATAGTACATGAAAAACACAGAAATTGGATTTTTAACTTGTTTGAAGGCTGTGCTCAAATAGTGCCTAAAATAGATCTCTAGTAATGGGTCTTTTGAAATGTTGGGGCCAACATTTAAAAATCATTTTATTAAAATGACATACTCATTAACCTGGGAAATGATGAAGCTGGGAGACATAGCTTATATGTCAAATGATTGAATTAAAATATAAGTGATCCTAATTAGCTGGAATGGGAGATCAAAAGTTAAATCTAAGAAAATGAAATTTCCTAAAACTGAATACAAAGTGCTTCACTTAGGTGGAGGGAAAAAGACAACCAAAAACCCTGTGCACACTTTAGTACATGTGAAAACATCTTAAGGATATCGTTGACTGTAAAGTTAAAATAAGTTGACAGTGTGATATAGTTGCCAGGGAAAAAGAAAAAAGCAGTAATCCAGTCATTGGTCCTATCACAGGGAAATAACACCTTCCCTTCCCTGTTAAATACATTTGGTAGATTGTGTTTAGTTCTGGGTGTCATATTTTGAAAATGACTTTGACCAACTAGAGTGTATCCAGAGAAGAGTGAGCTGAAGCCACATCATATAAGGTATAGTTGAGGGAATGTATACAATGGAGGAGAGAATAATTCCTGCCCATTGGAGCTCATATTTTGACAGAAGAGATAGATATATAGACAAATAATTCACAACACAACGTGGTAAGTGCTTTGGCAGTAAATGACAGGCAGTTCACTAGGGATTGACATGTGGTCAGTGAGTTTACAAACATGTAACAAGCAATTCAGATAACTCAAATTGGCAACAAGAAAACCATGATTATGCCATACCAATTTATTGTCAGCTAAAGCATGTACTCAGGAAAGTCTGTTCTTGGGTCAATCTATGGGAAATACATCCTAAGAGGAGCTTCCTTAACAATATTCTATGAAAAACACCTGGGGATTTTATTTGCTGCCAAGCTCAATTGTGAGTTCAGTAACCAAAAAAGCCTATGCTATTTTTTAAAATATAATAATGAATATATAGTATGCAGAATAATGAGAATAATTTAAGTAGCATAAGAGTGTTTCTGATAAAGTACCATTATTTAAAATTTTTTAAAAATTTATTTATTTATTTTGGGAGAGAGAGCATGAGCAAGTGGGGGAGGGGCTTGAGAGAGGGAGAGAGAATCCCAAGCAGGCTGGGTGCAGAGCTCAATGTGGAGCTTGATGTGGGGTTGGAACCCACCAACAATGAGATCATGACCTGAACTGAAACCAAGAGTCAGAAGCTTAACTGACTGAGCCACCCAGGTGCCCCTAAAGTATCATGATTTAAAGGGAATGTTGACAGTGTAAGCCAGATCATTTTCCAGATATGAAGTACAAAAGAAGGAACTGAGTTTTTTTTTTTTAAGCTGGCAAAAAATGATTTATGACGAGTCTAATCAAATATTTTAATGCTACTTAATGTCATTTGGAATAATGATTAGAGTTACGCAGTTATAGCTCCAGAGAATTAACTAAGAACAAATCAGAGAAGTTAAAGGGAGGGAAGTTTTGGCTCAGCCCCAGTACCTGACAATTGCATAGGACTGACTTTTGATGTAATAAACTCCCTGTGTATAATGGTAGTGATGATCTAACTTATCACCACTCTCTGTATCCATGTCTTTTGTAATGTAACTTAGCAGAGCCTCCCACTATGGGCAGTTTGAGCTGTCCTACCCCTTAATGCTGGGCTGAACCATGTGACTTGTTTGGTCAATGGGATGTTAGCAGATGTGATACAAGCGGAGGATTGATGTAGGCTTGCACGTTGGGGTTTGTTTTCTCCTATATCTTTGTGGGGACCATAGGAACATGCTTGGCCTAGATTTTTGGAGAGTGAGATGCACATGAGTCATCTTGGTCTTTCCAGTTGAGGCGTTTATAAATCAGCTGAAGGCCAGCTGGCCCTCAGACATACAAGTTGAATACAACTAAGTCCAGAACTGCCCAGGCAAGCCCACTTTAAATTGCTGATCCGTTTGTTTATTATAAATTGAAAAAAATGGTTATAGTTTTAAGTCACTGTGTTTTTAGGTGGTTTGTTATGCAGTATTATTGTGCCAATAGGTAGCTGACACATTCTCTGTTGGTTAGTCATGTTCAAGAAGGAGATGATTGGCTATCAGTCAAGACTGTTATAGAAAAAAATACTTGGGTGAATACTTAGACTAGAAGAGTTCAAAGATGGTTTCCTTCTCATGGAATACAATGGTAATATTAACATAATAATTTTTTTAATTAAAAAATTTTCTTATTTGAGAGAGAGAGTGCATGCGCACATGTGCAAGCAGGAGAAGGGCAGAGAGATAGGGACACAGAGAGAGAGAATCCCAAGCAGGCTCCATGCACAGCATAGAGCCTGGTGTGGGGCTCAATCCCACGACCTTGGGATCATGACCTAAGCTGACACCAAGAGTTGGTCCTTCAACCGACTGAGCCACTGAGGTGCCCCCATAATTAATAGTTAATGAGCAATTACTATCTGCCAGACATGGTTTTACACATGTTAGTATTTACTCCTATGAGGTAGTTACTAAAGAAACAAGCAAAGACCATACAAATAGTAAGTGGTGGATCTAGGATTGAACCTAGGCATCTGGTTCTGGATATCACACCCTTTACCAGCATGATGTGCTCACACTGGTGCATGAGCTATTCCTAAAGCCCATTGGAAAGTGGGCATAGCTCCATATATTCATTAAGAGTAGGAAAAATAATCGCTTCTCTAAATACATTTTTTTTGATATAGAGAATTTTTAAAACATGAATTATATTAGATAGCATTTAAAAGGATTTTTTTCCTGGTAAGATCATTGGCAATTACTGCTTTCAACTGTCTTCCAACTTTAAGATTCCGTGATTCTTAGACACAATCTATTCTAGTTTTAATATACAAGGGTTTTCTTTTCTTCAAAATAATAATCTAGTGAAAAGCATTACATGCAAATTTTCTTAGAGCACTCAGTTTATACTAAGTAGTTCATAGGACCATTTATGAAGAAAATATAAATTTGCAGGTGATAGTAGAAATGTTCTGCTTATCTACCAAAAAAAAGATGTATTACAACATAAAAAAACTAAAAACAAAATGCTCAGTAGTCAAACTATGAGTGATAGCATTGTATTTTAATAAAACCCCTTTATTTCAACTGATTATGCAAGTAGAATTAGCAGTAACTTTCAGTTGGTAAGTTAAACATGCTGTGTCAGTGTTTGGTTATGTAGATATTTGGGGAAGATGGCTTAATCTTTCATGTCTTGCTGGATGCTATAATTAACTATACTACTTTCATGGCAACAAAATCTGTATTTTGATACATTATCTGCAGCAGAAGATAAATATTGAATAGGATTCAATGGGAACTGTTGAAACACATCTTTTGTAAACCTAATGAACTTATATGAGTTTAGCAGATGAGCTCTGTTTTTAAAGTTGTTTTAAAAATTATATTCTCTTTTGCATTGCTTGCTTTTCTAACATCAAGGCAGTATGGTACTGGCACAAAAATAGACACATAGATCAATGGAACAGAATAGAAAACCTGGAAATGAACCCACAAATGTATGGTCAATTAGTCTTTGACAAAGCAGGAAAGAATATCCATGGAAAAAAGTCTTTGCAACAAATGGTGTTGGGAAAACTGGACAGCAGCATGCAAAAGAATGAAACTGGACCACTTTCTTACACCATACACAAAAATAAATTCAAAATGGATGAAAGATCTAAATGTGAGACAGGAAACCATTAAAATCATACCTATTTTTAAACTAAAGAAGTTGGCAGCAGGGTGGTAGGATCTTTTTTGAATGTTTGTTTCTTGAAAAAAATCACCACTATTAAAAAACTACTTTAATGCAAGTGATCTCCAGCTTTCTTCACACTTTTCAAAAAGGAATAAACATATTTTTTTAATATGTAAAAATATTTGACCTAATGTTTATACATATGTATTTATGTAAAAAATAAACATTATTTTAAATAATGTCAGTCAGTTGAACCTTCTTGGCAGTGCTGCACTGGCAGTTTGAATTGGGATATTCTGGACCAAAGCTATTTTAGTAATTTTCTCTAGATCTGTTCACAGTCTTTCTTTCACACATGTGAATGGATTTTCTTATTCACACGAAGGCAAACTAAGTGAAAAGCAAAAAAATTTCATCAGCAGGAAAATGACTTATATGACAACAAATACTAGCTATACTAGGGATAGAAACATGGCTATTTCCCCATTCTGGGCTCATAGTAGAGAGCAATAACTGATAATTCTTTTCTGCTGAGTCCAAACTCAGATTAATTGTGAAATTATGTAAGAAGTTGTTATAACAAATATATTAAAAATTCTCCCCTCTTTTATTAAGCAAATATAATCTTTCCTTGGTTTGAAGCGATGCTTCATTGACTATTCTTAACACAATGCTCCAAGCAACTGCTGCCAATTGATTGCAGCTATAGATAAGTTCAAAATCTGTTTATTATTCTGGAGTTATACTGAGTTTAGAAATGTCCAGATGATTAATCAGAGTCTTAATGTTATAAAAGTAAAATATCTACTGATCATTCTCTAGGGACCAAGCACTGGGTTCAGTGTTACACCTGCATTATCTCCTAATTCTCACAGGAGCCCTATGATGGTGGTATTATCATTATTTCCATTTTACAGATGAGAAAACTGAGACTTAAAGGGATTAAGTAATTTGCTCCCAGTCATAGAACTAATAAGTTGGTGGCCAGTATTTAGATCTGCTCCCTCTGACTTTCTGACTTCACAGCTCAGACTCTTAACCATTATTTGGTATCAGTTCTATTCATTTGTTTTGGTGGTGTGTAACAATACTGTTTTAGGCTACCTGCATACTGTGCTGATTACACTTTTATGCAGAGCTGGCTTGTTTTCTGGAAGTGGGGTGGAGAACTTGTTGCTCTTTTTGTGAAGGAAAGAAATGAGCCAGAAAGCACATTATGGGAGTCATTTCTTATAGCATAGCGTTAGGAATTTGGAACATCTTGATTTTGAAATTATGGAAGACATTGTCCGGGTATATTAAAAAATACCCCACCCCTTTTAAATTAAACAAGTATGTTTCCTTGTTTTGAAGTGATGCTTCATTGGTTATGAAAGGTGGCTTAGTCAGAATTAAACATGACCCTTTAACATGGGTTGAGAAATGAAACCAAAACCTTAAATAGTGCCCTGAAGTGCTATTATAGAACTGGCAGTGTATGCAGGCCTGGAAAATATTAATTCATAAAGAATAATAGATGTTAATGCTCTGCTTAGCATTTCAATGTCACAATTAAAAATTCTACAGGAGAGTTAATTGAATATTTTATGCTTCTAGAAAGGGCCTTGATCCTCAGAATTGCATACTAATTCTCAAATTTCTTTTGTATAATGCAGAATCCCTTTAAGGAATTAAAAATTCATTTATATTTCAGATGAGGACATTATATATTTACCAACTTTTTTATAAAGGAAATATTGAGAATTAATATATTAACTAAAAATTTTGTAAGTCAGACTTTTGAAGCTTAAGCTATGCACACAAATTATCATAATTCTCCCATGTAATGGAGCTCCCTTTATATGAGCAATAATTATTATTTCTAATTGTAATGTCATTGAGTTGTCAGATGAGGATGCAAAACATTACATGCTCCAATTTTCACTTATTAATAATCTTATTTGGCCCTTTCCCTTTTCCACTTTGTGAGTTTTGAGCTTTTCAGCCTAGTCTTTGTTTTTCTCTTGATGCTAATTAATGAAATTCTGGTACTAGCAATAAAACTGTGGGGACTTCTAACTGCTGATGAAAATCTCAGCAAGATAAGAAGGATAAAGTATTCCCTCTTCCTTTATTTTTGCAGAAACACACACACACAATTTTATTTTTTGTCATAAAAACATCCTTGCAAGTTTTATTTCTAGCAAAGGGTCTTGTAAGATGCTTGGATTTTATACATCGTTGCTATGTTCTGGGAAAGAAACCTGTAACCCCTAAAAACTCTACCATGCTGTTGCTCATCTTACATGATAATTTGTTGTTCTGAAAATAATATTTAAAGCAACATTTCTGTGTACTGAAAGGTAAAAATATTCAAAAGTTGAAAAGCTTAAAAACGTTAGGTCAGAAGGGAATTATTGTTACTTCTTTTATTTTTCATATGCCAAGAGGGAAAAAGATGAAAGCTGTTGGATTCCGTATTTGAACAAAATTTTTGAAAGTCTAATCTATTTGACTAGAACTGTTTGTTAAATTTATGATTGTGTCTTACTGAAAGGAGAGCTTGAAAGGCTCTTAAATTTTTGTAGTGTATGTCACGCCATGCCGGACTTTCCTTATTTGAAGAAGTGGGACGGATGCTTAGTAAAACATCAGCCCAGCTCAGCTCAGGTAGGAAGAAAATGGCTGTGGCACTGAGTCAGTCAGGCACAAGTCAGGGCTCAGGCTCCCCATGCAGATGGGCTCCAGGTTGTTGCTTCATTGCTGGCCAAGTAGGCTTTGCATGTGACACAGCCTTGAGAAGAGCTGGACAATTGGAGTATTCTCCTTTGGAATTAGGGCTTCCTTTTCTCTCTTCTGTTCCTAAATTAGGATGAATTTATATTAGTTTGACCTTGACCTTAAGAGGTAGGAAGCCTCTTAAGGAATTTTGAATTTTCCCATCTTCTCATGAAATGCCCCCTCTTGCTTTGATGTATAGCTTCTTTCTCTAACTTTCCCCTAAGCCACTGGGAAAGCAGAATATAAAGCATAAAAATCAGCCTCTCTCTAGACCACTGAGGACCTTCCCTAAGGGAGAAACTGATAAGCAATTCCCCTTTCCTTCTATTGTTTTTCATTTTCTCCCTGGAACGAACCAGGAAAGAAAATGAGTGGCTGTTTTCTTTTCTTTTCCATTTTTTTTTGAGACTTTTAATAAGGTATGGATAGGTTAGAATCTTATTTTACCTAAGCCTGATGAGAGTAACTTTCTCAGCTGAGCCTTCTAAATCAGAGAAACTAGCATGCACATCATTATGGCATGTGCTGTTCTAGAAAAGCTAAGCAATTTTCAGTATGTGTAAATCTCAGTCTCAGTTCACTTATGGTAACATTGTGTTATTGAATGATAGATTGAGGTCAGAAACAAAGAGTGGTATCTCAGACCATTAGGTTGTACCTTTTCATACCAACTTAGGTTGTCAGTTTTTATTTTCTTATGAGGAATACTATCTGTAAGAACCAGACACTACAGTTGTTGAAGTCCTTGTTGCATCTGTAATGCATTTACTGAATCCCTTGGAGTGAACAATAATGAGATAGATCAAGACAGTTATGTGGTTTTCAGCCATTTTAAAATGAAATGTTGATGGACATAGAGTCAGCCCTATTTGTAGTATTACATTTGGTTGTGAATATGGAACTTCAGAACAACCTACCCCAGTTAGGAGCACAGTCAACATGAAACCCAATGTATGAAATTTCAACTTTATGCATTGCTACAAATATTCACTTTAACAAAAAGGTTTACCACAGATTAAGTATTGTGTTTCTAATTCATGTGAAATGATTAAAATAGAAGATTCATTTTGAATGCACAATAAAAGCTTTGCAAACAATAGCAGTACTTCTGTCTGTTAAAAACTAAACAGTATTGGGGCGCCTGGGTGGCGCAGTCGGTTAGGCGTCCGACTTCAGCCAGGTCACGATCTCGCGGTCCGGGAGTTCGAGCCCCGCGTCAGGCTCTGGGCTGATGGCTCAGAGCCTGGAGCCTGTTTCGGATTCTGTGTCTCCCTCTCTCTCTGCCCCTCCCCGGTTCATACTCTGTCTCTCTCTGTCCCAAAAATAAATAAATGTTGAAAAAAAAATTAAAAAAAAAAAAAAAACTAAACAGTATTACAGGCTGAATAATCAGGAATATGGTAAAAATATTCTAAGAAAGAAATATGGTAAGGAATAAAATATGAGGCCTCTTAATTACAATGAACCTATCTGAGGTCTCTGGTAGTTTTCTATCTGATGTCCCCTTTTGGATTTGATTATTTTGAATTTGGATGTGGATTAGGGTGTGTGTGTGTGTGTGTGTGTGTGTGTGTGTGTGTGTGTTACTAAACTCTATAGTTCAGAGATCTAGTTCTAAAAAAAACTAAATAACAACCACAAAAGCAAGCAAGCAAACAAAAATCAAAGCAAGCAAACAAGCAAAAAACCTTTCCCAAAATGAAACAACTGAACCCTTTGTTGATATTACCTATTAAGTCAGGGCAAGAGGTGATTCAGAGTTGTTCTTTCTGCAACACTATGTGGATATGAGTGGTCCTAATTAGGAACTTTTAGTTCTGAGTTATATTTGTAGCTTATTGCTTTGTGGAAGAAAGAAAGAGAGGGAAGGATAAGGAGACCATTAAGACAAGATATCAAATAAAAATTATTGTCCATTTTCCAGGGGCCTGAACCACAAGGTCTCTAAAGCTCTACCACTATTACTAATTTTGTGGTAGTTGTGGCAGGTACAGGCTCGCATGTTAGAGATGTTTACTAAACTCTTTTTAGATACAATGCTATATCTATGAAAGTGATTTTTTACTTTCAATAGCTTAATATCTCTTCTTTTAAAAAAGTTTTTACTTAAATTCCAGTTAGTTAACAACAGTGTAATATTAGTTTCAGGTGTACAATATAGTGATTCAACACTTTCATACTTCCCTTGATGAATAGCTTAATATCTTTTCCATAACTTCTTGGACATGAGACTGAGAAAGACTGAGTTCCTGGAGAAGCTGTTTCTTTTCAGATTTACACTAATTTTCCTAGCAAACACACCCATGTAAGTGGGTGAACGTCCTGGGATGACCTTAACTTGGGTTCTTTGGTTACCCTGTATTTATGTTAAAAATTTTTTTTTAAGTTTATTTATTTTTGACAGAGACAGAATGAGAGCATGAGCTGGGGAGGAGCAGAGAGAGAGGGAGACACAGAATCCGAAGAGGGCTCCAGGCTCCAAGCCGTCAGCACAGAGCCCGACGCGGGGCTTGAACTCACAAACTGTGAGATCATGACCTGGGCGGAGGTCGGACGCTTAACCGACTGAGCCACCCAGGCGCCCCCCCTGTATATGTGTTTTATATGTATAATAAGCATGACAAAATTTCCTGATTTTGACCCTAAATTTTAGTATAATATGTTTGATTCAGATACAGAAATTAAGTTTGCTCTGAGAGAATGGGGACAAGTAGAGTGTTTGCTTTGTTCTAGACAGTTATCACTGATGCTTTGGATGACTATGGAACATGATAATTAGTAGCAGTTAGAGACTGATGACCAGAGCAAAAAGAGGCCTTTTCAATATTGTACATGGATTGAGATGATATACCACCCTACAAATTAAAGAAAAAAAAATTTTTTTAAGGTTTTTAACTCATCCCTTTTGAATAAGCCTCATGCATCTTGAGTCAATAGAGAAGCAGTGTGATAGATGGAAGGATCAGATGATGGACTCTGTTTGAATCTTGACTTTGTTTTTACCCTTCCGAGCCTCCATGACTTATTTGAAAAATGAAGATGAATAATATTGTCTACAGCATCTAAATGTAGTCTGGATTAAGTGTTATAATGTATATGTAAGTGCTTTTGTAAAATTGCTAAGAGCTATGAAAATGGCATTTAATAGTACTCCCACCCAGCCTCTACTCCCTCATGCATTTCTTTCTCCTATTTATGTCAGTTCCAGGTAGTGTAATGACCATATTTGGGGATAAAGAGGTGAGACTAGAGTGAAATTGATTTGTTCTGCTCTGTGGGAAGTTCTGTATGCTTCCTTTAGACTTTCCATTTCTTTTAGATTTAGAGTTTGTGCAGATGAAAAATGTGTGGATGAGAAAATGATTTTCTTTATGAACATATTGTTCGAACAGCTTTTTATACACAGCCCGGCAGTGTAGCAAACAACCAATTTTATGAATTTGTCAGTTAACACATATAGCATATAGCACATAATGCACATCATCTAAAAAAAGAAGATAAAGAGAGATGATAAAAATAATGAGCAATAATGGTGATGAAGGCAACTGCTCCACCTATGTCTGGATTCATATTCAGGGCAGTTTTGGCATCAGTGGGGCTGAGCTTTCCAGGGATACATAGGCAGGAAACAGCAGGATAGGAAGGAACAAGGAAGCCATTTCACACATGGAATGTTCAATGTTTCTTGTCAGCTGTCCTATTGGCCACCTGACTGCAGACATCTACTCAATGCTTACAGACAGCTTATCATGACTTGCAACTCAATTCTTTAGGGCATTCTCTCCACACCCTCTGAGGTAATTGCCCATGCTACATATGTTCTATCAGATGAAGTCTCTTAAACAAACTTTATTATGGACAGGTCCATATAAAATATTTCCCATTTTAACATGAAATACCATTTTACACTTACATATTTTGTACATAGACACATAAACTCTTCAGCACCCAGAGGCATATATACCTTTATTTATAGACCTGGGGAAATGACAACCATTATATACTAAATACTGGGGGAGAATGAACTCAACATGTAAGTTTGGAGTCCTCTCCAGATCCTTCTATGAGAGGAGGCAAGTTGAACTATCATATTAATAATTGACACTGTTCTGATATTATAAGGAGATCTGGCAGATCAGGTGACCTGTACTCTCCCCTCATCTGCTGAAAATTATGTCAATATAGCATTGTCAATATGGTGTATTTCCTGGTTCGACTCATTCCCTGTTAATAGATTAGGGCAGTGTTTCACAACTATTTTGACTTGTGACCCTGACTAAGAAAGCATTTTATATCATGAGCCAGTACATGTGAACCTAAATAAAATATATAACATAATTTTGAAAAATGGATTTCATGATCTTTTTTTTTGGAAATAGTTGCAAAGCATAGTTTGAAAGCTTCACTAATTGAAAACCAGTTAGCTGAGGTATGGAGGCTAATTTTCTAATGATCAGTTATGGCTCCCTCTGAAAACAAGGCTAAGGTGGGAATGGTAAAGACTGATTTCCTTCATTTATTCCCTTATACATTTAAGATCTGTGAGGCTGGTCTTGAGGGATAAAGGAGTCTCATCATGACCTATTTGAAAGATCAAAAAGTAAGTAAAGCCATTGAACCAGATAGGTTTAGAAACCTCTTAGGAAAAAGCAAGCTTTCTTTCCTGGCATGACACCTGCTCCTCCTCCTTCTCTTCCCCTCTCCATGTTACATGGATGTAGGCAATATGATGACAGAAGGGAGCATTGTGAAGCTAAAAAGGTTACTGTAATGTGGGGACTTAGAAAGTTTTCATGAAATCTTCTGTGTCAGGCTGAGACCATATCTTTGATCTCTGTAGTTGCCAATAAAATCTT
This sequence comes from Prionailurus bengalensis, assembly GCF_016509475.1. Taxonomy (NCBI): domain Eukaryota; kingdom Metazoa; phylum Chordata; class Mammalia; order Carnivora; family Felidae; genus Prionailurus; species Prionailurus bengalensis. Next base: position 94,276,209 of record NC_057355.1, read on the forward strand.
ACATTCTGCCAATCAAATTATCTCTGATTTAATTATGTTACCCCAGGACCTTTGGAGTTATTGATACTGGGAAGTGTTGTGTGGAGCAAGAGATGGGTTCCTGTAGCCTCAGTAAAGTAATGATTTGTCCCTTCTATCTCTAAACTTCTATGGCCTTACTGTTTATTTCAGATACTTTAGTTTTTTGCTATATGCTGTTTGATACAGTCTCTAATTATTTCATGATTATGAATTGTGTTTCTTCTAGTGAATTTCTTGATAACACTATTTATTTATTTATTTATTTATTTATTTATTTATTATTTATTTGCGTATTTATTTATATCCTTTGCATAGCTCTAGGTAGGTACTATACTGCCCAAATGCTTCTTATTAGTTCATTTAGTCAAAGGGAAAGAAGGAGTCCTAGGCACTGCTGTTACACTTTTAAACTAGGCTCTTGTCTTTGCTCTATGACTGTGAGCAAAATATTGTGGACCTTACAGTATATTATTTCTTCTTTTTATCTTTTACAAACCTACTACTTCATGTTCTCCCAAATCTCCACTCCTGATTCCTCGTGGTTTTTTTTTCCCTCAAATCTTCCCTCAGATCTTTTATTTAGACTTTAGTATAAACAACCAATCCTAAGTTACAGAGTTATCCCCAGAGGCATTTATACTTTTTTAAACTAAGGGAAGAATTTTAGTTATCTGGCAGGAATAGTAGCTAAGATTTATTAAGGATTTACTATGTTTCATGCACTACTCACCACTGCATGTAGATTAATTCATTTAATTTTTACAGTAGCACTATCAGGTAGGTGCTATTATTATATTTGCCGTATAGATCAGGAAACTAAATCCCAAAGACGTTAGGAATTTCCTGAAATAAGTAGGCCTATAAATGGTGGAGCTGGGAGTTGAAACTGGGTGATCTGTTTTCAGCACTCTCATGCTGCCAACCACAATATTATGCTGCCTATATCCTTTCTGAGTTATTTCTTTGGAAAATTGATTATTCTAGGTCCATGTAGTCATATATTGACTAAAAAAATACCAGGCAGGCTCTGCTTTCAACTCAAGGCAAGCCATTTCACTACATTAAAATCTATGGTAGTCTCTGCTTTTGCTCTATGCCTTCTTCTAGCTGGGAGTTGGGACTTTGTGAACTTTGCCAGAATTTATCTTTAGAAACAATTTGATTATAAGGAAAGCAATTAAGACATAGTCTTCCTAGTGAAAGTTTTGTTTTTTAATTAAAAAAATTTTTATTTGTTATATTTTTTGAGAGAGAGAGGGCGCAAGTGATCTAGGGGCAGAGAGAGAAGAGAATCCCAGGAGGGGCAGAGACAGAGAGAGAGAGAGAGAGAGAGAGAGAGAGAGAGAGAGAAAGACACACACAGAGATTGAGAGAGAGAGAGAAAGAGAGAGAGAGAGAGAAGCGGGGTTCACCAGAAGCAGGGCTGGTGCTCACAGGGCTGGTGCTCACTCTAAGTGGAGCTTGAGCTTACCCAATGTGGGACTCAAACTCACCAACAGTGAAATCATGACCTGAGCCTAAGTCAGACACTTAATGACTAAGCGACCCAGGCTCCCCCTAGTGAAAGTTTTAATTAATTGATGTACTAATTATTTAGTCATTGTTTTTTTTTTTAATGTTTATTTTTGAGAGAGAGACAGAGTGTGAGTGGGGGAGGAGCAGAGAGAGAGAGAGAGAGGGAGACACAGAATCTGAAGCAGGTTCCAGGCTCTGAGCTGTCAGCACAGAGCCCGATGCGGGGCTTGAACCCACCAACCTTGAGATCATGACCTGAGCTAAAGTCGGACGCTTACCAACTGAGCCACCCAGGAGCCCCATAGCCATTGTATTTCAGTTTCAATTGACGCTCTATTGCCCCAGCATTGCAACTTTATCAGGGTATCGAGAATATTATCTTGGTCACAAAATTTAAGGAGGCTAGCCTTGCTCTTGCAGTCGATAAGAGAGTGCCTTCTTAAATGTTGTGCGTGGGCACCTCACTTGCTTTACCCTAGTCCCTGCCCTGAAAACTACTACTAATGTCTCATTAGTCTTTTCACAAAATGCACTTTTTATGTAGTTTTTAATCACATTGTTGAACAACTGTGTATTTTTCTCTGTTCATTTGACATTACAACATAAGCATTCTCTCATGTTATTAATAATCTTTTAATGAATATCTTTAATAGCTCTCTTAGAATCTATCATGTAAATATTTGTATAATAATCATTTTAAGCACTATTACACACATCATCTCATTTCAATTCTCATAATCTTATGAGGTTAGTGGACAGATGTTATTAATTTTTACAGAGAGAAAAACTGAAGTTTTGATAGGCTAAACATCTTGCTTGGGATCATAAAATTACTGCATAGCAAAATCAACTTTTAATAACTGCTAATTGTTATTGCTATTAATAATGATAATGACCAGTAGTATTCATTGAGGGTCTGCTAGAGTGTCAGAGATGAATTCTTATTTCCTCTTAAGGACTATACTTTTCATTATACCATTTTGATTAATTAAATCAGGACATGTTGGAATCTTGTGGCATAGACTTTTCTTTATAGGAATTCAGAGGAAGGGATGTGCAGGGAGGACTTTCTGAAGATCGGACTTGAATTAGACCTGAAATGATGAACGGGAATTGGGAGGAAAAGAGGAAGAGACAGTAGGGAAGAAGTGAGAAAAGAACAGAGTAGAGGCAGGAGTGGAGACAAGTGTGGGAGGGATGGGAGGAACGGGAAGTCCATCGTAGACAAAGGAAACTTCACAAGCAAAAACATGGAAGAATAAATATATTGTAAGAAACTGCAAAGCCCGACTACTTTAGTGTGATTGATGCCTGTTAGGAAGTGAGGCCAAGTTAAATTATTGAGGTTGTTTTTATGGCCCTTATAACTGGAATGATCTTTTAGAAAATTTACTTGCACATGTTTTTCATATCTTTCTGTAGCTGTGGTGGAAACTGAGAGCAACTCCTTCTGTTGAATTTAATTTCTCTTTTGAGTTTTCAGTTTACTCAAAGATATACATTTGCCCTTTCCTCATTCTCTGTATTTAGAAATTATCACCCTGAAACAGACCAGGATTCTTATAGAGTAGGGTGAAATCCCTCAGTAATTCTCTTGATCACACGTGTAGTGCTATTCCTTGGGGGAAAAAATCTCATTTCAATCCCAGCTAGAAGTCAGCTTATTCATTAAATCCTCAGGATTGAGACCCTTTGTATAATTTTAACAAGAAAATATATCGTAAGAAACTCATGCCTTGACAAAGGGACAAATCAGACAGACCTCTTCCATCTTTTACTTTCATAAAATTCTTTCCACAGGGACAGACTGCCATGTAAAGTTTTATTTCTAGGATGCCTTTTGTGTTTAACATTTCAAAAAAATCACTTGTGAATAGTCAAATAAAAAACTTGATACATCAAATAGGAAATGCTGCGTATACTGTGTGCTCAGAGTAGACTATTGTGTGTAATTTTTTAATGGTATATATGGCTGAACTCTTCACTTGTTTGCTATTCTTTTTTCAATTCTGTTTTTTAAAATCATCTTAAATCAATGTAACTATATGCCTATTTAAAATTACATAGTAGATGGCCTCCACAAATAGATAATTAAATGTATCAAATAGGGTTCTTTGGGCTGCAAGTAACAGAAGCCTTAACTTAACCTAAACAGTAAGGTCATTTATTGTCTCAAATAAAAGGAAATTCAAAAGTAGAGTAAGCGATAAATGTAACTGCGTTAGTGATACACTAATGGCATTGGGACCTAGGCTCTTTTTTTCCCCCCATTATGCTGTCAGTAGTACTGGGTTTCAAACCAAGGCTAGTTGCCTTGTGATTTTTAACTGGCTGCCGTCTTGTCTGCATGGTTGCATGTTTTCTTATTCATTTCCAGCTATAGAAAGACACCAGTTTTTTGTTTGTTTGTTTGTTTTTGCCACTGCCTTAGAAGGAAAGCATAATACTTCTAAAAGCTTCTCCCATTTCTCTTCTCATGTCTAATTGATAATAATTGTGCCACATACTCATTCCTGAACCAATCACTGGCAAATTTGCACTTAAATAAATTTCTAAGCCACAATTTATATTACTCAGTGGAAGAATGGGAGAGTAACTATCGTGTATCTGTTATAAGCATCACCACAATGACTTTATTAACTGGTTCTGGGTTATTCCCTATACTTTATGACTTACATTATAATCTTTCATATTGTATTATTATTATACAAAGCACAATATAGTACAAAGCATCTGCTACAGAGAGTTTTATTAGATATAAAATGTCTTTCTTTCATGTTTTGAATGGTTACAATAGCCTGCTTGAATAAATTTCATATATTGGAATCCAAAAGTTAAAATGCTTCTCTCCCACACTGCTCTCCTAAGTCAGAAAGGATTCCTGAGGGAGGGAACAGAGGACTAATCCTCGATTCTTGAATATAGTGCCAAAATTCAATAGAACAGAGGTTGAATCAAGCAATAGGGATAAAATACAAAATAAAATGTGGTAAGCATGAAGCTTGCAGCAACTACAGATTATTCTTTTCCAGAATCTTCCATGGTATCTACTATAAACCTCTTTTTATTGTGTATAGTCTTGAGTCTGTGTTTTGAGGAGAGATATAGGCTTAAGTGTGCATGTGTTCATACATGTGTATTGGGAGACAGAGAGAATCTGTTCCTTTACAATAGGATTTCTATAGAAAAGGATAGCCAGTTGCTTATTCAGAATGCCAGTCCTAAGCCCATCTACACTGAGTAATAGAAAAGCATATTCTAATAATTTGACAAGAAAACCAAATGCTAAGATATTTTTGCTGAATGTTATAATTTCCCTTATCTTTAGCTTCTGTCAGTAACTTAGGGCTTTGGCTGTTTCAAAATTTTGCTATATCAGTTATTGTGTGAAAGAAGAAACAGACTTGGGACTGATACTGTGTTTCTCAATTGGAATGGGTTCATTTGTTTATTCAATGCACATTTATTTAAATACTTTAATGGGCCAGGCACTATGCTAGGTGCTGAGGATATGCTGGTGAACAAAACAGACTTCTCTCTTCCTTCATGATTCTTATAATCTAGTAGAGTATGGTTGGAAGATAGGAGATGGGTTTGCTGGTGATGTAGATTGCTGAACACAAAGAATGGAAGGAACCTCATAGTTATTTGGGTCCATACTTTAATGTGATAGAGTAAGAGACAAAAGTCTAGACAAGTTTAATTAAATGGCTGGGGCCAAATCAAGTCAATGGCAGATCTAGGAATGGAACTAATGTCTCAGCTCACTTAACACCCAGGATCCTTTTTGGTGAAACTATATATTTTTTCATGCTGGTGAAGTGTTGGACCACGAATGTAACACAATGCCTCTGAGAGTCACAGACTGTTCCATTTTACTCTTGGATCTCTACTTCACCTCTAAATCAAGTCTTGATTGTAAGGTAGATACTCCTTGGACACTACTTCATTTTTAAACTCCAAAAAGGTACATTTGCATCACATTATCCTACAAAAACAAACATTTAGAATGCAAAGTAGCCATGAGATGATGATTATTTTTTAAATAAATGAGCTAGTTTAATAGATAAGGCATACCCCCCAACAGTACAGATGATACATCTTTGTAATCATTCTGCATTGTTTCAGCTGGCTGTGAGAGAACTGCCAAAGAAGCTGGAAGAATTAGGTGCCATGAATTATTCATTGGATTCAGTTTAACACTCTCATTATTTATAGTGCTTCAGGTTTGTCTGACTATTTGCCTTAATAAGGATGGGAATAATGACTTGGCAGTGTATCCGTTTGCATTAGTATGTGTTATTGTTTGCTGAAATAAAGCCCAAGGTATTTTCAGAAATACACCTCTTTAAAAATAGTCATGGCTAAGAAATACTGCATTTCATACCTTGGGGCCTAAAAACTTTTATTTGTATGAAATATTTTATCCCTTAATGAATATGATTAATACAAGGAGCTGCATTCATATTTAGGATATCATTGCTTATTGTTCAGTTAATGCACGGTGGGATCATATAAATCTTTCTACGCCTGGTTTATTTTGGAATTAAAAAAAAAAGTATCTAAAGAGGCAAACTAGAACTATTTGATTGAAGTTGGTATGTATACTACAGCTCTGCTCTTTGGAATCCAATGGTAAGTATTTATTTTAGAGGGGAAAGTTTGCTTTGTAGATTAGATCATAGCAATTATTTCCCCAATTATTTATTAGATTAAGTTTATGTATATGTTGTGTTCAAAGTGTAAAACATACCTGATAGGTAAATTATTCTCCCCACCTCAGGTTTTTATTTAAATTCATTTAATTGACATACAGTGTAATATTAGTTTCAGGTGTAGAATCTAATGCTTCATCACTTACATACAAAACAGCAAATGTGATGGACCAATTCTGAAGAATGCAGTTTATTACACAGAAGCATGGAGGGAGGTAATTCTTATTTTTGAGACAGTTCTATTAAACTCCATTGATAATTGCCTATGAAAGGAATAAGAGAGACTAGAAGAGAAGGGAAAGGTATTGAGATGGAAAAGCAAGAAATAATAAATCATTAATAATGCCCAGAAAATATTTCTAATAATTTCCTATACTATTAGATTGATTGAATTTTTAAAACAGCTAGCTACCTAGCTAAGGCTCTACAGTGGGTGGAGGATTAGTTTGAATTTCCTTGGCCATACGGTTTTCCATCTTTTTGTAACGTAAAGCACTGTGCTTCTCTTCAGTAGGACTTGCCATCTTTAATCCTCAAGCTGTGATTAGACCACAGTACAGGCAACTTTGTCTTAATTTGAAGTATGATCCAAAGTCTGCTTTGTGAGACTTTGCCAACAGGTACTCCTGTAGCTCACCTCTACTTTGTAGAAAATTCACAGATTGGTTACATAAAAAATTCATGATCTCTGACATCAACTGGGCTCTCAACGCTACCGAAATATCCTTCTGTATTTTCCTGGTCACCTCTTTCCTATACTCCATAGTAGCTATGTAAAATTTCTTTTTAACATTTTAAAAATATATTGTTTTTATTTTTTTGAAGATTTTATTGAAATTCTAGTTAGTTAACATGCAGTGTGATGTTAGTTTTAGGTGTACAATATAGTGATTCAACATTTCCATACAACACCCGATGCTCATCACAAGTGCCCTCCTTAATCTCCATCCTATTCATTTTTAAAAAACGTTTATTTATTTTCGGGAGGGAGAGAGAGAGAGAGAGAGAGAGAGAGAGAGAGAGAGCGCATAAGCAGGGGAGGGGCAGAGAGAGAGAGAGAGAGAGAGAGGAACAGGAGATCCCAAGCGGGTTCCACGCTGACAGCAGTGAGCCTGATATGTGGCTCAAACTCACAAACCATGAGATCATGACCTGAGCCAAAGTCAGATGCTCAGCTGAATGAGCCACTGTTCCCCCCTTCAGACGTGAAACTTCTCCCACCTCTTTCATCACTCATAACAGATGACCCCACTTTCTACTGACAGAGAAAGCAAGACTATCAAATGCAAACTTCGTTACTCCCTGCCACTGACCAACAGCTTTGACCTCAAACCATCATCCTTTTATTTTCCTCCTGTGAAATGAATGACACACTCTTTTTTGATCTGAAGTTGATCATCTCACTTAGAGAACACTCTTTTTCTACCTGCCCAGACACCTTGCGTATCAATTATTTCCTTCTTTTGTACTTTTAACTTCTCCCTTTTAACAGTATAACCTTTTGTATTAGTTATCTATTGCTGCATAACAGTTTACCATCTTAAAACAACACATGTTTATTATCTCACAATTTTTGTAGATCAGGAATGTGGGAGATTTTGGCTCAGAGTCTCTCATGAGGTTGCAGTCAAGATGTCAGCCTCAGGGGACAGTCATCTGAATGCTTGATTGGGGTTGGAAAATCTGTTTCAAGATGGCTCACTTACATGGCTATTGGCAGGGAGCCTCAGTTTCTTGCTAGCTGTGAGCGGAATGAATGTTCTGTGCCACATGGACCTCTCCATAGGGCTGCTTGAGTGTCTTCACAAGATGACAGCTGGCTTCCTCCAGAGCTAGTGATTCAAGAGAGCAAGGCAGAAGTCACAATGTCTTTTATCATTTACCTCAAGAATCACACGCCATTATTTCTACACTTTCATATTACTTGCACAGATCTGTACTATTCAATGTGGTAGGGGGTAGGCAGGACGCTACATGAATACCAGGAGGCAGGGATTATTAAGGTTGTCTCTGTGGCTGGCTGCCATAGTTTCTTATAGACTTTGAAACATATTTAATGTTTGCCCATCTTAAAAACAAACAAATGCAAACAACTAACCAAACAACTAACCAAAGAAACAGTTACACCAAATAATCTCTTTGTAGTGTACAACCTCTTCTAAATCTTGCCTTATTTTTCTCCTTTTTTTTCTTTTCTTTACATTTGAAATTCTTGAAACTGTTGTCTATATTCTTTGCTACTGTTCTCTCCCTTGCATTCATTTCTCAATCTTTTGCCATATAGACTCCTTTCATTTCACTAAACTACTTCTGTCAAGGTCCTGACTTCATCGTTCTCAGTGCAATGGATATTTTTCAGCTCTTTTTATTTTTACTTGACCTATCAGTAATATTTGACACCATTGACCTGGTGTCACACTCAACTCCTTTCTGAAAAATCTCTCCTTCTCTAGTTGCTCTGATACATCACCCTCTGTCTTGCTTCTTCTTATCTCCTTTGACCAATATTTAACATTCTTTAGGTAATCCTCAAAGTATTGTCATTCATCTTTTCTCACTGTATATATTCTTTTGGGTACTATTCAGCACTATCGTGACTTTAAGAATTAGTTATGTGTTGCTGACTCCCTGAATCTACATTTCCAGACCACAATTCTCTCTGAACTCAAACCCAACAGACACTTTATCTCTGCTTGTGTATCATACAGTTGTCTTACACTAAAACTATCTCAAAACCCTACTTAATATTTTACTTCCAAACTTTCTACTCCTGTTATGTTTCCAAGCTCTGTGAATGACACTGTATCCACTAGGTGGCAAATTTAAGAAGCCCAGCACCATTCTCACTTCCTTCCTCTCTCTTACCTCTAACATTTCATCAACTTGCAAGTTATGGTGATTCTCATTTTTAAGATATTTCTTGGATTTGTACATTTATCTCCATTCCTTCTGCCATTTCCATTATTTAGTCCTCTGTCACTTCCTCTTTGGATTACCACAAAGGCTTAAAAAAGTTTTATCCCATGTCCACTCTTGCCCTCTTTTAATCCACTTTCCACATTCTCTTTCAAAATGCAAATCTGATTATTCCCCTGCTTAAAACTATTTTGTTCAGTTTATCTGTCTGTAAATGTCACATTTTAACATTTATGGTTTTATAATATGTTTTCGTATCTTTACCTCATTTTTTCCTTTTGAACAACTTTAGCTATTCTTAGATCTGTCAAAATGGATATTTCTGTGGAAATAAACCAGTGTACCAAATATTCAACCCATCTTTTCATTACCACCTCTCAGGAGAAATATATCCATAGGGACAATACCAGAAAAAGCAATATTATTTTTTTCTAGCCTGAGCTTTGACTCAAAACCTAGTGGAATCCCTAGTGCTGGCGAGTTAGGTTATTTTTGAGTACTTCTTTTTCTTTTAAAGTTTATTTATTTATTTTGAAGGAGAGAGAGTGAGAGAGGGAGAGGGGCAGAGAGAAAATCTCAAGCAGGCTCCACTGCCAATGAAGAGCCTAATGTGGGTCTCAAACTCTCGAGCCATGAGATCATGACCTGAGCCAAAATCAAGAGTCAGACACTCAACCTACTGAGCCACCTCCACCACCAGGTACTCCTCCCTTTTTTATTTTTAAGTTTATTCACTTATTCTGATAGGGAAAGAGAGAATCCCAAGCAGGCTCGGTGCTGTCAGCACGGAGCCCAACATGGGCTCAATCTCACAAACTGTAAAATCTTGACCTGAGCTGAAATCAAGAGTCAGATGAATAACTCACTGAACCACCCAGACACCCTTGAGTACTTCTTTTTCTTAGAATAGGCAGACCAAAGTACATGTCTTTTCCCTCAGGCTTATTCTGGTTTCCCAGTTGGCTTTTTAAGAGGGTAGAAGGCAATGAGATATGGGTGAGGAGATTACTTCTTTCCAAGGAAGTGAAACACCTGGGCCCCACTTCATATCTCCAGCATCACTGAAGTTAGACATTCCCAAAAGACAATGCTGTAACCCAAAGATTATTTTGGAATTTGACCAGTCCATGGAAAGCTTCTTCCATCTTAGGGATGCAGTGAGTAGGGCCTCTTTAATTTTCTAAACTTGATAGTGTTTTGTGTATTTTACTACTTTTCTTTGAAGACACTAGCTTTGGATCTGAGCAAACATCAAATTAAAAAAATACATTTCTCTGTGGGACTTCATATAGAGTACACTGATTATTGAAGAAGACAATATCACTAACAATATGTATACTGAAAATGCAGGAGTGATATTTTATGTCTATTTCCAGCTTTTAATAAAAGCCAGAGGCTTAATACGAAGAGCAACTCAGTGGAGGTGATTCCAGGACCACTGCTTTATATAACTCTATTCAAATAGACTATAAAGTATATGCAAGGGGAGTTGGGGGAAGAGTGTGCTTTTCACACAGAATTCTAAGTACATAGTGCCCCTGGAGTTTTCAGATGTAGTGGCTTCAGGTGAACCTTTGAGGGACTAAAATGGTATGTCCAAATATGTCGACTTTTTGGTGGTTCAACTTGATTCTTCTTTTTATACTTTTAGAGTAATATGAAGCTATTTTCCTCTTAGACTTTTTTTTAAAGATAGTTCAGAGCATGTAAAGGAAAAGGCATATTGCTTTTTCCTAGGGCAATTTGTCTTAAATTCTCTTGGCTAAGATTCTACAGAAAGAGGAGAACAGACAATTTGAGGTTGTAGTTTCTGACAATGGCATTGAATGCTTGCACTTCCTGTTAAGACTGAAAGCGACTGCATAGCATGAAAACAGATAAGAAGGTGACATAGATAACATCCTATATTGAGAGTTCAGGAGCCTAATCAGTGTCCTGGTTTCAACATTAAAGACTGGGCCACTTTCCACTCTCACCGCTGCTGTTTAACATAGTGCTGGAAGTTCTAGCATCAGCAATCAGACAACAAAAGGAAATCAAAGGCATCAAAAGTGGCAAAGATGAAGTCAAGCTTTCGCTTTTTGCAGATGACATGATATTATACATGGAAAATCCGATAGACTCCACCAAAAGTCTGCTAGAACTGATACAGGAATTCAACAAAGTTGCAGGATACAAAATCAATGTACAGAAATCAGTTGCATTCTTATACACTAACAATGAAGCAACAGAAAGACAAATAAAGAAACTGATCCCATTCACAATTGCACCAAGAAGCATAAAATACCTAGGAATAAATCTAACCAAAGATGTAAAGGATCTGTATGCTGAAAACTATAGAAAGCTTATGAAGGAAATTGAAGAAGATTTAAAGAAATGGAAAGACATTCCCTGCTCATGGATTGGAAAAATAAATATTGTCAAAATGTCAATACTACCCAAAGCTATCTACACATTCAATGCAATCCCAATCAAAATTGCACCAGCATTCTTCTCGAAACTAGAACAAGCAATCCTAAAATTCATATGGAACCACTAAAGGCCCCGAATAGCCAAAGTAATTTTGAAGAAGAAGACCAAAGCAGGAGGCATCACAATCCCAGACTTTAGCCTCTACTACAAAGCTGTCATCATCAAGACAGCATGGTATTGGCACCAAAACAGACACATAGACCAATGGAATAGAATAGAAACCCCAGAACTAGACCCACAAACGTGTGGCCAACTCATCTTTGACAAAGCAGGAAAGAACATCCAATGGAAAAAAGACAGCCTCTTTACCAAATGGTGCTGGGAGAACTGGACAGCAACATGCAGAAGGTTGAAACTAGACCACTTTCTCACACCATTCACAAAAATAAACTCAAAATGGATAAAGGACCTAAATGTGAGACAGGAAACCATCAAAACCTTAGAGGAGAAAGCAGGAAAAGACCTCTCTGACCTCAGCCGTAGCAATCTCTTACTCGACACATCCCCAAAGGCAAGGGAATTAAAAGCAAAAGTGAATTACTGGGACCTTATGAAGATAAAAAGCTTCTGCACAGCAAAGGAAACAACCAACAAAACTAAAAGGCAACCAACGGAATGGGAAAAGATATTCGCAAATGACATATCGGACAAAGGGCTAGTATCCAAAATCTATAAAGAGCTCACCAAACTCCACACCCAAAAAACAAATAACCCAGTGAAGAAATGGGCAGAAAACATGAATAGACACCTCTCTAAAGAAGACATCCGGATGGCCAACAGGCACATGAAAAGATGTTCAGCGTCGCTCCTTATCAGGGAAATACAAATCAAAACCACACTCAGGTATCACCTCACGCCAGTCAGAGTGGCCAAAATGAACAAATCAGGAGACTATAGATGCTGGACAGGATGTGGAGAAACGGGAACCCTCTTGCACTGTTGGTGGGAATGCAAATTGGTGCAGCCGCTCTGGAAAGCAGTGTGGAGGTTCCTCAGAAAATTACAAATAGACCTACCCTATGACCCAGCAATAGCACTGCTAGGAATTTATCCAAGGGATACAGGAGCACTGATGCATAGGGCCACTTGTACCTCAATGTTCATAGCAGCACTCTCAACAATAGCCAAATTATGGAAAGAGCCTAAATGTCCATCAACTGATGAATGGATAAAGAAATTGTGGTTTATATACACAATGGAATATTACGTGGCAATGAGAAAAAATGAAATATGGCCTTTTGTAGCAACGTGGATGGAACTGGAGAGTGTGATGCTAAGTGAAATAAGCCATACAGAGAAAGATAGATACCATATGGTTTCACTCTCATGTGGATCCTGAGAAACTTAACAGGAATCCATGGGGGAGGGGAAGGAAAAAAAAAAAGAGGTTAGAATGGGAGAGAGCCAAAGCATAAGAGACTCCTAAAAACTGAGAACAAACTGAGGGTTGATGGGGGGTGGGAGGGAGGAGAGGGTGGGGGATGGGTATTGAGGAGGGCACCTTTTGGGATGAGCACTGGGTGTTGTATGGAAACCAATTTGTCAATAAATTTCAGAAAAAAAAAAGACTGGGCCACTTTCATAATCATTCATTACTTCATTCAACAAATATTTATTCATTAATATTATATGTACTATAAAGAACACAACAAATATTATCCTGATGAAGTTATGAATTTAGTATGGGGTAGAGACAAGAAAATGGGCAATTGATGAAGTGTAACAAATACAGTCCTGTTGAGGATCCTTTTTCAGATTGCAGACTGCTGACTTCTCATTATATCCTCACATGGTGGAAAGAAGAGAGGGAAAGCAAGCACCCTCATAACCCTTTTAAGGGCATAAGTCTCATTCATGAGGGCTCCACTCTGATGAGCTCACCTAATCCTAATTACCTCCCAATGGTCCCAACTTCTAATATCATCACACTGGGGAGTAGGGTTCCAATATGGGGGGGGGCACAAGTGTTCAGTCCATAATAAATGCTATGCAAGATAAAATAGAGGAGGTTCCTAGACCTAGATTTGGAGCCCTGGTAGCACAGAAGACTACCTAGAAGAAGTGGTATTCAAGCTGAGATGTGAAGGATGTATTGGAATTAGTAAATCAAAGAGGATATAGATGAATGCTCCTAGAGCAATAGTGGAGAGATATTGAACTCAACTCCACTGAAACAAAAGGCAGGAGGTTTTTTTTAATGTATTGAGGTGACGTAGTGGAAAAATACTGGAGAACATAGGGGTAGGAGTTGGTCAGTGTGATTAGGCCATCTGCCTTTACTAATTGGCACTTAATAGAAATTAGGCTCCTACCCTCACAGAGAAACTGGGAGTTAGAGGTACTGTCTTTCTCCATGATTACATTTCAAAAGGATAGCTCTTAAATCCTTGAGAAAGACATTCCTTGGTTATAAGACTAGCAAGAGGCTGGGAGATAATTTACCCTCTAAGAGGGGCAGAGAAAGAATTATAATTTGAAATTTTCTAAAATAAATGCTCTAAGAAAAAGGGAGATCAGGGGGCTAACTTCAGGAAGAAACCTGTTTTAGTCAAGCTGAAGGGAATGTCAGGACTGTCTTGGTCACACTAAGAATAAAATTAGATATTAACTGTTGGTAATTTTGAGACTAACTTTTTAATCTTTACAGAGCAGGATTTGCTGGATTTGTGTAACAAATTATTTTTATTGCAAGAAAGAGTATTTTAAACTTTTTAAATAGTCAGCTTAGATGTAATATTTCTTTTTATTTTTGTGGTAATATGAAAGTGTCTTCTATTTTAGGAGTTATTGTTTTTAGGCTTTATGGAAAGTTTTTAGCCTTTCAGGTTAATCTTCCATATCACTGCTATGGTAATTTTTCTAAATGAGAAATTTGATGTCACAAATTTTCTTATGATCCTTTCCCTTCAATTTTAGGATAAAATGAAAACTCTGCAGAGCGAAATATGCAAAGTCTCTCTCTCTCTCTTTTTAACAATAAGTCCTACTTGCTTTTCCAGACTTTACTTTCCTCCTTTCAGTTTCTCCAGCCCTTTAATTTTCAAAGATTTATGAATTTTTTTTTCAGCTTAAATTTTCCTTGTCTCCTTTTTTAAGGTCACTCTTTCTTTTCTTTCAACTGGCATGACTGAAATCTGTCTTGGCACCTATCAAGTTGTATGAATTTTCTTTCTCCTTCCCTAGACTCTGAGCTCCTTGAAGGCAGGGACTATAATTTTCATCTTTTTCCCCAAGTTGAGTGCCTGACAAGTATTTAATACAAACCTTTGTTGTACAAATGAATAAATGAAGGTGGGCAGTTAATTCCTTTGTGACCATGACAATTAGCTGTTGGATGACTTATTGAGTTATTGTTAATGGAATAAAGGAATTTTTCTGCTAACTATTTACTAGTAATTTCATAACTTTGTTCTTCCTGTTCATCTAAAAAGAGAAGGCATAAAAGCACTTAAACACCCATAGTTAAATTAACACATTAATCATTGTTTTTCTGGAGAGAGCATCTGGTTTTAAATGGGTTAAGGAAGAAAATATATTGGCAAATCAGGATCTCTACTTTTAGTTAAGGAGTGAATATGAGGTGTAATTCCTGAATTTTTTAATAGATAAGCAGCTCTGTGGATAGAAAAACTTTAGAAAGATTGGAGAGTGTCCAAATCCAATGAAGTAATGTTCCGTCTGTTTAATTAAAAAAACAGATGGATTATCTAGCCTGCTGATGGCTAGAAGTTTGGTGAAGATGATACTTATTTTTACTCAGAAGGAAAT
Organism: Prionailurus bengalensis; assembly: GCF_016509475.1. Taxonomy (NCBI): domain Eukaryota; kingdom Metazoa; phylum Chordata; class Mammalia; order Carnivora; family Felidae; genus Prionailurus; species Prionailurus bengalensis. The sequence goes on from NC_057355.1 coordinate 94,291,616, forward strand.
GGAAGAGGAAACTCTTATTGAGTAGGTTTTGTGTTTTTATCAGTCTCCTTATAGTCTGTTCTCAGCATTTTTAAAAGCTGAAAATAGGAATCAGAGAGGGTAGGCCACCTAAAAGATGGTAAAAATCTGCCACATTGCTTAGATGGCATAAAATCTTAAGTGTCCCATTTCAGAGCTCACTTCCAATTATATCTTATTTTATTTGTGTGTTTTCTTGTGTTTTATATATTGACATTACTTCAGCACAACTTATCCATCAACAATTGATCCATCATGATCGATTGTGTTCATGGCATTGGGGAGCCAATTTTTCTGGAATTGTTGCTGTGTAAGTAAAAATTACTGTTGTTCTCTAAGGCCTTTACAGAATTCTTGCAGATTTCAGTAAGCATGCTATTTATTTATGAATTAAACAAATACATATTAATGTATAGTTCCTGTTCACATTGAACGTATAGTATAGAAGATAGACTTTAGTCAAATAATCTTATAAATGAATTTAAAATTGCAATCATGATCGATGCCACAAAAGATATATGCATTAATGTCCTGAAGGCACACATCTGAAGGATGAAAAGAAATTAATTAGGCAAATGTGAAAATGGTGATAGAAGTGGTGGAAAGTACTGGAAGAGTGTTCAAAGCTTCAGGAGCATTATGTGCAAAGGGCCAGTGGTGGAGAACATATATAAAGTTAAAATTACTGGAAGAAGGCCGTTGTGGCTGGAGGACAGCAATGGCTCCATGTAAGGTGAGGGTGGGGGGCATGATGGAGATGATGCCTAGACCTGACCCTGCAGAGGATTGAAGACCATGTTAATGCTAATCAGTTTTTATCTTAAGAGAAATGGGAAGTCACTACAATATTATAAGTAGGAAGTTTGACACCGTAGGATATGCATTATGAGATCACTGTGGCTGACAATAGAGAATGCAAGGGAAAGAGTCATCCCTAGTTAGGAGATGGTAAGAATTTGTACTAAGGTGGAGCAGGATGCCCCATACAGTTGTATGGAAAATGCACTGCACAAAAGCTCTGTGCTCCACTTGCCCATAGATTTTTATCTACTCACAGGGAGTGACAGTTGGTGATAGATGAGAAATGTGGATTATGAGACATGGAAAGGTCAACAATGACTCCTGAGTTATTGACTAAGCTACTGGATAGATGGTGATGTCATTCAGGAAATATGCTTGGATTTATGACTTTGAGAATATTTTTCTATAGATTGATGTATAAGGCTTTATGCCATCTTTAACCAAATAAACTCTCTAGCCCTATCACTTGGCATTTATCTGGATTACAGTACAGCCTAGCCATAGTAAGGACACCGAGTTCCTGAAAGTACTTCCATGCTCCCATGCTATTGCTAATGCTATTTTCCCTGGCTAGACTTGAATATCTTTTCCCTATTATTCTGACTGGAAAACCACTAAAAACTTAAAAACAACTTAAAACCACTTAAAAACTTTAGGTTCTAACCAAACAAGACCTAATCTGTAGCTTCTTACCTATTCCTTCTGCCCAAAGAAGAATGAATGTACCTCCTTAGTTTCACCCAAAACATTTGTACATGCTTCTAATACTACTTAACCAATTACCATTTGATGTCTTCCATTGAATTGTGGACACCTTGAGAGTAACTGCCTTTTCTTTCTTTGAAAAGATTAGTTTTCTTCTTGTTTTTGATCACATGGCTTAAAAAGTCAAAAGTAAACCAAGGCTTGTTTCAAAAAGGAGCAGACTCCCCTGTCTTGCTTTCCAGCCACTTTCATAGGCAACCATTTTCAACAATTTATACATTGTCTTTTGATCATTTATTGCCATATAAGCAATATACTATTCTTAATTTTTTAGTTGGAAGCATTATCTATTGACTCCCTCCTATGAAAAATGATAGCTTTTTATTTTTGCAGTGTTGGTTCTTATCTCTCCTCTTCCATTCTTGATTTTATATTTGGGTCCTTTCCTTTTTCTTTTTGATCATTATGGCTAGGGGTTTATCAGTTTTGTTAATTCTTTCAAAGAACCAGATCCTGATTTCATCGATCTGTTCTACTGTGTGTGTGTGTGTGTGTGTGTGTGTGTGTATGTTTGGTTTCAATAGCATTAATTTCTACTCTAATCTTTATTATTTCACGTCTTCTGCTAGTTTTGGGTTTTATTTGTTGTTATTTTTCCAGCTCTTCTAAGGTGTAAGGTTAAGTTGTGTATCTGAGACCATTCTTCCTTCTTTGGGAAGGCCTGGATTGCTATATACTTCCCTCTTATGACTGCCTTTGCTGCTTCCTAGAGATTTTGGGCTGCGGTGTTATCATTTTCATTGGCTTCCATGTACTTTTTAATTTCCTCTTTAACTTCTTGGTTAACCCATTCATTCTTTAGAGGGATGTTCTTTAGTCTCCAATTATTCATGGTTTTTCCAAATTTTTTCTTGTGGTTGATTTCAAGTTTCATAGTGTTGTAGTCTGAAAATATGCATAGTATGATCTAGATATTTTTGTACTTGCTAAGGGCTGATTTGTGACCCAGTATGTGATCTATTCTGGAGGATGTTCCATGTGCACTCAGGAAGATGTGTATTCTGCTGCTTTAGGATTAAATGGTCTGAATATATCTGTTAAGTCCATCTGGTCCAGTGTGTCATTCAAAGCCAGTGTTTTCTTGTTGATTTTCTGCTCACACGATCTTTCCATTGCTGTAAGTGGGATGATGAAGTCCCCTACTATTATGGTATTATTATCAATGAGTTTCTTTATGTTTGTGATTAATTGATTTATATATTTGTGTGCTTTCACATTGGGGACATAAATGTTTGCAATTGTTAGATCATCTTGGTAGATAGATTATGATATCTAATTATTATCCTTAATTATGATATAATGCCCTTCATCTCTCTGTTACAGTCTTTATTTTAAAATTTAGATTGTCTTATATAAGTATGGCTACTCCAGCTTTCTTTTGGCGACCATTAGCATGATAGATGGTTCTCCATCCCCTTACATTCAATTTGAAGGTGACTTTAGATCTAAAAAGGGTCTCTTGTAAACAGCATATAGACGTATCTTGTTTTCTTATCCATTCTGATACCCTATGTCTTTTGATTGGAGCATTTAGTCCATTGACATTTAGTGAGTACTGAAAGATATGAATTTACTGTTATTGTGTTTCTTGTAGAGTTGGAGTTTCTGGTGGTCTCTGGTCCTTTCTAGTCTTTGTTGCTTTTGGTCTTTTTTGTTGTTGTTGTTGTTTCATCTTTTCTCCCTTCAGAGAGTCCCCCTTAAAATATTTTGCAGGGCTGGTTTAGTGGTCATGAACTCATTTAGTTTTTGTTTGTCTGGGAAACTCTTTACCTCTCTCCTTCTATTCTGAATGTCAGCATTGCTGGATAAAGAATTCTTGGCTGCATATTTTTCTGATTCAGCACATTGAATATATTCTGCTTCTCCTTTCTGGCCTGCCAAGTTTCTGTGGATAGGTCTGCTATGAACCTGATCTGTCTTCCCCTATAGGTTAAGGACTTTTTCCCCTTGCTGCTTTCATAATTCTTTCACTGTCTTTTTGTAAATTTGACTATGATATGCCTTGTTGATGGTCGGTTTTTGTTGAATCTGATGGGAGTTCTCTGTGATTCTTGGATTTTCATGTCTGTGTCTTTCCCCAGGTTAGGAAAGTTTTCTACCCTGATTTGCTCACATAAACCTTCTACCCTTTTTTCTCTCTCTTCATCTTCTGGGACCCCTATGATTCAGATGTCATTCCTTTTTAATGAGTCACAGAGTTCTCTAATTTTTATATTGTGCTGTTTTGCCTTAGTTTTTCTCGTGCTGCTCTGCTTCATCCATCCTTGCCACTGTGGCATCCATTAAAAATTGCATCTCAGTTATAGCATTTTTAATTTCACCCTGACTAGATTTTACTTCTTTTATCTCCACAGAAAGAGGTTCTATGCTATTTTCAAAACAAGCTAGTATTCTTATCATTATGATTCTAAATTCTAGTTCAGACATCTTGCTTATATATGTGTTGATTAAATCCCTGGCTGTCATATCTTCCTATTCTTTCTTTTTGGGTGAATTCCTTCATTTCATCATTTTGGAGGAAAAAAATATTAATAAAATAAAAAGTTAAAATTAAAAAATTAAAAACAACACAAAAAATCAAATAAAGGAAACTAGATCCTAACTGTGTTTTCATCTGGATGTTGAAAGAAGCTTGATAGAACAGAGAAAAAGGGAAAGAAAAAAAAAGAAAAAAGAAAAAAAGGTAAGAAAACGTTAAAAAATTAAAAAGTGTATACAATAAAATAGAATAAGATGAAATGAAGAGAGTAAAATAGAATAAAAAAGATTTACAAAAATATAATACAAAATTAAACTTTTAAAATAAAAACAGAAAATAAAATTAAATTTTTTCTCTTTCTATATCCAAGAATAAGAAAAGAAAAAGAAAAAACATGATTAGATGGACCAGCGAACAGAATTAAATCCGAATGAAATTACAGCCATTTTCCCTTAGAAGTCAAACTATGAAGCACTTTATAGTCCATACACTAAGTAGGTGGAGAGTTGTGGTTGTCCTCTAGGACTTGGTTGGCACAGTTGGACAGGGCTTAGTGTAATGGCCCTGTTCTACACTAGGTGGCATTGCTTAGCTTAATGGCATGGATTGTTGTGGCATGTGTATGCGTTTATGTGATGAGCAGGAGAGGTGAAAATGGCATCACCCAGCTTTCCAGTCTCTAGCACCAGAGCTCTGTGCTCTCACTGACCAGCAAACAAGCACCCCTCTTTTGTCTCTGGCATCCATCCACTCCCCACTTCTACGCTGTCTGCGACCAAGCCGCCAGCCTGCCAGGCAGCACCTCCATCCAGAATTTTATCTCAGATGGGGCTGTGTTTCCAAACCCCTCACTTTTGAGGCCCTGTGGCTTAGACCCACTTTGACCCTATGGGGGAGGGTCTTGCCGAGCAGTGACTGGGTGCTGGCTTGCCCCCAGGAACATTCCTGCAATTGCACTGCTGCAGAGGCTTGGAGATTGTGGCTGGGTGCCTGCTTGCCACAGAAAAAGTTTGTGTGATCATGTAGCAGCAGTGGTTCAGGGATTATGGTAAATCACAACACACAACCAGCACCAGGTTTCATCATACCCTAGCATTTTTATTCCAAAGCCAGCAAATGTGGCTGTAATCTGGGGTCCGCTGGGACCTTTGCCTGTGTGGAGGCCATATGGTCTCCACCAAATGCCCTCCTAGCAGGGGAGCCACTTCTCCCTGGGTAGCCCATGGACTCCTTAAACTTTGCTTCCTGTTTCTGGGGATTTGCTCTTCCCACCAGAGCACTGCCAGGTATCGAGCTGTGGAATTTCCAACTCTGCTTTCCCCTGTTTATAAAGTCCTAAAGGCATTGAAACCCTCTTTTTGTCCCTTTTTTGTTTTTTTCTTTGTCCCTTTCTTGTTTAGTCACTTGTTGGTGTTTCCACTCTTTCTCTTTCTCTCCAGCTACTTCTGGGGGAGTGCTTTTCCGGCACTCTCCTCCATTCCTCTGCCCTCTCTCCACAAAAACAGCTCCCCACCCTCCACAGCTTCTGTCTCTCTCTCAGTTCACTTCTCTGTGCCGTGTACCTGCCAAGATCTGTAGCTCAAGTCGTGCAGATTGTTGTGTTAATCCTCAGATCAATTTTCTAGGTGCACAAAATGGTTTGGTGCTGATCTAGCTGCATTTCACAGATGAGAAAAGCAGAGCACTTCCATGCTGCTCTGCCATCTTGATCCCTCCTCCAAAAGATGATAGCTTAAAGATTTTTTTAATGTTTATTTTTGAGAGAGAGAGTATGAGCAGGGGAGGGGCAGAGAGATAGAGGGAGGAATAGAATCTGAAGCAGGCTCCAGGTTCTGAGCTGTCAGCACAGAGCCCGATGCATAGATTGAACCCACAGACCATGAGATCATGACCATGATTTGTTTGCTTAGCCAACTGAGCCACCCAGCCTCCCCAAGATGATAGCTTTTTAAATGAAGGATTTAGTGTTTTTTTTTTCACACCCCACCTTAAGCACACACATTCCCTAGTATGTATGTATACTAGTGTGTCCCTTCTTGTCCCTTATCCTGTCAATAGAGCTATATTGAAATTTTGTTTAGTTAAAAGTTTGGTGTTTACATTGCTGTTACTTTGTGTATGCTGTTAAAAGCTGAACCATACAGTAGACATGTATATACAACTTTTTGCTTTCCTTGAGGTTATAATTTTTATTTTTTGCTTTGTTTTGTTTTCTACATACTTTTTAATTTGTCTCCTCTCAATATGCTCAAACATAATATCAGGTAGTCTATCAATCTCATCTTCTTAAGAAGATGAATAAAAAGGGTTGAAAATGTATTCTACCTTCATATCTAACTGATAGTTTGGCTGTTAATAGAATTCTAGCAAATAATTTTAGGAAATAATAAATAAGTTTTAGGAAATAATTTGAAAGCATTTTGTTACCGACCTTTAGCATCAGTGTGACACTTGACAAATTTGACTCTAATCTGATTCTTGATTTTTTTTTTTGTCTAAAACTTCTTCTCTTGGGAGCCTCATAAAGGATGAACCTGCAGTAGTCAGAGACGCTCTTGTATTACATTTCAATATACAGAGAGGCATGGTGACATTCTGGAGAGGGTGTGAATTAGACAAACTTCGTTCAAATCCTGGCCCTGTCCATTACTGACTGAACCACAGATATAAGTCCCTTCGTGTCCCTGAGCCTCAGTTTCCTAAGCTGAAAATAGAGGGCATGATACCACCATTTGGGGTTGAGTGACGATCAGAAAATGAGACCTATAGTAGATATCTTACCAATGATCATCTGTATTATTCTTTGTGGATTATCACAAAAAAGATGACCAGTATCTATTCCTCAAAACATTATTTTGCTGAATTTTGAGTGTCAGCACAGAGATAAATCATGCACTTTCAACCAGGAAGGATTTTGTCTTTGCTTTCTAGCAGATTTTTTGCTTTTATAAATTTGAGTGTTTCTCAAAAGTCCTTAGAGTTAAAATGTAAATATCTTGATTTTTTTTTTTCCTATTTGTAAAAGTAAACCATGCTCATTACAAAATACCTAACCATTATGGAAGCAAAAGGAATTAGGAACTCAGCTGTTAATTTATTGACTTACTCCTACTTAGGGTTGATACATAAGAAGACAGAAGATGACCTGGAAGGTAAACAGCTGCATATGCCTATCATGAATAGGACTTGTATTTCACGTCCTATGGATTAAAATTCTAGTATATTGAACTCTTGGTTAATACATTGCATAAAAACATAAGAGGATATATTTGGATAGAGCCAAATTACTTTGAGGACAAAGGTACTGAGCTGCATATAAAAGGAGAAAGAAAAATACTTAGATAAACTAATGAGAACAGTGGCTAATGATGATACCATATATGACTTGGAGCAAAGAGTGAAGGAGTGCTTCATAAGATGATATACCACTTATGAAGAGGTCAGTAATGCTGCTTATGCCCTCAAATTTCTCCTTAGTGTTATACTAAGTAACCAAGAAAGTGAGCTTAGGAAACATTGGTGGTTTGAAGCTCAGGACTGAAATGTAGTCAGGCAACAGCATATATTATTCAGAATAGACATGTTAGAAGTGGAGGAAGAATATTGCTGTGAGCAATTACAAATATGCCCATGAGAAAACCCATGGAGAGAAAAGAAAGATAAAATAAACAATATTATAGTGGAATTTCACTATTGGTCACATTGTAAGTTTGTATGATCAGATCACAAGAACTTCCATGAAGGCAAGCTTTGGTGGAGATGGGCATTTTAAGCTATCTAGAACATTCTAAACCTCTAATAAACTAAGAACATTTGGCATGTTCTTGACCTGTTTTACTGATAATTTAATCTAACTAGTTAAAAGATCTGCTGCTTGGAACTTAATTCTGACCAGCAAGAGAAATGTTCTGGTTATGAAAAGGGAGCATATTTATCAGGCAACATGGCAGTCACTTTTTATAGAGTATATTTTTTCACTTAGTAAATTATGAAGTAAGTATTAGAATATTAGCCTCATTTTTCAAAGGGTGAAATTTGGGCTCAGAGAAGTTATATAAGCCATCTCCCTGGTTGAGTAATGAACAAAATATGGGATTACAATCCAGGCTTTGTGACTCTAAGCCTCTTGTCTGTGACTCCATGACTGCATACTCCATGACAACCAGTGAGAAGAAGACTGGGCATAATAAACAGCCTAGATTTTAGGAAGGCAGATTTTACCAAGTTGAGAAGAAAAAAATAGGCATAATTATATGGCATGAGTCCCTGAAAGAGAAATGAGCTAAAGGTTTAGAATATTATCAAAGAGGCCATTCTTGCCACATGATTACAAATGAGGGAGAAGAGGAAGAAGGACCCAAAGAAATCAGCATGAGCACACTGAGGATTCCTAACGAGCTCAGATGTTAAAAGCCATGACCAAAGATAGAAAGAAGAGCACATGACGGAGGATGAAGTGAGACTGTCATAGACTTTTAAGAATAGAATCAGAAGTTGAGTCTTATAAAAAGCATGATGCAGTTAACAAAATTAAAAAAAATTTAGAGTATAAGAAAGTTAAAAAAGTATATGTTCAGCTTAGGACTGATGGAAAAGCCACTGGGTGAAAAAAGGAAGAAATGAATCAAATCCAATTTTGCTTCTATCTTCTCTGTGGAAAAAAAAATCTTAAAATTGATAAGGATAAAACAAATATTTGAAGGAGGCATATAAGGCTATAAAAAGTGAAGAGATTTTAAGAGGACATCTACTGTCTTCAAGTGAATAGAGTCTCCAAAATAACCTCTGAGGAGATAAAGAACTGAACTGCTCCTGGTGTCTTGGTATCTTGATTCACTAGTGCCTGTTATAACATGGAGCCAGGAGGACTGATTTGAAAGTGAAAGTGGAGGTACCACTGCAGTAGAAGCAGTCAGATGGGTTGGGTTTTGAGCTAAGGTTGGATAGTTGATAGATTTAGTCAGAAGCATCAAGCAAAAGACAGCAACAAAAAATGTAAGAGGAAGAGAGGCTAGGAAAGACATTTGACCCAGCGGTGGTGACAATCATGGGTGCATAGTATCAGTCTTTTAAATAACTGCACCAGTGACAGGTTTGTTTTCGTGAACTCGCAGGCAGGATGGTGAATGGAAAAACAAGGTTACCTTGAAGAGAGTTAGTAGACGCTGAGATATACTGAAAATTAACCTAGAAAGAGACCTGGAAAACACCTAAAGTTGTCAAGCCTCAGAGAGATTGGAACATTGGAGCTAATGTGGGGCTGATTCAAACAATTCTCTAGGATTGAAGGGCTGATCCTTCTCGACCCAGTGGCAACTTTTAAAAATGTGCTCACAACTTTGAGCACAGTTTAAAAATCTATTTGAAATTTACCATTTTATAATGTTCATTATTAGAATAAATAATGCCATAAGCAAAATCTCTTTAAAGCATACATTTCAAGTCTCAAAGATCTTAAACTGAGATTTTCTATAGCTGAAATGTAAGCAATTTTCCTCTGAAGTCCATATTAAAAAGAGAAATATTTGTCAAAAATAATTAAGTGATACTGTTAAATGAAAACATTTGAAGTGATATCTTGTTTTTCCCTGTTTTAGAGATTCCTGTGATATGGATTCCTAGATTGTCATAATGAATTTAATGTATAGCAATATCAAATTATACTTTAATTTCTTTAGATGTTTCTTATCCATACAATAAGAGGCATAGACTTGATGAATTCTATTTCTGTCTCTCTGTGTCTATTTCTCTGTCTCTTTCTTCAGCCATCACATTCTGTAGTTTTCTTGGTAGCCCAGAAATCAAGGCAGTTTATCAAAACAAATGAAATAAATGTAAATCAAATAGGCAAAGGAAGTCTATTTACCTGGGGGCATCTTAAAGTCACTTGCTGGCAGTTGACAGCCCCCAGGTGAGATTGCAAGACTAAAAGAAATGTCACGTCACAAAGGAAGAAACCAGTGCCCGTGGGTTAGACAAAGAGTGAGGTTCAAAGAGAAGGGGTCACAAGTGTGTCTGGAGATTAGTGGGTCCAATTTATCTCAGCTTTTACTAAGTTCAAGGTCTTACTATTTATTTCTTTCCTTTTATGAGCTACTGATTTTTCCTTTGTCAGCTAATTGCAATATATGCTATATTAGTTCTTAGCTCTCCAGCTCATAAGTTTAAATTACTATGTTGCTCCTTAAGCCCTGAAGTCTCCATTTCCTTTTCTTTCTTCATTTTTGAAACATTTCATTCTAGCATCCTGGAAATGGTTCCAAGAGCATCTTGTCACCATCATTCAATACTAAATTTTCTTGAAACAATAACAACAATAACAATTCCAACTTATCTCCAGGGGAATACAAGAGAACCCCCAAATACAATATGCCTGGTATCAAGAACTATGAAGTTGTCTAGGATTTCACCCTGTCTACAAACTCACAAGTTAGCCTGCATGATTTCACCAGTGCTGGCAGAAGACACAGGATTTCTGAGTTAGATACAAAGGACATTGTTACTCAGCACAGCTTTCAGCATGAGCTTCATGTTCCCCTCAGTTCCCGGTAATCCCCAAGTCCTACAGGGTTATACATAGCAGGCCCAGGTAGATGCTTCACAGACAGTGGTTTGCATCAGAGCTGAGTTCCTGCACAATGAATAAAGATAACAATGAAAGGCAAAATAAGACAAACATTGGCTTTCAAGTTTGTTTAATGTCTTTTCCCAGTTTTTTTCCCATTTGTACTCCATATTTGAATTTATTTTCTTTAGAAAATATATGTGTCTTATATATATGCATAATTTTAAACTAATATCATATCCTCAATTTTATATTCTGTGGTCATTGCATGGTCACCAGTGGAAAAGCAGAAAATAATATTAAAGGATTAATTTCCATAAAAGAGTCAAGTATAACAATGTTCTTATTCCATTTTAAGTTTGGAGCAAAGGGCAAAAAAGTTCTAGCAGTAAAGAAGTTTGCTTTCTCATTTCTATGACATCTTTTATTTTTAGTTTATATTAAAATATTTAAAAAATTTTTAAGTTTATTTATTTATTTTGAGAGAGAAAGCGAGTGAGGGAAGGGCAGAGAGAGAAGGAGAGAGAGAAAGGATCTCAAGCAGGCTCTGCTCTGTCAGCACAGAGCCCAGGGCAGGGCTTGAAAGCACAAACCATGGGATCATGACCTGAGCTGAAACCAAGAGTTGGATGCTTAACCAACTGAGCCACCCAGGTGCCCCTATATTAAAAGCTTTTAATGCTAAAATGTTCCAAGCGGAAAACCTATGTAAGCCTCTTCAACAAATCACTGTGTATTAGAGAAGGGCTATGGAGGTGATGGTGTTGCACTCAGAAGTCACGGCCTCATGCCAATGTTCCAAAATGATAAAACAGAATAAAAACATATAGTTCAAAAGCCTTAGTTTCTGGGAAGAACATTTTGATACCCCCGTTTCTACTGTTTCTAGGCATATTAATGTCAAATTATACCCTCTCTTATCTCTTTCTACTGGGTATAATTCAGGCCCCAGTAAAAATTTTTCCATGAATTAGAGATGTTAGTAATTTAAAACACACATGTTTATGCCAAATATTTAGTTTAATTTTCTTAAGACCATTGCAGTTCAGTATACAAGGGAATGTGGACCGCCCTGGAAATGATTAAATGTAGAGGCTTTCACTGTCCTTCACACCTAGACCAAATATGTAATTGATCCATTTGATCAGGCTGTATACACCACATCTACCTATTCCAAGCAGAATTTCAAAAGTTTGTTTTTAATTTTATGAAAGGGAATATACATTTATACATATACATAAAATATACACGTATATTCCCAACGAAACAAATTCTGGAACCTCTGGACACATGTACACCAACTGGTTTTCAGTATGATCTCAGAGATTTGAGAAAGGTTTAGTGCCTTCATTTTAATATAGAGTTACTCATAGATAAAACATTAACTTGGAAACTTTGTTTATGCTTAGCCACCTCTTCAGAAAAGGCCAGTAAAATAGCTTAGCTTTAGTTGTGCTCCCTCCACCATTCGAAACTTTTGGCATTTATTCAGTGCACCTCTGGGGTCTCTGTATCTCTGAACGCTTACAGAGATTTCTCCCACTTGTCTCTGAGGGAAGTGTTACTTTGAAGAAGATCAGGAAATTTCCCTTGCCATGACTAGCCTCCCTCTTCTCCTATTCCTCCTTGATTCCTCCTTGGACACAGAACTTGGGAATCAGCCTTCAAGTATTCAGCCTAAAGTTCCTGACTTCTTTCTAACAGGAGTGACATCACTTTTTCCTGGCATGGTGATTAAACAACCCTGGGCCCCTGGCCATCTGTGTACTTGGAAGCCCCTGGAGACCTCATCTGGAGCTCTGCTCCAATCATCCCAGTGCCTGTACTGTTCTTAGTCACCCTCTCCCATGAGCAGAAAGAGGAAGGGAGGCTCCTTTTCATTTTGTCCTTCCTGGTCTCCTTGGGGTTTGGCACAGTTCCTCCTTCAGCAGGTAGTTGTTGCTTTTTCAGTCCTGCTGTCAAATTGGTGTGGGTCAAGATGCGCAGGGATTATCTGTCCCAGCTTCATTGCTTCCTACATTCATTCGAATTCTCCAGATATCCTGGCTCATACCATGGCCGAACCTTTAGAAGGACTGATTCTCTGTCTTGCAAGCCTCTATGTTTTTTGCTAGCACCATGGGCAAGCTTTGCAAAAGGAACTTTGTGCCTTGGATACCTGGATGCCTGACCTTTCTTCTTTCCTTGCCCTGAGGAAAACTCTTCCAGTTTCTTCATTTGAACTTCTTCCCCATGAGTTCCCTTGGGAACCTGAGAAGATTCTCCCTTCCATCTCCCCACCCCCTTACCTCTACTGATTTTTCAAATTGATTAGATACAGACAAGCCTGTATTTAGCATCATCTTTTTGGGAAACTCCATCCCAGAGAATATGCCAAGCACTGTTCCAGTCCTTTGCCATCTTCTTCAGTGCTGGTCAGTGAGCTGTGGTTGGTATCACAGAGAGTGACTCACCCACTTATCCTCCCTAGTGGGGATTGGAAGATGGAAGGAGAGGCTGAACAATCCAAGCATTTACCTGCCCAGATGCAGAATCTTTACACAGATGTAAGCCAGTCAGCAGTCATCTTCCCCTGGGCCAGGATTCCAGGTACTTTGTGCTTGCTTGCTTTCTTTCTTTCTTTCTTTCTTTCTTTCTTTCTTTCTTTCTTTCTTTCTTTCTTTCTTTCTATGCAGTAATGCCAACAGGGGGACTAAGAAAGACAATCTGGGCTCTACTTACATGATTTACTAGTCAACTTTGGCTTGTCCAGAGTTAGAAGAAGCAGGGTCATCAGTAGAATTTATAGATCCTATGTGAGAATAGAAAAAGTCTCCTTTTTCCTAGGCTGATGCTGGCCTTATGCGGCTCTGTACTCAGCCTGGCAAGTGGACTTCAGCTCCCACATAGGCGCTTGGCTACACATGCCTGGGCAGGGCCCAATTTAAGCTATAAGAATGTAGAGACTCAGTTAATTTTGTGTCGCATTATTACAGTAATGACATGATGTAATGTAGTGGTGAGTTTATTTTAGAGGGAGAATTTATTTTAATAGTTTTACAAATGACTCCAGTCTCATATTTATGGAATCATTAAACATCTGAAGTAATCACCTAAATTTCTCAGTTGTACCTCATTGATTTTTATGAAGGAGATGATATGCTTTAGTATATTCACAAATTTGGGATTCATGAGGGCTCAGACACATCCTTGGGTATAACAAAAGCCTATATTTTCAAACCATTTGGATAACTCTATATTCTTTTTCCTTCATTCCAAGGCTACTTTACACAACATAGGTTGGGTCTATTTTAATATTACTTTATTTTAAATATTATGTATCTTCTTTTTCTATCTGAAATATTTTGAGAGACCTAATTTGTATGTATAGGAGGTTAAACCATTAGGTAAGCAAGATCATGAAAATTAAATGTGCAGTCATAAAACAAAATTGTTAATATAGTGGACACATATGATTAAGCGATATTATGACTTATTTTATACAAATATGAAAAACAACATGCTATTCCTTACATCAGATAATTGTTCAGTGAGGAAAATAAATCATACGGTGTTAAGGTACATGACTTCTGAATATTGTTGGGAAAATTTCCAAACATATTGGCTATGTAACGTAAAGCTAAACTGTTTATTGAAGAAATCTGTTGATATACTTGACGATCTGTTTCAAGGAATTAAGTGTATACTGAAAACAACAACAACCAAAAAGAAAGCAATTATCCTGAAGGTCATTTGGCCTCTTTAAACAATATACATGGTAATAATTGAATAATTAAGGAATTTAATGCAGGTGAGTTGTAAACTAATTTAGCTATGAGCACTAACATCTTGTACCACAACTATGGGAAATGCTTTTTAAATTAAGCACTTTTTGATAGCTCCAACTGCCTTTGTAATTCATTATTCTTCACTCTTCATTTTTTTTTAATCTTTAAAAGCAGACTGCATGCTGGGATGCCATAAAACTTCATTTTTAATTAGTCTATAATGGTAAGGGTCACATTTCAATATCTGCAGTATAAAAGGAGTGTACTTCAGGAGCCTGGGTTTAATGTTTTACCAGCATAGCATGGGGTAGCAGTTAATGTTTTTATTTTAAATAAAGGATAAGAATTAACTTTTTAAAAAAGTGCTATATTCTTGGCTATGAATATATACTAATTGATGAGGTGAGAGAGAGTGCTTCATTGTGATTAAGAGCTAGAGATGAAGCCAGCTCAAATTAGTTTTTTGAATAGTTCAGGTATATGCATAGCTGTGATCAATAATGAACAAAAATATGATGGGAGGCATTTTTCTTGTTCTGGCTGCTGTGTCTCAGCTGCCACTGTATTCTTAACAATGGAAGGTATTATTAGCAGGAGGGCACATGGCATGGGCAAGGGGAGGGGCAAAGGTTGTGACATAACAACTTCACTCTAAGTATTGAAGGAGGGTGTGAGAAGCATCTAGGTGCAATGGTACAAAAAGGCAAAGCAACAAAAGAGAAATAGTCTGGGAAGGGTAGCAGCCTAGGGCGTATGTTTACCATTTCATTATTTATTTACCCAGACATATGCAGGATTGCTATTTGCTAGGAGAAGTATTAGTAATAGGAATTTCTTTCAGTGATTCAAAGATGAATAAATCTTTCGTTTTTGCTGAGCTATAGTGGTTAGCACTCTGATATGCATGGGGCTGATGAACTACCCTCTTCTCATCTATCTACTTTATGGAAGATATAAGCCTTTTAAAAATCAACTTAAGGTCTAACGTCAGAGATGAGCAATTCTGGAAGATTTTTCTTTTCTTTTTAGCTTTTTGGGATGTAATCAAGTCTATCTTAAGAACTTATCAAGCCTTAAAAGGTAAATATTTACAAGCAGAAATAATTCTGACAAAGTATCAACATTACTCAAAGTATGAAGTGTTTGTAGATCCCTGGAAAGAACTGAGAACCTGAGTGTCAAGAGACATGGAGAGTTCTGGGTGTGCCTCTGGCTGGCTGATGACTCTGGGCAAGTTGTACAGTACCTGTAATTTAAGTTGTTTTTTTTTGTTTGTTTTTTGCTTTTTTACCTGAAAAATAAGGAGGTTGGCTATGTTCCTGGATTTAAAAGTATTCTGTGGAGCTCCAGGATTCTCAGAGGTGCCTCACTGTCCACTTTGGAGGCTGAATGTCAGGGCTGCTAGGTGAATGCCCTCCGCTGAGCTTTCTGCTAACCCAGATTTTCAGCTCTTATCAGTTGTATGTATTAAATGTGGCTAAAAATATTTGAAAAACACTGAGTTAAGATTAAAAATAAAATAAATTCAAAATTCCTGAAATGGTATTTCCTTGGAGATAAAGCACTTTGTCTCTTAATCTTTTTACTGTGTAGCACATGCCAGGCACTCCGTATATATTTATTATATGAACACAGTAACTGTAATGTACAAGTGGGAAGGAAATGCAAAAACAAAAGGTATCATATTTTTGTTTGATAAACCTGGGTGTCAATTCTCTGTAGCTTTTGATAACCAGTAGTGAAGAGCAATGTGGACTGTTTGATGTGCAACAGATAATTTTATTGGATTTGTGTACATAATGAGAAATTCATTCTAAGAACACAAGCTGTATTATTATAAAGTCTAGGAAACCTAGACAGAAAAACTGGGAAGTTTGGAACATACTAGAAAAGTAACTCAGTTTAATTACAAAACACAATCTAAAGAATGAAGCTAGTTTGCAGTTTCTTTCATATAGGATTGAATACTCTTTTCCTTTATGCAGTTTATAAATACACAAAACATTTTCTTTGCATGAAAATATATATTTTATGATTTCTTCTAAACAGAGAGAAGGTTTACAATTTAGCTTCTCCAATAAATAATGTTTTGTTTGTGTGTTGCAAAAACAAAAAAGAAGTAAGAATAACTCTAGCAGATGCTTAAAGGTTTAAGATTAAAAACATAGGAAAATGTGATTCATGGCCGTTGTTATATGGACCTGAATGAATACTCCCAAATCACAGCTAGAAAAATTTTAGAGCAAACTGACTTAACTTAGGGTAAATCTCTAACTGGAATGGAATAGGTGAACAAGAAAAAAATATAGTTGACAGGACTCCACTAAGGAAAACAACATTTAAGTGAATAATGAGATATTCTACTGCCTAGAGGAATTACCCAGCCTATGGTAAGGTGAAGTCAACTTCAATTGGCAAGAGGTTTGTTTTAAAAGTGAAATAAGAAAAAAGTCTTGGCTTACAAATGATATGGGAAGATATGTTATCAACAGGGGAAAATTTAGAAAATAGCAGCCAACTTATTTCTGCAACACAACTGAAAGGAGGAAGAAAGAAAGCAATATAATGTACTCTGGTTAAGCAGTTACTTTGCTTTATCCTTACTAACAGGGCTTATCAAGATGGTTCTGGAAATTGAATGAATGTAAAAATGAATCATGACAGACATTGGTGAAATACCTTATTTCTGTTTCTCTTGGTTCATTGTTTCTTGCTTGATTTTCATAGGGAGTTTAGAGTCGTTTTCATTCTTTAGATAGGTAGGTCCTGACTTCCCTAGTCATGAGTTTGGATAAATAATTACAGGAGGAAGGAGGAGGTAAAGTTTCTGCTTCTTCTTTCTCTCTCAATCTCAATCTCTTTCCCTCCCTTCAGCATATCAACATATCAGTGTCAATGAATCATGAATGGACTCTCTGGTTTTAAGCTTGATTCTTTTTTTTTTTTTTCAACGTTTTTTATTTATTTTTGGGACAGAGCGAGACAGAGCATGAACGGGGAAGGGGCAGAGAGAGAGGGAGACACAGAATCCGAAACAGGCTCCAGGCTCCGGGCCATCAGCCCAGAGCCCGACGCGGGGCTCGAACCCACGGACCGCGAGATCGTGACCTGGCTGAAGTCGGACGCTTAACCGACTGCGCCACCCAGGCGCCCCTAAGCTTGATTCTTAAATTACCGGTCTGACTATGATGTGATGATGCTTATTGCTATATTTGAGAGAGCCAAACTTTGTGCAGCTTTAATGAGCTCATGTCTAAGATGGTCTTATATCATATTAATAGTGTAAAAAAAGAATAGTTTGAGTTCCTCCCAAACAACTCTAATCTTGACAATTCTTTATTACCTTTAACAGTTATTAGAAGGAGAATATTGTTTTTCTGACTTGATTGGATTACTTAACTCTGTTTCAATGAATAATAATACAGTATCATTCATGAATTTTTATTTTTTGTCCTTTTTAAGGGCATAGATAGATCTGCTTGATATCTAGCATTATATCCCAGAAAAAAAAGGAGAATTGATGAAACTAATAGCCAAACTCCATAATCTAGACATATTGCTTCTGCTTTAGTTCTTGTTCTAAAGACTAAGAAGGTGAGTTGGAGTTGACTTTAGCACCAGAGCCAAATTCACAAGGAGCTATTAAGATGGCATAGTGGTCAAGTTAACTATTGAAGGAAAACGCCCTATATAGGAAGTACCAATAATTATTAGCAAATCCTGTTCAGAATTCAGTGTTTTCTTCTTCCAGTAAACTTATCTGTTATAGCAAGTATCATGGTTGTAATTTCAGGGTTAGGCTTATCAAAACCTATTTAAATTGTAAAGTACTTTATTTTCAATATTATTAGTGTTTTACAAGGTTACTGACATTCTTATCATTTATGAAAGTCCCAGACTGCTGCAGAGACATATATGGATATTTGAGGACCTAGGTGAGACTGTGAGGGACACAGGGAAACAATCCAGTATTTTCAGTAGCAGAGAAGAGACCTGTTTGAAAAGCCACTGGTTTTTGACTGCTGGTAGCTTCCACAGCAATGTCATGAGAGGGATTTTGTGGGACTGAGGAGGACAAGGTTATGGCAGTTATTCATCTTATGGATTTTCAGGCACTTAGTCATAGACGTAAATAATTTTATAGATAGGAAATTACTGCCTGATGGGATAAATATAAATCAAGACATAGAGTATAAGTGATAAACCTTGATTTGTCAGCGACTGTCCTCACTTATGCCTGATGTCGTGGCTTAATTATAATAAGATCCTCCACGATGGTACCCAATGATCCCTGCTTGCCAGTGTTCACACTCTACCACATTACACCAGGATTGGTCTGTTTGACCAGTAGAATAAAGCAAAAGTGATTATATGTTGTTTCTGAGATTACATTATGAAAGGCACTGTGATTCAAACCCTCTCTCTTTTCTCTCTTTCTCTCTCTCTCTTTCTGGTCATTCAGAAAGCCTGGTACGTTGCCAGGAGCAATCTTCATGGAAAGGCCTTGGAGAAGCCTGATACCTTGCTGGGAACAGCCTTCATGGAAAGGCTTATGTGAGGAACTAATCCATCCCAGTCAAGCCTTCAGATCACTATAGTCTGGGCCTGTATCTTGACTGCAACTTCATAAGAAACTCTGACATAGAACCACCCAATTAGACCTCTCTTGAATTTATGACCCTGGGAAAGTGGGTGAGATAACGAGTATTTGTTATGCTGCTAAATTTGGGGATAATTTGTTATGCAGCAAAATATAGTAAATAGAGTACCCCCTCTACTTCCAAAAGTGTTTTTATTTGGATGAAAAATTATAAAGTCACCTTACGTAAGGCTGATATGTTTTTTTTTCAATATATGAAATTTATTGTCAAATTGGTTTCCATACCACACCCAGTGCTCATCCCAAAAGGTGCCCTCCTCAATACCCATCACCCACCCTCCCCTCCCTCCCACCCCCATCAACCCTCAGTTTGTTCTCAGTTTTTAACAGTCTCTTATGCTTTGTAAAGCTGATATGTTAACACAAGTCTAATTCATGAATTTATTAGGAATTTTTCTTTTCTATTGACAGCTGGAGATTTCACTATGAAATTAATATGCAGATACTTATGAAGGTTATTAGAATAAAAAAATTTGTTAGTGCCAGAAGTCTAAATCTGTAGATTCAGAATCATGAAAGAACAGTATAGCAGAATAGACTGGAATATTAGATTTGGAATCAAATTTTCCTGGATTTGAATTCTGACTGTATAATTTACTGGCTTTGAAAACTTATTTAACTTTTCTCTGCCTCAGCTTTACATTAAAAAAAATGAGGATAGTGGGGTGCCTGGGTGGCTCAGTCAGTTAAGTGACCGACTCTTGATTTTTGATCAGGCCAGGTCATGATTTCATGGTTTCATGGGTTTGAGCCCTGCATTGGGCTCTGTGAGGACGGTGAATGGAGTCAGCTTGGAATTCTCCCTCTCTCTCAGCCCCTTCCCTGCTTGCACTCTCTCTGTCTCTCTCAAAATAAATAAACTTAAAAAAATGATGATAGTACCTTTCATAAGATTTTATTTTGAGGGATTAAATATGTGTAAAAATCTTACAATGATGGTTGGCACATATAACTATTTAATAAGAGTTACATATTATTTTTGCAATAAAGAATTAAGTTGATGTTTTTCCTCTGTTCTATTTATGCCCCAAAAGATGTTCCCTTTCCAGTGGTGTTCTTTATGATACATTTCTTAAATAGTTGTATATTCTTACTGTGTGCTACAGGCATTAAATAGAAATATGTTATCCTTTAAGAACTTACAAAGTAGTTGAGAAGTTTTCCATATGCCTTCAAACATATTATTTATGTTATATAATGTAGCATTAAATGTGCATATATGTTACAAATAGATTATATATGTGTATATTAGCTATAAAAATTATTCAACTCAAGGACTAGATGATAAGGTACAGGTTATATACATCAGAAAATGAGAATGAATTAAAAAAAGAAAACCTGAGATGGAGAACCAGAATGGGATACCTTTATGGATATGGTAAAGTCCTTTGAAAGAAACGTAGGAACTGGAAGATCTCAGTGAAGGGGGCTTCAAACTTGATGAGGTGTCTATCTTATTGATTTTATTAATCTTGTTTACTGCCATATCCCTAGCCTCTCAGATGTGCCTGGCAGGTGGTGAGTATTCAGCAAATATTTGTCAATGAATTTGAGAAAAACTATTAAAGAGTAGAAAAACTCCTAAAACAGTAAAGACCAATGAGAATTGGCACAGTTGGAAAGGACAGCAAAGGACTGGCTGCTGGCTAATTTGGTGGGAAGAATTTAAGAGAGGAAGACATGTTTTGGTGACATGGGTTTGAAGCTTAGTTACAGTCAACGTTGGAGTCTTCAATATTATGGTGATGGTTTAAACCATGAGGAGACAGGTGATCTCTCCATGGAAGTGAATTTGGAGAGAAATTCTCCATCAAAGAGGTGCAAAGGTGCTGAGGTCTGCATGGGTGTGGGGTAGAGAGTGCGGTGTACAGGCATATAAGTGAGGGGAAAGAGAAGTTAGAAGAGCCAGTTTAAGAACCATTAGAGGAGGTTAGAGGTCTGTGGAAGATAGTGTTAGAAAAGAGATGGTGGCCAACAATAGCAAATACTGCAGTGAGATTTCTGTTTGAGAGTTAAAAATGGATCTTAGATGCCAGTTTCAGACTATAGAAGGAAGATTTTAAGGAACTCAGGGACACTGAGGAAATGAAGATGGCATTTATAATCAACAATTTGAAGAGTTTGTGAAATGAACAAAATAAATAGAATCATAGTTAGAAAAAGCAGCAGAGCCAGTCTTAAAAATTGAGACTCTGAGTGTTGAAAGATGAAAAAAAACAGAACTGTTAAAAGACGTTTGTTAAATACTATATAATTATACTGCCAGACTTTATTATGAAGATTGTCCCTTACATTTTGTATTGTATGGGTATTATATTGCCTGTAATTTGCTTTAAAATATTTCAGTACAAACAGTGTGAGGTACATGGTGTGTTTAAGTTAATTTTCTTTTATAGCTAAGGGGCTGTTAGTGAACATTAGAGGGGCCCTAATCAGAATTTACATTCCAGGGGTTGTTGGTTACTCTCTGAAGTAACTTAATAAGGAATATACACTCCAAAGGTTGCTATAGCAAACAACTCAAATATCACCATCTAAGTAAGTACCAAAATGTTCATTAGTTAACAAAAGCGATCTTAGAAATAATTATCCCCTGCTGAAATGAGTGGTGCTCAGGAAATGCTGAGGACTAGAACTGTACATTCATTGCATCTCTTGAGAAAAACAAGGGGTAAAAATTTGGGAAGAAAATCACTTATACAAAATAGTGCTGGCAGTGGCCTAGATCTGGAGTTACAAGAACTCCAAGAACTCTACAGAGTTGGCTGGTGTTGCCTTCAGGATATTATTGTGTCCACTTAATTAAAAAATTTTTTTTTCATGTTTATTTATTTTTGAGAGAGAGAGAGAGAGAGAGAGAGAGAGAGAGCGAGCAGGGGAGAGCAGAAAGAGAGGGAGACACAGAATCCGAAGCAGGCTCCAGACTCTGAGCTGTCGATCTGAGCTGAAGTCGGACACTTAACAGACTGAGCCACTCAGGCGCTCCTTATTGTGTCCACTTGGAATTGAACCTTTTAAGTGTTGAGGTCATCAAGATGCCTTACAGGCTTACAGGACAGGGGAGCATGAACTTTACCAAGCTTACGAAATAATCGTATATAACTATTTGAGTCATGATGGCTAATGAGTGTTTTTATATATAGCAGAATTTGTTTTGAAGCTTACTTTCACTGTAACATACTACCTGGAAGTCAGGTTGTGGAGGAGTAATCATAGCACTTACCCCTATCTATAGTGTGGTACGACCAGGGTATATACATGTACAGACAAATAAGGCTGGTGTAGCTGTTAAGAATAAGGCAAAAAAGAAATTTTCCTAATTTCTAGCATTTTCTAAAAGTTTGCTAGTTTGCTTTGTAGTTTCCATATTAATCCTATTTATTGCCCATGTCTCTTCTCAATTATGTGGTAGAGTGCTTTAATAACCCCCATTCTTTACCTCTCTTTGTTAACCACACAATTTGCCAGGTAAGTTTACCACTCCTTCCATAGTTTCCTATTGAGTCTGTGATTGGATATATTGCTTGCTTCTGTTGATGGAACACTAGAAATCATGATATAAGCAAAACTTGAAAAAGTGCTTATGTGATTTCTTCTGTTCTCTAGTAATTCTGCTACCAGCACAAGAAGGACACGGAACACACTTGGAGTGGAGGTGCCCTAGTTAAGCTGCTCTAGATGAAGTCAACCTAGAGCAGAGTCCCTAGACAACTTCTAGTGGCACGAATAATGCACAGTAGGTACATGGATGAGCCCAGTTGAATTAAGCTGACCTCTAGCTGACTCACAGACATGTGAACTATAATAACAAATAACTTGTTTTAAGCCATTGAGTTATGTTGTGGTTTGTTACGCAGAAATAGCTAACTGATACAAGCATGATAATGTCCATTTATGTCCTTTACTAGCTAATAAAATATATAAATTAAC
The DNA here is from genome assembly GCF_016509475.1 of Prionailurus bengalensis. Lineage (NCBI taxonomy): Eukaryota > Metazoa > Chordata > Mammalia > Carnivora > Felidae > Prionailurus > Prionailurus bengalensis. The sequence continues at coordinate 94,314,601 of NC_057355.1, forward strand.
TTTCCCTTATAGCATGTGTTATATGGGAATTATTTTATTAACATAAGCTATTTTGTTATATAGGTTTTTGCACAAAAGGGGAGACATTTATCTAGTTATTTTCTTCAAAATGATACTTCTTTACAAGAGAGATAATCTAATGAATAAACCTCTCAAGGTCATCTACTCACAAGGCTCCACTTCTGTACATTTTCCCTTTATGTACAGGACAGAAATTCAGTCCCTAGAGGTTTAACTATAAAACTTTTCAGAGGTATAAGTTGTGCATTTTATTAACAAGGGCAGAAATAGAATGGATTTTTCAACTGTCATAGACCTTGTGCTAAAAAAACATGTTGCAGATTTTTACTGGGTACTGTACTGTTTTAACCTTCCTAGAATGATTAATGACCACCTATCAACACCTAAAGATCATGTGTCTGTGTATTCATTTATTATCCTAGTTAATTAATTTGTGTCTTTTTTATTGACATCAAAAATTTTTACATTACTAAGAGCTGAACTACCTCATCAATTAAGCTTAACATGGAAAAGAAATGTAAGGGGAAAAGAATCTAATGGCCAGCCAATGTATTCTCTGAGACAATTGTATTTTCTATGAATAAAGGCCTCCTTTGGTATTCTTTTTAAAGGTATCTTAAACACATATCAACCATGTAAAATTAAACTCATTATTTCTCTCTGCAAGAAGAAAAAATAATTCAAATGATGAATTCCGTATCTATAATGAAATACGCAGACTTTAGAGAAGAGGTAATTTGTATTTAAATTACTTGACTCATCAAAATTATATATAATTTATAAGTGATTCACTAGCTAGAGTTATTTAAGTTTATTAAGGGGATGAGTTTGGTGGAATGAGGATTTTATTTCCTTGTAAAGTTTCCCTTTATCTTTGTGTTTCAATGTTGATAACTTCTGAAGGTTTCATATGATCATCTGATATATACATCATGCCAATTTTGTCCTAAGCTTGGCATACTTCTTTCTCTCTAAAGTTAGGGTATGTTTTTGGAGAAATCCTTTAAGGCAGTAGTATTAGTAGGGTAATGCTTTGGTCCCTGACTAGTTTTGGTTGCTTGTGATGATGTGACTTTATCCTAAAGCAAGGTGAAAATAAGTAAGTCCAAGGGTTAGAATTGCATATTGCTGACACACTTATGGAGAACCTGGGGGCATGAGGCATGCCTCCTTTTCTGAGTGCTTGTGGACCTGAAATAAATTGGCTTGAGGGTAAATAAGACTGATAAGAAATCTGAGTAGTCCATCACAGTGCCATCATTGGCATCTGTTTGAAGATCATACAGGGGTTTGAAGAAAGGTTTTGGTTCTCATTCTCTCTATCCTGCAGAAACTGAGATACATCAGTACAACTTATGTGTCAGTTTTATAAGTTTTGTGGCAAGCGATTGTGATTGATCCTACTTTTGATTCCAAAGATGGAAATCAGTGTCCTATCCACTTTAGATAACAGCAGCACACCAAATTTTACATAATTTTCACTGGATATTGGAATTTGAACTTTATTATCTTTAAAAATATGCAGAGTTTTGACATTCCAAATGCATTCATATTCATTTCTTCTATTTCATATTTTCTAGTCATTAGCAGTTAAGAAATAAAGAGATTTTTAAATCATATGACTTAAATCTGAATTTGACAAAAGTGAGTCATTAATGGGTTTTCTAAGAGGCACAGTCACTTGTGGAAACAGGAAGAATCGAGTGTCATTGTTGATGGAAGAAAAATTATCTCTGTGATAAGATACGTATTTTGGGTAAGAAATTGATATCACTATTTAAATGAATAAGGACTCTCAACTGGAAATGTCTTTTATATTATGTGACATAATGCATAATTATCTATTACAGTTGTTGATGTAGTTTGTGTATAGGTTATGATGTTCATTTGAAGAACATCCCACTTATAAGGTTTATACAATACAACATGTAAGAAACTTGGTGCCCCAGAGTGTTAAAAATCATTAATCATAGTGAATTAAGACAGTTAATCAAGTCTTTAGACACTGACTAAAGATTGTCCCTGAGGATTTCTACCTTGAAAACCTTTAGAAAATGATGGTTTTTGCTTTCTACTTGACTGCCTCAGTAAGCCAATTCATTTTCTTCAGAAGCAGCTCAAGGTCAATGATATGACTATGTCAGCTTTAAGTGATGTTCTCCCTCACACATGTAAGCTAGAGTTTCATTGTTATGACTGATGCTGAGAGTGGTACTGTCAAGAAGAACCCATCAAATTGTCTAGGGGGAGATTAAATAAAAGGAAGGACCAGTAATATTGCACATTTCAATTTGTATTCAAGTGAAAATATTTAATTGAATATTTATACCTCTAGATGCAATTACATTTTTTTTACTGTAAATGGTATTACTCTATCATAAAAATATGCAAAGGAATTAGGCAAGGCCATGGTATATTACCCTGGGGAAAAAAAATCAAAGAAAATATCTAATTGGGTTAATATCTCTAAATTTTATAATTTCTGTAATTAGTTTCAGATGGAATTTCTTAATCAGTTTTTTCTCCTTTGATTCTCTTGGGCTCCCCATGGTAGTAAATTATTTCAGTGCTGAGTCACAGAGATTGGATTCTTGAAGTCCTGGCAGAGGCAAATGTCTCATTAATGCTTATCTGAGAGACATCTGTGATGAGCTTGTATATCCCACCAAATTGCAGAGCTGATCTGAAGCTGAAGAGCAGTTCTGAAGTAAGGCAGACTGGGGACAAAGAACCCACCAGAATAAGGTGATCACATCTGTGTTTTCAGAAAATGACCTCATTACCCCCAAATTATATGTTGAATTTCTTAAGGATTAACTATATAAACTCCTCCAGTATATCATCCTCTACAATTTGAAAGTGAGTTGAAGGATTGAGTCAAGTGTCAGGAGAATTCAAGCTCCTTAAATCCACTTTGCTTGGACATACTGGAACTTAGATAATCCTGAAATTTGTTCTAATTCTTTACTTAGTTTTGTAGAGACATTCTTGTCTCTGATGCAACAATGACACACACTTCTTTCCCAATATCTGTTTTTTTAAAGAATTTTTTAAAGTTTATTTACTTATTTTGAGAGAGACAGAGACAGCACAAGCGGGGGAGGAGCAAAGAGAGAGGGAGAGAGAAACCCAAGCAGGCTCCATGCTGTCAGCTTAGAGCCCAATGTGGGCTGAGCTGACCTGAGTTGAAACTGAGCCAGACGCTCAAATGACTGAGTCACCCAGGCACCACCCCCCCTCTTTTTTTTTTAAAGGGAAAAAGAATGCCTTGAATTTGTGGCAAAAAATAATCTTGAAAAAAAATTTTAAATAGACATTTTTTTCGGAGCACCTGGGTGGCTCAGTTGGTTGAGCATTGGACTTGGGCTCAGGTCATGATCCTGCATTTATTGGTTGGAGCCCCATATTGGGCTCTGTGCTGACAGCTCAGAGCCTGGATCCTGCTTCAGATTCTGTGTCTACCTCTCTCTCTACCCCTCCCCTGCTCCCATCTGTCTCTCTCTGTCTCTCAAAAAATAAAATAAAACGTTAAAAAAATTTTTTTTAATGGCCAATTTTTTCCAGCAATGTATGTCAGGCCTAGAGTTTATTACCAGAATACATTCTATAGTGAATGGCAAAGTAATAAAGGGGAAAAAAAGATAGTTGGAAGTAGGTGACATTAAAAAGAGTGATATGTTGCTTTCATGTCTCTTTTCTAAGAATTATGGTTAAAATTATGTCATTTTAAAAATGAGTTTTAAACATTAAGTTGAAAAATAAAAGCAAAGCATTGTTATAAAAACACCAAATGATACTGTTCTGAAGAATTAGAATTAACTATGAAGTACTTTTCAGCCATTAACTTGTATAATTTCCAAGGCATTTTTCTGCCTTTCTCACTATGCCTCACCATACCTTGGGCATAATACTAATGCTGAATTTTACTCATGTATCAATGAGCAGGATAACAAGTTTGAGAACTATTTTAAACAAATTAACAAACAGGTAAATAGAAGGGCACCTGGGTGACTCAGTCAGTTAAGTGTCCAACTCTTGATTTTGGCTCAGGTCATGATCTCACAGTTTGTGGGTTTAAGCCCTGCATTGCTTGAGATTCTTTGTCTTCCTCTCTCTCTCTGCCCCTCCCCTACTCTCTTTCTCTCAAAATAAACTTTATTAATATTTTTTATCAACATAGTTTTTCAAAAATTAAAAAAAATTATTTAAATCCAAGTTAGTTAATATATAGTGTAATAATGGTTTCAGGAGTAGAATTTACATACATCACTTACATATAACACCCAGTGCCCATTCCAATAAGTGCCCTCCTTAATGCCCATCACTCATTTGACCCATCCTCCCACACAACATGTCTCCAAAAACCCTCAGTTCTCTGTATTTAAGAGTCTTTTATGGTTTGTTTTCATATCTATTTTTATCTTATTTTTCCTTCTCTTCCCCTATGTTCATCTGCTTAGTTTCTTAAATTCCACATAGGAGTGAATGATATTTGTCTTTATTTGACTGACTTATTTCACTTAGCATAATACCTTCTGGTTTGATCCACTTATTGCAAATGGCAAGATTTCATTCTTTTTGATTGCTGAGTAATATTCCATTATCTATATCTATCTATATCTCTCTATGTATGTATGTATGTGTGTATGTATGTATCTATAATTACATACACCACCTCTTCTTTATCCATTCATCAGTCAATGAATATTTGGGTTCTTTCCATAATTTGGCTATTGTTGATAGTGCTGCTCTAAACATTGGAGTGCATGTGCCCCTTTGAATCATTATTTTGTATCCTTTTAATAAATACCTAGTAGTGCAATTGCTGGGTTGTAGGGTAGCTCTCTTTTATTTTTTTTGAGGATCCTCCATAATGTTTTCCAGAGTGGCTGCACCAGCTTACATTACCACCAACAGTGCAAAAATGTTCCCCTTTCTCCACATGCTTGCCAACATCTGTTGTTTCCTGAGTTGTTGATTTTAGCCATTGTGACAGGTGTGAGGTGATATCTCACTGTGGTTTTGATTTGTATTTCCTTGCTGATGAGTGGTGTTGAGCATCTTTTCATTTGTCTATTAGCCATTTGGATATCTTCTTTGGAAAAGTGTTCATGTCTTTTGCCGATTTCTTCACTGGATTATTTGTTTTGTGGGTGTTGAGTTTGATAAATTATTTATAGTTTTTGTATACTAACCCTTTATCTGATATGTCATTTGCAAATATTCAGTTTGGAGGAATTCATCCCAAAAGAAAGAACAGGAAGAAGTGACCACCAGGGATTTAATCAACAGATATAATTAAGATGTATGAACTAGATTTTAAAACCACGATTATAAGAATACTAGCTGGGGTCGAAAAAAGCACAGAAGACCCCATAGAATTCCTTTATATAGAGATAAAATAACTAAAAACTAGTCAGGCTGAAATTAAAAATTCTATAACTGATATTCAATCTCGAATGAATGTTGTGATGGCAAGGATGAATGACGCAGAGGAGCAAATCAGTGATACAGAAGAAAAATTATGGAAAATAATGAATCAGAAAAAAAAGAGGAAAACAAGGCAAGACATCATGATACGAGACTTAGGGAACTCAGTGACTTATTAAAGAGGAATAAAAGAGGAATAACATTCATATCATAGGAGTCCCAGAAGATGAAGAGAGAGAAAAAGGGGCAGAAGATTTATGTAAACATATTCTAGATGAAAACTTTCCTAATCTGGGGAAGGACACACATCAACACACATCAAAATCCAAGAAACACAAAGAACTTCCATTAGATTCAACAAAATCCATCACCAAGGCATATCATAGTCAAATTTATAAAATATACAGACAAGGAAAGAATTCTGAGAGCAGCAAGAGGAAAAACAATTGCTTAATCTACAAGGGAAGCCAGATCAGGTTCACAGGAGATCTGTCCACAGAAACTTGGCAGGCCAGAAAGAAGTGGCAGGATATATTCAAGATATTGAATTGGAATAATATGCAGCCAAGAATTCTTTATCCAGCAAGGCTGTCATTCAAAATAGAAGGAGAGATAAAGAGTTTCTCAGACAAACAAAAACTAAAGGAGTTAATGACCACTAAATCAGTTCTACAAGAAATGGTAGGACTTTCTGAGTGGAGAAAAAACAAAACAAAACAAAACAAAACAAAACAAAACAAAACAAAACAAGACCAAAAGCAACAAAGACTAGAAGGGACCAGAGAAACACCAACTCTACAGGTAGCACAATGGCACTAAACTCGTATTTTTCAGTAATAGCTCTAAATGTAAATGGACTAAATGCTCCAATAAAAAGACATAGCATATCAGAATGGATTAAGACAAACAAAAAAACAAACAAAAAACCACCAAGACCCATCTATATGCTGCCTAGAAGAAGCTAATTTTAAATAGTTTTTAAAATATTTATTATTATTTTTGAAAGAAAGAATGCACACAAGTGGGGGAGGGACAGAGAGAAAGAGGGGAACAGAGGATCCAAATTGGGTTCCATGCTGACAGCAGAGAGCCCAATGAGGGCCTTGGACCCACATGAGATCATGACCTGAGCTGAAGTCAGATGCTCAACCAACTGAGACACCCGGGCACTCCAAGATTCATTTTAGACCTTAAGATACCTGCAGATTGAAAGGGGATGGAGAACCATCTATCATCCTACTGGCCATCAAAAGAAAGCCAGAGTAGCCATACTTATATGAGACAAACTAGATTTTAAAATAAAGACTGTACCAAGAAAGGAAGAAGGGCATTATACCATAATTAAAAGTCCTATTCACCAAGATCTAACAATCATAAATATTTATGCCCTCAACTTGGAAATGCCCAAATATATAAATCAATTAATCACAAACATAAACAAATGTATTGGTAATAATAACATTATTGTAGGGGACTTTAACACCCCACTTAGAGCAACGGACAGGTCATCTAAGCAGAAAATCAACGAGGAAACAATGGCTTTGAATGACACAATGGACTGGATGGACTTAACAGATATATTCAGAACATTTCATCCTTAAGCAACAGAATACACATTCCTCTCAAATGCACATGGAAAATTCTCCAAAATAGATCACATACTAGGTCACAAATCAGCCCTCAACAAGTATAAAAAGATCTAGATCATACTATGCATATTTTCAGACTACAAAAGCATGAAACTTGAAATCAACCACAAGAAAAAAATTTGGAAAAACCATGGATAATTGGAGATTCAAGAACATCCCTCTAAAGAATGAATGAATTAATGAAGAAATTAAAGAGGAAGTTAAGGGGCGCCTGAGTGGCGCAGTCGGTTAAGCGTCCGACTTCAGCCAGGTCACGATCTCGCGGTCCATGAGTTCGAGCCCCACGTCAGGCTCTGGGCTGATGGCTCAGAGCCTGGAGCCTGTTCCCGATTCTGTGTCTCCCTCTCTCTCTGCCCCACCCCCGTTCATGCTCTGTCTCTCTTTGTCCCAAAAATAAATAAATGTTGAAAAAAAAATTAAAAAAAAAAGAGGAAGTTAAAAAGTACATAGAAAGCCAATGGAAATGAAACATGACAGTCCAAAACCTTTGGGATGCAACAAAGGCATTTACAAGAGGGAAGTATATAACATTCCAAGCTTTCCTAAAGAAGGAAGAAAGGTCTCAAATACACAACCTAACTTTACACCTAAAGGATCTGGATAAAGAACACCAAATAAAGCCTAAACCAGCAGAAGGGAAATAATAAAGATCAGAGCAGAAATCAATGATATTGAAATAAATAAAAACAAAACAAAACAAAAAACGGTAGAACAGAGCAATGAAACTAGGAGCTGTTTCTTTGAAAGAATTAAAAAAAAATTGACACCTCCCCAGCCAGATTTACCAAAAATAAAAGAGAAAGGACCCAAATAAATAAAATCATGAATGAAAGAGAAAGATCATAACCAACACTACAGAAATACAAACAAAAGAGAACATAATGAGCGATTATATGTCAACAAATTGGGCAATCTGGAAGCACTGGATAAATTCCTAGAAACATATAAACTCCCAAAACTGAAACAGGAAGAAATAGAAAATTTGAAAATACATAACCATTAAGGAAATTGAATCAGTAATCAAAAAAGAAATAAGCTTAAAAAAAGGTAAATATATAATGAAAGCTGATGTCCAATGAATAGCACAAATTAAAATAGCTAATAGGTTGATATTCTTCTTTTCAACTTTGAGATGTTAAAATTAATGTGTAGAGAAAGGAATAAAAAAAATTAATGTTTAGTTATCATCAGACAAGATCCAGAAGAAAAATAATTTAAAACAAGTAGTCATACAATCATGTGTTGAATTCTTTCTATTTTGAAAACTGAAGCAAGATAATTCATCTTACAAATTAGTAATATATTACAACAGTGGTAATTATGCTTATGCTGGTATAATTAAGTCATGGCATGATTGAGAGTCTGTCTGCCCTCCCAATTATAAATAAATATTTTAAGCCATTATCGTAGGATTCCATGCTGTTTTCAGGGATGAAATTTTCTTCATCAAATACAAGTCAAACCTTAAATTACATGAGCAAAATTTGCTATTTTCTGCAGGTTTCCTTGTAGTGATGTGTGGAAATTAAGACTAAGGTTCATAATCTTAATTTGCTTGTGTTAAGTGGAATGGAGAATAAAGCAGTAAACATTTAAAATAATGATAAAAAAAAAGAAAGCCTGGCAAGAAATAGCTTTAGGGACTAAAAGAGTTTACTATCAAGCTTTATTGTACTTCAGGTTAAGTTAGCTCTCCCAGCTTAGTTTTTGAAATTAGCTGTAAGGTAGAACTACAAATATAAACAAGAGCTTGTTCATAAAGGGTCTTGATACCATGTGCTATAATACCCAATTTATCCATATTGACCAAAATGAAACATCCTGACCACTTAATTTATTTCTGTTCTAGGTGGCATCATTTGAATTCAATATGGATTCAATTTAATCTATTCCAAGCAACATTACAGACATAGCAAATCATCCATTTGACCTTATTGAATCATCAAGAAATATTTGCATGTCTGAGTTCATGACACCTTAATGGATAGTATTTCTTCTTTTAACTGTCATTTATTGGGTGCAAAATACCTGTATGCATATTGCTAGGTTCTGGGGGTAAAACGCAGAGCTCTGTTCTTATGAAGCTCATGGTTAGTGCAAGACTTGGGGAAACAGTCACTTGCTGTGTATGATATATGCTGTGAGTGAGACAATATAAGGTGCTTTGAGAAAGGTGAAAAAGAAGAATATCATCTAAAACAAGAGGGATGGTGGGGAAGGAATCAGGGAAATACTGACCGATATGTGTTAAGTCCTTGCTAGATGCCAATTGACTCCTGGGTTCTTTTCATACATTTCCCTATTCAATGCTCACCAAAACTGGATGAAGTAGTGGTATTATCCTATTTTCTAAATGAGGAAACTGGAGTTTTAAGAGGCTAACTTGCTAAGGACAAACAACTAAGACACTGTTAAACTGAGGACTTAATTCTATATTTGCATGACTCTAAAGCCCATAATCTCAGTGTCTACTCTAATGTATAACATATTACAAGAACTGTGCATTGTTTGAATTCATTCATTCATTCATTCAACAGGCATTTACCTACCCAGGCATTGTGCTAGGGCCTAGGGATACAAAGCAAATTCAGAAATGGTCTCTTTCTAGAAGGAGCTTTTGGTTTAATAGTTTGGATATGGCCATGTAAACAGTAGCATAAATAGACAGTTATTAAAAGCATATATGCGTTATTAAAAGCATATATGAGATGATTCAGTAGGGGGATAAAGTTTTGGTGAGTGTGGGGAGTCAGTATTTGGTTAAGAAAAGATTAACTGGGCAGATGATACTATCTGAGTCCTGAAAAATGGATAAAGGAAAAAGAAGGAATGGACATTCCACAAAATAAAACAAGCTGAGAAAAGCTATGGAGATATAAAGTATACTGGGTTTGGAGGTACTATCCAGCAATTCTGTATGACCAAACTATAGTAAGTGGCATGAGTAACTTTGAGGCAGTAGAGAAAAAAACTGTTTTGGGAATAGAACAAATAGGATTTGGTGATCGGTAAATGTGGGAAATATACAATAATACCAAGACTTGTCTTCGTTGGTTGGGTAGCTGGTATTGCAAATTCCAAGAGAGTAAATATGAAAGAAAAAACAGTGTTGAAATTGGGTTGGGGAGAAATAATAAGGATAGTAAGTTTAGTCTTACATATGTTGAGTTAGGCAGAGATCTCTGTTTTACAATTCTGTGAGAATGACCCATTCTTAGACAAACTACATTTTAATACCATAGATACCATAGAGTGATTTGCTTTTGAAATATTAATTTTATTTTCCAAAGCTGAGACATATCTTTGTAAGTCAAGGACACACAAAACTCCCAAGTTGTCTCTGAAGAGGCAGTTGCAATTTTAATCAATTATAATAGTACTTGCTCAAAGCTATTAAAAGGAAGAAGTTAAACAAAATGTCTGTAGGTTATTTAAAGTGATGCTGGAAGAAACTGTCCAGTGAGTGACTTTAGCAGGAATGTTGGAGAGACTTTAAAACAATGCCTTAGAATGACCTCTTTTAAAAATGACAAAACCCTTGGGAAGATTATTTAGATATTAAATAAAGATATTTGTAACTGGATTATAACTAAGAATTACTTGAGAAAAAGGAATTACAAATCAGATAATTTTAAGGGAAACTTGCAGAATTGGTGAGACTATCAGATGTTCTTCCATGAAGATATCGGTGCATTTTGGATGGTTCCCAAACTGTGAAATGACCCAGAGGAAACAATTCTTTAGCAAACAGCTAATGCACAGGAACCTCAATATTAATATTTCTCTAGGACCTGAGATAATATTTTTCTATTTGCTCTTCCTGGAAGAATCTATTATGATTAAACTTCCACAATCCTACCTGAGGATTTTTTTTATTAAAAAAATTTTTTTTAATGTTTATTTATTTTTGAGAGAGAGAAACAGAGTGTGAGTGGGGGAGGAGCAGAGAGAGAGGGAGACACAGAATCCGAAGCAGGCTCCAGGTTCTGAGCTGGCAGCACAGAGCCTGATGCAGGGCTTAAACTCATGAACCGTGAGATCATGACCTGAGCTGAAGTTGGACCCTTACCAACTGAGCCACTCAGGCACCCCCTACCTGAGGTGGTTTAATTCAGGAGATTTCAATTGCTAAAAGGAATGGGGCTATAAAATTCTTAATTCCCTGGTTAGGACATGCTAGCCTGTTGGTTTTCTTGAAATCTTGCTCTACAGGGTAGCTTTTATTGGCATAGAAAGGCTAGTAAAGTATTCCTTGGGGTAGGAGTAGTGCCCAGGACTTAGGTTCTGTTTTTCCCGGTGACTTTGGTATTTCTAGCTGGGCTCAAACTCTCCCCATTTTGCTCCCATTTACACAAGTCACCTACAGAAAACACCATGTCCTTTACTTCTACAACACTGTACAACATGAACATGTCCAGCTCTACTCTCTTACAATAATTGTAATCTTCAAGTCTTTGTATTGCTTGTAGCAGAGGATAGGGGGAAAGGCAGCAATATCCCGTCCACCTGCCTAAACTCCTTGGTTTCTGTTCCCCATCCAAGCCAGACCTGAGCACCATGTCCTGTCATCTTTGGCTGTCTCAGGTGGAACTGAGCTGCTATTGCTGTTTTTCTGTCTTGCAGTGGCCAGTAGTCACAGGACAGCCAGGGTTGTGCCTTTGTCAGTCAGCAGCCATCCTCCCATTTGCCACACAGGAAATCTGAAGATCATCCTTGAAAGCTTCCTTCCTCTATCTTCCTCTCTGCCTTACTCACATCCCATAATCACAAAATCCTTTAAATTCCACTTTCTTAATATCTTAGATTTGTCTAATATCCTCTATCCTCATTATATTTAACTTCACTTTCTCTTTCCTGTATTCTGGAAATTGCCTTATACTGCCTGACATCTTGCCCTCTTGACTAAAATCCATTCGATAGCTCCCCATTTACCCAAAAATAATGTAGAAGACCCTTATGATGTGACCACAGTTTATTTCTCCAGTCTTCTCCATTGCCACTCTCCATTTTACACTCCAGGATACAGGTGTAGTGTATTCCTTGCAGTTATTGAACAAGCTGGACACTCAGGTAGGTGCCCTTCTCATCTGTTATAATGGCACCATGGCTTGCTATTGAAGATATTTGTCACCTGCTATGGCATGGGTGCCAAGCAAACAAAACAGAGAATAGTTCATTCAGAATGAATAATGGTTATAAGCAGCCAGTTAAGTATCTGTCCTGAGGAGCCCCCATTCTTATCCATATAGCACTTACTACAATGAATTGCTATCTTGCCTTTTAGAGTAGAAGCCTCTTATTTCTGTTGTCTTGTTTCTGTTGTATTTCTAGTTATGTTGTAGAAATTCCAATGTTTCTGATTAATTTAGTGAATGAATTTGGCAACTAAATTCCAGCTCAAGGATCTATTTTTTAAAAAGTTTATTTAGGGGCACCTGGGTGGCTCAGTCAGTTAAGTCACCAACTTCAGCTCAGATCATGGTCTCACAGTCAGTGGGTTCGAGCCCCACATTAGGCTCTGTGCTGACAGCTCAGAGCCTGGAGCCTGCTTCGGATTCTGTGTCTTCCTCTCTCTCTGTTCCTCCCCTGCTCATTCTCTGTCTCTCAAAAATGAATAAATGTTAAAAAAATTTTTTAAAGTTTATTTAGAGAGAAAGAGAGAGAGAGACAGAGAGAGAACACATGCTTCTAGCTAATGGGCTGTGAAGGGAAGTGATATGGATCACTCTTCAGTGATGACCATGGAAGCAGTGTGTTGGCATGAGCAACTAGCCTGAAAGCAGCCTCGGTGGCTGAGCCACCATGAGGAAGGAGCACAGCTGCACTACAGATCACTTGACTTACAGTGGACACACAGCCCCAGAGTGTTGAGCCATGAAAACTTTGGGGTTATATGTTAGGCTTAGCCTCTTCTGACTAATGTAGATACGGGCAGTTGGAACTACTATCACAATGGCTGTTTGCCATCAGATTGTGCTCCATGAAGTCCCCTGGTGGACTATCTTTACCATGCATGGTTTTGTTTTGTTGTTTTTTTTTTTTTAGTTTCTCACTTTCAAACATAAATGGACAGCAAAGAATCACTAGATGTTTAAATAAATGTTCCTGTATTAAAGAGAGCGATCATAACAAAGGAATACAAAAATATATCTCAGAGAAAACAGAAACAAAGCAGTGAGTAAAAGAACATTTAAAAGATAATGTGGTTTATATGAGTAGAGTAATGTGAGGAGGTATTTTTGTCCATGAAATAAAAACAGCTTGCTATTAAAAAGATCAAGAAGAAGCCTCTCGGAATAAAAATTAAAGTGCAATCATTGAAATTAAAGTTCAATAAAAAGGTTAGAAATAAAGTTAGAGAAACCTTCTAGAAAAAAATGGAAAACAGGAAAAAATAAGGATATGATCAGAGAGGTAAGTGAAGGACTGAGGTGTTCAAAGAGTGTAAAATAAAGTGTCAGTACTAATATCTAAATTTGCTTGAATAAGAACTATTCGTATAAGTATATTCTTTAGAAATAAGGAGTAGCCAGATAAAATAAGGAAATGTTTGGAAAAATTGCAGAGGATCACTAATTTTCTTGAGAATTTTTATTAGTCCTGTTTAACTTGTAAAACTATGAGCATGTGTTAATTGGATAAAAACATTTTTTAAAAATAAAAATATTCTTATTTCTCTTTTCCATGGTTTTCTCAACCATGGTACTATTGACACTTGGGGCCAGGTTATCCCTTGTTATGGGAGTTGTCCTGCACATAGTAGGATTTTCAGCAGCATCCCTGGTCTCTACTCGCCAGATGCCAGAACACCTTTCTCTCCTTCCCCCAGCCATGAAAATCAAATTGTCTTCAGACATTGTCAAATATCCCCTAGGAGATAAAGATGACCCCCGCTGAAAACCACTGTTCTAAACCTATGCAACACTAATCTTAAAAACAGACAAAAGATAAAGGCACATAAGCTCTCCAAATGTTGATTAACAACATGTCAAAACATTTAGAGTTTACCCTGAATTGTACAGTTTGTTGAGCATACATGGGCTTTGAGATGTAAGTTCTCAGCATCTGTGCATTTAAATTTGTGATGTGTTGTGTTGTATAGGTAATGCTGTTTGCCTAAAATTGAGATCCTAATACCTACTGTGTACCTTGACCTTTTTTTTTTTTTTTTTTTTTTTAGTATATGTGCTGCTGAAGTGAGCACAACCTTGACCTTTTTTAGCCACAGTGAACTGATTAGTAAGTCTAACATGGGAGGCATCAAGAACTGTCTTGGCTCCCAGCTGGACTGTGTGCATACCCCTTTTGTTCGGAAGTTGATAAATAATAATCCACTATTCCAAAGGAGAGACCTAAGGAGGGGATGTAATTAAAAATAACAAGCTGTGTCCGCTGGTTACTGCAGTGCCAAGTTTGGCTTTGTGTGCCTGTGCTGTTTGGAGGAAAATCCTGTAGTTTTAACAGAACTCCTCTTGTGTCCATATTAATCAATGCTCCTGTGGTCAATCACAAGTTTGACTGATACTTTCATGCTGATAGAGTAACTCTGCCAGCTAAGAATAGAATAATAACACAGAGGAGGGATAATAATAGACACTTGCAGTTCTAATGGTCACAACCTTCAGTCTAGAGAGCTTGTCAACCTTGGTGAGGAGTCAGCAGACTGATTTCTTTTTAATTCGGACATATGACAGCCAGGATTTTGCTTCATACTTTGCATGATATAATGACCTGGTTGAGGAACCACATGTCAAGTGGTGTGTTCTCATCACATGAAATTGAATGTAATGTTTTCTCAGTTTTCTTGGGCATATTTTCTCGGTCCACTTGCAGAGGATCTCAGGAAGGAGGATTTTATAGCACAGCAAGGGAGAAAGAGCTCTTAAAAAGAGGTCTTCTTAATGATTAACTTATTGCTTTAGGTTTTTAACTTGATACTGATTTAGAATTGCTTTGTACTTGATTTTATTTCCCTTCTCTCTCTCACTCTCACACAGCATCTTCCTGGGTCTCTGACTGACCTATCATTTCCCATGGAAGTACTGATGGATTCTGCCTTTTCCCTTAACAGCCAGACTCTTGGGCTTGATTTGCTCCAGGCATTTCAGTTAAAAAACAAAAAGAGAAATGTTTTTTTCCCTTCCTGCCTTTTACTTTCCTTGGGCCCGTGGTATCTCTGGGGTGCTGTGCAGCAGATGGAGAAATGATGCCTGCTGTTTCAGCTTATGAGCAGCTTACCTTAGTGATTCAAACTGGAGATCAAAGAACTGCACAGGTTTGAAGACAGACACATCAAGATTCAGCTTTTTAGAGTTGCCAATTTTTCATAAATCTACACAAAGGCAGCCTAATCAAAGGCAATATATGCATCCTTTTTCATTAAAGAAGCAATAGAATGTAATTTTCAGGGGCATAAAGATTACCCATTTTCATGAGTGTAGCTTTGTGTTCAGAGGTTGAATTGCAAACTCATTCAAGAGTTTGACAAAGTAAGGGTACATGTAGTTAAATGAGAGCAAATAGTCAGGAAACAATATTTTTGAAACATATTCTTTCAGTTAACGTGAATGTATAAGGAGAAGAAATGACAATTTTGCCTGAATGTCAAATAAGCCAGCTTCTTAGGACTTTCAGAGTTTAGAAACCAAGATGACAAGAAAATGATTTGGAGGATTTGAGAAATCCATAGATAAATGGTTAATTGGTAACTATTCCTGTTGCTAGCTTCTTCTATTAGAAAAACTGTAGGTAGCATTCTATATCATCTTGGCTCTTCTGGACCGACCTGGCATGTAAGAGGTCTAATTGTTGAATTAACTAAAGGAACTTGGCACATTTCTATACAACGAAGCTATGGGAGTTGCTGAAAATGATATAATGATTGAAACTTTGAAGAGAAGCCCAACTTTTGTTGTGATGTATCTAATTCTTCAGGGAGTTAATGGGGTAGTGTAGGTATTCCCAGTGAGTCTTTTGCTGGATTAAATGTACTGCTCTGTACTTATGTTCCTGGCTATTATATTCAGCAAATGCTTATTGAGCATTTGTTATATTCCAGGCAGCATGGCTGGGACTAAGAAAACAGAGACTTAAATATACAGTCTTTGGCCCCAAGGAACTCACATTCTAGTGGAGAGAAAGACAAGTAAACAAATGTTTGTGAATCTGTGGTAAGTGTTAAGATGGAGCCATACCTAACCCAATTGGAGAAGGAGTGGGGGTCAGATAAAGGGCTTGGGAGAAGATGTGTTAGACAAATCTTGAAGGGCCAGAGAGCCATAGTCTGCTGAGAAAGAGGGAAGCAGGCATTCCAGGAGTTTGGGCCCAGATTTTTTTTCTGCTTTGTGACCACTTAGAATTTGGGTAGGCTTAAGAAGAGTCATGAGAAGAGTTTTTTTGTTTTGTTTTTTTAATGTTTATTTTTGAGAGAGAGAGAGAGAGTGTGTGTGTGGGATAGGTGCAGAGAGAGGGGACAGAGGATCCGAAGCAGCCTCCGCACGACAGCAGAGAACCCAATGTGGGGCTGGAACTCATGAACTGTGAGATCAAGACCGTGAAATCATGATGAATAATGCTCAACTGACTGAGCCACCCAGGTGCAGCATGAGAAGAGTTTTTAATGGGTTTATGGGGGAGGAGTCTCATCCTTGAAGGGGCTGCTCCAGATAATAGTAATAACATTTAGCTGTGACCTATGCTAGTAGTTTATATCCTTCTTAGAACTCCTCTTTTGTATTAAAGTCTAAGTTTTTTTGTTTTTCAGTTTATTTCCTAAAAGAACAATTCTATAAGATATCATTTTGTGGCAGAGAGGCAAAGTTGTGTTTTAAAAATGACAATAGTAATTTATTTGATGAAAGACTCAGAAAGATTAATGATTATTAGTCACCATTCAATCTGCATGTTGACTGCTGCTTGCTTGTCCCTAGGAAACGGGCTTTTAAACATAGATGAAAACTGGATCCAGGCACTGTTTCTAGTTGCTTTCCAATCACTGGGCAATAGGAAGCAATCCAGGACCTGGGTTAAAATACAAAAGATTCTGGAGTTTTGGATTGAATACCTTAATGGGCTAAACAGATTTCAAACAATTCATGGAAGAACCATGCTATAAGTAACTTGCCAGAACGCTATCTGTAACACCTTTAGGAGCTTTTACCTCTAACCTTTTGTAATCAAAAGAATGCTAAGAATTACATTTTCAAGTGACAGGATCAGAATTTGTTTTGACTAAAGCTAGTGTAAATTTTTAATACCAAAATAAGAACATATGCATTATCAGGTGTTTCCCTCCATTATAGGTAGGGATTTACAAAACAACTTTGTCACAAAGCCTAGACAGATTATTTCTATCAAACCATAACACAAAATGCCATTAGATGTTAAAGGCTTGCCAATTAAGGATTTATCTATGCAACAGAGGCAGCAGACAAATGACAAAAAATGTGCTATTTCCATCCCCTATAATCTGCAGAATTGGCTAGTAGCAGATGAGCTGTATGAAAGAAATTCCACATCTTTATGTGCAAATCACTCACTCAAACTTGGCTTCCTTAAGAACCCTTTTTCTTGTTTTGCTTTTTTGCATATTTACTAATTACAAGTCTAGGGATGTAGTGAGTCAGTTGGAGAAAGGCTCCTGCCCTCATTAGGAGGGAAAAATGCATAATAAAGCAGATAGACTCCCAGCAAAGAATTCTGGACTTCTGAGTGTTTATTATATTAGCTCAGAGAGAAAAACTGGACTGAGAAAAATCAAATGACAACTAAGAAACAGTGGCGTAAGTCTAAACCTCTGAGAAATCAGAGACTAGGGGCACTATTATTGTCCCACTAGTGTATAGATTTTTGCATTCTTTTCTAAGTTGAATACTCACTTCCATCTACATTAATTCAACTCTACTCTAGCCTACTGGGCCATGGCTGAGGTCTGACAAGTTGAGTATGTTCTGACAAGTACTGGGAGACCCCAGAGCAAGGACAAGTACACTAAATTCTGTGGAAGGGGAAACTGTGCTTTTATACAGGGCTGTGGCCCCCTGGTGCTGCATTTGTATAGCTTTTTAGAAGCCTTCTCCTCTGGGTGAGGCAGAGTTTGGAGGGTAGAGTGCAAGCTGGATTTCAGCCCTAACTCATCTCAGCCAGGTGCTGCTTGAGTGGCTTGTGTTTTAACAGAGGCCTATGAAGAGAAGTCTTTGTAGTAGCTGCAGAAAGCCCATTCCCTCAGACTCTTAGGTTCAGAGTGTAAAACTCACATCTGCCTTTTCCTCTATTTTATCCTAGGCCTAGTACAAAGCCCAGGTCAGTAAATATTTGATGTAAAACTGCAACTGATTAGCAGACAAATAGGTGAGCCTCTGGGTTAGAGAAATTGTTACTTGGCTGTGTCTCCCCAATTACATTTAAGGAATGGGGATGCTTCAGTTGTGATAAGGCAGTTGGATTCTCTGTGTAGGTCTAGACCTACAATTTTACTCATTGGCTGTTATGATAAAATGTCTCTCATTGATCTGTATGACTTGCTGCCCAACTGCTTCCTTCATCAGAAGAGGTTGTATTAAGTACTTCAGTCTGTTCTTAATCGTTGTACAGTCAAACACTACAGAGACATGAATATGCATTAAAAGTTCAAAGAGATGACAAAGTGAAGAAATGGGGGAAGTAAGAAATGAAGAGAGGCAGAGGGGAAGAAATATCTGCAGACATAGCAAGTCAGAGGTAACTGGCTCAGTAATGACATTTTACTTCTCATGTTGTTTTCTTTTCTATCCACAGGGGAATATCTTTTCTGAGCAGGCATAAAGCTTTCTCTTTCTATTTTCAGCAAAGATGTTCTCTGCTACCTCAGTACCTGGGTCATCAGAACAGACACTTGTCTGATGCAACAGGGCCCTCCTGTTTGGATAGATTACATTAACTACAAACATATGCTATCTGTGAAGAGTTTCCTAGATGTAGCCTAAAGCATCTTTCTTTTGAACATTTTTGCTCTGCATTCAAACTGGGTTCTGACACTGTGCCAAAAAATATCTTGCAATTCTTTTATTACCAGAAACCAGAGGTAGCATTCTTAGTTTGGAACCATATGTGTCCTTTTTCTTGCTTCTTGTTATCTGTTGTACTCACAGTTTCAACACCATGGGTGAATCAAATGCACAAGAAATTTCATCCCTAGCTTCCTCCTCCTCTACCACTGATTCAGAAACTACTCAGTTTGCCATGGAGACAGAGATGAAACACTAGCAATGTTTTCACTTTCTTTCGTGATCCATCTTTCTTTCTTAGAAATTCCTAACTATTGAGTTCTAAATTTGTGGTCCTCCTGTCAGCTATTTTCGTCTATGTGGAACTGGACAGGAGCTGCAATTTAGTAAATTTTATCATTTGCAATGTTTTTTTCCTAAGGGCCTAAGTTGTAGTCTTTCAGAATTTTATGTGACAGTGGTGGCAGTGGGGGGCAGGGGGATGGCGAGACAAAGAAGGCCAAGAAATGGTTTTAAAGATATTTTACGCTCTGTATGATCTTCATGAAAATGGCATTTATTCAGCTTAATCTGGGAACAGATATAATGTACTGCAAAGAACAGGTTACATGGAAAGCTGGTTTATTTTTCTTAGCCAAATATTTTCTCATTCTTGAATGTGACCTCAATTATAGAAGAGTTACAAATTAACGGTTCAGCTTATCATCATCTTCATTTCTTGGTGAGGGCTATAGAAAGGTGATGCTGAGAGTCCTTGGGTGAAAGAAATTATGCCCCAAAACACTTGAGAGGGTAAGTGGCACATAGCCTGGGAACCCTATTTACTAGACCAGGGAAGGAAGCCTTAAGTCCCATTTGGCCAATCAGCAATTTGTCTTCACAGCAGAGGGAATTCTAGCAAAGTGTACTTAGGCAAAGAAATAAAAATGGCTTGAGGTGAGGCTATTAAGTCTCCAGCTATAACATTTGAGATTTAATAATGACTCTTGGCTCTTTCCTGTAGGAAAGTACCATGCTGACCAGCTTACATCAGCACAGATGTTTGCCCTCATTAGCTTCAGGGGTGTCAGGACTGTGACTTGTAAATTTTCACCCTTCACCCTGATGTGAAAGGCCATGCACTCATTGTTACAGAGAGCATAAGAAAGCATTTATTTTCCAGAATGTTTAAGTGGTTGGAATATTGGACTCAGTATTTTTCTCTTGAACTATGTCTGTTCTTTTGAATATGTAACTAGATACAAAAAAAAAATGCGTAGAAGTTTGAATGAACTTTACCTGAGGTGAAAGTGGTAAAGCTATGTATAGTTACCTTAGGAAAACAGTAATTAGAAGCTGAAACAAAATTGAGAGCAATAGCAAAAGGACCACTGGATTTTAAACATTTCTTTTATTATTTTTAATTAAAACATAAGTACAAAATCAACTTTATTCTCATTCATTAGGAGGGCACCTATATATATGGAAGGCTGGTTTAAAATAGACACAAAAATATTATTTTCCCTTGGGTGTGAGGACTCTCCTTTCAGATGAGGATGAACAATACATAACGGAAAATAAGTATTAAGAAACTGCTAAGATTCTGTCTTAGCTTTGTGTGTATAGTATAAAGATATTAGCAAAGTTTTGTTCATGTTTTGATGTGTTCTCCATTTGGGAGACATGTAATTTTTTTTCTTAAGATGCAAATCAACAATTATGCTTGATGAATTTTTTTCCCCTGAAGCAAGAAGTGTAACTTAGTATGAAAAATATACCTTAAAATGATAATCATAAACTCATGACAAGAAAATAATAATGTATGCTGATCCAGGATGTGTTGGGAACAGGATAGGAAGGGAGATATGTGTGGGAATAAGCTTGGGTAATGAGCAGTATACAAAACTAATAAAGCAACAGCAAATATGATTCTATGGTGCATAGTCCAATAACTGCAGGGCTGGAAAGCAGTGTGAAACATTGCCTAATGACGAAAACTTCATTAGGAGGCAAGCTTTGCTGATTACAAATTAAATGTTACCCCATTCTGCAAACTTAAGTTTAGGACCTGAGCCAAGACTCACAGCGATTTCCTTTGAACCTTGTTCTCCCTCCACTAGGCCAGTCTGCTTTTTGTGCTGAAAATATTCCCAGAGAGAAGTTTGGTACTGTGGCATTACATGAAAAGTATTGGACTGCAAATTGAAAAGATTGGCATCTAGTTTCAAATGTGTCACTGGTTAGATCTGTCAAACTGAACATATTAAAACTTCTTTGCGTTTCAGTTTCCTCATCAGTAAAGTGATAGGTGTCCTTTCAGCAAAAAAATTCTATTATGATTGCCTATACTTCCCCAAATTCTTGTGACAGCAGGCAGTGGCACATCTAAGACTTTAGATGGAAATTTGCCTTGGGGTCATGTCCTATGAACATGTGTCCAGCCCGCTACCTTCTTTATCTCTGATATTGTGAGTATTGGTGAGGAGATTCTGAGTCATAAGTTTGGACACTGAAGAAGATACAGAGTAACGTTAGTAATTTCAGGATTGAAATGAAATTGAAGAATAGAAATTGTACAAAATTAAAAGAAGTCAGCGGAAACCTATGGCAACATAGGTTCTTAGACTTGAACATGATGAAAATAAGACATGGTGCTGTTTCCAGGTATCAGCCTGCTGCATATTCTTGAAGACAGCTCTCTGTTTCCTTCGTTGAAACTGGTGAAGATGTATGTGGTGCTTTCCTCTGGTTTCCCCTCAGTGCTCAGATTTTGTGGACAAGAGAGAGACCCAAACCTCAGGATTTTATTCAGTGTCACCACTAGGTGGCACTAATAGTGTATTCTCTACATAAAACCTTTTTATTTTATTTTATTTTAATTAATTAATTAGTTAATTAATTAATTTTTAATACCATGGAATACCATGGCAGTCTCTTTCCTGTTGCTGAATTTGCTTAGAGGCCGCAGTAGTAGAACCTAGTTCTAGGACCTCTGGGCTATATATCATGAGTAAATGATTTAATATTGATATAGCCAATGTTCTTGGAGCAAATGACTTTTATGGAGTCTTCCTAGAGAATGTGACCTAATGATGTATTGAGATCACTTCCCTTGTAACTGTTAAAATAACAACATAACTGGAAATTAAGACTGGTATGTGAGCAAGTTACTTTTTTTGTTCTTTCAGATGGATGAGTACTGTGGAAGTCCTTTTCTTGCCTGTAATATCTCCACAGGAAAGGAAGAAAATTTCTTAGGTTAATCTCTCAGGGAAAGTTTTTCTTGATATATAGTTGAGTTTTACTTTTATGTGGGGTACAAGCACTTGACCAAAAGCCTTTTAAAATATTCTGGCTCGCATAATATTTGAAATATTCTTCCATGTTTTTTTTTCTCACTGCATTCTTCCCTTTCTCTTCTGCTTATTCAAGCAAGCAGTCAATTTTGGGCTCATTGGCTCAGGAGAAGGATACTGTAGGAGGACATGTTCTGAAAGTCTCTGAACTTTGTGTTTCAAAATTCTAAATCTCTTGGAAAGAGGATTTATGGGAATAGAACAATTCCTTGAGCAGAAGCTGAGAAGAGAGCAAGTCTGTAACTCACCTCAGAAGAGAAATAACTTTCCTCAGGGTAGGAAAAGAGGAAAGGGAGAGAGGGACTACAGAACTGCTGGCTGCCAGTGCCATCAGGGCAGCTGCCAAAACTCTAGAGAGGAGGTGACTGCCTTTTGTTTTGGGGCAGATGGAAACTTTCTGGCATCGTAAGATTTCTGTCCCACAGTTGCGCACTGGAAATGGCAGAGAGTCATAAAAATTAAAGGGGTTATGGCATCAGAGATAATGGATGCTTATCCATTGGGGTTGCAGACCACTCCATATTAGCCATCACACCCACAGTCACCAGTGCCTCGACCCTTCATATAACTTGGAAAAGAGTAAGAGTAATTTTATTTTCTATTGGTCCATAGTGTAAGGATTTCGAATTAGAAATTATTGTAGAAAATGAGTATGTGTTTCTTATACATCTTAATATGTGTATTGGGTTTCATTCCTTCTCTGCTAGGAGGTATTTTCTCTGTCTATCCATCCAGAATATCCTGAAATTTCAATCCATCCCAGTCTGGCTTACACACTACAACCTCCTTTAAATGCCTTTGCTCAGTGATCTTTAATTTGGAACTTTTATAGCACTTTTATAGCGCTTACAGAACACTTCTCATTCTTCCTTGAATTGTGGTTATTTGAGAACATGGCATCATAGTTGTGATCATGGCTGGAATCGTCATGACATCGAATATACTATGTACTCAATTGGTATTTGCAAAATAAATCAGGGAGTGAGCAAAAAAGTATAGGTATATTAACAGTAGTTTGAAGTAAAGCAGCAGATTCACAGGGAGCAATACCAGGCCAGAATCTCGTGCATGCATAAATTCTTCAGTGGATTGTTAGGACTTGGGATGTTTTCTTTTTATTTTTTCCCTCTCTTTTATGTTATAAACAAATATAAAGGCCACTGAAATTAAAGTCAGGGATAGTTACCATGACTTCATGCTCTGTTATCATTGAGAAATTATAGTTATGTAAGAATCGGTATGCTATCTGAAAGATAAGTAATTTTCTTTTCTTTAAAAAAAAATTTATTAGTTTTGTAAATGATGCAGAATTTCCTTGAAAAAATGTATATAGAAAAGTATAGCAATAAATGTAAAAATAATCTGAAAGCATATCACAATGGGAATAACTACTGCTAACATGTGTGGATCCTCATAGATATCTTTCTATTTATATATTCATGTTATCTATAACAAATTTTCATATATGAAACATACTGGGGTGCCTGGGTGGTTCAGCGGTTTTAACGTCCATCTGACTGTTGATTTTGGCTCAGGTCATGATTCCAGGATCATGGGATCAAGCTCCGTGTCAGGCTCTGTGCTAAGCATGGAGCCTACTTAAGATTCTCTCTCTCTCTCTCTCTCTCTCTCTCTCTCTCTCTCTCTCTCTCTTTCTCTCTCTCTCTCTCTCGCTTGCTCTTCCAACCCCCCCCCTGCCACTCATGCATACTTTATTTCTAAAAAAATTTTAAAAAGACCCTATCATACATGGTTTTTCCACTCATCAGTATATGGCTTGTGTCAATAAATGAGTTTCTCCATAGTTTTGAATGGTTACATGGTATTCCATAACACATATTTACCCTGATTTTTTTTTACTATTTACAACCCTTTTCATGGGTTGTATATAACTAGATTACATTGATGGATTCCAGCAGTTAGCTGGTAAAGTCTTACCATGTGTGCACAAATATAGGCAACCTCAAATAGAAATGTGAATATATAAACTTTTAGGGATACAGATAAAATATTCCAAAATCTATTTGAAAAATATACACTGATTTAGTTACATATAAATTTGAAATAACTTCTTTTAAAATATTCCTTTTCCTAAATTTACAAAACTATTTTATTCAAACTCTTCATGCAACTTTGACATCAGTGTTGTTGTCGTTTCTACAGATCTGTTTTGAGCCATTAATCATAGCTGTCTCACACACATGATCTTCCTTTTTCAAAACCAATGTTGTTTAATTTATAATACTTTTTGAATCGGTGTATACAGTAGTTGCTGGAAATTTTATCCCAACATAAAGGACCCATTTACTCTTGATTTCCATATGTAACCACATACTGTATTGCTTTTTTTCATTGTTTTTTAAAGAAAGTTTATATTTTATTTCTTTTATTTTTCTTTACATTACAAAATGTAATCCCTACAATAAGGGAATCCCTACAAAATGTAATCCCTACAATGTAATGTAATCATTACAAAATGATCCCTACAATAAGTCTAGTTACTATCTGTCACTATGCAAAGTTAACAATATTATTATGCTGTACATAGGGAATGACTTATTTATTTCATAACTGGAAGTTTGTACCTCTTAACCCCCTTCACCTATTTCACCTCCCCCGACCTCCAGCCCTCTCCTCTCTCGTAACTAACAGTTTGTTTCCTGTATTTGTGAGTCTGTTTCTGGTTTGTTTGTTCAATTGTTTTGTTTTTTTAGATTCCACATATAAGTGCAATCATATGGTATTTATCTGATTTATTAGTGTAATACATTCTAGGTCCATGTATATTGTTGCAATTGGCAAGATTTAATTCTTTTTCACTGATGAGTAATATTCCATACTGTGTGTGTGTGTTTGTGTGTGTGTGTGTATACCAAAACTTGTTTATACATTCATCTATCATTGGACATTTAGGTTATTTCCATGTCTTTGCTATTATAAATAATATTGCAATAAGCATGGGTAAACATGGGGTACAGATGTCTTTTTGAGATAGTGATTTCATTTCCTTTGGATCTACCAGCAGTAGAATTACTGTCCTATGCTAGTCCTATTTTTAATTTTTTGAGGAAGGTCCATATTGTTTTCCACAGTGGCTGCACCAATTTATATTCCCACTAATAGCGCTCTAGTGTTCGCTCCTTTCCATATCCTCATTGACACTTGTTATTTTTGTTGTCTTTTTGATAATACCCATTCTAACAGGTGTGAAGTGATATCTCATTGTGATTTTCATTTACATTTGCCTGGATTGAACACCTTTTCATGTACCTGTTGGTCATTTGTAGTTCTTCTATAGATAAATGTCTATTTGGATACTCTGCCCATTTTAAAATCAGATTGTTTGGGTATTTTTTGTTATTTAGTTGTATGAGTTCTTTATATATTTTGAATACTAACCCTTTATCAGATAGTTTATAAATATTTTCTTCCATTTGGTAGATTGCCTTTTTATTTTGTTGATGGTTTCCTTTGCTGTGCAGAAGCTTTTTATGTGCAGAAGCAAGTTTGATGTCATCTCACTTGCTTATTTTTGCTATTGTTGCCTTTACTTTTGATGTCAAATCCAAAAAAAAAAAATCATCACTTAGACTGATGTGAATAAGATTACCACCTATGTTTTCTTCTAGAGGCTTTATGGTTTCAAGTCTTATGTTCAAGTCTTTAATCCATTTTGAGTTAGTTTTTGTGTATGGTGTAAGAGTGGCAGTCTCATTATTTTGTATGCAGCTGTCCAGTTTTCCCAGGACCATTTTTTTTCCAGAAGTAAGTCCAAATTTATTATGTCAGAACTATTTTTTGAAGAGACTGTCCTTTCCCCATTGTGTATTCTTGGCTCCTTTGTTGTAAGTAATTGACCACATGTGTATGAGTTCATTTCTGGCCTCTGTGTTCTATTTTGTTGATCTATATGTTTGTTCTTATGCCAATATCATACTGTTTTGGTTACCATAGCTTTGTAGTATAATTTGAAATCAGGCATGAACCAATATTTTCTGAATGACCAATGCATGATGTTATTTTAATTCAAAGTAAGAGATAGATCAATGGATTTTAATGTAACATAAAATTTTATTGATATGGTTTCAGATTCCATATTGCAATTAACCATTAAGAAACTTCCAGTTGTTGAGTTTGATGTAGTATTAAAGAATATTTATAATTATCTGAAAAACTATTAGAATATTCCTTCATTTTCCAATTATATACCTGTGTGAGGCTGGATTTTATTGATATGCTTTAAAAGGCCATTTTACATTAGATTGAATATAGAAGCAAATATGAGAATTCAGCTTATTTTATAAAGCCAGACATTAAGGAGTTTTTCAAAAATCTAAAACAATGTCACTGCTCTCATCTATTTTTTTTTGTTTTCATAAAAATCTGTAATTACTTTGGATCTGTATGGGTAATTATTATTTTTAAATGACCTGATAAACATATAATTAAAATATTTGTTTTAAATTCTAAATTAATACATATTAAAAGATATAGTCCACATAAATGAAAGCTCTTTGGGACTCAATAATTGTTAAGAGTGAAAAAGGGTCTTAAGACCAAGCAGCATGATAACAGCTGAGATCGACAGACATAAAATTTGGTTAGGTGATCAGGAAATGACTGTTGGTGGAAGTGATATTTGAATTGAGAATTGAATGATGAGAAGAAAGTAGCTACGTGAAGAATGAGAAGAGCATTCCAGGCAAGGGATGATAGTAGGGATAGTAGGGGTAGTAGGGATAGTAGCTAATGGAAAAGCTCTGAGACAGGAAAGAATTTTGAGTGTTTCCTGGGAGAAAGAAGCCAGGAGATCAGGTCAGAGAGGTGAGTAGGGATCAAGTTATTAGGGTTTCAGAGACCATGATAAAGAGACTGAAATTTATCCATGTATATAATGGATTCCATTTGGGAATTATAAGTAAGGTAGTGATAGATATGATCTGACTTTTGCCTTTAAAAGATCACTTTTTATCTTGTATGAAATATAGACTGTAGGTGCTGAGAGTGGAGGAAAGAATGAAGTATTAGAAGGTAGTTGTATTAGTGTACGAGAGAGAAAAGGGGGGGCATGCACTGTGTTTTAGCAGTGGAGATGCTAAGAAGTAGTGTCTTAGTCCATTTGTGTTACTATAGTGAATGCCATAAACTGAGTAGCTTATAAACAACAGAAATTTATTTCTAACAGTTCTGGAAGCTGTGAGTCCAAGATCAAGGCACCCAGAGATTTGGTGGCTAGTGAGGGAAGACCTGCTTCCTGATAGAGAGCCATTTTCTTTCTGTGTCCTCTCATGGTAGGAGGGGTGAGGGATCTCTCTGGGTTCTCATTTATAAGGGCACAATACCATTCATGCATGTTCTGCCTTCATGAGTTAATCACTTCCCAAAGGTCCCATCTCCACATACCATCACATTGGGGATTAGGTTTCAACACATGGATTTTGGGGGGACACAAACATTGTCTATAATAAGTGGTAAGATTTAGATGATACTCTTTTGAAGGTAGAAATGACTAATAAATTAGATGTAGGATGCGAGGGAAAGTGATGGACCGGAGTTTGGTTGAGCAACTGGCTGGGAGTTAGAGACGTTTACTGAAACCAGGAAGACTGGGAGACATACAGTGTTAGCAAAAAGTGAGAGGGGGAAATCAAGAGTTCTGTTTTGTACAAATAAGTACAAATCTTATAAGAAAAATACTATTATTTTCTACATTTTAAAAAGAAGACACAGTGGTCCAGTTATGAAACTCGTTGAAAGTTACTGCTGTGTAAGTGGTGGAAGCAGGATTTGACTCCATGCAGTCCAATTCTGAAGCCTGCTGTCTGAGTCACTAAGATAAAAAAGGACCCTTGGATTTTAGGAGGATGAACCACTAGAGTTATCTTTTAAGCTTTAAGTGAGATCAGGCCTTTGTCCCTCATACTGTTATTCCTTCCCATGACTTTTCACTGGCACAAAGAAGAAAATGCGGTCTCTTGTCTATCTCCAGCGTAATGAGGCACCATTCAGCCTCTTGTGATGCTCTAATACTCTGGCCTTCTTTGTGTTCCTGGTATAGACCAAGTATCTTCCTGTGGTAGGGTCTTTGCAAGTGCCATTGCCTCAGCTTAAAAAGATTCTCCCCCAGCTGTTTTGCCTGGCTGGGTTTAGATCTCAGATCAAAGTCAGATCTTCAGAGAGAAGTTCCCTGACCATTCTTTTCTCGAGGAGCATCTCCTGGCACACACCACCTCAGCACCTTGTTTGTTTCCTCAGGAACCTATATAATATGAAATTATCTAGTTTACTTATATCTTTATTTTTATACTATCTGGCATTCACCACCAAAACCTCCATGAGAGCAGATTGACTGTTCTCTTTTCACCACTGCACCTTTAGGCCTAAGATAATGCATAGAACAGAATACACGGTTGACATACATTTGCGTGTTGAATGAATAGATGATGTAGTTTATAATTGGTGAGTAAATAGAGATATTTATAGGGTACCAAAGAAATGCAGGGAGTGGTTATCTCTACTTATTTATCAACCTCAAACAACACCAACCCTGTTGAAATGAGGGGTTGCCTGAGAAATCTTCCAGCCCAATATTTTCTTCCCTACACAAACTGCTTGAAATTCTTTATTTTGATTTGTTACACCAACCATCTGCTCTTTTTCTTTTCTTTTTTCTCATGTGCTCTTAAAAGGCATACCTGTGGGAGAGTGGACCAAATAACTAGTCAATCACATTTTAGTGAGAATCAATTCAAACAGCTTCTTTTTAAGTAATATGAGCCCTTAATAGAATGGAAAAAATAAGAGTTAACTCTGGAATACAGTCACTGACATCCAGAGATTGGCACAGGCACCAGGGGCTGGAATGAAGGAAAGTAGAGAAGTGAGTGAAGGGTAAAAACAAAGACATGAAAAGACCCCAAAGGAAAAATGCTCTTTTATCTCAGTTTTGTCCAGGAATGAATTTTGTGGTTGATGGTATTTCTACCCATTCAGATGGGTTATAACTTAGTTCATGAAACGTCAAAGTCAGTTATTTAAACCATTCCACATGTATTCAACTATAAAGTCAGTTTACTCTCAGAGATTTAAGTTATGCAATCTTTGTAGGAGAATCTTATGAATTATTGAAATGGTGAAACAAGAAGCAAGCAGTTACCTAATTTGCCCTTGATGATGAATGGCAGGGATTTAGAGATTAATCTCTTTCTTTGAGATTTATTTTCTGTTAAATGAAGATGTAGACACTGTCATTTGAATTGGACTGGAGTGGAAAACATCTTTCCAAAGTTTATTAGCTTTCCAGCTGTGAATGTAATAAACTGCTTTTTGCAAATTAATGTTTGTTTTTGTTCTTACAGTTTTAGCAATTGTTTTTTATTCTGAGGGACAGAAGTGCAGGTGTTGACTTGGGAATAAAGTACTTCTGTTGTCCATGGTTTAAGGCATTAATTAATAATAGACAATATTTTATATGTAGTGGCAAAAAATCACGACTATTTTGGGAACAGCTTTTATTAATAACGTTACTTATGCTATTTTTATGGTTACATAGCAGGAGAAAACCTTTTTCCTTAAATTCAGAGCAGTGGGCTTTGTTGTTTTGTTTTTGTTTGTTTTAGCTCTCTTCTCTTTGAATTGAACATGCAATGATATTAAATAAAGCATTTTCTTTAGTATTGACTGAAGGTGAATTTTTTTCATCTTCAGAATTTTTAAAAATCTTAATTGGATTATTGGAATCATTAAAAAATAATAGTTATTTTAAATTATAGTAATAATCTTGGGTCACGTGGGTGGCTCAGTAGGTTGGGTGTCTGAGTTTTGGTTTTAGCTCAGGTCATGATCTTGTGGTTCGTGAGTTCAAGCCCCGCCTCAGGTTCTGCTCTGCCGGTGTGGAGCCTGCTTGAGATTCTGTCTCTCCCTCTCTCTCTACCCCTCTCTGCTCATTCTCTCTCTCTCAAAATAAGTAAGTAAACATTAAAAAAATTAAAAAATTGTGGTAATAATCTTAAGTTATTTTATTTTATTTTTTAAAAAATATTTTATTTTTTAAGTAGTCCTACACCCAACATGGGGCTAGAACTCATGACTCTGGGGTCAAGGGTTGTATGCTGTACCAACTGAGCTAGCCAGGGCACCCCAGTAATCTGAAGATTTTCAAGTTTAGCCCCAAATTCTGTCTTACTACTGGCTGATGTAAACACAGAACACTCTTCCTCTCTTCTTTATTACATCTCTAGAACAAGGCTAGATAATAGATGTTCCATAAATATGTGATGAATAGATGTGGCTAAATGAAGATGGTTTAATGATACTTAAGTAGAGCTGTCTTAGTAATGTGCACTTTAACAGAATTATTACAGAGAAATGAAAATCAACCCTTTATGTCCTTTTGATTAGCTCTTTTCTCCAATGAGTCTGGAAGATGTTGTTAGTGTAATATCTAAAAATTAAGTGGGCACCTGGGTGGCTCAGTTGGTTGAGCACCTGACTCTTGATTTTGGCTCAGGTCGTGATCTCACGGCCTGTGAATTTGAGCCCTGTGTCAGGTTCTGTGCTGATGGTGTGGAGCCTGCTTGCGATTATCTCTCCCTCTCTCTCTCTGCCCCTTCCCTGCTTATGCTCTCTCTCTTTCTCAAAATAAGTACATAAATCTTAAAAAAATAAAAATTAAGCAATACTAAGTACCATGAAGAAACAGAAAGCTAAGTTTAATTAAGTCTTATCAGTAACAGTAAACCATATATTCCTAAAGTAGTTATGATGAAATCATCATCAGTGATCCAGGTTTCCAGATTACTGACAGATAATTGACCTATAACATTGTGTATATTTAAGGTAAACAATGTGTTGATTTTGACACTTACGTTTTGAAAAATAATTACCAACATAGCATTAGCTAATATCTTTATCAGGTCACATAATTACCATTTGTGTGTGTGTGTGTGTGTGTGTGTGTGTGTGTGTGTGTTAAAAAATATTTAAGATCTACTTCCTTAGCAACTTTCAAGTATATAACACAGTACTAATTAAATGGAATCATCATGCTATATGTTAGATCCCCAGAACTTATACTTCTTATAGCTGGACCAATATCTCTCCATTTTCTCCAACCCTCAACTGTGATAACCACCATTCTACTCCCTGTTTCTATGAGTTTCACTTTTTTAGACTCCGCATATAGGTGATATCATGTAGTGTTTGTCTTTCTCTGACTTATTTCACTTAGCATAATGCCCTCAAGATCCATCTGTGTTATTGCAAATGGCAGGATTTCCTTCTTTCTTATGGCTGAGTGGTTGGGATTTTCATTACTAAGATAATAACCAGTATAAAAGCAGTTACTTTTCTATCAGTAGCAGAATTTAGTATATCAGCAATTTATCATTGCCACATTCTCTACATTTGTATTCCTATCACACAGCCATACACTCAATACCATGTTTCTCCAGCTATTTTTTGATTCCCAAACCAGGAAGCATGAAAGTAGAATGACTATTTCTAAATATAAAAGGAGTATCATGTTTTCAACTTTATTATGAGCAAGTGAGCCAATGTGTTGAAAACGGTGGCAGTAAATCAAGACCTTATGAGCTTAGATCCTGGTCTTTCTTACTAGCCAGAGGGGACTCAGAAATAGCTTATGTTATGCTTTTATGGTATTACTGACAGTGATAGACTCAGTCTATATGCTAAGCCAGTCTCTCCCTCTCTCATGTGGTTGACACCTAGAGATGTTTCTGAAGTCTGTTCCAGAGACATAGCAATATTTTCATTGGAGGTTAGTTGAATAGTAATAAATCATTGAGTCCCTCAAGCCAAATACACTCCTTTGGCTATAATCTATACAAAGGCCATGGCTAATATTTCATCCGGCTTTGTAGTCCTTTGTGGTTTCTCTATAGTTGTACTTCTAAAGACCCAAAGCATTTGGAGTCTTAGATCTTCAGAGACACATGATATACCTTAATATTTCCTTTGATTTGAAAGCAGAGAAATTTTTAAATGGAAGTTATTGAACAAGAGGACTATGGGACAGATAGGTGTCATCTCAGAAAATATAATAACGAACTTTGATCTTAAGAATAATGTACTAAGTGGGATAATAAAGCTTTCACTGAGTTCAGAGCATTGCCTTGTTAAAAGTAGCTTTCTTGCATTTTTGTACTTTTCTTAAAAAATAAAAGATGGCTTATGTAACTGAAATACATAAGCCTAAAATACATAAGGCTGAACATATTCAGCATGGTTTAATGTGAGTTGTGAGAAAGCGTTCTACATTCTACATGATATGGACCTGCATATAATTATTTTTCTGCATCCTTTTCCTATGAACAGGAAATTCTATGATTTATAGGTCTGGAGATTCTGTTTATATTTTTGAATTTAACAATATTAAAAGTGCTAATGATTAAAAAGCCGGTAAGAGAGTAGGGAGAATTGTACTACATGCCTTGAATGTATGGTTTTATTTTCTTTCTTAAAATACTCTTCACCCCCAAGTTACATCTTCTGATTACAAAATTGATAAATGTTCAATAAAAAGAATTTGGGAACTATAGAAAACTATTAAGGAAAAAAAATCACCCTTCAGAGATAACCACTCTTAGTTAATAGTTTGAAATTTATTTTCAGTTTAAAAGTTGCATATTTTCAAAACATAATTTGTAAATATATCTTAAGTGTATTTAAATCTTTTTTTTCATGTAGGAAACTGAGAATTACTGGGTCAGAAGTAATTAATATTGTAGAGATTCTTTAAAAAAATTTTTTTTACATTTATTTATTTTTGAGTGACAGAGACAGAGCACAAGTGGGGGGAGGGCAGAGATAGAAGGAGACACAGAATCTGAAACAGGCTCTAGGCTCTGAGCTATCAGCACAGAGCCCAACGCGGGGCTCTAATCCACAAACTGTGAGATCATGACCTGAGCTGAAGTCGAATGCTCAACCGAATGCGCCACCCAGGAGCTCCTGTAGAGATTCTTAATAAGTATTTACATTGTTCTCAGAAATTTGTTTTACTGGATAAGGATCAATTTTGGTCTTTGGTAAATTTTTAATGACTTTTTAAAATCATATTTAGCATCATGATTACATTTAAATAATTTAAAATTTACCCTAGGAACTCAATATCTTTGTGCCAAGATATGCAACTTAATTACCTAAGTCAATTCATGTATTGTAAGTAAGAGTGTAAAAGGCATGTGGACAGATTTCTTTGAAGTCCTGTTGCCAGCCTGTTTCATGTGTTTGGACATTTGTTGATATCTCCATTCTGAAGAGTCAAAGCCCTGAAAGTCTTTTAAGGGGTTTAATTGTATTAAAGGTATATTGTTGTATCTTGCATACACTTGAATGACTTTTAAAAATATCACATTTAGAATTTTGACCTTGTTGCTTTTACTCTACTTCCAGGTGAAGCTCAAAAGTACGCATTTCCTCATTAGCTCAGTTTGGGAAAATGTCCTAGTGAGCTTAATAAATTTTGATAAATTGTTTTAAGCAATTCTTTGTAAATGATTAAATTTTATTAACTTGGTTAAGATCAGTAAAAAAAAAATATGGTAAATTTGAATATAAGTGATGTGTATGCAAAATAGTTCTTAAAAACAACAAAAAAAACCCCACCATTCCAAAAAACAAAAATTGAAAACCATAACAAACCCAAACCTGAGAGTGAGCATCTGGACTGAAGGGGTTACTTGTCAGCATGTGACGAACACTTGCTTGAACCCATTTATTCTTTGGGTTATTGTTTAAGTGAACATGATTATAAATCATTGCTAGAGTAGCAACTCAATTTAGGGCATTGTTTTCTATTTTTTGTTTATCTGTATGTTAAGATAGTTGGGGTAAAACTATATTTCCACTGTTAGTTTATATTAGTAATTTCAATTTTGAAAGGAAGGAAGGGAGACTGAAGATCTTCACATCACTTAATGTTCAAAATGCCAGAGAAAGTCTCATGTCACAATAACAGACCTCACTCCCGAACAGACAGCCTACTTATTCCAGCAAATGTTAATTAGGAGTGTTGTTTTAATGTCAATGATAATTGACATTTGGTTCAATGTCAATGATAATATCTTGCCTAAGAGTTAAAATTAAAGAATTACTTCGTGGGGATGCCTGGGTAGCCTCCTAGGATAAGCATCCGACTCTTGATTTCGCTCAGGTCGTAATCTCAGGGTTCATGAGAGTGAGTCCTGAGTTGGGCTCTGCACTGACCGTGCAGAGCCTGCTTGGGATTCTGTCTCCTTCTCGCTCTGCCCCTCCCCTGCTCTCTCTCTCTCTCTCTCTCTCTCAAAATAAATAAATAAGCATTTTAAAAAGAGTTACTTTGTAGAGGGCCTTAAAATATTAAGATAACCTTTTTCTTTTCTGTATTTATTTTTTATGTATTTTTTTTAAAGTTTATTTATTTTGAGAGAGACAGAGACAACATGGATGAGAGAGAGGCAGAGACAGAGGGAGAGAGAAAGAATCCCAAGCAGGCTCTGTGCTGCTAGTACAGAGCCTGACATGGAGCTCAAATTCCTGAAATGGTGAGATCGTGACCTGAGCATAAATTAAGTCGGTCACTTAACTGACTGAGGCACCCAGATGCCCCAACCTTTTTTCTTTTAAAAGTAAGAATATTTATTGTGGACCATTTGAGAACACATAGCATAGAAAAAAGAAAACAAGCTCACCTATCACACCATTAGCTAATATAATCTTCATTTATATTTCTGATATTTAATACTATTTATAAGTGGAATCATAACATATGTACTATTGTTGAACACTCAGTATCTCATTACCTGTTAATACGTGTGTTAATATACCAAAGCTAAGTTTATTACAGCTCATTGTAGTAAGAAAGTCAACACCTTGACAGAGTCTTGGCAGTGACTCAAAATGGGGGACATTAGGTATTTGCAGAGTTTTAGGCCTGGGATGAGTGATACTGTATTTTGTCAGTTAGCATTTATAATTATTAGAATCAGACACTTTTGTGTTGAATTTTAATATGTTTATGACACATCATGTATTGTTATTACTGTTATTTATCCATTCCCTGGCACTTTTATAGACAGATTGAAAGGTATTTTGAATTAAATAAAATTTTTATGTTTACCTATTTGAAACTAGCTTTTCCCAGTGGTAGGGCTGCCAGTTGTTTAATTGGATTGTTTCCGGTCTTTACTGGGTTGAGAATGAACTTCAACATCAGTATTGTACCCTCAGGGGAAATCTCAACCTGGTGGCTCAATTAACAAGTGAATTGTGGGCAGTCACCTCTTAAATGGGAAGGTCGGAAGGATTAAATTCTGATACTGAATATAGCATACTTATATGAATGAAAGGCAACTCCAGAAATGACATTCATAAGCACCCTCCTCTCAAGTACCATACAGGGTAATGATTTCCCCCCATTGATAAATTGACTATAGTGCACTAGGTGATCAGGTATATTTTGCTGTTGTGTTAAAAAAACAACCTGTCCCTTTAAAAGTATCTAATGATCATACCCTAACTAAGCAGACTCTATCTCATTAGTGAATTTGTAGTAGCAACAGAGAATCTTTAGCATTTATAATTGTTATGGTAAGAGACAAGTTCATTTCAGAATGACAATTCCAGAAAGATGCTACATTATGCAGAAATATATTTCAGGGTTATAAATACTTGTCAATAGGAGAGAGGTTTGTTTGATTTTATTATCCTGTCAAGTTGACAGAATATAAGCACACTTGTAATAATTAAGGTCTCTGTCTTCATAATTTGAAATACTGGAGGGGCACCTCAGTGGCTCAGTCGGATAAGCATCTGACTTTGGCTCAGGTCATAATTTCACGGTCTGTGAGTTCAAGCCCTGCATTGGGCTTTGTACTGACAACTCAGAGCCTGGAGCCTGCTTCAGATTCTGTGTTTCCCTTTGTCTCTGTCCCTCTCCCTTTGTACTCTGTCTCTCTCTGTCTCTCTCAAAAATAAACATTAAAAAAAATAAAGTACTGGATATATTATTTTAAGTTTATTTATTTATTTTGAGACAGAGAGACTGAGTGAGCATAAGCAGGGTAGGGGCAGAGAGAGAGAGAGGATCTCAAGCAGGCTCTGAGCTGTCAGGGCAGAGCCCGATGCAGGACTCAAACCCACAAACTGGGAGATCATTACTTGAGCTGAAGTCAAGAATCATATGCTTAACAGACTAAGCTGCCCAGGTGCCCAAAATACTGGATATTTTTAACAGACCTGGTAGATTTGACCAGTTTACCACAGTTTAGTAATTTGCTTAAAGCATTCTTATTCTAAGCAATTATACATTTAAGGAATCCAAGCCAACCTAAGGGAAAATAACTGTCAATCAAATGATACTTTGTACACACTATGTCAGTGCTTGTGACAAGTGATTTTTAAGTCAGTTTTACCAAGGTGGGCTGAGTGATTTTAAGATGGGCCTTGTAAAGTGGGGATCAGGTTGATTGGGAAGATTTTATGACATAAAATCTTTGGATTGGATGGATAGGGCACAGTGCATCTTGAAGGGAGACTGCGAAGTGAGCTGTCTTCCCCAGTGAGAAATGTTGTCTCAGAAATTAATTTTCAGAGTCCTCCAAGCAGTAATTTATTGGTTCATTGTCTTAACTTTCATGGGCAAATTGCTTAATCATGTTGACCCAGGTGGTCTTAGTTCTTGGTCCTAATTGGTTATGTCATACTGATACAAGTGGTTGCAGTTGTCACTGTTTTGTAAACCTTTTTTTAAAAAATGTAATGTTTATTTATTTTTCAGAAAGAGAGAGAGCATGAGCATGGGAAGGACAGAGAGAGAGAGAGGAGACACAGAATCTGAAGCAGACTCCAGGCTCTGAGCTGTCAGCACAGAGCCTGACGCGGGGCTCGAACTCACAAACCATGAGATTGTGACCTGAGCTGAAGTCAGACACTCAACTCACTGAACCACCCAGGTGCCCCTGTAAGCCTTTTTCTTAACATATATATCCTGAAAGTTAATCCAAGAAGGCATGAATCTCAGGCAAGCATAATCACCTCTCCTTGGAGAGGATCTTAAAATATACACAGAAAGGATAGTTTTAATGGGGAAAACTTTATATTTTTATCTGGGCAAATGCCTAAAAAGTTGTGTGTATGGTTTATCCTTGAGATTGAACCAGAGCCTCTCTTTCCAGCCCTAAAATCCCATCTTAACCCTAATTATCAACCAAACCTGAAACAATAGCTCAGTCAGGTGCTTGAATGAGCAAAAGAAAGGGAGTGCGCTGGCCAGATATCAACCAGATACCAGGGGCCTGACTCTGTACAAGTAAAGATTCCTATATTATATACTCTTATGGAATCCTATTGTTTCTTCTTCATAGCCCATTATTTCAGTTGGTAATGAAATATATATTTAGTTACTGATTGAAAATTTCGAGTGAGCAAGAATATTTCTGCTTTGCTTGCTGTAACATTAGTGCAGGGCCTGGCGAGTGACAACAATAAAAGCTTACTGGGTTCCACTATGCAGCAGTCACTGTTCTAAGTACTTTATTAAGTCATTTAATTCTTGAACAGTCTATTGAAGTAGGTACTACAGCTCTTCCCATTTTACAGATAGGGAACTTGAAGCACAGACACGTTAAGTAACTTGAGTCATTATTATGTAGCTAGTAAGTAGCAAAGCAAAGAATCAAGCAGATTCTAGCACTCACTAAATATTTATTGAATAGATGGAGTGAATGAGTTGCAAAAAGCTCTTTTGGATTAAGATGAAAACAGTAGTGCAATACGGTGCCCTTAGCCCTATAGCTAGAATATTTATACATACTAAGTACAAAACACATTATTAGGGGATGATATAGACGTATTTGAGTAAACTAAAAGAAAGGCAGCATCATGGAATCATTTATAAATGAAACACTTACTTCACTGAGGGCTCTAAAAAAAAACTGTTCAGATTCAATCCCCATCCTTTAAGTCTCCCAAAAGGTTACTGCCAAAACTATCAAAGGGAAATGAAGTGTTCTGGTTCAGCAGGTGAGCAAGCTAGGTGACTCTCCTTCTGCTTCCCCTTTGGTGGTTTGTCATGCTTTATGAAACAAGTACCTTGTAGAACCATCTATAGCTTAATCTGTTGGGATATAATATTTTTGTAAAACAACTCAGATATCAAAAACCCTAGTTTTCCCTTTTGGGTTTTTGACTTACCCATTTTTTCATGCTTTCAAATATACTGTTCTCTAAGAAATGAATTTTAAAACTAGAGCATAGCCTGATAGCTTTTTCCTTCTCGCTCACCTTGATATTTCTTGTTTCCTTAGCATGCTAAATTTCAATCTTCAATGCACAACAAAACCTGACCAACTCCCCAAACCCCCATTCTTAGTAAATATGTATAAGATCTTAGAAATGTTTAAAAATAAATATTAGGGCATAGCTGTCTCCCCCTGTAACATGTCTATATTTGTTTCTCATTTCAACCAGCTCAGGATTTTGTTTTAGTGGAAGTTGACTGGTCTTTTAAGAACTTTAGCTACCATTGAAAATTTGTATTGGCAGGATTAATTGCAGAGAATTGCTTCCAGGGGTTTGCTATAATTTACAACTTGGAGTTACTTCTCTAATACTTTGATGTTTGAAATAGAATCATTTGTGATTTTCCAAATATGATACATAATGTTTCACAGGGTTCAAAAGTTTCATTTGAAATTTGGACTTTCATTTGTAATTTGAAAGATAGCCTGTAGTGTAAAATGACCAGTGAAAGGCATTAAAAATTACTATCTACTATTAGAGTAATGTCATGGTTGTTGCAAATCACCACAATGGAAGTTAACCAGCAGTTGGTATTGTAATTTCATATATCCTTGTCTTAGAGTATTCAGAGTGACTTACTTTCAGCCAGAAGACTTGTGCTATACTTGGATAAGCTTAGGTGGAAAATAGCCAGTAAGAGTAGTAGCGCTGTGTAAAAGGAGATTTGTGACTTCCTTCTTGGTATAATTTGAACGATGCTAAAATTCATGGAGTCATAGAGTTTAGAAGAATTCTGGGCATGGGGTGACTCTCATGAATGATCATGTCTGGGTGAGGTGTTGCATTGGCTTAGGTAGCCAAGTAATAGTTGATAGTGATAAAGGGTGAAAGGTATTGTCACGGAGGAGGTAGAGTCATACAAAGGATAAATAAGGCCTGCTTTATAATTTTGCATAGTGTTTGACTTGTCCATCTATTTTCATTAAGAACTAGGGTATGGACAGTGACATTCTAGATTCTACTGGGGACCAAAGCCAATCTCAGAAGGGACAGCTTTAAACCTTGAAAATGTTTATGAAGGCATTTCATGATCTGAGTGACTTTCACACATTAGATACTATGTTGGATGAATGAATGCAATGGTGTGTAGAAAGAAGAGGCTAGGAGAGGAAGGTAAACATGGAATTACTTTGTTCTAGAAAGCAATGACTGTGATCTTTTTCTCTTATATATATCTACCCTGCCACATACTTTGAAAAATGACTACTTGGAATATTATTTGGCTTTAGGAAATAAGAATTTATTTGCTAATCAAATAATATTTATCAGTGATATATGGCAGTGATGTTCTAGGTCCTGGGAATATAGGGAGGTGGAAAGAGTCAGTCAAATAACATATACTAAGTGGTGATAAAGTCAGGGTGAAGACAATGATGAAGGTTTCTCACCATAGAATAGTCAGGTTAAGTCTCTCAATAGGCTGATATTTGAGCAGAGACTTGGGTGAAGTTAAGAGGCTGGCTGAGTAGATACCTGAAAGAACATTCCAGGGAGAATAAAGAGGTAGATGTTGCAAATCATTTGGCTCCCATAGTGCTCCAGCATCTGTTTGCCACAAGCTGCCTTGAGCTCCAGGACCCCATGTAGTATATCCCATAATTCTGTCTCCTTGAGGAAGAACCTATATTTTACTTCTTTATTGCTCATCTGTTAACAATAGTCACTCCCTTTTATTGAGTGCTAATCAAGGTACCAGTTACTGATTAATTTATTCCTCACAACATTCCTATTTTTTTAATTATAAAGTTTCTTTAATATTTCTTTTGAGAGAGAGAGAGAGAGAGAGAGAGAGAGAGAGAGAGAGAGAGAGAATGAACAGGGGAAGTGCAGAGAAAGAGGGAGAAAGAGAATCCCAAGCAGGCTCCACACTGTAGCATGGAGCCTGATACAGGACTCATATTCACGAACTGTGAGATCATGACCTGAGCTGAAATCAAGAGTTGGATGCTTAATCGACTGAGTCACACAGGTGTCCCAACAACTCTGTTAAGGAGGCATTACTATCTCCATTTTACAGAAAAGAAAACCAAAAGTCTAAGAGGTCACATAATTTAACATCACATAATAATTCCAGATTTCTGGGACTGAAAGGAGATTTTCTAATTCTGAAGCCCATTTTGCATTTATTTGGCTCATCTCAGAAAGAGCTAGTATATCTATATGCAAAATCACGTTAATGGGTCAGTATTTTTAAACATTTTATTTTTAAGCTAATTGTAGGTTCACATGCAGTTGTAAAGAATAATACAGAGAGAGATCCTGTGTCCCTGTTACTCTAATTTCCCTAATGATAACATCCTGCAAAACTATAAGGCAATGGGAAAAAGGAGAATTGAGGCAAATCTTAAAGATTGTATAAAACTATAGGATAATATTGGTACTTGGCATTGACACAACCCATTGATTATTGTTCAGATTTCCCCAGTTTTACTTGTATTTGTGTGTGTGTGTGTGTGTGTGTGTGTGTGTGTGTGTGTATTTAGTTCCACACAATTGTAGCACATGTATAGATTCATGTGTCCATCATCACAGGTAAGATCTAGAACAGTTCCATCACCACAAATATCCCTTGTGTTGTTCTTTTACAACTGCATCCATTCCCCCTTCCCCAATTCCTTCATTCTTAACCCCTGGCAATCATTAATCTGTTCTCCATTTCTATAATTTTGTGATTTTGAAAATATTATATAAATGGAATAATATAGTATGTAACCTTTGGTTTTTCTTTTCACTTAGCATAATCATCTAAGAATTTATCCAAGTTGTTGTGTGAATTAATACTTCATTTCTTTTCACTGCTGAGTAGTATTCCATGGTATACATGTACCACAGTATGATTAACCATTTGCTGAGTTAATATTTTATTGTTCTTAGGAAATATGTATATTTTAATAAGGGCTACCTAAAGACAATATCTTAAGTCTAAGTAGAGATTTTAAAATCTTCCTGGAAGATAATGGTCTTGGGTTACTCTTTGATTATAGCATGTAAGTGGAGGATGGCGGGAAACCTACTTTTCCATTTTATGCTTGATCTCACTGACAGTATTAAAAATGATGCTGCAGTGTACATTCTGTAACTGGATGAGATACATTGCTTTGCAGGAGAAAAAACTTTTCCATCTCATGCATCCTGTCTCAAATTTATAAGAAGGGAAAAAGGGTTGCCATGTAAACAAGCATGTTCTTGTTCTTCTCAGAGAGGGAAAACAGGAATGAGAAATGATACATCTATCTTTTTAGAATTCCCTTATGGATAGACTCAAATGGTTGTTCCTGGCTGGTTACTCTCCACTCTAACCAAGCATCTCCACTGTCATCTTTTATAAATTTTAAGTGGGCCAGATTTGTGGATTACTTCCTACTGAACATATAGAAACATATAGAAACATATAGAAAATCTTTGCATGATGCAAATGGTTGTTTTTATTTTTTAAAAGTATATTTCCTACTTGCGTCTTCACTCCGACTTGTTTTTCAGGTCTCAGTTGCTGGTCCTCTTACCGTGTTTTTGATTCTAACTGGTTACCCTACTTGATTTCCACTTACTTTACCTAAATAGAACTTAAGATCTGCATCTTTAAGCCTTACCTTAATTCTTTTTTGTTTCGTTTTTTTTTTTTTTTCCCATTGCATGAAAAGACCATTGATACTTATGCTCTGGCCAGCTGGGGTTTAAAGAGAAAATCTGTGTAATATTGTGTTGTATTTGAGGGAGGCCATATGAACCTTTGCTTTTAACCCTAATAGCCTAGATTGCTATGAAGAGGAGAGTAACACTTCTATTTCTATATTAATTCAGTTAGTACTTGTTGAGCATTTACGTAGTGTGAGACAGCATGCCAGGTGTTGTGATGGCCACAGAGGTGCATTGGCCTTCAAAGAATATGTCTCAATAACAAAGGTAAGACAGGTCTATTATTGGAGAGCAAGATGCTGAGAGTTAATGAAAACCTGACAGGATGATGAAGATCTGTTGACCCTGCTTTTGTCATAATATCAACTTGACATCCGTGTCACCTCCTCCAGCTTATAGAACACACTCAGTTTTCATTGATATTCTTTTTTAATCTTCATATTTCTTGTCTATAGATTAAGTCAGTGAATCTCAGACATGTGGAGATAGAGTTCAAGAACAAATCCAGAACTTTATCAAGGGAATTTACATTCTCATTTATTATTATATTTTTGTAGTAAGAGCTTTAGGTTTTAAAACGTTACCTAAGTCTGTATGGTCTACCTTGTGACTGTGTGATGCGGAGGTGAAGAATTTAGGAATCCATTTCAATAATTTTATTTTCCTTTAATATAATAATCCTCAAAAGAAATACTTTTTTCTCCTATGAAGGGCATGAATTAACTAACTCTCCTTCCATGGATATAATTTTGAATTATGTTGCTTGGAGGTTAAATCAGGAGAACTGCATATAAGTATATGAATGTTTAAATAATTATCGTTAATTTAAGCGTCCTTAAGAGAGCTTTAGCTGCTCAAGTGAGCATTTGCTTAATTTAAATTGAATTAAAAATAATCTTTGGGAGAAACAGTTTCTAAAGTGCAACTTGAATTTCATGGAAATGGGAGGAATAAGATGTTTTGTTGCAAAGATCTAATATTGCAAGGATGGTATTTTGAGCCACCCTGATGCAGATATGCCTGAATATTAGATTGGTACAAAATTACATTGTCAAATGATGCTCCAGAGGGGCAGAAAAGTTTCTGCCAAAGGTTTCTTTCCTGCGGCCAGAGAGCTCTATGAAAGTTACATTTCTTGCTTTCAAATTTAGGAACATCTAGGAAATTACCTGAAGGATAATTTTATGTAGAGTATATTAAAATATTCCAATTTTGCTCACCTTCCAGGTGGCTGAGCAGAACTCCTAGGAAAGAAGATTACATAAGGGCCTAATAAATGACATGAAATAGGTGCCAAAGCAACCTCTTTGTTTTAGAAATGTATTTTTGGAGAATTGCATTAGTAAACGAATATATATGGTATGTTTTCTCAAGGGAATTACCTGGGCATGATTTGATTCCTAAAATCACTCTTTCTGGTTTGCCACCCTATTTTAATGGGAAAAGCACTACTAGAAGTGAGAGAAGAAAATGGTGAGAGGAACAGTCATGGGAAAGAGTTAGGGGAAATGAACATGATTGTTACAAATGTGTGTACGGTCTTTTGTACTGGCTCTCTATCATCATTATACCTTGAATACTGGTGTCAGAAAGAGCACAAGACTGTCCTGACTTTGATTACCATGAAGGTGGTCAGGCAGCTGAGGAAAAACAAGCAACTGAAAAATTCAGCTGAAGACCTCAAGAAAAGGCCCTAGGCAGTTTGCAAAAATTTGGGAAGCTTAATTGACTAGGGGGCATCGAATTGGGAGAGGGGTTCAAGTCAAATTTACCTAGATCTCCAGAGCTGGAGAACCTGCACAGAAGAATTAACATAACTGGCTTGGGACTGCTATAGAAAGTTCTGTTAGCAAGGTTAGCCGTTATCTGATGACTGGATACTCAGATTTTCAGAATGTTCCCACCATTCCCTAACTGATCAGGGTCATTTACTGTGCCAAAGTGTTTATGCAAACATTATGGCTTATGCTTAACACCTGCTTTCATTCTGGGAGTCTGGAATTTTGGTATGTGTTAGGCAGAGGTGCCCCCAATGAAAACCTTGGACAGTGAGTCTCTAATGAGATTCCCTGATAG
The DNA here is from genome assembly GCF_016509475.1 of Prionailurus bengalensis. Classification (NCBI taxonomy): domain Eukaryota; kingdom Metazoa; phylum Chordata; class Mammalia; order Carnivora; family Felidae; genus Prionailurus; species Prionailurus bengalensis. The sequence continues at coordinate 94,359,037 of NC_057355.1, forward strand.
GCAACATTTCATACACATCACACAATTTGGTGCTGGAAAAATTAAGTCATCCTATCTGACTACACAAGGAGAAGACTCTTGAAATCTTGAGCCTGTTTCCTCCAGAATTTGCTCATGTTTCTTTTCCCTTTATGGATTTTGCTTTGTATCTTTGCACTGTAATAGGTCATAACTATATGTACTGTGAGTTCTAGCAAATCACTGAATTTGGAGGGGGATTTGGGGACCTCCCAACACAGAACCCTAACTGGAACAGGTTTGTAGATGAAATGAAAGTTGTAATATAGGTGTATGATACATTCTGGAATTTAAATCAGGGATGAGTTTGGAATAGCTAAAAAGCTATTATTTAAAATCTAATATTTAAACTCTTGACAACCTGGTCCAGGAATTTGTATGTACTAAGGTCCTTCTATGTAAGGCAAGTGGGGCCCAACTCCCAACATGAACTGAATCTGGTGAATTTAATTTACTAGAAGAGTAGTGGACAACTTGTTAATGGAAAATCTCTAAATAGACGTTTTGGTGGAAAACTCTTGTTCTAGCAGTGCAGATACAGATAAGGGGAGAAGGTCTCATTGTTGGCATTTTAAAGACTAACATTCACCATTCATAGTTAATATCATAAGTGTTTCTTAGTTAAACGTAAACAAAATTCCTTTCGCGTTTCTTCTTTGCTGAATGTTATTCTTAAAGATGGTGCTCTTGTTGATAGCAAACTGTATTAAAAGCCAAAGCAAGATATTCTTACATCCAAGGGAAGATGTTAACTGAAATCATAAATATCTGCAATTTAGTGTTAGCAGCTAGTCTGGCTTGCACAATCAGTGTTTAAGAGGGAAAAGTCCTCTATTTAGAGAAATACACTCCCTTATTTAAAAAAATCACAATAAACAACTTTCAGTCTTTTAAGGGACTGTCGAAAAAAAGTGTTCAACTGTTCCTTGACTTGCCTATTCTCTAAAGTAGGAAAATCTGCCTTTGAAACTAATAATGTGCAGTTTAGTTATATGACTCTTATTGGTGTTTTGTCACTTAAGGCTTTATGAAAGCCCTTAGAGGCTACTACTGTGCAACAAGATTAGCATAGAGAATATTGATTCCTTACATTAATGAACAAAACTGGAATTATACCCTGCCTTGTTACCCTGTTGTGGGACCTGAATTAGAGGAGAGAGCCTTGGAATCATGTGGTCTTGGTTCTGCCTCATTTTTACCATCCCCTGCTGATTAGCATTTTCACATACTGGTAAAATAACTGGCATATTTCTCAAAAAGAGAGTACAGTTGGAACTTTTATATAATTAACTCGGACATTTTAAATTCAGTTATTTGGGAGGGAGATGAGGGTGTGAATTCACCCTGTATGTGTAGATGGGGTCTTTAAATTAGGGCAACTTAGCATCAAATAGGATGATCATATAGCTTTTTTTAAAAATTTTTTTAACGTTTATTTATTTTTGAGACAGAGAGAGAGAGAGAGAGCGCATGAACAGGGGAGGGGCAGAGAGAGAGGGAGACACAGAATCCGAAACAGGCTCCAGGCTCTGAGCTGGCAGCACAGAGCACAATGCGGGGCTCGAACTCACAGACCGCGAGATCATGACCCGAGCCGAAGTCGGCCGCTCAACCGACTGAGCCACCCAGGCGCCCCGATCATATAGCTTATTTAGCTGACACTTTTGAGAATGAAAAGAGAACAATTAATACTTACACGGGGACAATTAAACAGTGGGACTGTTCCTGGGACAACTGAGACATGTGGTCATTCCAGCTTTGAACACTTACTTGGTTTTTCCTGTCCTGAGTACTAGGGAATTTATTAAATTGTGAAGTATTTTAGATGTTGTGGGAGAAAATACTCAGCAAACCTGTGTTCGTTGATACTAAAACATGGCCTCAGAATACCCTGACACTTCTCTCATTGAGAGGTGGGGTCTAAGACACCACCCTTTGAATCTGGGTGTGCTTGTCACTGCTTGACCAATAGAGAGTATGATGGAAGCAACCTTGTGATTTCCATGGCTGGGTCAATAGATGATGTAGCTTGTTCCCTGGGACACTCCTCTTTGGAGCCCTAAACTGGCATGTAAGAAATCTGACCACCCTAAGGCTGTCCAGCTGTGAAGAAGGAAAGCCATATGGAGAGGGCACATGGAGTTAACGGGTCATCAGTCCTAATCTTCAGGTCATCCCAGCTTAGATAAATGTAAGTAGGTGAACCTTCAGGTTGATGGGCTGCAAGAGAACAGTCAGGAAAGAATTCTTGAGATGTTTTCAGTGTAAAAAGGTGCTTCTATTATAGCACAGGGACAGGACCCATGGCAGAAAGAGCTGCACTGGGATTGTGAGGAGTAACTGATTGTATACTTTTTAGTAAGTGGGGGTTAGAGATAGGGTAAGTCTCTACGGAATTTGTGCGTGTTAAAAGCAAGGTCTCCAGGACCTTGGAGGGCTAGCTGCTGTTAAGATAAGTTTCTTTACTACTGTCTAGTAAAACATTAGTCATGAGACCCTTCAGATGTATGTCAGTGGGCCATATGTTTGAAAGGTAATTGCTAACATATATCTTGGGGGGTGTTTATGGCTATCAGAGGAAAGTAGCATTTGCAAGAGCAGAGCTATAGTGGTAAAACATTAAAGGAAGTCCTTGAGGGAGCTGTAGGAGTGTTACAATCTGTGTGCTTCAAGAATCCTACCTGGAGACTATGAGCCACAGCAAAGTTTGGCCTTTGTTCCTTTTTCCCCCCATCAACGTGATTCCACTTTGTAGCCTTGTAGCCCACCAGGTCTTCCCAGCTGAGGCCAGTGTTGTTATGAAGCAGAGATGAGCCATTCCTGTATTACTCTTTTTAAATTTCAGATGCACCTAAAACATAAGAATAATAAAGTGGTTATGTTAGGCCACTGATTTTAGGATAATTTGTTATACGTAATTGTAATGGGAATGCTGTGCTTTCTATTTTTGCATTTATCTGTTTCAAGGTATTCCAGGACTTTCCTCAATACCCTTGGCTCTGAGCAGATATATCTCATTATTCTACAACACACTGTTGTTCCTCTCTGAGGTGGGTTCCTATGTCTTGCATCCCCTTATGCACATATTAGCTATCTTGAAGCACACCTGCTTTCTGGAAACTTGCTTTGTAGATTCCAATGCTTATTGACTTTCCTCTTTAAATCACAATATTATACACTATAATGTCAACCTTATGGCTTTAGTACATGCTGTTTGTACTTTTCACTTCTGTTTTGTATGTGCCTTGCCTTCTCAGGTGGGTGGTAATAGAAGCTCCTTGAGGGCAAGCGCAAGCTGTGTTGTTTTATCTTATTGTGGCACAGTGCAGTGATAAACAAAGGGGGGAAAATATGTATTCTCCCGGTGCTCCCTGGGACCATTTTTCATTTTCAATATTTCCCTTTGATCTTAAAATGCAGGGATGCCCTGATGTATTTGAAAGCCATTATCAAGGATAATTCTGAACCATACAGAAAATGTGAAGAGACTACTTTAGATGTGCTGTGCAAGATGAGTTAATGAGATGCTGGGAAACAAAAGCACATAATGAATGGCTTTATTTGTGGGATAAACAAGGCTTTCCGAATGTGCCAATACAAAATCCTTTATGATTAGGTTGATTTAGGTTCTTTTAACACTTTTGATAATGTTTTACAGGCTAATAAAGCTTCTTCGGGGGAAAAGTAAAGTCTAAAGTTTTTCCCATAAATTAGTTGATGCTTTTATTTTTTCCTAAATTGACGATTGTTTTCCAACAAGGAAAACTTTAAGGGCGGTTTCCTAATAATGGATAAGAGGAAATTCTCAAAGAATTAGAAAGATGTTAAAGAGATGCAGAAAAACATTTTTAGGTTAATTGCCTAGGAGGTTTTTCATGTTCCAAGATTAAGAAGACAGGGAAATCCTGATATAATGTGTCACTCCTGTAAGTGTCTTGTGGGCTGACAGTGATACTATTCTTATCCCCTCTCCCTGGGCTTTATTCAGTTCTGAAATCTTCAGTAGAGGATTGGGGTAAAAGTTTCCAAGTTCTTCATTTCATCTCTTGGGAGTGGCATAAAATAGCAAGGGAAGATTTGGTACTAGATTAGATAATTGAATATGGAGGAAATATGTGGAGCTGTAGAGAAACATTGTCAGAAGTAAAATTTTCAAATAAAGAAACAAAGACATCATTGCACAAAACTAATTAGTTTAAGAGCAGTCTTTTAGTTAGTTGTTTTAAGAAATAGAACAAGCCTCATTTCTGAGTTGTTAGGATTCCTGGGTGGCTCAGTTGGTTGTCTGACTTTTGCTCAGGTCATGAATTCACGGTGTGTGAGTTGGAGCCCCACATCACGGAGCCTGCTTTGGATTCTGTTTCACTCTCTCTCTGCCCCTCCCCCACTCGTGCTCTCTTTCTCTCAAAAATTAATAAACATTAAAATAAAATAAAATAAAATTCAATGTTGTTATCGAGTTTTGGGTCAAAATGGATGGCCCTTCAATTTCTTCTTCTTAGGGTTGATTCTGTCTCAAAAATTGTCTTATTACAAGTGTTTACATCAATATAATATTTTTGATCCTATACATTTTTTTTTCACATCCAGACCATTTTGAAGGTATGATACAAGATTAGAGAATTTATAGTAATTAATCACTTTTCTTTTTAGGACTTTTTACTTCACCAATTCTATGGCTCCTAGCTAACCTTAGCTTTGAGTGCTAGGAGCAGTGGTTGACCCAGAAAGTTGCTTCTCTTTAGTCCCATTGCACAGGGAGATTTTTCAGGATCCATATGCCATAACCATTAGAGTAGGTTCAGGAACTAGTAATACCAGTTGATGATCTCAGAATCCTATTGCAAGTAGGTGATTTATAGGACACTGTAAAGAAATCAGTCAGTAGACACACCTCATGGCAAAGTGATAATGGATACATAGCTTAATTCACAAATTTAGAGATGTAGAAATAGACAGGTTGGCACAGTATGCCTTGTATCTGCTATATCTGATGCCTAGGTTGCACAAAGATAAAGTGACTTGGGTCTATTGAGTTTCTCTTTTATTAAACAACTTTTGGTTTATGAAAGAAATAGAGCTACAGCAATTTATTTTTGAGGAACATATAAATCTCAGAAGTTTGTAGTTCCAAGTTGTCAGAGAAAGTGTAGAATGTGGAGCACAAATATCTATTCTACTTGCTAGGGTTAGTTGTGGTCATCCTCTGCTTTTTTATTGTCTTGGTAGCAGTGGGGACTCAGAAAAGGGCAGGCAGCAGCATCTTTCCATATTATGAATGAAATTTTAGATTGCTCATATGTCATGAATTCTATGTGAAATGGGAGGTACACGCAGAGGAAAGAGGATGAAGAGAAACTTAAATCTCAATTTCCTATGGGTCAGGAAATATTTGTATCAAGGAAGAAAAACAATAAAATTTATAAATTATTTTTTTTACTTTTATAAAAAGTAGAAGTACTTTTTGCTTACTTTTTGTAAAAAAAATCATCTTTTGTATGTCAGCTATATACTTCAGTAATAAAAAAGTTATTTTTAATAGGGTTGATTAGGCATTGAGGGGTTTAATATAAGCAGAAACACAATTCACAGATTTGTTAATTATTTTCTCTGTTATGGACTGCAACTAGTTTGATCTTTAATAATAGTAAGTAAGCATATTAAGAAAGAAATGAACCTTGTTAACGGGAGCTGCTTACCTGTTATCCACTCTGAGCCCCAGAAACTCTCCTCATTCCCTATTTATAAAGTAAAATGTGGTCTTCATAGAGAAATTTTCTGATATAAATGATTAAAAAGTTCTTTATACTGCTACCACCAGAGAGAACTATTAGTATTTTTTCTATTCCTAATTTTGTGCATTATTGATGTAATACTGAATATATAAATATATTTTGCTTTTAATATAAACATTTTCTAGTTTTACTGAAAATTCTTCATGAACATGTTTAATGCTTGCATGATATTCTTTTGGCTCCTGATTTATTGTTTGCTACTAATGTTGAGTGGAATCAACTGTTCTGAGTATTAGCAAACAATAGGGTGAGCAGTCTAAACAGCAGTCAGCTGTAATAAATCCAACCCCAAGTCAGTTTACCCCGGACACCAGGAAAATGGGCTTTGCCTTTTTCTGGCTAAAAGTTCCTTCTAATAATGATGCAGACAGGCATAATACATTTTATGAATGGATAAAACTTTGTTTATGTATGGAGTATAAACATGTCGGCTCTAAGGAACCAGGGGTCTGTAATACCTGAGATGTTCCCAAGCACCCAGGCACAGTGAAATCCTTGGTATATAAAAACCCAATTCATTCTCTGTGTCATTTAGAATCTTTCACTTCAGTAATTTAGTGGGCCCTTCCCAGAACTTTTCCTAAGGTAGAGCTAACTAGAAGCTCTTCTGATCAGAAGCTGCACTTCCGATTAGTAATTATTTCATTTACATATGGGTTTTTCTCAAAACATACATAGTACCAGAAGGAGACCCTAATTTTAGGACAACAGAAAAAAGTGCACACTCAATTTGATTTTTGCTGACAGCTGTACTAGGTTACTTATTCCTACAGAGGTCTTGGGGGGACCTCACTTCTATATTTTTAATAATTTAAAATTTCTGCAGTGTCTTTATCCCTCTTTCATATAGGGATCTTTTATCTTTCATCTGATTTTCCACAAGATTGTACTTATCAGTATGCTCTGCTCTGAATTTACTGACTGATGACTTATTTTGTTTCTAACAACACTTGGTTTTGTCCCTCCTCTGCCATTGATAGCTCTGGTCAATATCATCCAACATACTACTCAATGCATTCCAGGGTATGAAGACACAGTGATTTCCCAGCCATTCTATGATATGAATATTAAGCTTTGAAAACTAAGCTTTTATGTGTGTTAGTTCTTGGGATATACTCCCTGAAATAAAATTATTAGATAAAAGTTTATGAACATTTTAAAGCTCTTGTTATATATTTCCAAAGTGTTTTCTGGTATACTACCATATGATGTACAAATGAAGTAATTACTGACAGGGATGCCAGGATTGAAACTATACTTGTTAGGAAGGATCTATCTCACATATGTGTTTTTATGTATATTTATAATTACCTATCTATGAGAGATTTTAAATTTGAAGCTTTATGATGAAATGAGAAAGAGTAACTCCTGTCCCAACACTCAACTAAATGATAGTACATTTATTCTGTAGTTGATTTAAGCATACATTAAATCTAAAAATCATGAATCCCACAAATAGTATTCTAATGTCCATTTCCAGTTGTTCTTTTCTGAGGAACCAGGAAGCATTCTTTGCTTAATTATGCCAAGAAAACAGTTCCACCCGTTTAAGTTCTCACTAAATTTCCCTTATCCAAGTACCAGAATACTCTATCACACATTCCATTCTATTTACTAACTGCCTTTTATTTGGAATTGGTCATTTTTGCTTAAGGACTCATTGATATATGCAGAAATTTCTTGTTTTTGTCATCTCTAAATACTCAAATATTCCCTAAAATCCCAAGTGTTTATTGACATATTGTATGAAAACTTAATTTTGCTATTCTTTTTTGAGTTGCATGTTTACTTATTCCTTGGGAATTGCTTTTTCCTGCTCTCTCTTCCATTCATTCTCCACGTGCATACCAACTCAATGTTCACAGACTAAACAGTGCTGTCCAACTATGGTTTTAAATATCATTTATATACGGGTAACTGCCAAATTGCCAACTCCTGCCCAGATTTAACCCAACTTCAGAACTGTATACCCAACCACCTAATAGATACCTTCACTGAGATGTTGAATAGCGCCTAAAACTTTATGCACGCAAAACTACTTTTTAAAGTCTCTATCCTTCCTCGTCATCCCAGTGATGCTCAAACTACTATCTACTATCAGTTTTTCATAGATCAGTCAATGGCAATTCTGTCCTTCTAGTTGCTCAGGCCAAAACTTGGAGTGATCACTGATTTTTCTCTTCCACATTCTACTTTTAATCCAGTAGTAAATCCTGTTAGTCTATTTTTAAGATATAACCAAAATCCAATACTTCTCACCATGTTTACAGCTAACAAACCAGTGTGAAGCCCCATCATCTCTTGCCTGGATTATTGCAATCACCCTCTAACAGGGTATCTCTACTTATATTTTTACTTCAGTATAATAGGTTCACTAGTGTCTCCCCCAAATTCATGTCCACTTGGAACCTCAGTATATGACCTTATTTGGAAATAGGATCTTTGCAGATGTAATTAATTAAGTTAAGAAGAAATCATACTGGATTAGGTTGGGCTCTAATCCAGTGACTACTGTCTTTATAAGAAGAAAAAAACAGAGACACAGACATATACCAACAGAGGGAGAAGGCCATGTGAAGATAGAGGCAAAGATCTGCATCTGCTGTTCAAGGAATGTCAGGGATTGCTAGTTACCACCATAAACTCTTAAGAGTCAAGGAGGTTTCCTCCCCTTGAGTTTGCATAGAGAGCTTGGCCCTACTAAAACCTTGATTTCAGATTTCTAGCCTCCAGAACTATGATTTTTAAATCACCCAGTTTATTATATTTTGTTATAACAGTGCTTGAAAATTAATGTACACGCTATGGTTCATTTTCAACAGAGAAGTCAGTTATCCTTCTATAATATAAGGTCAAGTCCTCTTTTGCTCAGACACTTCAGTGACTTACCCTTTCAGTGTGATTAAATACCCAAGTCCTTTCAAAGTCTACAAAACTCAACATTATCTGCATCCACCCATATCAACTCTCAGACCACATCTCCTTTGCTCCTCTTCACCTACACTTTACTATATCTTGATTATATCAGGCATGCTTGCACTCTAGAGCCTAGACTGCCTCGTGTAAGATGCTCTCCTCTGGATACCTAAAGAGCATTTCTTTCAACTCTTTACACAGAGAGTTCCTTCGTAATAAGGCTCACACTGATCTACCTTATTTAAAATTGTAATCAGCTCCCTGCTCTGACCCCACTCTTTACTTTTACCCTCCCCTATTTTTCTTCCATAGCAATATGATCTTCTTATATATGATTATTTATTTATTTTTAAATATTTTTTATCTATTTTCTTTCACCCCTCACATAAACATCATAAGGGTTGTGATGTTTGTTTGGCATGTAGGAAGTATTCAAACACTTTTGAATTAATTTATTCATTCAGTAATATTTTGGTGCATACCATGTGTTACATAGTGATCTTTCCCTATTTTCATGTACTGCATTTTCTTCTGTGCTATATATAGTTATAGTTCATGGAAGGACATTTTAAACATTTTTAATAGCTACCTTACAGGGTTACTATGAGTATTTTGTGAGTTGTTAGATGTAATATACCTAGAAAGATTCTGGCATGTATTAAGTGATCCATAAACGTTACTTTTTAAATTTTAATATTTACTTATTTATTTAATTTTTTAAAAGATTTTTTTACATTTATTTATTTTTGAGAGACAGAGAGAGACAGAGTGCGAGTGGGGAAGGGACAGAGAGAGAAGGAGACGCAGAATCTGAAACAGGCTCCAGGCTCCAAGCTGTCAGCACAGAGCCTGAGGCGGGGCTTGAACCCAGAATAGTGAGATCATGACCTGAGTGGAAGTCAGTCGCTCAACCGACTGAGCCACCCAGGTGCCCCTTATTTGTTTAATTTTTATTTTAATTCCACTGTAGGTAATATACACTGGAATTTACAATAGTTATATTGGTCTCAGGTATACGATATAGTGATTCAACAATTCCATACATCACCTAGTACTCATCACTACAAGTGTAATTCTTAATCCCCATCACCTATTTCAACCATCCCCCCATACACCTACCCTCTGGTACACATCAGTTTGTTCTCTACAGTAGGAGTCTGTTTTAAGTCTCCTCTTGGTTTGTCTCACTCTCTCTTTTTTCTTCCTTTGTTCATTTGTTTTGTTTCTTAAATTCCACATATGAGTGAAATCATATGGTATTTGTCTTTCTCTGGCTGAATTATTTTGCTTAGCATAATACACTTAAGTTCCATCCATGTCATTGCAAATGGCAAGATTTCATTCTTTTGGAGTAATATTCCACTGTATATATATTATATACATATACACATATGTGTACACACACACACATATATTATATAATATATATACACATATAGACATGTGTATACACACACACACACACACAAAACACCTCTTCTTTATCCATTTATCAGTTGATGGACATTTGGGCTCTTTCTTTAATTTGGCTATTGTTGATAGTGGACATTTGAGCTCTTTCTTTAATTTGGCTATTGTTGATAGTGCTGCTATAAACATTGGGGTGCATGTGCCACTTTGAATCAGTATTTTCCTATCTTTTGGAAAATACCTAGTATTGCAATTGCTGAGTCATAAGGTAGTTCTATTTTTACTTTTTGAGGAACCTCCATACTGTTTTCCAGTGTGGCTATACCAACAGTGTAAGGGGTTCCCTTTCTCCACATCCTTACCAACATCTATTGTTTCCTGAGTTGTTCATTTTAGCCCTTCTGACAGGTGTGAGGTCATATTGTGGTTTTGATTTGTATTTCCTTGATGATGAGTGATGTTGAGCATTTTTTCATGTGTCTGTAAGCCATTTGCATGTTTTCTTTGGATAAATGTCTATTCATGTCTTCTGCCATTTCTTAATTGTATTGTTTATCTTTTGGGTGTTGAATTTGATAAGTTCTTTATAGATTTTGTATACTAGCCCTTTATCTAATAAGTAATTTGCAAATATCTTCTCTCATTCTGTAGGTTGCCTTTTAGTTTTTTTCATTGCTTTATTTGCTTCATTTCAGAAGCATTTTATCTTGAGGAAGTCCCAATGGTTAATTTTTGCTTTTGTTTTGCTTGGCTCCAGAGACGTGACTAGTAAGAAGTTGCTGCAGCCAAGGTCAAAGTTGTTGCCTGTGTTCTCTTCTAGGATTTTGATGGTTTCCTGTTTCACATTTAGGCCTTTCATCTATTTTGAGTTTATTTTGGGGTATATGCATAGGAAAGTGGTCCAGTTTCATTCTTCTGTATGTTGTCATCCAGTTTTCCTAACACCATTTGCTGATGAGAATGTTTTTTTTCCACTGGATATTTTTTCCTGCTTTGTTGAAGGTTAGTTGACAATAGAGTTGTGGGTCCACTCCTGGGTTCTGTATTCTGTTCCATTGACCTATGTGTCTGTTTTTGTGCCAGTACCATATTGTCTTGATGATTACAGCTTTATAATATAGCTTAAAGTCCAGAATCATAATACCTCCCACTTTGCTTTTCTTTTTCAACATTACTTTGGTTATTTGGGTTCTTTTGGTTTGGTTCCATACAAATTTTAGAATTTTTTTTTCTAGCTCTGAAAGAGTTGATGTTATTTTGACAGGGATTGCAGTGAATGTGCAGAGTGCTTTGGGTAATACAGACATTTGGACCATATTCGTGCTTCCATTCCATGAGCATGGAATGTTTTTCCATTTATTTGTGTCCTCTTCAATTTCTTTCACAAGTTTTCTATAGTTTTCAGAATACAGATCTTTGACTTCTTTGGTTAGGTTTATTCCTATGTGTCTTATGGGTTTTGATGCACTTGTAAATGGGATCGATTCTCTGATTTCTTTTTCTGCTGCTTTATCATTGGTGAATAGCAATGCAACAGATTTCTGTACATTGATTTTATATTCTGTGACTTTGCTGAATTAATGTATTGGTTCTAGCATTTTTTAGTGGAGTCTTTTGGGTTTTCTACATACAGTATCATGACATCTGCAAAGAGTGAAAGATTGACTTATTCCTTCCTAATTTGGGTGCCTTTTATTTCATTTTGTTGCCTGATTGTTGAGGCTAAGACTTCCAGTACTAGGTTAAATAACAGTGGTGAGAGTGGACATCTTTGTCATGTTCCTGACCTTAGGGGAAAAATTGAGACATTTCCCCATTGAGGATGATTTTAGCTCTGGGTCTTTCATATGTGGCCTTTATGATGTTGGGATATGTTCCTTCTATCCCTACTTTCTTGAGGGTTTTTATCAAGAAAGGGTGTTGTATTTTGTCAGATGCCTTTTCCACATCTATGACAGGATCATATGGTTACTACCCTTTCTTTTATTGATGTGGCGTATCACATTGATTGATTTGAAGATATTGAACTACGCCTGCAACCCAGCAATAAATCCTACTTGATTGTGGTGAATAATTCTTTTAATGTACTGTTGGATTTGATTTGCTAGTATCTTGTTGAGAAATTTTGCATCCATGTTCATCAGAGATATTGGTCTGTAGTTCTTTTTAGTGGGGTCTTTGTCTGGTTTTGGAATCAAGGTAATTCTGACCTCATAGAATGAGTTTGGAAGTTTTCCTTCCATTTCTATTTTTTGAAACAGTTTTAAAAGAAGAGGCATTGGAGAAGGAGGCAAGATGGCGGCTTAGGAGGACGCTGGGCTCACTGCACGTCCTGCTGATCACTTAGATTCCATCTACACCTGCCTAAATAACCCAGAAAACCGCCAGAGGATTAGCAGAACAGAGTCGCCGGAGCCAAACAAAGACGAGAGGCCCTCGGAAGAGGGTAGGAAGGGCGGCGAGGTGGTGCGCGCTCCACGGACTGGCGGGAGGGAGCCGGGGCGGAGGGGCGGCTCGCTGGCCAAGCAGAGCCCCCGAGTCTGGCTTGCAAAAGCGGAGGGGCCTGACGGACTGTGTTCCCACAACAAGTGCGACTTAGCGTCTGGGAGGTCATAAGTTAACAGCTCTGCTCGGAAAGCGGGAAGGCTGGAGGACAAAGGGAGGGAGAGCTGCTGAGCCCCCTGACAACAGAGCTCAGTTTGGTGGGGAATGAAGGCGCTCGCCAGCGCCATCTCCCCCGCCCATCCCCCAGCCAAAATCCCAAAGAGAACCGGTTCCTGACAGGGAACTTGCTCGCTCCGCGCAAACACCCAGCTCTGCGCTTCTGCGGAGCCAAACCTCCAGCAGCGGATCTGACTCCCTCCCGCTGCCACAGGGCCCCTCCTGAAGTGGATCACCTAAGGAGAAGCGATCTAAGCCTGCCCCTCCTGCCCCCGAGCACCTTGCCTACCCATCCCAGCTAATACGCCAGATCCCCAGCATCACAAGCCTGGAAGGGTGCAAGTAGCCCAGAGGAGCCACACCACCCCACAGTGAATCCCGCCCCTAGGAGAGGGGAAGAGAAGGCACACACCAGTCTGACTGTGGCCCCAGCGGTGGGCTGGGGGCAGACATCAGGTCTGACTGCGGCCCCGCCCACCAACTCCAGTTATACACCACAGCACAGGGGAAGTGCCCTGCAGGTCCTCACCACGCCAGGGACTATACAAAATGACCAAACGGAAGAAGTCCCCTCAGAAGAATCTCCAGGAAATAACAACAGCTAATGAGCTGATCAAAAAGGACTTAAATAATATAACAGAAAGTGAATTTAGAATAATAGTCATAAAATTAATCGCTGGGCTTGAAAACAGTATAGAGGACAGCAGAGAATCTCTTGCTACAGAGATCAAGGGACTAAGGAACAGTCACGAGGAGCTGAAAAACGCTTTAAACGAAATGCATAACAAAATGGAAACCACCACAGCTCGGCTTGAAGAGGCAGAGGAGAGTATAGGTGAACTAGAAGATAAAGTGATGGAAAAAGAGGAAGCTGAGAAAAAGAGAGATAAAAAAATCCAGGAGTATGAGGGGAAAATTAGAGAACTAAGTGATACACTAAAAAGAAATAATATACGCATAATTGGTATCCCAGAGGAGGAAGAGAGAGGGAAAGGTGCTGAAGGGGTACTTGAAGAAATCATAGCTGAGAACTTCCCTGAACTGGGGAAGGAAAAAGGCATTGAAATCCAAGAGGCACAGAGAACTCCCTTCAGACGGAACTTGAATCGATCTTCTGCACGACATATCATAGTGAAACTGGCAAAATACAAGGATAAAGAGAAAATTCTGAAAGCAGCAAGGGGTAAACGTGCCCTCACATATAAAGGGAGACCTATAAGACTCGTGACTGATCTCTCTTTTGAAACTTGGCAGGCCAGAAAGAATTGGCACGAGATTTTCAGGGTGCTAGACAGAAAAAATATGCAGCCAAGAATCCTTTATCCAGCAAGTCTGTCATTTAGAATAGAAGGAGAGATAAAGGTCTTCCCAAACAAACAAAAACTGAAGGAATTTGTCACCACTAAACCAGCCCTACAAGAGATCCTAAGGGGGACCCTTGTGAGACAAAGTCCCAGAGACATCACTACAAGCATAAAACATACAGACATCACAATGACTCTAAACCCGTATCTTTCTATAATAACACTGAATGTAAATGGATTAAATGCGCCAACCAAAAGACATAGGGTATCAGAATGGATAAAAAAATAAGACCCATCTATTTGCTGTCTACAAGAGACTCATTTTAGACCTGAGGACACCTTTAGATTGAGAGTGAGGGGATGGAGAACTATTTATCATGAGACTGGAAGCCAAAAGAAAGCTGGAGTAGCCATACTTATATCAGACAAACTAGACTTTAAATTAAAGGCTGTAAAAGAGATGAAGAAGGACATTATATAATAGTTACAGGGTCTATCCATCAGGAAGAGCTAACAATTATAAATGTCTATGCGCCGAATACAGGAGCCCCCAAATATATAAAACAATTACTCATAAACATAAGCAACCTTATTGAGAAGAATGTGGTAATTGCAGGGGACTTTAACACCCCTCTTACAGAAATGGATAGATCATCTAGACACACGGTCAATAAAGAAACAAGGGCCCTGAATGAGACATTGGATGAGATGGACTTGACAGATATATTTAGAACTCTGCATCCCAAAGCAACAGAATATACTTTCTTCTCGAGTGCACATGGAACATTCTCCAAGATAGATCATATACTGGGTCACAAAACAGCCCTTCATAAGTTTACAAGAATTGAAATTATACCATGCTTACTATCAGACCACAATGCTATGAAGCTTGAAATCAACCACAGAAAAAAGTCTGGAAAACCTCCAAAAGCATGGAGGTTAAAGAACACCCTACTAATGAATGAGTGGGTCAACCAGGCAATTAGAGAAGAAATTAAAAAATATATGGAAACAAACGAAAATGAAAATACAACAATCCAAACGCTTTGGGATGCAGCAAAGGCAGTCCTGAGAGGAAAATACATTGCAATCCAGGCCTATCTCAAGAAACAAGAAAAATCCCAAATACAAAATCTAACAGCACACGTAAAGGAACTAGAATCAGAACAGCAAAGGCAGCCTAAACCCAGCAGAAGAAGAGAAATAATAAAGATCAGAGCAGAAATAAACAATATAGAATCTAAAAAGACTGTAGAGCAGATCAACGAAACCAAGAGTTGTTTTTTTGAAAAAATAAACAAAATTGACAAACCTCTAGCCAGGCTTCTCAAAAAGAAAAGGGAGAGGACCCAAATAGATAAAATCATGAATGAAAATGGAATGATTACAACCAATCCCTCAGAGATACAAACAATTATCAGGGAATACTATGAAAACTTATATGCCAACAAATTGGACAACCTGGAAGAAATGGACAAATTCCTGAACACCCACACGCTTCCAAAACTCAATCAGGAGGAAATAGAAAGCTTGAACAGACCCATAACCAGCGAAGAAATTGAATCGGTTATCAAAAATCTCCCAACAAATAAGAGTCCAGGACCAGATGGCTTCCCAGGGGAGTTCTACCAGACATTTAAAGCAGAGATAATACCTATCCTTCTCAAGCTATTCCAAGAAATAGAAAGGGAAGGAAAACTTCCAGACTCATTCTATGAAGCCAGTATTACTTTGATTCCTAAACCAGAGACCCAGTAAAAAAAGAGAACTACAGGCCAATATCCCTGATGAATATGGATGCAAAAATTCTCAATAAGATACTAGCAAATCGAATTCAACGGCGTATAAAAAGAATTATTCACCATGATCAAGTGGGATTCATTCCTGGGATGCAGGGCTGGTTCAACATTCGCAAATCAATCAACGTGATACATCACATTAACAAAAAAAAAGAGAAGAACCATATGATCCTGTCAATCGATGCAGAAAAGGCCTTCGACAAAATCCAGCACCCTTTCTTAATAAAAACCCTTGAGAAAGTCGGGATCGAAGGAACATACTTAAAGATCATAAAAGCCATTTATGAAAAGCCCACAGCTAACATCATCCTCAACGGGGAAAAACTGAGAGCTTTTTCCCTGAGATCAGGAACACGACAGGGATGCCCACTCTCACCGCTGCTGTTTAACATAGTGCTGGAAGTTGTAGCATCAGCAATCAGACAACAAAAGGAAATCAAAGGCATCAAAATTGGCAAAGATGAAGTCAAGCTTTCGCTTTTTGCAGATGACATGATATTATCCATGGAAAATCCGATAGACTCCACCAAAAGTCTGCTAGAACTGATACATGAATTCAGCAAAGTTGCAGGATACAAAATCAATGTACAGAAATCAGTTGCATTCTCATACACTAACAATGAAGCAACAGAAAGACAAATAAAGAAACTGATCCCATTCACAATTGCACCAAGAAGCATGAAATACCTAGGAGTAAATCTAACCAAAGATGTAAAGGATCTGTATGCTGAAAACTATAGAAAGCTTATGAAGGAAATTGAAGAAGATTTAAAGAAATGGAAAGACATTCCCTGCTCATGGATTGGAAAAATAAATATCGTCAAAATGTCAATACTACCCAAAGCTATCTACACATTCAATGCAACCCCAATCAAAATTGCACCAGCATTCTTCTCGAAACTAGAACAAGCCATCCTAAAATTCATATGGAACCACAAAAGGCCCCGAATAGCCAAAGGAATTTTGAAGAAGAAGACCAAAGCAGGAGGCATCACCATCCCAGACTTTAGCCTCTACTACAAAGCTGTCATCATCAAGACAGCATGGTATTGGCACAAAAACAGACACATAGACCAATGGAATAGAATAGAAACCCCAGAACTAGACCCACAAATGTATGGCCAACTCATCTTTGACAAAGCAGGAAAGAACATCCAATGGATAAAAGACAGTCTCTTTAACAAATGGTGCTGGGAGAACTGGACAGCAACAGGCAGAAGGTTGAAACTAGACCACTTTCTCACACCATTCACAAAAATAAACTCAAAATGGATAAAGGACCTAAATGTGAGACAGGAAACCATCAAAACCTTAGAGGAGAAAGCAGGAAAAGACCTCTCTGACCTCAGCCGTAGCAATCTCTTACTCGACACATCCCCAAAGGCAAGGGAATTAAAAGCAAAAGTGAATTACTGGGACCTTATGAAGATAAAAAGCTTCTGCACAGCAAAGGAAACAACCAACAAAACTCAAAGGCAACCAACGGAATGGGAAAAGATATTTGCAAATGACATATCGGACAAAGGGCTAGTATCCAAAATCTATAAAGAGCTCACCAAACTCCACACCCGAAAAACAAATAACCCAGTGAAGAAATGGGCAGAAAACATGAATAGACATTTCTCTAAAGAAGACATCTGGATGGCCAACAGGCACATGAAAAGATGTTCAACGTCGCTCCTTATCAGGGAAATACAAATCAAAACCACACTCAGGTATCACCTCACGCCAGTCAGAGTGGCCAAAATGAACAAGTCAGGAGACTATAGATGCTGGAGAGGATGTGAAGAAACGGGAACCCTCTTGCACTGTTGGTGGGAATGCAAATTGGTGCAGCTGCTCTGGAATTAGTGTGGAGGTTCCTCAGAAAATTAAAAATAGACCTACCCTATGACCCAGCAATAGCACTGCTAGGAATTTATCCAAGGGATACAGGAGTACTGATGCATAGGGCCACTTGTATCCCAATGTTCATAGCAGCACTCTCAACAATAGCCAAATTATGGAAAGAGCCTAAATGTCCATCAACTGATGAATGGATAAAGAAATTGTGGTTTATATACACAATGGAATATTACGTGGCAATGAGAAAAAATGAAATATGGCCTTTTGTAGCAACGTGGATGGAACTGGAGAGTGTGATGCTAAGTGAAATAAGCCATACAGAGAAAGACAGATACCATATGGTTTCACTCTTATGTGGATCCTGAGAAACTTATCAGGAACCCATGGGGGAGGGGAAGGAAAAAAAAAAAAAGAGGTTAGAATGGGAGAGAGCCAAAGCATAAGAGACTGTTAAAAACTGAGAACAAACTGAGGGTTGATGGGGGGTGGGAGGGAGGAGAGGGTGGGTGATGGGTATTGAGGAGGGCACCTTTTGGGATGAGCACTGGGTGTTGTATGGAAACCAATTTGTCAATAAATTTCATAAAAAAAATAAAGTTCATGTAAGAATTAAAAAAAAATAAAAAAAAAATAAAAGAAGAGGCATTAACTCTTCTTTAAATATTGAATAGAATTCTCCAAGGAAGCTATCGGGCCCTGGACTCTTGTTTGGTGGGAGATTGTTGATTACTGATTAAAGTTCTTTGCTGGTTATGGGTCTGTTCAAATTTTCTATTTCTTCCTGTTTCAGTTTTGGTAGTTTATGTATTTTTAGGAATTTATCCATTTCTTCCAGATTGCCCAATTGTTGGCATATAAGTGGCTTATAATATTCTCAAAATTGTTTGTATTTCTGCAGTATTGGTGGTGATCTCTCCTTTTTCATTAGTGATTTTATTTATTTGGGTCCTTTCTCTTCTCTTTTTGATAATCTGGTTAGGGGTTTACTAATTTTTTAGTTCTTTCAAGGAACAATCTCCTAGTTTCATTGATCTCTTCTGCCTTTTAAAATTTCTGTATTATTTATTTTTGCCCTAATCTTTATTAATCCCTTCTTCTGCTGATTTTCAGCCTTGTTTGCTGTCTTTTTTCCCTAGCACCTTTAGGCATAATGTTAGGTTGTATATTTGAGACTTTTCTTTCTTCTTGAGGAAGATCTGTATTGCTATACACTTGTCTATTATAACCTACTTTGCTGCATCCCAACGGGTTGAGACTGTCATGTTTTCATTTTTGTTTGCTTACATGCATTTTTTTTAAACCTCCTTTAATTTCCTGGTTAGCCCATGCATTCTTTAGTAAGATGTTCTTTAATCTCCAAGTATTTGTGGCCTTTCCAATTTTTTATTTGTGGTTGACTTCAAGTTTCATGCCATTGCGGCCTGAAAATATGCATTGTATGATCTCAATCTTTTTGTAATTGTTGAGGGCTGTTGTGACCCAGTATGTGATCTGTTCTGGAGAATGTTCCATGTGCACTTGAAAAGAATGTGTATTCTGCTGCTTTAGGATAAAATGTTCTGAATATATCCCTTAAGCACGTGTGGTCCCAGTGTGTCATTCAAAGCCACTGTTTCCTTGTTGGTTTTCTGCTAGATGATTTGTCCATTGCTATAAGTGGAGTGTTGAAGTCCCCTACTATTATGATATCTTTATCAATTAGTTTCTTTATGTTTGTGATTAATTGACTTACATATTTGTGTTCTTTCATGTTGGGGGCATAAATATTTACAATTGTTAGATCTTCTTGGTGGATAGACCCCTTAATTATGATATAAGGCCTTTCTTCATCTCTTGTTACAGTCTTTATTTTAAAATCTAGTTTGTCTGATATAAGTATGGCTATTCCAGCTTTCTTTTGATGACCATTAGCATGATAAATCATTCTCCATCCCTTTCTTTCAATCTGCAGGTATCTTTAAGTCTGAAATGAGTCTCTTGTAAGCAGCATATTGATGGGTCTTGTTTTCTTATCCATTCTGATACCCTGTGTCTTTTGATTGGAGCATTTAGCACATTTACATTAACAGTGAGTACTGAAAGATATGAATTTAGTGCCATTGTGTTGCCTGTTGAGTTGGTGTTTCAGATCAGGAACATTTTGTTTACCTTCCTTCTTATTTCTACTTCATCTATCTGATACTTGCTCAACCTGTTAGGTGTTAGTCTAGAGATTTCAAGTTTCCTAAGAACATTTTTCTAATCAGTGCTAATTTTCCCCCTAACAACACTAGCTCCATCCAAATGAGATGTACCTCTTGTGTGCTTCTATGGAATCTTGCCTTTCATTCATCATAACATTTACCACAGTAAATTACTGTTGCCTGTTTATTTCTCAGGGTCTCAAGGGCTGAGCCAGTGTCTTGCACATCTCTATATTCTACTCCCTTAATGCTATGCTTGGTATACCTTAGGAAGCAGGCATATAAAGATTTGCTAGAGGGAGGATCAAACTTTAAAAAAATTTCCCACTTTATAACAAGAGAAAATGCTCTCAGCATTTTGTTCAATTATGTCTAAAGACAAAATTCAAATCTTTTTAAAAAAATTTTTAAACATTTATTTATGAGAGACAGAGAGCACAAGCAGTGTAGAGGCAGAGAGAGAGAGGGAGACACAGAATTGAAGCAGGCTCCAGGCTGTGAGCTGTCAGCACAGAGCCTGATGCGGGGCTCGAACTCACAAGCTGTGAGATCATGACCTGAGCCGAAGTCAGACGCCCAACCAACTAAGCCACCCAGGCTCCCTCACAAAATTCAGATCTTAATGTCAAATATCTTCATAAAAATAACAAGATTAAAATATTAAAAATATTTTTTTCTTCAAAAGAAATTATTTATTAACTTTGGGTTGCTTCAGTGGATTTAATCATTGGGCATTTTAGGGACCAGTACTTGAGGCTGATATATCAAAGAACATATAAGGAGGAATATTGGCCTTAATTATTTAGAGTCTAGGTCATTTTCTTAGATTGAGGTAGAGAGGAAAATTTCTCTGGGGTTATTACAAACTGAGAGCTAGAAAGGATATCTGACACATGTATGGAACACAATGACTCCAGGACTCTCAGATTTACTTAGAAACTTGGGAAGAATAGAATTATCTACAAAAATAATTATAAGTCTGTTAGTCATAAATCATAAGAGGAACAAGAGGAGGGAGAAAGGAAAAGGGAGGATGAGATAGACTTCAGATGGGGAAGAGGATAAATTATTTTTGTAAGAAAGATTAAGAGATTAGATGTTAAGGTACATAGATATGAAAGGATAAAGAAAACACAGGTACTCAACTCCTTTTAGTTAGAGGGTTATTTTAGTTATTCCTAGATAAAACAAATGATGTGAGGTGAGATCTCAAAGACAAAATTCAACAGACTGACTCAGAGTTTGTCTACAACCATGAAACAATTGAGAAATGCCTTGTTAAAGTTGCAGACTGGGAGTCAATTTCAAGAGCTTTGAGGGAGTCTTCCTTGGATGACTGGAAAGGCTATACTAATGATTACAGAAAATTTAGATAAGCCTGATGGAGCTAAGCTTCAAATTTTACTCCTAATCATCTTGAGCATTATTAAATGAGTTTCAAGGTGACCACAGTTATTTTAAGAAGGAAAATACATGCTTGGTAAGTTCCTTGATTAGAAATTTATAACGTTTTAACTCTATGAGAATATGCATTGATTAAGAGGCACATTAAAAATGAGTCAAACAGGACCAATACAGACAAATAAAGTCCTGTATTAAAGTTGGACTGATGGAAAACTGTTTCCTCTGTGGAATAGCATTTAACTCTGTTCAAGGAGTTGAAGAAAGGAAGAATTTATTTGAACAATAGATGTCTGTAGCGGACCTTGGACTTAATGACTGCATATCTCTCACTGTGGACAATGCTATAGGACATAATCTAGAGTTACAGAAAACAATTTGAAGGTAGAGAAGCAAAAGAAAAAAGAGACATATTGAATCAGTAAAGAGAATTATTGTTATTACTTTGTGTGGTAAAAGAGGAACTGACACAGCCTAAAGATCATGCTGAAATGATCAAAACCCACTTGGCCTTTCTTAAAAGGACTAGGGGAGCTACAGTGGGATGTGGAAGGTTGGAAATGTGTTCCATTATTATAAGGAATAAGGTAGTAGAAAGAAGAGTTTCTACTTCTAGTGAATTGGTGCAGGTTATAATAGGTTGGGGAATTCTAAAACTGAGGTAATTAAAAACTTAGGGGACACAAACATGCCAGATTACAGACACAACAAGTGTTATGGGGGTCACAAGATTTTAAAACATAGAACTATGAAGTGATTGTCTAGTGGAAACAAATGTGGGGACCAAGGTCCTTGGGGATCAAGGACCAAGTCCTGCTTGGGTGAAGATTAATATGCTGAGGGAATTCTAGACTGGGAAGTAATAACACCTGCTTATTTAATATAGAAATTCTTCCAGGGATGCAAGACACAATGAAGATCAAGTGCTTAGGACTGTGGGAAATATAAGAAATTTGTTTGGAGGAAGGTAGAATAACAGTGGTGGCTGCTGATGCTGCTAGGAAATTTGTGACTTATAAATTGTTTTCCATATTGGAGCCTACACTGAAGGATAAAAGGGAGCCTTATGATAGGCTAAGAGGTGAATCCTAGAAGTACTGTCATTGCAAGTTTCTACAAGTTTTTAAATTAAATACAGAAAACAAATTATGAATAAAAGCCATCCTGACTTTCTAGAAGATAAACAGTAGACTCTGGGATCTACAGATTGGTGAGTTTAACATGGATTATCATTATGCTAAAAAAAAAATAAGTGAGTAACTGGTTTGAACAAGTAGAAGGAATTGATGATTAGTCATTAGTTTTCTAAAGACAATTTATTTTATAAGTTTATTCATTTGTTGAGTCATTCATTCTCAATAAATGGTTGACTGAAATTGGTTGAATATCAGATTGTACCCAGGTGTAGGTATGGATGTCTTTGGAAGAGCAGAGCGCAAGGGAGACAAGTGGGAAAAACCAAAAATAGATAAATTAGTGAATAAAAAAGATAATCACAGATTATGGAAGATGTTATAAAGAAAATAAGCTGAGAGGGGAGTAAGGTAATGCTCTGAGGGTATTAAGATTGGGTGGCTAGGAAAGGGCTTTCTGAAGAGAGAACTTTGAATTGAATTAGGGAGAACGAGAAAGAACCAGCTGTGCAAAGACCAGTGGAAGAGGGAAAAGCATTATCAAAGACTCACAGAAAGGAATTAGTGTGAATAATTGAGTAACATAAGGCAGATCAATGTGTCTGAAGTACAGTGAGAAAAGGAATAAGAAAGGAGTCAAGTAAACCTTGAAAGGAAGAGAGAAATCAAGGCACATAGTGCCTTGTGGGTCAATATGGGGAATTCAAATTTATTCTTTATTTTATTTTATGTTTATATCTTATTTTTTAGGGAGAGAAATCAGGGGAGAGAGGCAGAGGGAGAGAGAGAGAATCATAAGGGGACCCCACCCTCAGCATCGACACTAACATGGGGCTTGATCGCATGATGCTGGGATCATCACCTGAGCTGCAATGAAGAGTTGGATGCTCAACCAACTGACCCATCCAGGCACCCTGAAAAATTTATTCTAAGAGCAGTGGGAAGTTATGAACATTTCATGTAGGAGAGTGATCTAATTTATGTTTTAAGTGACTACTTTGTGGAGAATATTTCCAAGATGGGTGGGGGAAAAATGGAGGCAGGGAAACAAGATAGGAGCTTCTTATAGAGGCTTAGGCAATAAGTGATGGTGGTTTAGACTAAGATCATGACAGTGGACAGGAAGTGATGGCTTAAAAATATATGTTGGAGATGGAACAAAGAAGTTGAGCTGATTGATTGGATACAGGAAATAAATGAAAGGAATCAAGGGCAGCTCTTAGACTTTTGGCCAGAGTAACTGAGTGAATAATGATTTTCTGTGACACAGGAGGATTAGGTTTGTTGGAAGTAGGAGGTAGGAGTAGGAGGTAGGAGGTAGGACTCAAGAGTTGGAAAATTAAAAAAAAAGTTGGACAATGTAATTTAGAGAAATCTATTAGATATCTAATTAGGGTGGACAGTTGTCTATAAGAATCTGAAACTCAGTGTGAACTTCAGAATTAAAGCGGTATATTTGGGAGCTGGGAACTTATAAGATTTATTTAAGGGCATGGGAATCAACAAGAGCACCAGCCCAAGATGAAATCCAGTTTTTGGTGGTTGGGTGAGAAGGACATTGAAAAGCCATGGCAGAGAGGGAGGAGGCAAATCAAGAAAGGTGGAGGAATAAAAACTAAGAGAGAGGTATTTCTCAAGAAGGTATGATCAGATTTCAAGTGATGCTAAGATGATGAATATGAAGACAGGGAAAAAATAATTCTACTATCACTTCCATTTAGTCTGTGGACTTCTTTCTATTCAAGGACTTGTCCTACAATAATCTCTTTATTTTGAATTATGAACTTCTATCTCTTTCAGAAGCATGAGCCTTAATATCACTCATCTAAAAAAATTCCTTGAATGTTTGTTCTTCTCAACCACTTCCCACTATCATTGATTCTCTTCATAGAACATTTTGTTAAAAATTGCAAATTGGTCCTTCAACCCCACCATTCTATTGAAATGGCTTTTATTATCTCAAATGACTTCCACTTTGCCATATTGAATAAAGAATTCTCTGTCTTCATTTAAAATGAAAGTCCCAGCAACATTTGACATACTTTACCAGAACATTTATATTTGTTTCCTTAAAACCATGTTCTGTAAGTTTTCCTCCTACCTCATTGGTTTCTACTCTTTATTATGTTCTGCTGGCTTCTCTTTGTCACAGTTTCTATAGTTAGCATGCTTAAGGGCTAGATCTTGGGCCCTTGGCTTATATACCACCTGTAATGCTACCTAAATATGTATCGTTAGCCTCAACTTTTCCACTGAGGCTTACAATTAATTCTCCATGACACTTAAACCTACATTTCCAACTGCTATCTCAAAATTATCATGTCTAGGACAGAACTTTTGATTTCCTATTCTTCCAAATCTGCATGAAATATGTTCTTCTCTGGTCTTCCCCATTTAAATTAAAATCTCTATTTCATTCATCTTTTTTATTATGGCCAAATTTTTTGAGTATTTTCAATTCATCAATAAGTCATGTTGGCTTTTCTTTAAAATATTTTCTGAAGCTCATCATTTAAAAATGTACTGCTTTTTTTCATGCTTTCTTAGTACCTATACCCTAAAAGAAGACCCTCCTGTTTTTTTTCCATTTCTGTTCTTGCCTCCTTTTTCTCCATTTCTTACAGAGTAGCAATATTTTTCTTCTAAAAGGGAGATTCAGATTATATAACTCTCTCTTACAGTTTTGTCTTGTCTTTTTTTTTTATCCAGCATTTCCTTTTATTTCTTACGATTTTCATCTTTCTGTTTACATTGCACTTCTGTTCTTGTATGCTATTTATTTTATTCATCATAGCCCTTAATGTATTAGTCATAGTTGTTTTAAATTCCTACTCTAATAATTACAGCATCCTTGCCATGTCTGGTTCTGATGCTTTCTTTGTCTGTTCAAATTGTGCTTTTTGCTTTTTTTTTGATAGGCCTTCGCCCTACCAAGAATAATTGACATACAATATTGTATTAGTTTCAGATGTACAGCATAATCACTTGATATTTGTATACATTACAAAATGGCCAGTACCATATTGCTTTGATAGTATAGCTTTGTAGTATAATTTTAAATCTGGGAGCATGATACTTCAAACTTTGTTCTTTTTTCTCAAGATTACTTTGGCTATTAGTGTTCTTTTGTGGTTCCACACAAATTTTAGTATTCTTCGTTTTAGGTCTGTAAAAGATGCCATTGGTATTTTGGTGGGGATTGCATTGACTCTGTAGCTTGCTTTGAGTAATATGAACGTTTTAACAATACCAATTTTTCAATCCATGAGCATGGAACATCTTTCCATTTGTTTTTATTACCTTCAGTTTCTTTGGTGTTTTATAGTTTTCAGAGTACAGGTCTTTCACCTCCTTGGGTAAAAGGAGGTATTTTATTCTTTCTGGTGCAGTTGTAAATGGAATTGTTTTCTTAATTCTTCTTTTACTATTTTGCTATTAATGTATAGAAATGCAACAGATTTCTGCAAAAAGAATGAAATCCTGCCATTTGCAATTATGTGGATGGAACTAGAGAGTATTATGCTAAATGAAGTTAGTCAGAGAAAGACAAATATCATATGACTTCACTCATACAAGGACTTTAAGATATAAAACAGATGAACATAAGGGAAGTGAGGCAAAACTAATATAAAAACAGGGAGGGGGACAAAACATAAGAGACTCCTAAATATGAAGAACAAACAGAGGGTTACTGGAGGGGTTGTGGGGGGGGGGATGGGCTAAATGGGTAAGGTGCATTAAGAAATATACTCCTGAAATCATTGTTGCCCCATATGCTAACTAACTTGGATGTAAATTAAAAAAATAAATAAAAACAAAAAGAAGAAATGCAACAGATTTCTATATATTTCTGTATGTTTTGTATCTTGCAACTTTACTAAATTCACTTATTACTTCTAATAGATTTTTGGTGGAGGCTTTAGTGTTTCTATGTATACTATCATGTTATCTGCAAATAGTGACAGTTTTACTTCTTCCTTTTCAATTTGGATGCCTTTTATTTCTTTTTCTTGCTTAATTGCTGTGGCTAGGACTTCCAATACTATATTGAATAAAAGTGTCAAGCATGGGCATTTTTATCTTATTCCTGATCTTAGGGAAAAATCAGTTTTTCACTGTTGGGTATGATGTTACTTGTGGGTTTGTCATATACAGCCATTATTACATTTAGGTATGTTCCCTTTATAACTACTTTGTTGAGAGTCTTTATTATAAATGGATGTTAAATTTTGTCAAATGTTTTTTCTGCATCTGTTGAGATGATCAAACAATATTTACCCTTCATTTTGTTAATATGGTATATCACATTGATTGATTTGCAGATGTTGAATCATCCTTGAAATTCTGGAATGTATTCTACTTAATCATGGTGTATGATCCTTTTAAGGTATTGTTGAATTCAGTTTGCTAATATTTTGTTGAGGATATTTTGCTTCTATGTTTGTCAAGGTTATTGACCTGTAATTTTCTTTGTTGCAGTATCTTTATTTGGTTTTGGTATCAGAATAATGCTGGCCTCATAGAATGAGTTTGGGAACATTCTTTCCTCTTCAGTTTTTTGTCATATCCTTTTGAAGATAGGGATTAACTGTTCTTTAAATGTGTGATAGAATTCATCTGTGAAACTGTCTGGTTCTGAACTTTTGTTTTTTGGGGGTTTTTTGATTACTGATTGTACTTCTCCACTAGAAATTGGTCTGTTTAGATTTTATATTTCTTCCTCATTTCTTCCTCAGTCTTGGTAGGTTGCATGTGTCTAGGAGCTTACCCATTTCTGTAATGCAGTCCCCTCTCTTTTTTTTTCTTGATGAGTCCAGCTCTAGGTTTATCAATTTTGTTTATTTTTTCAAGAACTATCAGCTCTTAGATTGATTGATCTTTTTTTTTATTACTTAAAAAATTTTTTAGTCTCATTAACTTTCACTCTGATCTTTATTATTTCCTTCCTTTTACTAGCTTAGGACTTTGTTCTAGTTCCTTCAGGTGTAAAGTTAGATGGTTTATTTGATTCTGCTTGTTTCTTGAGGTGGGCCTGTATCACTATAAACTTCACTCTTAGGACTGCTTTTGCTGCATCCTGTAGGTTTTGCAATGTTGTGTTTTTATTTTCATTTGTCTCCATGTATTTATTAATTTCTTATTTGATTTCTTCATTACTTATTGGTTGTTAAGTAGTATGTTGTTTACTCTCTGCATTTTTTTTCTAGTTTTATTCTTGTAATTGATTTCTAGTTCATACCATTGTGGTTGGAAAAGATACTTGATATGATTTTCGTCTTATCTGGAGACAGTTTTGATTGTCATGATGGGTGGAAGTTTGCTACTGCCATGTAGTTGGTAAAAATCTAAGATGCAACTAAACATCCTACAAACCACAGGACAGTGCCCCCTGCCCCAGTACAAAGAATGATTTGGACCAAAATGTTAATAGTGGGAAGGTTGAGAAACCCCTCTATAGACAATACTTCTTAAACTTTAATATGCATCAGAATCACCTGGAGAACTTCTTAAAACTTATTTCTATGTTGGGTCCCCAAAGTTTCTGAATTGGAAGGTTTGGAGTGGGGCCTGAGAATTTAAGTACAGATAGCACTGATGCTGCAGGTCAGAAGGCCACATTTTAATAACCACTGCTATAGGCTAATATTTTAAGAGAAATTTAAAAAAAACCCTAAAATAAACAAACAAACACAATGAAGGTATGTAAAAGGTCTGGTATCCTCACATTTCTTTGGTTTATTTTCCTCTTTTTTTTAAATTATATAACCAATTTGTGAATATCATCATAGTGCACAGCACATGTATTGATTCCTGTAACTATTAACATTTTTATGGTTCAAAACAATTGCATCACTCCAAAAAAAAATGTTCTTCGGCTATCCCTTTGTAGTCACATCTTTCTTTTACCCCTAAGCTCTGGAAAACCAATGATATGTTCATGGTCACTGTAACTCTGAGAATCTCATGTTTATGGAAGCATATAGTATGTAACCTTTGAGACAGTTTATTTCACTTAGCCTAATATCTTTGAGACTTAGTCAAGTTATTGAGTGCCTCAATAGTTCTTTTTTTTTTATCATAGGGTGTTCCATTATGTAGATATACCATAGTTTTTGTTGTTGTTTGTTTGTTTGTTTGTTTGTTTTAATCTACTTGCTTGTTGATGCACATTTGAGTTGTTTCCAGATTTTGGTGATTATGAATAGGATTGCTATACTCATTTCAGTAGTATATGTTTCTGTGTGAATATAAGTTTTCATTTCTCTAAAGTAAATGCCCAGGAGCAGTGTTATTGAACATGTGTTAAGTGATTGGTTAACTTTATAAGAAACTGCAAAATTATTTTTCAGAGTGACTTTAGCAGTTAACATTCCCACTAGCAATGCATGAGAATTCCAATTGCTCTGCATCCTTGTCAGTACCTGCTATTGTCAATAATTTTTATTTTAATCATTCTAATAGGGATGTAGAGGTATCTCAGCATGGTTTCAATTTGCATTTTCCTAATGGCTAATGATGGTAAACATCTTTTCATGTGCTTATTTGCTGCCTATATGTAACTTTTTGGTAAAGTATTTGTTCAAGTCTTTTACCCATTTAAAAAATTGGGTTGTTTGTTCTCTTACTGTTGAATTGTGAAAATTATTTGTGTATTCTGGATA
The DNA here is from genome assembly GCF_016509475.1 of Prionailurus bengalensis. Lineage (NCBI taxonomy): Eukaryota > Metazoa > Chordata > Mammalia > Carnivora > Felidae > Prionailurus > Prionailurus bengalensis. Next base: position 94,388,164 of record NC_057355.1, read on the forward strand.
GAAATCCTTTGTTAGATATGTAATTTGCAAGTATATTCTTCACTCTGTTCCTTGTCTGTTGCTTGTCTTTTCATTAATTTAATTGTATCTTTTACAGAGCAAAAGCTTTAATTTTTTCCCCTTTATACATTTGTGTTTTTGGTGTGATGTCTAAGAACTTGCTTGTTTTTTTCTATTTATTCTTTTTCCCCCCTCTTTTGCTGCCTACTTATGGATTACTTGAGCATATTTTGTTTCCATTTTATCTTCATTATTGACTTTTTATACATCTATTTCTAATTTTTAAGAGGGTACCCTGGGGCTTACAATATACATTGTTAATTTATCATATCTGTAATTTATCATAGAACATTATGCCACTTCATGTATAATGTAAAAATCTTAGGACTATGTACTTCCCACTCTGCAGTACTATCCTGTGTGCTATAGTTGTCACACATTTTACTTTTACATCTGTTTATATGTTATAAACTCCAAATATATTGTCTAAAGCAAACATAGTAACTATTATTTTTAAAGTGATTAAAAATAAGACAAAGTCTTTTTAAATTTCTTTCATTATTATTAGTTTGGGATAATGGTCATGATTTTTCCCAGCTTTTGCTGTTCTGAAAAAGTCTTTATTTTACCTTTACTTTTGAAATATATTTGGCTGTGTATAGAATTCTGTGTTGACAGCCTTTGTTTCAGCAATTCAATGATGTTACTGTATTGTCTTCTGGCTTGCATTGTTTCTAATGACAAGTGAACAATTATGCTTAGCTTATTTCCTGTTTATGAATGTGTCTTTTTTCCTTTGGGTATTTCCAGTGTGTTCTCTTTGTATTTCTTTCTAGCAGTTTGGATATGCTATATGTAGGTGTTTAAAAATTGTATCTATCCTGTTTTGAGTTCTTCATGGATCTGTGGTTTGATATCTTTCATTATTTTCTAAATTTGTCACCTATTATCTTATTTCTAATATTTTTTGCTGTTCCATTCTCTTTCTCCTTACCTTTTAGGGTTCTATTTACAAGTATGTTTATCTCTTAGATATTTCTCCCATAGTTCTATAATGGTCTGGTGTTTTGTTGTTTTTACTCTCCCACCCCCGTGTTTTAATTTGAGTGCTTCCTATTGACTTGTCTTCAAATTACAGATTTTCTTTCTTAACAGTATTGAGTCTACTGACAGGCTTTTTAAAGAAGTATTTTTGATGCCATTTTTCTCATTTCTAGCATTTTTATTTGATTATTTCTTATATTTCTATTCTTCTGCTAAAATTTCCCATTTATGAATGCAGGTTGTTCACCTTTCCCCCAGCCCCACCCACTAGATCCTTTTACATGTTAATGATAACTATTTAAATTTGTGTGTCCAATAGTTTCAACACTCAGGTTATTTCTGAGTCTGATTGTGTTGATTGCTTTTAAAAAAAATTTTGTCTCATAATATTTCATTGAATGTTGGACATCCTATAGAACAAAAGAGACTGAAATTATAATATTTATATTTTAAAATGAGCTTGCTTGTTGTTTAACATAGTGTTGGAAGTTCTAGCATCAGCAATCAGACAACAAAAGGAAATCAAAGGCATCAAAATTGGCAAAGATGAAGTCAAGTTTTCACTTTTTGCAGATGACATGATATTATACATGGAAAATCCAATAGACTCCACCAGAAGTCTGCTAGAACTGATACATGAATTTAACAAAGTTGCAGGATACAAAATCAATGTACAGAAATCAGTTGCATTCTTATACACTAATAATGAAGCAACAGAAAGACAAATAAAGAAACTGATCCCATTCACAATTGCACCAGAAGCATAAAATACCTAGGAATAAATCTAACCAAAGATGTAAAAGATCTGTATGCTGAAAACTATAGAAAGCTTATGAAGGAAATTGAAGAAGATATAAAGAAATGGAAAAACATTCCGTGCTCATGGATTGGAAGAATAAATATTGTCAAAATGTCAATACTACCCAAAGCTATCTACACATTCAATGCAATCCCAATCAAAATTGCACCAGCATTCTTCTCAAAGCTTGAACAAGCAATCCTCAAATTCATATGGAACCACAAAAGGCCCCGAATAGCCAAAGGAATTTTGAAGAAGAAGACCAAAGCAGGAGGCATCACAATCCCAGACTTTAGCCTCTACTACAAAGCTGTCATCATCAAGACAGCATGGTATTGGCACCAAAACAGACACATAGACCAATGGAATAGAATAGAAACCCCAGAACTAGACCCACAAACGTATGGCCAACTCATCTTTGACAAAGCAGGAAAGAACATCCAATGGAAAAAAGACAGCCTCTTTAACAAATGGTGCTGGGAGAACTGGACAGCAACATGCAGAAGGTTGAAACTAGACCACTTTCTCACACCATTCACAAAAATAAACTCAAAATGGATAAAGGACCTAAATGTGAGACAGGAAACCATCAAAACCTTAGAGGAGAAAGCAGGAAAAGACCTCTCTGACCTCAGCCGTAGCAATCTCTTACTCGACACATCCCCAAAGGCAAGGGAATTAAAAGCAAAAGTGAATTACTGGGACCTTATGAAGATAAAAAGCTTCTGCACAGCAAAGGAAACAACCAACAAAACTAAAAGGCAACCAACGGAATGGGAAAAGATATTCGCAAATGACATATCGGACAAAGGGCTAGTATCCAAAATCTATAAAGAGCTCACCAAACTCCACACCCGAAAAACAAATAACCCAGTGAAGAAATGGGCAGAAAACATGAATAGACACTTCTCTAAAGAAGACATCCAGATGGCCAACAGGCACATGAAAAGATGCCCAATGTCGCTCCTCATCAGGGAAATACAAATCAAAACCACACTCAGATATCACCTCACGCCAGTCAGAGTGGCCAAAATGAACAAATCAGGAGACTATAGAGGCTGGCGAGGATGTGGAGAAACGGGAACCCTCTTGCACTGTTGGTGGGAATGCAAATTGGTGCAGCCGCTCTGGAAAACAGTGTGGAGGTTCCTCAGAAAATTAAAAATAGACCTACCCTATAACCCAGCAATAGCACTGCTAGGAATTTATCCAAGGGATACAGGAGTACTGATGCATAGGGGCACTTGTACCCCAATGTTCATAGCAGCATTCTCAACAATAGCCAAATTATGGAAAGAGCCTAAATGTCCATCAACTGATGAATGGATAAAAAAATTGTGGTTTATATACACAATGGAGTACCACATGGCAATGAGAAAAAATGAAATATGGCCTTTTGTAGCAACGTGGATGGAACTGGAGAGTGTGATGCTAAGTGAAATAAGCCATACAGAGAAAGACAGATACCATATGGTTTCACTCTTATGTGGATCCTGAGAAACTTAACAGAAACCCATGGGGGAGGGGAAGGAAAAAAAAAAGAGGTTAGAGTGGAAGAGAGCCAAAGCATAAGAGACTCTGAGAACAAACTGAGGGTTGATGGGGGGTCGGAGGGAGGGTAGGGTAGGTGATGGGTATTGAGGAGGGCACCTTTTGGGATGAGCACTGGGTGTTGTATGGAAACCAATTTGACAATAAACTTCACATATTTAAAAAGAAAAAAAAAGAAAAAAAAGAAAATAAAATGAGCTTGCTTCTTCTCAGGCAGCATATGTAAGACTGAGTCAAACCAGTCAGGAGTTGAACTGAAATTGGGCTTTATTTTTGCTGTGATTACCTTTAATGCAGCACATGCTTTGAATTCTCCTAAAAATACCTTGTACCAAAAGTACAAGGGAATGGGATTGAGCCTTAAGGGGGTGAGATTCTTCTTAGCACTCCTGCACTTCCTTCAAGCTCTGCCTTGTATATATGGCAGGACTTAGTTAAGAGAAAGTGTCCTTTTCCTTACTCAGTGCAGTGTTTTTAACCTTTTTTAAAAACAATTTTGTTTACTATGGAGTCTTTTAAGAAACTTTTTTTCCTTTTCTGTCTTATGAAATTTTAATACCAGAGATATATCTGTTTATATATTGTGGCCCTTTGGAAGGTCAATGAGTTAATATTTTAGATTTTTTTTTTTTTTTAGTTTCAAATAGTGTATGTTGCCCCTTTGAGGAATGCGTTTACTTTGTTGAGAATGTATGGCTCAATGGTATATGACCTTTAATACTATTAGTTTAAGATCATGGGTTTAGGACTGTTTCTTATTCCTTCCCCCAACATCATTTTTTTCTTCTATTTTTTTTCCCAGCAACAATCAGCCTTTATCTGTGCTCCAAAGACAATAAACTTTGTTTCCCTTATCCCAGAGGATTAAGCTTTTGAGAGTAGAGTTGGGGCAGACACAGCTGTTCCCCCCCCCCCCCCCCCCCCCCAGCTGCTTTCATCATCACTAGGTGATTTCCAACTGCATATCTGCACCAGTCAGGGAAGTTTGGTCTGCTTTCTTGCATAGTTCCTATGCAATGGAATTTTGAAGAAAGTGCCTATGCGAAGGTGTAAATTCTCCTTCTTTGTGCAGGTCATAGAGATTCTATAGTCTCACACTAACCCACACTTAGCCTTCAGAAGTTGTTAAAATTTCATCTGACTTCTTCTTACCTTATTTCTATGGTGATCGCCTTCTTTTTCCATAGTTGAAGTAAGTCTGTGTGTTTCATCTCAGATTTGGACTACTTGGTTGATCTATGACTTCAGTTTGATGGGTTCAAAAAGGGTGATTTTTTAAAAATTTTATCTGGACTTTTCTCATTGTTAACCTTGAAGTAATATTCTTTTCAGCTAGGCAAGAATGGAATTTGATGCTTAACTTTAAAGGTCTTTTATGATAAAAATTTGAAACTGAAGAAATCTTATAGTTCATTATCTCCATTTTGATTTCCTTTTTAGTCCAGCATTTGTTTAGCAGGATTGAAATTATTTTTAAGTAGATATTATTTGGTGGGGGGCATGAGGAGCACTTAGCTTACCCACTTGTTAAATTCTTATACTGAGATTATGCTTTTTAGAATTTGTTGAATTCTCCTCTGTGGCTTTAAAAGTAATATTTAAGAGCTCTGTTGGTGGTTTGCCTCTCTGGTTCTAACTTTCCATTTTGGAAACATGTCCTATAAAGATTCATCTGCCTCATTTTCATATTCATTTATTGAGCACTTGTGCTATGCCACACACTATCCCAGCTATTAGAAATTCAAAAGATGATTCTTGGTATTTTAGAATGGTGACTCAGTACAGAAGGTAGTAAAAAAAATAATTAAAATGCAGCATGTAATTACTTTAGAGGAATCTTGGGAACAGTACCTAGGAAAATTTTGGAAACAGTACTTGAGAAAATTACCTACCACTGTCTGGGTGTTAGGTGTAACTTTCCAGAAAGATTTTATAAGCAGAGGTCTAAAGGATGAAGATTTAGCTAAGTGAAAGATAGGGGATGAATAGGGAGAATAGTGTTTTGAGTTAGAGAGAAAAGTATGCATAAAATTCCAGAATAGAGTGCAATGAGTTCAGGGGATTGAAGACAACTCAGTATTACTAGAATATAGAATGTGGGGTGGGAAAGTGATGAGAGATAAATAAGAGAAAGAGTGACAACATGATGCTGATGGGCTTTATAAATCACAACTTATTTGATTATTTGATAATTATATTTGCATGTATTAAAAGTGACTATTGATAAGTAAGTAGATTGGATCAGGGCAAGGTTAGAGTTAGGATATCAGTTAGGAGACTGTTGCAGTAATCCAATCAAGAGATGGTAGTGTTGTGAATGAAAAGAGAAGAGTGGAATGGAAAATATTAGATGAATTAGGAAGGCAGTTTGAGTTTTATAGTAACTGTGTTTGGGTGATAAAAGAGAACAAGGTAATAAAGATGATCTCCCAGCTTCTGGATTGTGGAAGAATTGTGATGAGAGTGGTATGAGTCACTGAGATAGGAGTAAGCTGTAGCTGCAGTAGGTTTTTGAGGTGATGACTCATTTGAGTCACTGAGTGTGAGATACCAATGGCCCAGTGAAGTGCAGATGTCCTGTAGATGGATGGATATATAGGTATAAGTTTGAGAGCTAGATTTGTAGATACGGTAAGGATAAGTACAAAAATAGTGTTTGAAGCTATAGAAGAGAATATTGAACAGGTGTTTGAGGACATTCAAGAGAGATGCAGAAGCTAAGCAACCCATAAAGCAGATGGATACTGATAGACAGCAGAGGGGCAACACGGAGGGTGAAAATTCATCTGAACTGGGAAGACAATATCTTAAGACAGTGTAATCAATATACAGACTGACAAATGTACATTGGATTGATCTTGGTAGGAATAAATTTAATAGAGGAGTGGGGAGAGTACCAGCTTGTTGTGGGTTGATGAGTAGTGGGAAATAAGGAAGTAGAGATGGTGAATATAGAGAATATTTGGAGAAGTTTAGCTATGAATAAGAGGAAATGATTGATTTATCTCAATGGTTAAATGTACAGGAGCCAATATCATTAATACCTGGATTTGAATGTAGGCTCTGCCACTTAGTGGTTTTATGAAGTTGAGCAAACCAGTTAATCTCTTGAAGACCCAGTTTTCCTCAACACTCAAATAGGGATAATAATGTAACTACTGAATAGGATGAATTAAGAATCATATGAAACATATCATATCTTTAATTATTATAAATATACTTAACATAAAGTAGGGTTTTTAACCTCTATTTATTAAACATTTCTATAGTCTTTCTATATGCCAGGCACTGTTTTACATGATTAAAAATATTAATTCACCAAGTGTCAGCTATTATTATTGTGAAAGAAGACTGTTTTATTTTGGGTCCCTGAGAAGGAGATGCTAAGATGGGATCAGACACAAGAGATTTATTAGAGGAAACATCTTGAGGAGAAATGGAAAGGAAGCCAGAGAGAATGGAGAGAGTCTTCAGGTCAGCATGCACATTTGACTGCTGTGCAGAAGAGAGGAAAAAAAGAAAGCTTGGTAGGGAGACTCTTACACTGCAGCTCAGTTCTTAGAAGGTTTTGACTAGGTTGATAGGGAGTCTTCATGCCAAAGTTGCATGTCAGAGGAGTGCCACATCTCATGGGGATGGATCAGTATCCATGCATTTTTATCCTTGGTGTGCTCAGTAATCTGCTGGGCACAGGTCTCGGAAGGGCAGTCTAGGCACAAACATGGTGGTGGATTCAGAGCCTAGGAACTAGGGATATCAGTCAATTATGCTTCTCACAGCAGGAGATGTAGGTGGCACATTTTCATGGCATCCAGAAAAGCTGAGGATTATTTTTTAAGGGTACACATTTAAATAGTATTAATATGCATGACTATGTAATTTTTTTCCCAGCAGATTTTAACTAGCTGAGTCTGAACATGGAGGTATATAGTTGGAATGATTGATTCAGAGTTGCAAGTTTTTTTCAGGAAGTACATTGGATAAGGGGCAAGGTGAAGGGAAAAAACACAGTAGTCTAAAATATTAGCTTATTTGAATCAATATTTTACCATATTTGACCAGATAAGAGGCAACTTTTACATGGTTCAACCTGTTAGATAATATTAGAGACTATCACCTTTGGCAGGGCTTAATGTTAGTTGTGTTGTAAAACTTTTATTTAGTCAAAAAACTCTGGTTCATGGTTGAAACAGTTTAAAGTCAATGTAATAGGCCATCCATATTCTCTTGTCAAATCATGCTACAATGATCTAGGACACACACTTGTGTGTTGAGTGACAAAGCCTAGGCTGCAATACAAGGCTGGACATTAATCCCGACTTTGATGTCATTAGCTATATGCTTTTACTTTCATTCAGCCTGGGATTCTGTTACACGTTCTATTTCTTTCTTTCTTTTTTTAAGTTTACTTATTTATTTTGAGAGAGAGGGAGAGCATGGTTGAGCGTGCGATTGGGGGAGGGGCAGAGAGAGAGGGAGAGAGAGAACTCATCTCAAGAACTGTGAGATCATGACCTGAGCCGAAATCAAGAGTCAGATGCTTAACTGAGTCACCAAAGCGCCCCTCTATTTCCTTTTTAAAAATTTCTTCTCCTCTTATTTTTCCTGTTTTTCTATCCCTTGTCTTCATCCTCTTTCCATTCCTCCTCCTATCCTTTGTGGCTTTGCTGAAGGACTTATTTTTACATAAATAAAATGGTTACCACCTGCCAGGGAGCAATCACTCTTTTTTCCTGATTAGTTAAATCGATACATGCAACATCACTTTGTTTGTTTTTAGTTGTTCTCATTTAAATTGTGTTGCTTCTTATGCTTGGGGACTTTGGGGAAGTATTTCTGAGTCCATGGTTGTACAAGTGGTTTAGGATACTCAGGAAAAATAGGATGCTACTATATCAGATGTTAGTTTAATGCTTTCACTTTTACTTTGGGAAGATAGGAAGTGTTTTCACTGGCAGTTTGTCTAAGGTATAAAAAGATACCACAAATCTATCGCACTTTTTGGAAACTAAGAAATGTGGCAGTCTCTTTTGTATTAAGCAGATTTCCCCACTATTAATCATGATGAATAGTATTTAGTTGAATAAGAACTTGACTTTTCCTGGAAAGTCTTTTAAATGCAGTCTCTGTGGACACCAATACCATGATTCTATCCACTCTTCTTCATCCCCTAATCTTCTTACCTTGATATAATACCCAACTATCCTCTTCAAAAAGATATTTTCCCAGTGAACTGCATAGCAAAGTTGAGGAATTTATTTATTTGTTTGGTTGTTTGTTTGCCAGGAAGTTTTCTCCATTTGTCAGGCCTGTACATATCTTTATCATAAGCTCTTTACATTGTGAAGTAGAATGCTCAAGCAGATGAGTTTGAAAAGCTGCTTGCTTCAGACTATGTGCCTTTAGATCTCTTTAACAGCCTGACATGAACTGCTGTCACTGGGCATTAAGGCAGCTACAATATTGCCTGTCATTAATAGTCTCTGCTACTCTGCTGTCATAATTGCTGACCTTAGCTTGGCCCTCTGCTGTGAATTAGAATTTCTGTTAAGAGGGAATATTAATGAAACAGTTAAATTTCTCAGCAGTATGCAACTGGAATTAAAGACAGTCTCCATTTCAGTTTTTTGTAAATTTTTTTAACATTTATTTATTTTTGAGACAGAGAGAGACACAGCATGAACAGGGGAGGGGCAGAGAGAGAGGGAGACACAGAATCGGAAGCAGCTCCAGGCTCTGAGCCATCAGCCCAGAGCCCGACGCTGGGCTCGAACTCACGGACCGCGAGATCGTGACCTGGCTGAAGTCGGACGCTTAACCGACTGAGCCACCCAGGCGCCCCTCCATTTCAGTTTTTATTTTTTATTTTTTCTGAAATTTATTGACAAATTGGTTTCCATACAACACCCAGTGCTCATCCCAAAAGGTGCCCTCCTCAATACCCATCACCCACCCTCTCCTCCCTCCCACCCCCCATCAACCCTCAGTTTGTTCTCAGTTTTTAACAGTCTCTTATGCTTTGGCTCTCTCCCATTCTAACCTCTTTTTTTTTTTTTTTTCCTTCCCCTCCCCCATGGGTTCCTGTTAAGTTTCTCAGGATCCACATAAGAGTGAGACCATATGGTATCTGTCTTTCTCTGTATGGCTTATTTCACTTAGCATCACACTCTCCAGTTCCATCCACGTTGCTACAAAAGGCCATATTTCATTTTTTCTCATTGCCACGTAATATTCCATTGTGTATATAAACCACAATTTCTTTATCCATTCATCAGTTGATGGACATTTAGGCTCTTTCCATAATTTGGCTATTGTTGAGAGTGCTGCTGTGAACATTGGGGTACAAGTGGCCCTATGCATCAGTGCTCCTGTATCCCTTGGATAAATTCCTAGCAGTGCTATTGCTGGGTCATAGGGTAGGTCTATTTTTAATTTTCTGAGGAACCTCCACACTGCTTTCCAGAGCGGCTGCACCAATTTGCATTCCCACCAACAGTGCAAGAGGGTTCCCGTTTCTCCACATCCTCTCCAGCCTCTATAGTCTCCTGATTTGTTCATTTTGGCCACTCTGACTGGCGTGAGGTGATACCTGAGTGTGGTTTTGATTTGTATTTCCCTGATAAGGAGTGAGGCTGAACATCTTTTCATGTGCCTGTTGGCCATCTGGATGTCTTCTTTAGAGAAGTGTCTATTCATGTTTTCTGCCCATTTCTTCACTGGGTTATTTGTTTTTCGGGTGTGGAGTTTGGTGAGCTCTTTATAGATTTTGGATACTAGCCCTTTGTCCGATATGTCATTTGCGAATATCTTTTCCCATTCCGTTGGTTGCCTTTTAGTTTTGTTGGTTGTTTCCTTTGCTGTGCAGAAGCTTTTTATCTTCATAAGGTCCCAGTAATTCACTTTTGCTTTTAATTCCCTTGCCTTTGGGGATGTGTCGAGTAAGAGATTGCTACGGCTGAGGTCAGAGAGGTCTTTTCCTGCTTTCTCCTCTAAGGTTTTGATGGTTTCCTGTCTCACATTTAGGTCCTTTATCCATTTTGAGTTTATTTTTGTGAATGGTGTGAGAAAGTGGTCTAGTTTCAACCTTCTGCATGTTGCTGTCCAGTTCTCCCAGCACCATTTGTTAAAGAGGCTGTCTTTTTTCCATTGGATGTTCTTTCCTGCTTTGTCAAAGATGAGTTGGCCATACGTTTGTGGGTCTAGTTCTGGGGTTTCTATTCTATTCCATTGGTCTATGTGCCTGTTTTTGTGCCAATACCATGCTGTCTTGATGATTACAGTGTTGTAGTAGAGGCTAAAGTCTGGGATTGTGATGCCTCCTGCTTTGGTCTTCTTCTTCAAAATTCCTTTGGCTATTCGGGGCCTTTTGTGGTTCCATATGAATTTTAGGATTGCTTGTTCTAGTTTCGAGAAGAATGCTGATGCAATTTTGATTGGGATTGCATTGAATGTGTAGATAGCTTTGGGTAGTATTGACATTTTGACAATATTTATTTTTCCAATCCATGAGCAGGGAATGTCTTTCCATTTCTTTAAATCTTCTTCAATTTCCTTCATAAGCTTTCTATAGTTTTCAGCATACAGATCCTTTACATCTTTGGTTAGATTTATTCCTAGGTATTTTATGCTTCTTGGTGCAATTGTGAATGGGATCAGTTTCTTTATTTGTCTTTCTGTTGCTTCATTGTTAGTGTATAAGAATGCAACTGATTTCTGTACATTGATTTTGTATCCTGCAACTTTGCTGAATTCCTGTATCAGTTCTAGCAGACTTTTGGTGGAGTCTATCGGATTTTCCATGTATAATATCATGTCATCTGCAAAAAGCGAAAGCTTGACTTCATCTTTGCCAATTTTGATGCCTTTGATTTCCTTTTGTTGTCTGATTGCTGATGCTAGAACTTCCAGCACTATGTTAAACAGCAGCGGTGAGAGTGGGCATCCCTGTCGTGTTCCTGATCTCAGGGAAAAAGCTTTCAGTTTTTCCCCGTTGAGGATGATGTTAGCTGTGGGCTTTTCATAAATGGCTTTTATGATCTTTAAGTATGTTCCTTCTATCCCGACTTTCTCAAGGGTTTTTATTAAGAAAGGGTGCTGGATTTTGTCGAAGGCCTTTTCTGCATCGATTGACAGGATCATATGGTTCTTCTCTTTTTTTTTGTTAATGTGATGTATCACGTTGATTGATTTGCGAATGTTGAACCAGCCCTGCATCCCAGGAATGAATCCCACTTGATCATGGTGAATAATTCTTTTTATACGCCGTTGAATTCGATTTGCTAGTATCTTATTGAGAATTTTTGCATCCATATTCATCAGGGATATTGGCCTGTAGTTCTCTTTTTTTACTGGGTCTCTGGTTTAGGAATCAAAGTAATACTGGCTTCATAGAATGAGTCTGGAAGTTTTCCTTCCCTTTCTATTTCTTGGAATAGCTTGAGAAGGATAGGTATTATCTCTGCTTTAAATGTCTGGTAGAACTCCCCTGGGAAGCCATCTGGTCCTGGACTCTTATTTGTTGGGAGATTTTTGATAACCGATTCAATTTCTTCGCTGGTTATGGGTCTGTTCAAGCTTTCTATTTCCTCCTGATTGAGTTTTGGAAGCGTGTGGGTGTTCAGGAATTTGTCCATTTCTTCCAGGTTGTCCAATTTGTTGGCATATAAGTTTTCATAGTATTCCCTGATAATTGTTTGTATCTCTGAGGGATTGGTTGTAATCATTCCATTTTCATTCATGATTTTATCTATTTGGGTCATCTCCCTTTTCTTTTTGAGAAGCCTGGCTAGAGGTTTGTCAATTTTGTTTATTTTTTCAAAAAACCAACTCTTGGTTTCGTTGATCTGCTCTACAGTTTTTTTAGTTTCTATCTTTATTTCTGCTCTGATCTTTATTATTTCTCTTCTTCTGCTGGGCTTAGGCTGCCTTTGCTGTTCTGCTTCTAGTTCCTTTAGGTGTGCTGTTAGATTTTGTATTTGGGATTTTTCTTGTTTCTTGAGATAGGCCTGGATTGCAATGTATTTTCCTCTCAGGACTGCCTTTGCTGCGTCCCAAAGCGTTTGGATTGTTGTATTTTCATTTTCGTTTGTTTCCATATATTTTTTAATTTCTTCTCTAATTGCCTGGTTGACCCACTCATTCGTTAGTAGGGTGTTCTTTAACCTCCATGCTTTTGGAGGTTTTCCAGACTTTTTCCTGTGGTTGATTTCAAGCTTCATGGCGTTGTGGTCTGAAAGTAAGCATGGTATAATTTCAGTTCTTGTAAACTTATGAAGGGCTGTTTTGTGACCCAGTATATGATCTATCTTGGAGAATGTTCCATGTGCACTCGAGAAGAAAGTATATTCTGTTGCTTTGGGATGCAGAGTTCTAAATATATCTGTCAAGTCCATCTGATCCAATGTGTCATTCAGGGCCCTTGTTTCTTTATTGACCGTGTGTCTAGATGATCTATCCATTTCTGTAAGTGGTGTATTAAAGTCCCCTGCAATTACCACATTCTTATCAATAAGGTTGCTTATGTTTATGAGTAATTGTTTTATATATTTGGGGGCTCCTGTATTCGGCGCATAGACATTGATAATTGTTAGCTCTTCCTGATGGATAGACCCTGTAACTATTATATAATGTCCTTCTTCATCTCTTGTTACAGCCTTTAATTTAAAGTCTAGTTTGTCTGATATAAGTATGGCTACTCCAGCTTTCTTTTGGCTTCCAGTCGCATGATAAATAGTTCTCCATCCCCTCACTCTCAATCTAAAGGTCTCCTCAGGTCTAAAATGAGTCTCTTGTAGACAGCAAATAGATGGGTCTTATTTTTTTATCCATTCTGATACCCTATGTCTTTTGGTTGGCGCATTTAATCCATTTACATTCATTGTTATTATAGAAAGATACGGGTTTAGAGTCATTGTGATGTCTGTATGTTTTATGCTTATAGTGATGTCTCTGGGACTTTGTCTCACAGGGTCCCCCTTAGGATCTCTTGTAGGGCTGGTTTAGTGGTGACAAATTCCTTCAGTTTTTGTTTGTTTGGGAAGACCTTTATCTCTCCTTCTATTCTAAATGACAGACTTGCTGGATAAAGGATTCTTGGCTGCATATTTTTTCTGTCTAGCACCCTGAAAATCTCGTGCCAATTCTTTCTGGCCTGCCAAGTTTCAAAAGAGAGATCAGTCACGAGTCTTATAGGTCTCTCTTTATATGTGAGGGCACGTTTACCCCTTGCTGCTTTCAGAATCTTCTCTTTATCCTTGTATTTTGCCAGTTTCACTATGATATGTCGTGCAGAAGATCGATTCAAGTTACGTCTGAAGGGAGTTCTCTGTGCCTCTTGGATTTCAATGCTTTTTTCCTTCCCCAGTTCAGGGAAGTTCTCAGCTATGATTTCTTCAAGTACCCCTTCAGCACCTTTCCCTCTCTCTTCCTCCTCTGGGATACCAATTATGCGTATATTATTTCTTTTTAGTGTATCACTTAATTCTCTAATTTTCCCCTCATACTCCTGGATTTTTTTATCTCTCTTTTTCTCAGCTTCCTCTTTTTCCATAACTTTATCTTCTAGTTCACCTATTCTCTCCTCTGCCTCTTCAAGCCGAGCTGTGGTGGTTTCCATTTTGTTATGCATTTCGTTTAAAGCGTTTTTCAGCTCCTCGTGACTGTTCCTTACTCCCTTGATCTCTGTAGCAAGAGATTCTCTGCTGTCCTCTATACTGTTTTCAAGCCCAGCGATTAATTTTATGACTATTATTCTAAATTCACTTTCTGTTATATTATTTAAATCCTTTTTGATCAGCTCATTAGCTGTTGTTATTTCCTGGAGATTCTTCTGAGGGGAGTTCTTCCGCTTGGTCATTTTGGATAGTCCCTGGCATGGTGAGGACCTGCAGGGCACTTCCCCTGTGCTGTGGTGTATACCTGGAGTTGGTGGGCGGGGCCGCAGTCAGACCTGATGTCTGCCCCCAGCCCACCGCTGGGGCCACAGTCAGACTGGTGTGTGCCTTCTCTTCCCCTCTCCTAGGGGCGGGATTCACTGTGGGGTGGTGTGGCTCGTCTGGGCTACTTGCACCCTGCCAGGCTTGTGATGCTGGGGATCTGGCGTATTAGCTGGGGTGGGTAGGCAAGGTGCTCGGGGGCAGGACGGGCAGGCTTAGATCGCTTCTCCTTAGGTGATCCACTTCAGGAGGGGCCCTGTGGCAGCGGGAGGGAGTCAGATCCGCTGCCGGAGGTTTGGCTCCGCAGAAGCGCAGAGTTGGGTGTTTGCGCGGAGCCAGCAAGTTCCCTGGCAGGAACCGGTTCCCTTTGGGATTTCGGCTGGGGGATGGGCGGGGGAAATGGCGCTGGCGAGCGCCTTTGTTCCCCACCAAACTGAGCTCTGTTGTCAGGGGGCTCAGCAGCTCTCCCTCCCTTTGTCCTCCAGCCTTCCCGCTTTCCGAGCAGAGCTGTTAATTTCTGACCTCCCAGACGCTAAGTCGCGCTTGCTGTCGGAACACAGTCCGCCCGGCCCCTCCGCTTTTGCAAGCCCGACTCGGGGGCTCTGCTTGGCCGGCGAGCCGCCCCTCCGCCCCGGCTCCCTCCCGCCAGTCCGTGGAGCGCGCACCGCCTCGCCGCCCTTCCTACCCTCTTCCGTGGGCCTCTCGTCTGCGTTTGGCTCCGGCGACTCTGTTCTGCTAATCCTCTGGCGGTTTTCTGGGTTATTTAGGCAGGTGTAGATGGAATCTAAGTGATCAGCAGGACGTGCGGTGAGCCCAGCGTCCTCCTAAGCCGCCATCTTGCCGCCCCATTTCAGTTTTTAAAAGAGAATGGCTTTGAATCTACACACATTGCTATTATGACTTCAAAATGACAAGCAAGATGCATGAAATAATTATACTTAGAAGCCTGTCTTTTTGAGAATGTTGGGGTAGATATTTTGTTCACTTTACAGAGTTCCTGGAAAAGTTAAAACATTTATTCTGAAGGACTGATATAGATAAATATAAATGATATAAAATAAAGGACATATATGAGACACCAGCTGAATAATTACTTAATGACAGGTATAAGAGGGAGAAATGTTCTCTTTCATTACCATGTACTTTGCCTATTTTAAATAAAAAAAAACTGGGATAGGACATTATTTCTTTAGAAATGTACAAATATATAGAATATAGAGCATATTATATTTTGTTTCTGAATGTGGGTGTTTTTCAATATTTTACTCTACTTCTAAAAGATACTGTGAACATATATTGAGTGTTCATTTATATATTGTATTTTTAATTGTTTATTTATTTATCTGAGAGAGAGCTTGGGAGGGGCAGGGAGAGAGGGAGAGAGAATCCTAAGTAGGCTCCACCCTGTCAACACAGAGCCTGATGTGGGGCTCAATCTCATGAACTGACCTGAGCTGAACTCAAGAATTGGACAGTTAACTGACTGAGCTACCCAAGCGCCCCTCATTTATATTTTTATAGTGGAAATGAAATAAAAGTTGAATTATGCATCAGGCCAATCATGGAAATGACTATAAGGTTGTTAGAAATATGGTTGGCTTTGGGGACTTGGTAGTTGTGATGTGTTTGAAGTGCTCTATAACCCTTTTTAGGGGTCATACATAATTTTAGAAGGTAAAAACCTAACTTATACTTTAAATCATCTCTTATTGTACTGTTATGTGGGATACCTGATACTATGTAATCCATAATCATAGAACCTAGGACTGGAGGAAATCTTTTCAATTGTATATTCTAATCACTTCATTTTTTAAAATGGGAACTTTATTTTGAAATTATATCCAATGTTTGGTCATTTATTTCATTGCAAATACTTTATTGCTTCGAATAAATGTTTTGCTTTCGAGATCATTTTCTTAGACTAATTTTCTCTGCTCTTGTCTTACCTAGCTTTGAAGACCATTACTAGTTCACTTATCTTCTTGTGAAGAATACTGACTAGGGTAGTAAAGGTTAATAGCAAGAGGAATTATGTAATTCATCTGGCATTTTGAGTTTCATTTAATACCTCAACATGATTCTATTACATCTCAACATTACTATGGAACTGAATATTCACAAAGCATTCAGAAATGGCATTAAGATTCACTATAAAGATATACATATATATTTAAAATGAGTGATGTTATTAGTCCGGTTCAAATGATGGAAAGATGATAAGATTGACTCATTAGGTGCACTTAAAGAATTTGTACACGATGACACAGATGATACCTATTTCTCAAATAGCATACCAGTTTTCACCTAGTGGAGATGTTGTCCCAAGAAGTTATACTCTTAAGACACTCTTATAAGCCTGGGTTTGGCCCAAGGATCCAAAAGCTGTCATTCTTACTGTGTTGCCTACCTTCAGTCGTTTCAAAGTGGAAATTTTTTTGCAAGCTAAATAAAGCAATAGGCTTGAATGTGAGATAGTGGGGACAGTGGACTCTAAGTGAAGGAAATCTGGCTGGAAAATTTGATTTGACTATCCACCATCAACCATTCTCTCAGAAGTCTACCAGGATAAGGTTTTAGAAATAGTCATCTAGGCTAGGACATGATCAGTTTGGTATCTGTGTTTACTTCTCTGGCAAGAAAACTTGCCTTTCCAATCCCAGTTAAAAGGATTGTGGTTTCAGAAGAAATACAAAATAAAAATTAATATTATAAGACAAAAAATGAAAAGACATGTCAAGCTATTTAATTATCAGGGCAGCTCAAATAATTTGGCAATCATCTTGTAAATATAGAAGTATTTTTCCTCCCCCTCAATCTGGCAGCTATAAAGGGAGCCAAGGAGAAAATTAAAGAAACTTTAGCAAGGTTAGTTAAAGTCTGACCTCCCTGCTCAGACTATGTGAAATCCCCTTAGTAATTGCATTATCATTTGGCCTTTTCTGGGTAGACTGTTGGAGTAGCTGTAGTTCAGTTCGGAATACATATAAAAACAAAGTCAATGTTTAAACTATTGTTAAGATGATAGTAAAGTTAGGCAGTTCTACTAAAGCCTAAAAGGAAAAATGACATTTCATTTTGGTTTCAAAGTATGAGCATTTTTGATATAAACTGTGCTCTGGGAAAAATGCACATTAATCACTAACAAGATTATTTCAAGGTTAAAATTTTGTTCAGACAGAAGCCGGGCTGAAGTTTATTTTTAAATTGTCAATGAAAATTGGAATAAACAAGCAAATTTATAATATAACATTTTAGGAAAATTAATGAGCACATTAAGATGACAAGATTGTTTCCAAATATTTTGATATATAGTAATATATAAATACTTTATACGATAGGAAATCAGTTTCAACTTTTTGTTGGAATACATCCTGCTGTGGTAACATATTAGTACTGGAAATTAGTAAGCTTTCAGTTACTTAGCATAAAATACAAAATGACCTTCATTAATTTCCATTGTTCTTCTCCTCATTCTGAATTAGGAAGTTGTGGTAAGGTATGTGATTACTCTTGAGACACTTTGCAAATTTTAAATGAACAAATAGCTTATAGTAATATTGTGTTGGTAACAGAGAAATAGATAGGATATATATAAGAATATCTTAAACATAAGTAGAGGAGGGATAATGTGACCTAAAGGTGTCAAAATGCACCTAGCTGCCAATATGAATGAATGTGGGTTAAAATGGGTTAAAATTTTGGGTTAAATGCAAAAGCCCTCTGATAATTCCAAGCATGTTAAACTACTCTTAGCTAATGGCCTTAGCTAGAATGACTATATCAATTCTGTTTACTCTCAACCTGCCATCTAAGTTGGGGAGCCATTCAGAGAATAAGAAGGGCACTAAATCTCTGGGGAAGAAGGAGGAGGAGGAAAGGAATACTGATCCAGAGTGAACATTGCAGGTAAAGTTTGCTTACTTTGCATGTTAGCTGAGTGTGTATGTATTGATTATGTGGGTATAAAGTGGTAGAAAGTGAGATAAAATTATGCTATCCTACCTTTCAAACTTATGCTATGTTAGATTGTTGCCATGGTGAATATTTTTCCTCTAAGCGACTGCTTAATACTAACTTTAGGTCATGAAATAATTTTGAAATTATGATAAAGTGGCAAAACACTCCCTGCCTTTGACAGAAAGTTACTGTGGCTCAGGGGCAACCAGCATCAAATGTAAACAGTCAAAGTTGTGCCGTTTGATTTTTATTCTAAGACCTACAGCTTGACTTGAACTAAACCCATTATTTCTGTTTGTAACCTAGCAAAGAAGCAGAAGAATTTGGATCCAGCCAATGAAGTCATTATTTGTGAACGAATTATGTTATCTAATAAAGCTTTTGCATATAGAGAAATATTTAATGGAAACATTGACTTAAGCCATAACAAGTGAAATAAGGAGTTGAGAAAATTATCTGCAATAATTCAGACTTAGAGTAACTTTCATCTAAACTTTGAGATAATAGAGAAAAAATTATTTGGAATTTTTCTTTTGTGCAGATTATTGTATAATTGCCTTTTCTACTGTGTGTGAATCTGGAAACCACGCATTCATCCATTTTATATTCTACAAATGTTCATTGAACACCTACTCTGGCTAAGAACTGGAAATGTGAGGCTAGATGAACAATATCAACCATCCAAAACTTATTGTATTGTGGAACTCTTAGCCTTTTAATAACTGGTTTTGTTACTTTGTAAAATATAAGCATAACATGTATATACCTAAGCAGCTTTAAGGCCTACTCTTGAGATATCAGCCATCAATAATAGAACCAGGGGCGCCTGAGTGGCACTTCACCAAGCTTCTGACTCTTGATTTTGGCTCAGGTCATGATCTCACAGTTCATGAGACTGACATCAGGCTCTGCACTGACAGTGTGTAGCCTACTTGGGATTCTCTCTCTGCCGTTCCTTTCCTCACATGCTTTCTCTCTCACTCAATCTCTCTCAAAATAAATAAACTTAAAAAAAAAGAATAGAACAAGACCAATGGATAGTTTTAAAAACAAGTTAAAATATTCACCTAAATCTCTTAAAGCATGCCAAAGTGAGATTGCAGAGCCCAGCTTAGTTTCCCACTCCCTACCATTTCTCGGCAAGTAGGCTCTGTTCCCTACATCTCTAAGATTCTTCACTGCAAATACCCTAAACTTCTCTCTAGGCCTTTATTTCTCCCTTCCACATCTCTGTATTCTGTTCCCTAGTAACTCTGCCTTTACAGACCTCATCAATTCTCCCTTACTCAGTTCCCTGACTCTGTACAACAAAGACCACAGCATCAAGCTAGGACACACACACACACACACACACACACACACAGTTTTTTGTGTGTGTGTGTGTGTGTGTGACATAAAACTTATGGAGGAGTATTTGAGTTAGATATTTAGGTTATCCAAAAATCTCAGAAAAGTATATTCACAAATCTGAAAATGTCAATTTTTTAATTGTTTCAGCCACTTAATATGAGTTGAATATGGTAATTTTTTTTCAACGTTTATTTATTTTTGGGACAGAGAGAGACAGAGCATGAACAGGCGAGGGGCAGAGAGAGAGGGAGACACAGAATCGGAAACAGGCTCCAGGCTCCGAGCCATCAGCCCAGAGCCCGACACGGGGCTCGAACTCACGGACCGCGAGATCGTGACCTGGCTGAAGTCGGACGCTTAACCGACTGCGCCACCTAGGCGCCCTGAATATGGTAATTTTATATCTCTTTGCCTTGGATCTTTGTAATTGTGGTCTGAAGAAGCACACATAGGCTAAACCATTTTGCAGTTGTAGTGCAGCCAAATAGACTATGATATATGTGCTGTGTTTTTCTGGAAACACATTTAAATAGATATCTTCTTCCCACACTGACACCACAATCTGGTGTATGTTAATGTCCTTTAATCTCTTAAAACCAAAATGTTTTTAAAGACCTCAACTATTTATATTTGGAAAAACTGCTGCTTTGTGCAGTAGCTTGAGTATGTCTCATAAAAATTTTATCTCTAGTGCTAGCTATGTCTATAAGATGTTATGGTGGCATTGAAATCATAATTGTTCTATTGATATCGTAATTGCTCTGAAAGACTATTACAGTGTAAATATGCAAGTGCTCCTGACAAGCTACACTGCTAAATGAAGCCACCAAAAACAAGCTAAATGTAGCAGTGCAGATATAACAAGCCTGTTAAAGAACTTGTGTTAGAGACAAACCCTTTCTTCTTAGCCACATGGGTAGGGACTGAGGAAGCAACTTGTTTGTATAAGTTTTAAGAATTAAAGTAAAAACCACAAACCTGGAAAAGGCCTAAGTAGTCATTTAGCTTATCTCTTTTGCTTTTGAGAAGAGAAGATAAAGGGAGCATAAGGATTTATTTTGAGGTATCAGAGCTAGTGGCATAATCAGAACTAGAGTTTAAGGCCTGACTTCTGTTCAGGATTTCCTTCGCTATGTAGTTACCATTCAGTGTCACTGTAACTCCAGGCAAATATACCTGTTTTTAATACATGTTGTCTCTCCATTTTGGGGAAGGTGTTGTTCCTGTCCCATTATGAGATCTTGATTACCGTCTGTGCTGTTCTTAAGATGAGCTGGAGTGTTAACTAACTCAAATGAGCAGAACATTCTTTGCATAGAAATGAGAAGATTTGGTGGGGGGTGGAGGAGGAAGGAAATGCTCTTTGAAACAGGATAGAACACCCCCCTCCCCAGAGGGTAATTAGGTGATTGTCTGGTGGCAGGTTCTTTCTGTCCATTGCAAGGTAGAGAACAAGAAAGGTTGAGGCAGAGGATTGGTAAGGACATCAGTGGCCTACTAGCCTGGACACTTGATTAAATGTGGTAATTTGGGGGTGGCCTGCTTGATGGTCCTATATCATCTTTGCACTGAAAGAGCTAAAGAGTTTTAAATGTTAGATTTCATTATACACATACACACACACATACACATATATATGTGTGTATATGTGTGTGTGTATGTGTATGTATATGTATATGTATATGATGTATATGTATATGTATATGTGTATGTATATGTATATATATGGCATGAGTTCATCTGAAACTCAGTGTTCTGATTCAGCCTTCATTGTTTACAGCTCCCTTCCATAAAATTAAGGATGAGGAAGCAACTTCAGGAGAAGGAATGACATCTTAATTTAATGATTTTTTTAATTAGTGATTTAAATTAGTGATTCTTTAGATAGATGCTAAACAGCCATTAACAATTATTTTAAAAGCTACAGTTATGTGAGTGCATGGGTGGCTCAGTCAGTTAAGCATCCAACTCTTGATTTCAGCTTGGGTCATGATCTCACAGTTTGTCATTTCAAGCCCTGCATTGGGCTAGGTGCTGTCAGCACAGAGCCTGCTTAGGATTCTCTATCTCTCCCTCTCTCTCTGCCCCTCTCCTGCTCGTGTGCTCTCTCTCTCTTTCAAAAATAAATAAACATTTTTAAAAAGCTTTAAAAAAGTTACAGTTATCCCTTGTGGGAGAAAGCTAGTGGGCCTTGAGAGGGTAAAATGCAGGACAGTGACTTAGTGGAAGAACACAGATGGCATTTCTTTTTTTTTTTCTTTTTTTTTTTTCAACTTTTTAAATTTATTTTTGGGACAGAGAGAGACAGAGCATGAACGGGGAAGGGGCAGAGAGAGAGGGAGACACAGAATCGGAAGCAGGCTCCAGGTCCGAGCCATCAGCCCAGAGCCCGACGCGGGGCTGGAACTCACGGACCGCGAGATTGTGACCTGGCTGAAGTCGGACGCTTAACCGACTGCGCCACCCAGGCGCCCTTTTTTTTTTTTTTTTTAATTTTTACAGATGGCATTTCTTAACAAAGTGACACTTGAGCTAAACTCAAATTAAAGAGGGAGTAGGATGTAACAAGGCACAGAAAAGAGGAAGAACTCTCTAGCAAAGGGCAAAGACCTCAAGATTAGAAAGATCACAGTATGTTTAAGAAACTGAGAAAAAGTTATAGCTGGAAACCAGAGAGCAGAATGAGAGTGGCCCAAAAAGAGACACATGGGAGGTGGGGGGAGGTGAGCAGATGATGCTTAATAATCAAATATTCAACAAACTATATATATAAAAGTATATATATTTGATATAGGTTGATTTAAAAAAAACAGTTAAGTGGGATGACATTTTAAATGAAAAGTTTTATACTTCTAAATATTTTTACTGGAGAGAGATAGTAGAATTTTAAGGAAGAATATATTAGTGTGTGAAGTTAATGACAGGCCCAATACATTAGTTAATTAGTTGTGTTTTTTTAAATGAGTATATTTCAAATTCAGGGAAGATCAATTATTCTATTTAGAAGTAAATGTAACACACACCTAGGTTATAATGGAATATGTTAAATAATGAAATAGATTGATTTTAGTTACCACTATCATTTTTCCAAGCTGAGAGATACTTTTCTTTTCTAATCATTCATTATGATTGGATTAACTTTGTTTTTTATTCAGCACTTTCCTTCCTCTTGGTTGATTATATTCTGAAAGATTGCAATTTTTAAGGGTGAAAATAATTAGAAAACTTATTTAACACTTAATTGGTTGATTCATTCCTTGAACTTCGTGCTAGTTTGCTGTTAGCTCTGACTGAGGGAAATATGCTAGTTCTAGCTACCCGAGTGATGGCAAGGAATGGGCTTATTTATTTGGAGATCAAGCAGCCTTACGAATAAAACTTGTGACTGAAACTGTTAATTTCGTGATGAAAAGTTAGCTAGTCTGGCTATATTGTAAGTACATGCAATTACAAGTGCATTTTGTTTGCACACTTAGTAATACCAAATAAAAATTCCTGTACTGACCAGCCTTAACCAGTGATAACATGGTTACCTTTAAGTGGGTTTGATGTGGAATTTTCTTTCAGTGATGATAGTGATGTGGTAAAATGTACCATGTACCAGTGTAGGAATCAAATGAAATATTTGCTATTTTTATACTTCCTGTAGCAGTTTATTATTCAGGTATAATGAATAATATACCTCTTGCAGGATGGCATCACACCTCTTGCAGGATGGCATCACACCTCAAGTTGGAGTGGAGGTGCAGATGGACTTTGCATCAAATGTTGATCAAAGGTCAGATGTTGTTCTGGGTGCTAGGCACAGTCGGAGGCTTACCAAGACAGGCATGATCTTTATGTTCATGGAACTTCTAGTCTAGATGGAGAAACCTACATTTCAAACTAGTCATTTAACATACAGTCTGACAGTCTTACTAGAGCACATAATAAGGGAGCTAGCCTTGTTTTGAGTAGTCCTGAGGAGATGAAGGTACTCAGGAAAACTTTCTTCTGAGTAAATTACATTGAAGCAGAAAGCTGAAGGTAATTACAAATGAAGTTTGGGCTGAGTGGGTGGAAGAGCCCTCAACTGAGGAAAAGCCTTGAGGTATATGGAGGGAGCTGGCATCAATTCAGGCATCTAAAAAAAATGTAATTTTTATTTTGCTTATTTTTTTTAATTTTATTTTACTTTAAAAATATCTATTTATTTTTGGGAGAGCACAAGCGGGGAGGGGTGGGGGGGGAGACAGAGGATCCAAAGTGGGCTCTGCTCTGATGGTGACAGTCTGACAGCAGTGAGCCTGATGTGGAGCTTGAACTCAAGAACCATGAGATCATGACCTGAGCCAAACTCTCAACTGACTGAGCCACCCAAATACTCCTTATTACTTTTTATTTTAAAAGTATAGTTGATATATAATATTAGAGTAGTTTCAGGTGTACAACAGTGATTTGACAATTGTATACATTACAAAACGCTCATTGCTATAAGAGTAGTTACCATCAGTTACTGTACAGTTATGATAAAATTATTGACTATATTTCCTATGTAGTACTTTTCATCATTCTGACTAGTTTATTTTATAACTGCAAGTTTGTACCTCTTAATATCCTTCACCTAGTTCACCTATCCTCCCACCTGGACTCCCCTCTGGCAATCACTGGTTTGTTCTCTGTATTTATGAGTGTTTCTCTTTTGTTGTTTGTTCATTTGCTTTGTTTTTTAGTACATGTAAGTGAAATTATATGGTATTTGTCTTTGTCTCATTTATTTCACTTAGCATAATACCCTAAAGGTCCATCCATGTTGTTGAAAATGGAAAGATTTCATTCATTTTTTTTTTTTTTGTGCTTGGGTAATAGTCCAATGTGTTTATGTACCACAATTTCTTTATCTATTAATCCATTGATGGATGCTTAGGTTGCTTCCATATCTTGGCTATTGTGAATAATACTGCACTAAACATAGGGGTGTATATATCTTTTAGAATTAGTATTTTCATTTTGTTTGGTGATAATTATTGATAACAATTAATAATCACTACTGGCAGAGACCAGTAAGTGAGAGACTCACCAAAGGGAAATATTACCTACTCTGCTACTCTACCTGAAGAAATTCTTTCTGTTGTGTTAAATTTGTTGATATGATTTTTAAAATTTAGGATGGGCTGTTCTTACTTAAAGATGGCAAAAAATAACTAAGAAACCATTGTTGTTTACTGCTTTTTCTTCTCCTTTGCCAAACATTGAAGATCATGAGAATTTGCTTGTTTCCAAAGAATTATGAGCTGTTGCACAAGAGTGAAATGTAAAAAGCTTTCCAGGAAAAGATGAAAGTAGAAGTAATCACACATATGGGAGTGGGGATTATCTACTTTTTTTCTTTTTTTTTTTTTTTAGCCAAAGCCAGTGAAGATATCACAATATATTAACCAGGATTTTAAAAGAATGACACTTTTAGGTATAGATTCCAGTTAGCTCACAGACTTAAGTCTGACAGAAAAAAATACTTTAATTCAATATTCAATGGAAGGCCTTTGTCAGCCATTTACTCAGGCGTATGTTGAATATTCATGTTGGCAGTCTCACTGGGCTTTGGTCTTAGCCCAGCTTTAACTAAGGTTAGTTCGACAATTTAGTTCAATGGTTAGTTAGCCATTTAAATATCAGCATCCAATTAATCAAAGTGTGATGACATATGCCTTCCTGGGGCAGAAAAAAAGTTCAAGATGACTAAATATGGAAGGACAGTGACAGCGTCTTTGAAAGTGATGTTAGATCTGTTTGGATTGTGGAATCGGACAGCAGTTGGAATTGTT
This sequence comes from Prionailurus bengalensis, assembly GCF_016509475.1. Classification (NCBI taxonomy): domain Eukaryota; kingdom Metazoa; phylum Chordata; class Mammalia; order Carnivora; family Felidae; genus Prionailurus; species Prionailurus bengalensis. The sequence continues at coordinate 94,413,603 of NC_057355.1, forward strand.
GACCACTTTGAACTTAATAGCTATCCTAATTTCCACCTCTGATGAAATTTTGTTTCTTATGAGTAGTCTACATACTCAAAGTTATGTCTCACCAGTGATAGGAAAGGAAGACAAATTCATTCTATTGACAACCATCTACTGCAGCACTGTCCAATAGAAATGTAATGAAAACAACAAATAAAATTTAAAAATTTCTGGCAGCCACATTACAAAAATAAACAGAAAGCTAATAGACTAATTTTAATAGCATATTTTATTTAACCCATTATATCCAAAATATTACAATTTCAACATATAACCAATGTAAGATTATTAGCAAGATATCATACATTCTTTTTTTAATACTAAGACTTCAATGTTTAACCTATATTTTACACTCACAACACATTTCAATTCTGAGTATTAAACACATTTATCAAGTGTTTAATAGCCACATATACTAATTTTCACTATTGAAACAAGGATTTTAGAGTTGTTTCTTCTTGTATATAATTTGTTTTCACATGGTTAAAATTGTCTTTTTTGTTTTGTTTTCTATGTATTATTGACCGTTAATTTTTTGTTGTCTATTGATAATTTTTTTAGACACTCATACACATCAAATAATCTACAAATTTCTTTTTCTTTTTCCTTCCAGACTTCCACCTCCTAGTCTTTTGTCCTGCTGCTATAGTCTGAATCAGTTGTTCCCTAGGCTTTGGTGCATAGCTGAAATTTGGTGCTTCCCTTTGTCATTTTTTGTTCTGGATCCACTATTTCTTGCATGCCACACTTTTCTTCTTCTTGGTTCACTCTCTTGTTTTGTTGGCACTTATCCTTCAGTAGCTTCTTAGCAAAAATGGAAAAGGCATGAAATAATGTTTTTATTTTCACTTGTATTTAAATTTGCATGTTATATTATGAAGAAAATTTGGGGATTTTATGGGTGTAGTTAGTGTAGTTTGTATGTGAAATGGTAGCAATCACTTGTTGAATACCTACTTTCTCTCAGGAGGTCATAAAAACAGTACAAGTCTGCAATTTGTATATTGTTTATTACTCTAACCCCATGGTAGAGGATAAATTGTGCATTTTCGAAATTGTGGCAGAGAATGGGCTATAGCCAAAACTCAAGTGAGAGAGTGTAAGGCAGCAAGGTTGAAGAGAGGGTTATGGATGGTGTTATAAAGGAGTAGACCCTAAATGGGTTTGTAACCAATTAATTCAGCAGTCAAGTAAGGGAATGTGCACATGTACATGTGCTCTAATTGAATGCATACCTGTGTTTGTGCAACATGTACCACCCTTCCCTCTCCGTCTTTATATGAGTGATAAATATTGTAATCTACCTTAAGGGGCAGTGATGAGGATTAAGTGAGATAGTGTATGTATAATGCACTTAGATGAGTGCCTGGCATGTAGTAAGCACAAAATAAACTTTAGTTATCAAATTGAGTTACCTCTTGAACCCCAAAGTGCTTGGGGATGCAAAAAGATTGAGTCCCTACTATCTGCTCAGGTGCAGTGTGAGCCTGGTAGAATGGGCCACAGAGAAGAGAGATATTCCTTGTGTAGCTTAGAGACAGGACAGAAACTTAATAGTGATTAGATGAGAGGCTGGTTATGCTGCTAATGCTTCCTTTCCTGTGGAAAATGTAGTTAAGGGGCTCCTTAGAACATTTTAAGAAGTAAAAAAAAATTAGACCATGCCTTGCTAACTTCAGAGACTTATATTCAGTGAATCAGGGAATGTGTGTCTTTGTTCAAGATTAACGTATAAAGGAGACTTATCCCCATCCTTATTTTTGGTTTTCCTTTAGTATTGAAAGATAAAGTATTGATCTCACAAGGGGTTGTGATTTCTTTGAACTTAGACTTAGGCAAAATGAGGAGAGGTGAGATTTGTTGACCACTGCATCTTATCCCTGTTCATTCCCTCATCTTTCTCACTTTCTTTTCAAAAATGTCAAAATATTTTAAAACAAAACAAACCATGATGCACTATTTGTATCTTCTTATTTCTTGCCCCTACTCTTTCTTCCTCTCTCAAGCGTTCCTCTTCTTGCTCCTTTTTACCCGTACTGCCTTCTTAGATCTCTATACTTTCTCTCCATCTTAATCTGTGTCCTTTTTTCTACAAATCTTGCCCATCTTTTTTATGTATTGAGGAAAGAAAAGAGAAAGATTGGTTTGGGCCACCAGAAGGGAAAGAGATGAAAAGAGGAAAGTGTAACAAAAAGTTATAGGTGGTGCTAAAAGACAGGAGCAATGAACATATCTGGCTTCATTCTTTGTGTCCTCACATTCTCATTTAGCTGGGAGTTCCCCAGACTTAAAAATGTTTAATCTTCTATTTATTTGAGTGATGTATGTATGTATATTAACTATTTCCAAATGGATTTTATATTCTGATTCTCCCTCATCCTGCCCACCCCCCTCCTTCAGTAAGAGAAGGAGGCAGAGGAAAGAAGAGATGGGAGATAAAATTACCTAAAGAGCCTCTTCCTTTTTGTCTTTATTTTGTAATTTAATATCTATTTTTTTTAAATTTTGCCTATTGATTATTGTTGTGCTCCCAGGGGCCAGCTATGCTCTGCCACAGGGCCAGTTGCCTTTTATGCTGACTAGCTCTCCTCAATCAGCAGGAGTTCTGTCCATCCAGGACCCTGTGGTGCCACACTCCATCCGGCTTGGCACTGAGTTTGGCACTGAAGCTCTATCTCATGTTGCTGTGACCAAATGCCTGTTGCCCTCCAGAGCTGCAGGTTCCTATTTTTCTTCATTGAACGTTCTTGTGATACGAATTCTGAGTTCTTCTGAAAATGTGAGACTAGTCCATGGAGTATGCGTATTCATGTATTATAGAGGAAAGCCAAAGGTAGCTTGGCTTCCTTTCCCCTGCTTGTTGCTCTGTATTTGAGCAATGGCATCCAGAGGGTCTTGAGCTCCCACTACTATCTCAGAAGAGTAGTTCATAAAAGGCTTTCTTGACGCCGCTTATAGTCCAGTCACACAAGGGCTCTCTGAGCATCAGCTTTCTCCTGCTATTCTTTGTATTTGCTTACTGCTCCATCTACCAGCAGTGCCTTCTGGGCCTGGTTTAAGTGTCAACACCCAACCTACATGTCTTTCCTGACACTGTGCTGTGTCAGTTAGTTGTGATTTCTGTTGCAAAGAACCATGTACATTCCTTTGTCAAGAGTCTTTGCACAATTTCTTTTACGTGCTGAGCTATCTGGTTATCGTACTTTAAGTAATTTAAGAGAGGCCCCACATTCATTTTGAATTATCAGCACTTTTTACATTGCTTGGCACATTGTAGGTAATCAACACAATCTCATCACATTGCATGAACATGTTCCTTTCATGGAGAGACTAATAGGGGAAATTATGAGCCAAGTGATATAGGTTCTAAAAGGAGGCAGAGAGCTATGCATGGGCCATGCATTAGTATCTCCAAATGGTATCATCTAAGGCAGTTGTTTCCAGGGTCTCTTCCTAAGGCCAGATAATTTTTCTTTAAAGACATTATTTTGTACATATCCCCAAACAGATAACCTGAGAGATTATTTTTTACATGACTAGTATAAGAAGCAACACAATAGATTTTCTATGAATAAGCACTTCAATCTTGTGTTTCTAATTTTTAAAATTTCATCCTTAAAATATCAATTTTGAGTTAGATGGTTTTGGCTTCCATTTTTATGAGCTAATTTATTTTATCAAAATTTCAACCTTTATTTTCCATCATTTTCTCTCCTTATTTTAGCTTGCTTGCAGAGTTGTGGGTGAAGAAGGTCCATGTAGAGAGGTCATCTGTTCTATCCCCTTGCCCCAGGTAGGACAGCTGTGTCAGCAAGATAGTTGGCTAGAATCTTATAAAGGGACACAATGAAAGCTTGGCAATCTGTTTGTCAGTCTGTATTTTGAAGGAAATGGCTAGTTTAGAAATCCTGATAGTAAAAGTCAGTGCAAACCCCTTGTTGCTTTTCCTCCATTATGCACTGCACAGAAATGATTTCTCTAGCATGTGTTACATAGATTTATGAAACGTATGATTGATTAGAAAGAGCTACTAATCAGATAAGTATTTGAGAAAAAAGTCGACCAAGAAGGAAAAATGACTTCTATCAATATAGCATGTTAATGAAAACTAAGATCTGAAATATCCATTTACCCACTTTCTAATTTTCATCTTATCTGTAGTTTGAACTTGGATAAGATTCACCTTTACAATGTTAAACTGTTTGCTTTTTGCATCTTTAAAACAGATTTATCAAATACACGAGTTAGTAACATTTCTGTTAATTGCCTCTGAACATACTGAAAAACTGCTGTGTGTGTAAAATTGTTACATAAGTAGGATTGAAACCCTGCAGAGCAGATTGTGAATTTTGCAATTGCATTTTTAGAGCCAACTCAGTCTAGCCTATAACTATTTTCTTGGCTTGAATTCATATAATGGATAATGGGTGTTTTCTATGAGGTAAGCAGATTGAAATGAATATTGAAGTTTGTATTTCTTTGCTTGAGAAGGCTGACTTATTTTAGTTAGGTCCAAACCACAGCAGTCTTTACAAACAAAAATAATCTAACATTTGCAAAAAAGTATATTTCAAGCCTATCATCATAACAATGGAATGGGGGTTGAGAACAGCTCCCTGAAGAAGTGGTTCTTAGAGTTATGACATAAATTTCTCTCATAGAGAAAAGTAGCACAATTGCTTTCTCATCTTCTTTCCCTTCTCTACCCTATCTTCTGCCTTTTATTTCCCTTCATCCTGTGAAATTCAACAACTGTAAAGAAAAAAAAGTAAAGAATGACATTAAACTCTATTTTTTTAATTTTACATTAAATACCTAAGTAACTATATATATGAATTCCAATGTATATACCATTTTGCATTCCATTAATTTCTAATGGCGTTATCTTTATAAATATACTTTCAACACATTGACATATTTAAAATGTTTATTTAAAAAAAATAGAGCAGGTTTAGTTTCACAGCAAATTGAGCAGAAAGTATAGAGTTCCCATATATGCCTTGCTTCCACACACTTATCACTTCCTTTGCCATTAATATCTCATAGGAGAGTGGTACATTTGTTACAACTAATGAGCCAGCATCAACACATCATTGTTACCCAAAGTCCGTATCTTACATTAGGGTTCATTCTTGGTATTGTACATTCTGTAAGTTTTGACAAATGTTTTATGAAATGTATCCATCATTGTAGTATCATATAGAAGTTTTATTGCTCTAAACATCCCCTATGCTCCATATTCCTAATCTTGGGTATATGGATCACTTTCAACATTTTTGAATTATAAATAACACTCATTGGAGAAATTGACTTTTTCTTTGCTTTTGGATCATATCTTTAAGGTACATCGTACAAAGAATTGGGTTAGAGTATATTAGACAGTTTATAGTTCTTGCTTCCCTTCATCCAATAAGAATCTTCTAAACACCATCTATGCCCAGATGCTAGGGTTACAGTAATAAATAAATAATAAACAAACAAACAAATAAGTAAAGTACAATTCCTGCTTTCAAGTTTGAGTATATGGGATGAGGGTGACAGAGTAGATGTGTTAACTAGAAAATAAATATATAATGCAAAATGCAAAGTGTCATAACTGAGATATGAAAAGTGTTTTTTGGTTCTCAATGACATGTGTGATAGCAGAGTAAAAGAAAGTGGGAAAAAAAAAGCTTTAAGAGGGAAGGATTTTTTCAGGTGGGTTTTGAAGGATAGCTATGAGTGTCTAGGCAGAGAAATGGGAAAAGGGTTTTCCAGGATGAGGGAATCATATGCGCAAAGCAAAGATCCAGTAGCACTAGCTACATTTTGGGAATGGTAAGGCTGCAGTAAGTGTTTGTATAGGTTGTGGGGATAGTGAAAATTATGGAAATTGTGGGGAATGAGACTGGATTCTTAAACTGGCCAGACTCTGGGATGTCCTGTGTCCCCAAAGGAGCTCAAGCTTTACCTTTTGGATAATAGACTGTCGACAGTCTATTATCCAAGTTCTGGTTTACCAGAACTTCCCCTGATAATCTGGGGGTTAATAGACAAGTGGTGTAAATGATAACAGCAAATATTATGCAGCCCAGTGGTTTTCAAACTTTGTGTGATTCTCCATCACTTGGAAAACTAATAAAGGCTAGGGAGGACTAGACTTGTTGGAGTAGGATGGAGCTTAGACCTCTGGATTTTTGCCAAGTTTTCCACCTGTTTCTGATAAATGCCAAAGTTTAAGAACCACAGATAACATATACAACAGCCATTGTGTGGCTTACTTTCAGTAGCATTACAAGAACCATCCTTTCACATGAAATTATAATAAGAACACAATTCAAATATTCAATAAAGTCTTTAAAGTACCACCAAAGTAGAATGCCCTTTATAACTTCTTGGATCTTGATCTTCCCATCTCTCTTGTTATGAGCATATATTTTTGGTATCATAGCAGACCTGAATTTAGGGTCCCAGCCACCTCTACTACTTGCTACTGGAGTGATCACAGGCAAATGATGCTTTGATTAATTCATTGTCTGTGAAACACAGAAATGATAATAATGCATACCTAACAAAGACTGTTGTGAGATATGAAAATGTCCAGCATAATGGCTGGCAAGGATAGGCTCTTAATTAGTAGTAAGTTGTTAAGAGACTGGAATCTGCAGCTGAAGTTCTTGGGCTGGAATACAGATTCTACCACTTTCTGGCTATGTAATCTTGGGAAAATTTTTTTTAATTTAATTTTTTTTTAATTTACATTCAAATCAGTTAGCATATAGTGCAAAAATGATTTCAGGAGTAGATTCCTTAATTCTCCTTACCCATTTAGCCCATAGCTCCTCCCACAACCCTCCAGTAACCCTCTCATTTGTTCTCCATATTTAAGAGTCTCTTATGTTTTGTCCCCCTCCCTGTTTTTATATTATTTTTGCTTCCCTTCCCTTACATTCATCTGTTCTGTGTCTTAAGGTCCTGATATGAGTGAAGTCATATGATATTTGTCTTTCTCTGACTAATTTCACATAGCAATCATGCCCTCTAGTTCCATCCATGTAGTTGCAAATGGCAAGACTTCATTATTTTTGATTTGCCGAATAATACTCCATTGTATATAAATATACCACATCTTCTTTATCCATTCATTCGTGGATGGACATTTGGGCTCTTTCCATACTTTGGCTATTGTTGATAGTGCTGCTATAAATACTGGGGTGCATGTGTCCCTTCTAAACAGCACACCTGGATCCCTTGGATAAATACCTAGTAGTGCAATTGCTGGGTCGTAGGGTAGTTCTATTTTAAATTTTTTGAGGAACCTCCATACTGTTTTCCAGAGTGGCTGGATCAGCTTGCATTCCCACCAGCAGTGCAAAAGAGATCCTCTTCCTCCACATCATCGCCAATGTCTGTCATTGCCTCAGTTGTTAATGTTAGCCATTCTGACAGGTGTAAGGTGGTATCTCATTATGGTTTTGATTTGTATTTCCCTGATGATGAGTGATGTTGAGCATTTTTTCATGTGTCGGTTGGCCATCTAGATGTCTTTTGGAGAAGTGTCTATTCATGTCTTTTGCCCATTTCTTCACTGGGTTATTTGTTTTTTGGGTGTTGAGTTTGATAAGGTCTTTATAGATTTTGGATACTAACCCTTTATATGATATGTTGTTTGCAAATATCATCTCCCATTCTGTCAGATGCCTTTTAGTTTTGCTGATTGTTTCCTTTGCTATGCATGAGCTTTTTATTTTGATGAGGTCCCAATAGTTCATTTTTGCTTTGGTTTCCCTTGCCTCCAGAGATGCATTGAGTAAGAAGTTGCTGCGGCCAAGACCAAAGAGGTTTTTGCCTGCTAATTCCTCTGGGATTTCGATGGCTTCCTGTCTTACGTTTAGGTCTTTCATCCATTTTGAGTTTATTTTTGTGTATGGTATAAGAAAGTGGTCCAGTCCATTCTTCTGCATGTCGCTGTCCAGTTTTCCCAGCACCACTTGCTGAAGAGACTGTTTTTATTCCATTGGATATTCTTTCCTGCTTTGTCAAAGATTAGTTGGCTGTACATTTGTGGGTCCATTTCTGGGTTCTCTACTCTGTTCCATTGATCTGAGTGTCTGTTTTTGTTCCAGTACCATACTGTCTTGAAGATTACAGCTTTGTAGTATAGCTTGAATTTGGGATTACGATGCTTCCCGCTTTGGTTTTCTTTTTCAAGATTGCTTTGGCTATTTGGGGTCTTTTCTGGTTCCATACACATTTTAGGATTGTTTGTTCTAGCTCTGTGGAGAATGCTGGTGTTATTTTGATAGGGATTCCATTGAATATGTAGATTGCTTTGGGTAGTATCGACATTTTAACAATATTTGTTCTTCCTATCCAGGAACATGGAATATTTCTCCATTTTTTTGTGTCTTCTTCAATTTCTTTCATAAGCTTTCTATAGTTTTCAGTGTATAGATTTTTCACCTCTTTGTTTGGATTTATTTCTAGGTATTTTATGGGTTTTGGTGCAATTGTAAAAGGGATCAATTCCTTGATTTCTCTCTGTTGCTTCATTGTTTGTGTATGGGAATGCAACCAATTTCTGTGTATTGATTTTATATCCTGCAACTTTGCCGAATTCATGGTACAGTTCTAGCAGTTTTTTGGTGGAATCTTTAGGGTTTTCCATATAGAGTGTCATGTCATTTGTCAAGAGTGAAAGTTTGACCTCCTCCCGGCTGATTTAGATGCCTTTTATTTCTTTGTGTTGTCTGATTGCTGAAGCCAAGACTTCCAATACTATGTTGAATACCAGTGGCTAGAGTGGACATCCCTGTCATGTTCCTGACCTTAGGGGGAAAACTCTCAGTTTTTCCCCATTGAGGATGATATTAGTGTTGGGTCATTTGTACGTGGCTTTTATGATGCCAAGTTATGATCCTTCTATCCCTACTTTCTTAAGGGTTTTTATCAAGAAAGCGTGCTGTATTTTGTCAAATGCTTTCTCTGCATCTACTGAGAGGATCATATGGTTCTTGTCCTGTCTTTTATTGATGTGATGAATCACATTAATTGTTTTGCGGATATTGAACCAGCCCTGCATCACAGGTATAAATACCACTTGGTCGTGGTGAATAATTTTGTTAATGTATTGTTGGATCCAGTTGGCTAATATCTTGTTGAGGATTTTGGCATCCATGTTCATCAGGGAAATTTGTCTATAGTTCTCCTTTTTAGTGGAGTCTCTGTCTGGTTTTGGAATCAAGGTAATGCTGGCTTCCGAGAAAGAGTTTGGAAGTTTTCCTTCCATTTATATTTTTTGGAACAGTTTCAAGAGAATAGGTGTTAACTCTTCCTTAAATGTTTGGTAGAATTCCCCTAGAAAGTCATCTGGCCCTGGACTCTTGTTTTTTGGGGGATTTTTGATTACTAATTTGATTTCCCTACTGGTTGTGGGTCTGTTCAAATTTTCTATTTCTTCCTGTTTCAGTTTTGGTAGTGTACCTGTTTCTAGGAATTTGTCCATTTCTTCCAGATTGCCCATTTTATTGGCATATAATTGCTCATAATATTCTCTTATTATTGTTTTTATTTCTGCTGTGTCAGTTGTGATCTCTCCTCTTTCATTCTTGGTTTTATTTATTTGGGTCCTTTCCTTTTCCTTTTGATCAAACTGGCTAGTGGTTTATCAATTTTGTTGATTCTTTCAAAGAACCGGCTTCTGGTTTCATTGATCTGTTCTACTGGTTTTTTTTGTTTGTTTGTTTTTGTTTTTTTTTTATGTTTCAATAGCATTAATTTCAGCTCTAATCTTTATTATTTGCTTTCCTCTTCTTGTTTTGGGTCTTGTTTTCTGTTATTTTCTAGCTCTTTAAGGTGTAATGTTAGGTTGTGTATCTGAGATCTTTCTTTCTCTTTTAGGAAGGCCTGGTATGCTATATATTTTCCTCTTATGACTGCCTTTGTTGCATCCCAGAGGTTTTGGGCTGTGGTGTTATCATTTCCATTAGCTTCCATGAACTTTTAAATTTCCTCTTTAACTTTTTGGTTACCCCATTCATTCTTTTGTAGGATGTTCTTTGGTCTCCAAGTATTTGTTACCTTTCCAAATTTTTTCTTGTGGTTGATTTCGAGTTTCATAGTGTTGTGGTCTGAAAATATGCACGGTATGATCTAGATCTTTGTACTTGTTGAGGGCTGATTTGTGTCCCAGCATGTGTTCTACTGTGGAGAATGTTCCATGTGCACTGGAGAAGAATGTATAATTCTGCTGGTTTAGGATGAAATGTTCTGAACATATCTGTTACGTCCATCTTGTCCAGTGTGTCATTCAAAGCCATTGTTTCCTTGTTGAATTTTTGATTAGATGATCTGTCCATTGCTGTGAGTGAGGTGTTGAAGTCCCCTAATATTATGGTCTTACTTTCAATGGGTTTCTTTATGTTTGTGATTAATTGATTTATGTATTTGGGTGCTCCCACATCTGGCACATAAATGTTTACAATTGTTAGATCTTCTTGGCAGATAGATCCCTTAATTATGGTATGAAGCCCTTCTTCATCTCTTGATACAGTCTTTATTTTAAGTATGGCTACTCTGGCTTTCTTTTGTTGACCATTAGCATGATAGATGGTTCTCCATCCCCTTACTTTGAATCTGAAAGTGTTTTTAGGTCTAAAGTGGGTTTCTTATAAACTGCATAAGGATGGATCTTGTTTTCTTATCCATTCTGTTACCCTATGTCTTTTTATTGGAGCATTTAGTCCATTGACCTTTAGAGTGAGGACTGAAAGATATGAATTAATTGCCATTATGTTATCTGTAGAGTTGGAGTTCCTGGTAGTGTTATCTGGTACTTTCTAGTCTTGTTGCCTTTGGTATTCATTTATTTGTTTATTTATTTATTTATTTATTTATTTATTTATTTATTTATTTATATTTATTTTAATCTTTTCTCCCCTCAGTGTCCCCCCTTAAAATTTCTTGCAGGGCTGGTTTAGTGGTCACAAACTCCTTTACTTTTTGTTTGTCTCGAAAACTTTTTATCTCTCCTTCTATTTTGAATGACAGCCTTGCTGGATAAAGAATTCTTGGCTGCATATTTTTCCAAATCATCACATTGAATATATCCTACCACTCCTTTCTGGCCTGCCAGATTTCTGTGGGTAGGTCTGCTGCAATCCTGATCTGTCTTCCCTTGTAGGTTAAGGACTTTTTTCCCCCTTGCTGGTTTCATGATTCTCTCCTTGTCTGAGTATTTGTGAATTTGACTATGATATGCCTTGTTGATGGTCAGTTTTTGTTGATTCTAATGGGAGTCCTCTGTGCTTCCTGGATTTTTTGTCTGTCTTTTCCAGGTTAGGAAAGTTTTCTGCTATAATTTGCTCACATAACCCTTCTACTCTTATTTCTTTCTCTTCTTCTTCTGGGATCCTATGTTTCTGACATTGTTCCTTTTTAATTAGCCACTGATTTCTCTAATTCTTAAATCGTGCTCTTTTGCCTTAATCTTTTCTTATTTTTGCTTCAGTATTCTCCATGAGTTTGTCCTCTATATCACTGATTCTCTGTTCTGCCTCATCCATCCTTGCTACTGTGGCATCCATTCGTGATTGCAGCTCAGTTATAGTATTTTTTATTTCATCCTGACTAGCTTTTACTTCTTTTATCTCCACAGAAAGGGATTCTAGTCTATTTTTAACTCCAGCTAGTGTTCTTTTTGTGATTCTAAATTCTGGTTCAGACATCTCGCTTGTACCTGTGTTGGTTAAGTCCCTGGCTGTCATTTCTTTCTGTACTTTCTTTTGGGGTGAATTCCTTCACTTTGTCATTTTGAAGGGAGAAAAGGGATTAATGAGGTGAAAAAATTAAACTGAAAATAATTTTAAAATAAAAAAATTTTAAAATTAAAAAATTAAAAATAAACAAAGAATATCGGATAAATGATGCTAGATCCTAGGTGTGTTTTGGTCTGGGTGTTGAAAGGGGCTTGACAGAGTGGAGAAAAATGGGGAACTAAAAAAAAAAAGGAAATAGTTTGAAAATTTGAAAAAATGAATACACTGAAGTAGACTAAAATGAAATGTTGGAAGTTAAATAGAATTTGAAAAAATATACATGAAGTAAAAAATATAGTAGAAAAAAATTAAAGAAAAATATTTTTAATAAAAATTGAAAATAAAACGAATTTTGTCCCTTTCTGTATTCAAGAAAAAGAAAAGAAATGAAAAAGAGAAAAAAGATGAAAGAAAAAAAAAAGAAAGAAAATTGATTAGATGCACTGGCCAACAGACTGAAATACGTCTAAAATTACTTCGTTTTCCCCTAGAAGTCAAACTATGAAGTGCTTTATAGTCCATAAACTAAGCAGACGGAGAGACTTGTGTTCCTGAAGAGCAAGGTTGGCCCAATTGTGTGGGGCTTAGTGTAATGGGCCCATTCTCCACTAGATGGCGCTGCTTAGCTTCCTGGCTTGGAATGTTGTGGTGTCTGCAGGTGTGTAGGCACATGCACGGGGGCGGTGAATATGGCGTCACCCAGCTACCCAGTCTCTAGTATGGGAACTCTGATCTCCCAGATCAGCAATCCTGCACCCGTCCTTTGTCTTTGTCTTCCATCCACTCCCTGCTTTTACACTATGACCAAGCCCCAGGCAGCACCTCCCTCCTGAGTTTTGTCTCAGATGCGGCTGTTTTTCCCGACCACTTACTTCTGATGGACTGCAGCTTTGACCCATTCTGCCCCTCTGCAGGAGGGTCTCACGAGCAATGGACGGGTGCCTGCTGCACCCAGGAACGTTTGTGGGACTGTGGTGCTGCCGATGCCCAGAGACTGTAGCCAGGTGCCAGCCCTCTCCAGAAAAAGTTCACGAGATATTGTAGCAGCAGTGTTTCAGGAATATGGAAAATCACAACACTAATCTGGCACCAGGCTTCATCCTTAGGACCTTGTTCCAGCACCAGCAAATGCGGTTGTTCTTCCAGGTCCACTGGGGTCTTGCCTTTGGGGGACCCACACAGCCTTTACCAGGTGTCCTCCCAGCAGGGCAACTGCCTCTCCTGGTCTGAAGAATCCTGGACTCCACTCTGCTCCTGGGGCTTCAACCTCCCTACCAGAGCGCTGCCAGGGATTGAGCTGCGGAGTTTCAGACTCTGCGCTCCCCCTGTTTATAGTCTTAATGGAATTTAAACCCTCTCCTTTCTCCTTTCTCCCTTTTTTGCTCGGTCCCTGCAGCTGTTTACCGTTTTTACACTTTCTCTCCAGCTGCTTTTGGGGGCAGGGTGCTTTTCCCATATTCTGCCCCCCATCTCCGTCCTGTCTCTGCATGCAAAAGTGACTCCCTGCCCTCAGCGGCTTCTCTCTCCCCCAGTTCACCTTTCCACGCTGTGTACCTGATAAATTCTGTGGTTCAGGTTGTGCAGATTGTTGTGTTAATCCTCAGATAAGTTTTCTAGATGTGCAAGATGGTTTAGTGTTGGTCTGGCTGTATTTCCTGGTCTTGAGACACACAAAACTTCCATGCTGTTCTGGCATCTTGGCTCCTCCCCCTTGGGAAAGCTTTTTAATCATTTCTTTTTAAAAAAATTTTAAAAGTTTATTTATTTATTTATGAGAGAGAGAGATAGCATGAGTGGGGGAGGGGCACAGAGAGAGGGAGACACAGAACCCGAAGCAGGCTCCAGGCTCTGAGCTGTCAACACAGAAGCCAGACGCAGGGCCTGAACTCATAAACCGTGAGATCATGACCTGAGCCAAAGTCAGATGCTTAACTGACTGAGCCACTCAGGTGTCCCTTTTTAAAATCATTTCTATGCCTCAGCTTCCTGTTATTATAAGTGGGTGCAATGAATCCTATGATTGGAGACAATAATAGAATCTATTTTGTGGAGTTTGTAAAGGTACATGGTAAGAGCTGAGGTGACAGGTTTTTCTTTATATATAACAGTCTCAATCTTTTGGATTGAGAAATTGAAATTATTTCATTTTTTTCTTCAACTACTTTTACTCTTTTTTAAAGTAAAAATTTAATTGATTGCTAGCTGCATCCTTTACTGATCAAAGTGTAATGTTAAGTTTTACTTTTACCTTCTTCCTAGAACATATATACACTTTGGAGTATGTTGGCTTTATTTATCTCTCCTTCATCTATGTGCTGTTATTGAATTTTAATTTCTATCTGTATTTTAACCCCATGAAACATAATTGTTATCCAGTAAATATTTATTTATATTTACCCATGTATTTATATGTTTCATTCTCATTCATTCTCTCTTGCATCTCTTTCCTTTCATCTGGGATAATTTTTTTTCTGTTTGGAGAACACTCTTTAGTATTTCTTTTAGTATATCTTTTCTGGGAAGAAGTCTCTCTGTTTCTGCCTTTCTGAAAATGGCATTTTTTTTTTACTTTCATTTCTAAATAGTATTTTCACTAGGTGAAGAATTTTAAAGTGGCAACTATTTTATTTTCTTTCCTTTTTAAATTAACTTATTAATCAATTAAAAAATTAAAAGTTTTTAATTCCAGTTTATGTACGTTATATTAGTCTCAAATGTACAATATAATGATTCAACAATCCCACACATTACCCAGTGCTCATCACAACAAGTGCACTGTTTAATCCTCATCACCTATTTAACCCGTCCCATAACCGCCTCCCCTCTGGTAGCCATCAGTTTGTTCTGTTAGTTTGTTTCTTGATTTCTCTCTCTTTCTGTCTCTTTCTCTCTCTCTCTCTTTTTCCCCTTTGCTCATTTGTTTTGCTTCTTAAATTCTACATATGAGTGAAATCATATGGTATTTTTTTTTCTTTCTCTGACACTTATTTTGCTTAGCATTTTACTCTCTAGTTCCATCCATTTTGTTGCAAATGGTGACATTTAATTATTTTTTATGGCTGAATAATATTCCATTATATTTATACATACTACCTCTTCTTTAGCCATTCATCATTCAATGGATACTTGGGCTGCTTCCATATCTTGGCTATTGTAAGTAATGCTGCTATGAGCATATAAAAATAATGCTGCTGGCGCTCCTGGTGACTCAGTCAGTTGAGGGTGTGACTCTTGGTTTCAGCTCAGGTCATGATCTCACAGTTCGTCTGTTTGAGCCCTTCATGGAGCTCTGAGCTGGCAGTGTGGAGCCTGCTTAGGATTCTCTCTCCCTCTCTCTCTCTGCCCCTTCCCCACTTGTGCTCTCTCAATTAGTATGTGTGCTCTCTCAGTTATCTTCTCTCGTCTAGTAGGTTGCCTTTTCATTTTGTTGATTGTTTCCTTCACTGTGCAGAAGCTTTTTATTTTAATGTGTCCTGGTAGTCTATTTTTGCTTTTATTTCCCTTGCTCCAAGAGACATATATAGAAAAAAGTTCCTAAAGCCAATGTCAGAGACTCTATGTTTGTGTTCTCTTTTAGGACGTTTATGGTTTCAGGTATCATATTTAGGTCTTTAATCCATTTTGAGATTATTTTTGTGTATGATTTAAAAAAAATTTTTTTTAACGTTTATTTACTTTTGAGACAGAGAGAGACAGAGCATGAATGGGGGAGGGTCAGAGAGAGGGAGACACAGAATCTGAAACAGGCTCCAGGCTCTGTCAGCAGAGTCCAACGCGGGGCTCGAAGTCACGGACCATGAGATCATGACCTGAGCCGAAGTCGGCCACTCAACTGACTGAGCCACCCAGGCGCCCCATTTGTGTATGATTTAAGACAGTGGCTCAGTTTCATTCTTTTGCAAGTTGCTGTCCAATTTTCCCAACACCATTGTTGAACAGGCTGTACTTTTTCCTTTGGATATTCTTTTCTGCTTTGTCAAAGATTAATTGACCATATGATTGATTTTTGTTTCTGTTTTCATGCTAGTACCATACTGTTTTGATTACTACAGCTTTGTAATACAAATTGAAGTTTGGAATTGTGATGTCTTCATCTTTGCTTTCTTATTCAAGATTGCTTTGGCTAATCAGGTCTTTGTGGTTTTATACAAATTTTAGAATTGTTTGTTCTAGTTCTATGAAAAATGCTATTGGTATTTTGATAGAGATTGCATTAAATGTATAGATTGCTTTGGGTAGTATAGACATTTTAACAATATTTGTTCTTCCAATCCATAAGCATGGAATGCCTTTCCATTTCTTTGTGGCAACTATTTTCTTAGTATGTTGAAGGCACCTTCCATTGTCTTCTGACTTTCTGTTTTTTGTTTTTTGTTTTTTTTCCATTGAGCAGTTAGCAAAAAGGCATTTGAAATTAATCTGTTTCTTTACTCTTGCTGCTTTTTAGACTTTTCCTTTCTTTGTTTTCCTGTTATTTTAGTATGATGCATCTAGTGAATTTCTTTACTTTTTTTTTACTGGTTGTGTTATATGGATTTTTATATCTGTGGTTTGATGTATTTTAATAGTTTTAGAAAATTCTTAGCCATTGTCTTTTCAAATATTGATTCTACTTAATTTTCTTTGTCCTTTCTCATGGTCCTATAATTAGTTATAATGAATATTATAACTTATCATGAAGTCTTCTCTCTTACCCTCTCTTCCATATTTTTCATGCTTTTCCTCTCTGCTTAATTATTGATATTCTGGACTATTTTCCTTTAAAAGAATATTATTTCACCAGTGTCTAATCTGTTTTCTAAATCCACCCACAAAGTTCTTAATTTCAGTTGTACTTTTAGTGTACAAATAGAAATCAAAAATAGAAATCAAAAATTTCTATTTGATTTTCTTCCAAAGTTATGCCATTTTTATGGTTTCCAGCTCTGTGTTTAAATTTTGAATCTGATTTTTTATTTCTTTAACAAGTATAATCATTTCAAATCTATACCTGAAAATTTTATCAACTGTAGTTTTAGTGGTTCTATTTTTGTGGTGTGTTAATCCTACTTATTTTTGCCCATGCTGTCTTGATCTCATTTACTGGTTTAGTTTTTTATTGTTTTTCAGACACTATCTTGATAAAATTGTTTGTAAAAAAATGTAAGGTCTATGGTAATATTTTCTTTCAAAGAATACTCCATGTATGTCAAAGTGCAGTAATAGTTTGGATAGCCAGCAATTGTTTTTTGTGGGTCCATGCAAATGACTGAAAGTGGGACTGCAGTCTGTGTGAGGATATGTTACTTCTGATTCACTCTAATCCTTTTGGAGTTCCCAAATGAATTTGTGAGGGCCTTTGTTGGAGCACCAATCCTTCATGGATTTTGGCTTCCAACATGAAACTTCCAAAAGTACCAGTTAACCTGTCCTCCGTCTCTCCTGGAATTGGTAAATACCCTCAGGGGTCAAGCAACCACAAGTGATACGTTTACTTTTCTGGATATATCTGTCATAGATCTTGCCTATGTAATTCTTCACTATAATATTAGTTCTCATGTATTCAAGTAGATAATTTTAATATAGTATATATTTTTTCAGGCTTTTCTAATTGGTCTAGGTGGGAGAGTTTATCTGATTTGCCTATCATGGTGGCTGAGGAATTCCAATTTTCCTTTCTTTTCTTTTTTTTGTGAAACATTTTTAATTGGAAAACAATTCATAAAGCAGTGTGGAAGGTAAATTGGAGGAGGGGAGGTTATGTATGGCTACCACCAAATTGGTTCCAAAGTGGATGTGTTAGTTGACACTTTCACTAGTATTATATGAGAGTTCCAGTTGTTCCTTGATTATTTTTTTAGCCTTGTCCACCTGGCAAGGAATTCTTGAAAAATCTGTTTGCAAGAAAATGAATTATATCTTTCTTATAGGCGCTGTGCATCTGATATGTGGATGGAAAGCAATGTGGACTGGTGGGATGGGGGGTAAGTAACTTCTTTTCTTTTCTTTTCTTTTCTTTTCTTTTCTTTTCTTTTCTTTTCTTTTCTTTTCTTTTCTTTTCTTTTCTTTTCTTTTCTTTTCTTTTCTCTTTCTCCCCAGCCCTCTTTCTCTTTCTGGCCCCATTGCTCCATCAAAATGTATCTTCAGTTAGAACTCCGTCTTCAGAATTTATTAGAACATCATCTTGGGGACAAATAAAATTAAGTGCAAATATTTTGCTGTTCAATGATTACCTGATAGAATCCCCATGGACCTTTCCTTTCCTAAGCCCCACACCCCATGTCTCTGATCTTTGTACCATTTCTGTGGTCTGCTGGGAAAACGTTGTTTGGAAGGTTCTTCCTGTTACTTATGTGTGGTTGTGGGTTTCTGGCAATGTTGGATTTCTCCACTAATTTGTTCTATTATAATTTCCCAGGAATTCCTTATTGCTTCTGCTGGCATTTCACTTGTTTTTTTTTTCAAAAATTTTAAATACAATATTTGTTAATATTATTTCATTTTAAGGGAGAGGTAATATTTGTGGGCGTCATCAGCCATCTTGATCAGAATTCCCATAAATTTCCAATATTATTATCATTGATATATTTCAAAATAACTATTTTTATAACTTCTGTTATTTGTACTATCACCAAGCAAATGATATACTTCTCCAAGAAGATCTAAAAAGAATAATTACTTGGTTTTACATTTCCAATCCCCTTTCTTTTCTTCATTGTTTTATCTCAATAGTCTGAAATCCATCTGAAATTCAGCGTTCAAATTTTATATTAGCAAGGCTGTGTCATCTAATAAAATAGTGTTTATCTTTATCTTTCTTCATTTTCAAATCTGTTTATCTTCTAGAAATATTTATCTTGTAGCTTCCGTGATTCCTTGTTTTGATCAATATATTTATAAGACTTTTGTTGACAAATTGTTCCAGGTTTTGAAATATTCTTTTGTTTTACCTTTGGTTTGAAGGGATAGTGTCTTGGTTTATACTCTTTTGTGGTATCAACTGTGTCTCTTTTAAAGTTTTATAAATTTTTCTTCAAACTTTTTTTTAACATCTGTAATCTTAGGACAAAGGAGAAATTCATTCTTATTGTCCCTAGTTTAAATATTATGGATTATTTTCTTTTTGGTGTATTGTTAGAGTCTTAGCACTGGCAATCAAGTATTCATGGTAGGCTGGCAAGGGCTTGGAGTTCAATGAAAACAGTTGTTTACAGGCATCATATAAGACATTGGGAACACAGTGGTAAATAAGACAGACAGTAACCGTCTTTATAAAGCCTACTAATGGAGAAGGGAGAAAATCACATGAGTGATAGTAATTAAGTATGATTAGCCCTATGACAAGGCAATTACAAGGATTTATCAGAATATACAGTAGCATTTCCTATCTTAATCTAGAGGAGAGAAAATCTCCTAGGGACATTGTAATATTCCTACCAGGACTGTGATTTACACATAAGCTGTATTGTCTGAAAGTAATACATTAATTATAGATTGAATCTTCTGTTTGTGTTTTCTATTTTATCAGATACTTTTTATAATTCTTATTTGTATATTTTAGTTCTTTGCTTCTTAAACTAATATAACCACCATAGGGATATCAAGACATAGGACACATGTGACTTGTTTTCCCAGTTTTTGTTGTAGAATACAAAATTTACATGAATTTATTTTAAGAGAAAGAATATGATTTCAAAGAGAGTTCTTCCTTGGGAAAGGCTTGGGGAATACATTCACTGTCCTCTGTCATTATTTCAGAAGAAAAATCTGAAAAGCACCAATTTGAATATTCTGTATTGTTCTGTACTACGAGTTGTCTTCTTATTTATCTTTCATATAATTTATTCCACTCTACTTAAATCTACTCTTTCCCTTAATTTTGAATGAATTATCCCTTCTTCATTTTTAAGTATTTTAAATTAAATGTCAAACTTCAGTGACTCCCTTCTCTCAAGTCAGTTGTATGATGTTTAAGGTGGAGGCTGTTGACATTAACTCTTAGGTGGTTTTGTGGCTCAGTCTGATTCTTGTTAAGAATGAAGTATAGTCACTGGTGTGATGAGAACTGGCTATTACAGGATCCTAATGACTTGTTTTTCTAGCAACTATATGGTAAGTACTAAGTTCTCTTGTTCAGTAATTTCAAATATCAACCTTGAATTGTGTCCTTGGAGTCAAGGCTGGTTTTAGAGTTCCTTGTTCGGTATTAGGTTTTCCATTTCTGTTTCTATCTCAAGATAGCCTGGGAGTATTGCCCAGGTCTGGATTTCTGAGTCCATTTGCCTTAGAGCCAAAGGAGTCTTCCATCACAGAACATTGGGCACTCCAGATTGGAGGACTAACCCAGTTTTTTTTACTTTAATTTATAAATGAAGTTAACCTAGGTTTTTTGGGGGGTGGTGGTGGTGCGCGTCAAGACCTTGAGAGCCTTGAGACTCAGAGACAACTTGTGCTCTTGATGTAATGGTCAGAAAAAAAGTTTAGTTTAGATGTTGAGAAAGACTAGTGAATCATACAAACATAATCCTTTAAAAGGAAACTTAGAGATGAACCAAAGCGTGTCTAACACGAGGATGTGTTATAGGTGAAGACAATTCTAGGCTAAGCAAGTGTGATAGACTTGCTCAAAGATGAGGGACTTAGTCAAAGAAACTAAGTTGATTACAGACTTAAAAGTAGGCTCCTAGTCTTAGGATGATTTTTGCAACTTTAAAACTGCATTTTTTGTACATTTAACACTGTATTTTGTACATTATTTCTGCCCAGAATCTCAGTGGCAAGCATGTCAGAACATTCTGGTAACTGGTTTCTTGGCACCACCTCATTCAGCCATTAAAATTTAATTCCACTTCTCTACCCTTTGTAGCAGACTTTTTCTACACTTTCTCTCATGTTCCCTGGAGCTTCTGCAGATAGTTAAAAACATTTTAAAACTTAAATGGAGAGATAGACAAGAAAGAGGTGAGCACCTATGAATGCTTAAATCTATTCTTATATTTTATTAAAAGCTCTTTTCAATATTGTTAATAGGCAAGGTTAATTTTTATAATCAAGTTGTTAATATTACATAGGCTTTTTAAATGTAGAATTCTGTAAAAAATTCTATATATTTCATGATTCATTTTATTCTAGTTACACTATAATTTGTGGATTTAAAATTTTTCTTTCATAAATGGTGACTGAGTGATTTTGTAGAAATAATTCTCTTAAACTTCTTTCTAGACTAAAAACAAAACAAAAAAACCCGATATCACTATAAATCATCACTCTTTTGGTATGATTTACTTTATTTTAAAAGAACTGCTCATAAATGCTTTTATATGCCGTATTTGTTCTTATACAAGTAGATGCTTTTCCTTATAATATTCTCTCTGTCTATAATGTCCTTCTTCCCCTTCTCTCTTGATTGACCTGCTTGTTTGCTTACTTATACATAAAGATTCAATTGAAGAGTAGCTCCCTCCATGGTAGTCCTCCCCAGTAACTTAACACAGTATTAAAAATAGTTCTTTTCTCTGTGGTCCTTCACTACTGTGTACATGTACCTTTTCTTATAGCTAGAGAAAACTTGATTGTTCTAAAAATTAGCAACAACAAGAAAGTGATAGCTGTATGTCTGTGATCATTTATAGTCTCCATTATGTATTATTAGGTAATCTCCTATGTAGAAAAAACATGTGCTTGTCAAAATCTATAGGGAAAAATGTAAAAATTCATTGAAAAACTGCTCCAGAATCAAATTCCTGGAGTGTTAATACATTCGTTGCACTTTAATAAGCGTCAGTCTCCTTTTTCCTTTTTGACTGTAAACTTTTTAGAGAAGGGACTATGTCTCTTTTAATTTTGTATTTTCCTTACTTAAAAATGTGTTTTGCCTATAGAGGGACTCAATTGCTCTTTATGGAATGAATGGGTGAGCAACTAGGAATTTGGTAAATAATGTACAGTCTTAATGCCTGCTCAGTATGTTGCATATTTTTTCCATTTGCCCCTCCAGATCCATTATCTGTCCTAACCACTCTGCTACCTTGACTTTTAAGGCTTATGTTAATGGGCTCCCATGCCCTCTGGATCTCAGTTGTGTTTAGCCAATGAGAATTATTGGAAGGAGATTGGAGGGAGAGATGGTTTATTTCTCAGGCACTCTTTTTGTCAGGTCACTTTGGGTTAGTCGTGTGCCTTACTGAAGATCTCTGCTCCTCTCAAGGGGGCTTCTTTACAGGACCCTTTGCTTCTTGATTTTGGTAACTGCTCCTTTCTCTTATCCCTTTGGGCAACTCTTCTAAGTACTATCTCTTGTGGCCCCTCTACACCCATTTATATCTTTGTAATTCATCTCTTCATAAATAAATTGTCTTGAATTACCCTAATTTGAGTGTTCCATTTGTTTCCTCTTGGGACTCTAACTGGCAAACTCATCAACCATTCTCCCTTTTCCTTGGATGAAAATTCCTCTTTTCCTCTCAAGAGCACCCTTTCTCCATGTGTAGCTTATGGGGCTGATCCCACCCAGGACTCAGATTTGGTGGAGTATCTGTCCCTCTAGCTTAAGTTATTGATTTATTTATGGGTTCAGTGCCAGAAGCATTTCTTCTCTTGCTATTTTTTTCTAATACTACTGGGAAGGAGGCAGTCTTTCCTGAAATTATGGTAAACTGGGGCTCTATAGGAGCTGTCTTTGTCTTAACCTGAAGAGTCTCTATAAAAATGAAGGCAATGTATGTGGCATTATTAACAGTCACAAATTATGGTTGTGTGTTAGGAACTGGGGGAGGTAAAATGACTATATTTGAAGGATGTGATGTACTAATTTATGACCAAAGCATCTAGAGAACAGAGGTCATTTTATTACTGTACATGTCTATATACCTGTTAGTTTGTGGTTGTCAAAATTTAAATATTAATGATTCTAATTCTAGGTGAGTATAAGAAATTCATCTGCCTGATATTAAGAAGCTTATCTAAAAGTTTTTCAAAACATTGTAGGATAGACCTTTTTTTAAAAAATCATTTTTCTTATATATTTTGAGTATCCGGTAAATGTCTTATTTTCCTACTTGAAAAATATTTGTAAGCTTAGTCTTTTTATTCCTCCATAGACCAATGTTTTCCAAATAAAGATTACTGGGTTTACCTTTAGTTTGAAGGAATATATCAGATTGATTTCACTTGTGATCTAAGTTTTATTTTTCACTTAAATCTCCAGGGCAGGAAACCTACCAGTTGCACTAACTCTTCTCTTAGTGAGACTTCTGAATGAAGCTGAGAGCAATTGCCAAAGGCAAGTAGAATATATTATTGAAATATGCCTTGTTTCTGGCTGCATATCAAAATAATTCAAACATGATAATTTCCTCAAGCAGGATTTTAAGGTACATAATGTATCCAAGAGACATATATCCTAAGGCTTCAGCCAGTTAGGTGGATCTTAGAATTCAAAAGTCATGGTTGCATTTTTATTCAAATGAGTCTGAACATTCAAACAAACCATACTTCTATTTCTGAAGAGGATGAAGATGAAAAAAACAAAAACAATGTGTTCATTTTTAAGGGGTTGGGATGAAGGGATGCTTTTTGGTCTATTTAAAAACGAATAAGAGAGTTACAAATCTCTACATATAAGTGTCAATTTTTTTCAGGAATCTTTGAATTCTTTCAAATAACACTTACAGATGAAATTGTTTTCCCTAAAGGTTTATTCTTTGGACCTCAATTGTCAGTTTTTCTAAAAGGAAAATACTACAGAAACAATATGTTTCAGGCCAGGATAAAGAAGCACATAACTTCTAATTTGATTGTTGAAATCCAGAAACATCTGCTAACAAGTCTGAATCTTGATTGTTCAAATTTCCTGAGTCTCAGAGGTACCCTTATAACCTCCCTTCAAAATATCACCTTCTTATTTAGTAGATTTTTTACCATTTCTTTTTGTTATTTGTTTTGTTTTGTTTTGTTTTGTTTTGTTTTGTTTTGTGTCCTGGACTAGCCTGAGTTGATTCTGTTGCTTGCAACTAAAATATTTTAACCAGGAATTTTAGAGGCCAAACTTCTGAAATCAGGGTGTTGATTCCAAAATCAAGGTGTTGGCAAGGTTGGCTCCTTCTCGAGTCTCTGTGGGAGAATATATTCCTAGCTTCTGGTGACTGCTGGCAATTCTTTGTACTTCTTGGCTAGTAGCTTCATTCTCTTCTCTAGTCTTCATGTGATCTTTCCTTCTGTGTCTCTGGGTCTTCTTCATTTCCGTCTCTTATAAAGACCCTTGTCATTGGATTTAGGGCCCACTCAATATCCAGATTGAGATTCTTGAGATTCTTAATTAAATCTGCAAAGACACTACTTTAAAATAAGGTCATATTAAGGGGTACTGGGTATTAGGACATATCTTTTTGCGACTGCTGTTCAACCCATTAGATCCATCAGTAGTCTGTGAGATGGGTGAAAATGTTATCCCCATTTCACACATGAGTAAGCAAAGGCTGAAATTATACAGCCAGCACAGTGAAAAAACAGGACACCAACCAAAACCCCATTCTAAGGCCAGTGCTCTTTCTTCTAAGTCATAGCCTCTCTTGACAATACTATTTTTGCTTCCACAATCATTTCATCTTTTAAATAGAAAATAATACATGTTTTAATATTGTTAATAGACTTGACAAAGTTTATATTTTATCAGAATCATGCTTAGTTTCCTTCATATGAAATGATTCTTGTTAACAAGCTATTCCCAACAAAATTCCTCAGCTTTTCAGAAAGCTAAGGAAATTAAGAGAGAAACCAAATGTATTTTTCCTCATCATCCTCAGCCATTATTTTTTTTAATTCATGATTTTAATCTTCTATTTATATTACTCTCCTTCTGCTTAGTCTCATCCAACTTCCAGATCCCTGGGGCTCAGCTAGTGATGAGCACTCTTAAAGAAGCCCAGGGAAGGCATGCTGGCTCTGTCTGCAATCCTCTTTTCCTGGCACTCTGTGTAAATAATCAAGGATGCACCTGTCCCATTACAGACATGGGAATGGGGCCATGATGCATGTTTGGGTTTTGGTTTTTAAAAGCATCTATTTTGTAGACTGGTCCTGTTGAGGTCAGACCACAGAGCACAAGATAACATGTGAATAAACTTGCTGCAAGGTATGACACATGGCAGTAATTTGCCTGAGTGACTAAGAAGCCTTGTCTTTCTTTCCATGCTTTTCTAAAATTTGGAACATTCTACTATATCACAAAACTCAAATGTCCAATTCACATTGAGTCAGTTATGGAAATTCAGAATACATATCAAGGATGCAACGAATTGATTTTCTAAACCAATTCTTGATTTAAAAAATAGTTTATATTCATGTATCATTGAATGCTTCCCTGTTATTAATCTTATTTTATTGTTTAAACAGGTTAAAAAGTAAACAATATGCAGGTAAAAAGACTAATCTAAAAATTGAGCATCTAAAATTTTTTTCAACTTAAATGCCTACTCCCATATACATTCTACCTTCATGAAAATAATTCTTACTTGAAGACAGTTCCACATTTTCCAAGAAGTCCTGAATCCCAGGTTTTGATGTGCTGCTCTTCTCAAATTTGGTTAGCAATTAGCTTGTACTCTACACTTTAATTTTTTATTATTTAGCATATACATTATAGTTTTGAGTGCTTATTTCATATCTTGTCACCAGACTGCAACTTCCAGCAACTGGTACTTGCCTTGTAGCTACAAGTATTAGCCAAACCTACCAAATATTGAGCTATGACTGATGCAAAGTACAAACTACAATTATTTTAACCCTGGAGCTGATAGCAACATGTTTCCTACTGCATTACATGATACTTAGCATTATTGCAGGTTTGCTGTGTACCAGGCACTGTTCCAAATGTCTTCTATGTATGTACATAAGTTTATGGAAAATCTGAAGACTAAATGGTTTGTTGGGAAGTCACAGCAGCATTGTCATTGTTTTGAGGAATACAATTTTCATCAAAGTTTTGGTTCATATCTCTTTCTGGAGGATATTATTGCTATTATGCAAAGTCAAGATCAACTAGACTTTCATCTTCACTTTCCTCTTCCACTCGGTCCCTTTTCAATGTTTTCCAGAATTCACATTTTTTCAGGGCCCATTCAAATCAGATTTGGTAGATGAGGCTGTTGATTAATTTTATCAACAAGTGAAGAAGAGTTTGAGTGATTACAGTCTTTTATTAAATTTTTTGCACTAACATTCTTGGCAGCTGATTCAAAAGCATTAAAATTGCCAATATTGTAGGGGGACTTATGCGTGAAAGAAGTGCCAGCTATAGATTCTTTAGTTTGGCTTTTCCCTAGTGAGCTTTTTCAGGAAGAGCAGCAAACACATTTAGGAACTAAGCCTTTTATACCACTTGGACCTGCCTTGTTCTTAACTGACTGTAACTAAAATTTTCTGCTCCTGGGAATCCAGATATCTGCCAGTGTTTTATAATATCTTCCTCAATGACGAGCATTCTTAGTACTCTAGATATAGGTTTTAGAGGCTATTCTAAGAAAGAAGCTCAGGAGACTTTTTTGGTTGGGTATTTGTGTATTTGGGAACGCAGGCCCTTTATAACTATAGCTAAAGATGTTCTGATTTAGTTCTCTCTCATATTCAGGAGGTAAAGATACAAGATCTTTAGCCTCAACTTATTTGCATTCTCTCTTGTGTCCCACTGGGGACATCCCCACCCTTGATTTCATCATCAGGGATGTTATTTTTGTGGAGTCTTTCTCCCCCCACCCCCTAATGGAAAGTACTGCTGTAAGAATAGGAACTTCTACCATAGTATCTGTCATGGGCTGAATGTTTATGTCCCCCCAAAATCATACGTTAAAGCTCTAACCCCGATGTCATGGTATTTGGAGATGGGTCTTTGGGAGATTATTAGGTTTAGCTGAGACCATAAAAGTTGGGTCCTTATGATGTGATGGTGCCCTTAGAAGAAGAGACCAAAGAGCCTGTTCTCTTCTCACTATGTCAGAACACAGCAAAAAGATGTCTTGTCTTCTGTAAGGCAAGAATAGATCTATTTTTTAAATGTTTATTTATTTATTTTGAGAGAGAGAGACAGAGAGAGAGAGAGAGAGCATGATAAGGGGAGAGGCAGAGATAGAGGGAAGAGAGAATCTCCAGCAGGCTCCACGGACAGCCCAGAGCCTGACGTGGGGCTCCATTTCATGACCCTGAGATCATGACCTGAGCCGAAATCAAGAGTCAGATGCCTAGCTGACTGAGCCACCCAGGCACCCTCACCTCCTCACTGTTCACCCACTTTTTTTTTAATGTGGAAAAGAGAGCTCTCACCAGGAACCTGACCATACTGGTACCTTGATCTTGGACTTCCCAGCCTTCAGAACTGTGAGAAATAAATGTCTTAAGCCACCCAGTCTATGGCGTTATGTTATAGCATTTTGAACAGACTAAGACAGTATATTCCTTATGTTTTCAATACCATTTATTCCTTATGTACACCATCCAATTTTTCCTACAGTGTTACCTCCATTAGGATGCCCAGAATTTTGTCATCATGATTTACATCTTGACAACTTTCTGTCCATGAAAAGTTTTCATAATTTTCAAAATTCAATTATGATTTTTGATGGTAGAGATGAAAAATTAAAAGTCATTCTGTGCCATTTTGGCTGAAGTCTCTGATTGAGTAAACACAGTTTTCAACATCTCATGGCAAGTTCAAAATCCAACAGGACTGCACAGAAATGTGTTAGAATTTTTCTCTGAAATTGTTGGGTTTTCCAGTTTGTTTTTAAACTTTGTTTCCTTTGAAATAATGTCCAAGCTTTTTTTTTAAAAAAAGGTACTTAACATATGGCTAGTTGACATAGTTATTTCAAGTCAGCTACCTATACTTCTATTGAAAATTTTTATATGGTGATCTTCAGAATTAGTCACTTTCTTTGCTTTTAAAATTATAAAGTATTCTGAATCCTGTTTCTATGTTATTCCATGTACTTGTAGAGTTGACATTCTTTCCAGATGAAATAGGTTTCAGGAACTAAAAAGCAAAACCAAAAGAAAATTTCACATCTGAAGGAAAAACATTTTGAATCATCATGGAGACATGTAGCTATCTTGGCACTACCAGACTCTGAGACGGCAACACCTCAAAGAAATTTATACTTTTAATGTCCTCATTTAGAAAAGTTGTCCCGCTATGATACAGAATGAGCTAACATCAGAAATTCCTATAACTTTTAATAAAGGTAAAAAATATCTATTAGGAAACTTCAGCCATATTTAAACAGTAATTTGAAACTGTTTAAACTACTCTGTACACAGATCAAAATTATCTTACAGTTCTGGCTGAATAATATCAATGACAGGGAAGAAGGAAAAATTCCACCAGCTTGAATTCCTTGCCATTCATATAACCTGTTTGAACCTAAATATTGAAGAAATGTCTGAATCTTTAAAAAATATTAAAATTTTACTCTTTTGTTTTAGTAAAAATCATATCAAAAATATCCACAATTTAGTTTTCAAAAATTAATTTTCCACTGTTATTTTAATAAACTTTAGGGTTAAAATTATTCAAAATGATTATATTCTAAAAATGCCCACCTCAAATATCTGGAACCTTTTATATAAAACCTAGATGATGTTCTTTGTATATGAATGGAATCTGAGTAATTCCTTTCTACAAGGGATGTCCTGGCCCAAGGGTGCTGCTATGCTCCGTCCTAGGAAATGGTCTTCAGTGCTGCTCTTCCCTTCCTACAACTGGCCTCAGTCCCCAGATGACTCTAACTTGATTCACAGTGTTCTGGGCCCAGTTTCACGAGAGGCTCTAGAGTTTGGTTTTGGACACATTGAATTTGAGCTGACTACAGTCTATCCAACTGAAAATGTCCAGAAGACTGTGCCAGACTAGGTCCTCTGACAAACAGTCACCAAGATAGAATTTGAAATATAAGAGATTAGGAAAATACCTGTGAGAAATAAATAGGGGGGCATCAGGAGTCCACAAAGAGTCTGTAGATGCAGGCATGACACATGCAAAAGAGAGGGGGAAAGGAGGAGGGTTGGATAGGAATTGTTTCAGACTACTGTGAAATTCAGAGCAAGTTTTGGCCAGGCCAGTGGGAGTAGAGCAGAGACTATCCCTCAGGGTACTGTATTCCCAGTTCCAGTGTGCCTTCTATGTTTTTGGTCATTGACAGGGAACAGCCAGCAAGACAAGGCCTCAGTGTGGGTGTGAATGCTGATCCTGAAGGTAGAGGTTGTCTTGAAATCAAATATAATCGGGAGAATGGAAGCCTGGGAGTTGGCAGGAATCTTAGGGAAGGTCTTGAAAGTGGGATTTGAGCAAATCTTACTGAATTGCAGGAGGCTTGACTCCAGCTGACTTCTGACTTAAGGCAAAGTTAGAGATTTAATTTTTTGAGATACCCCTTATAGAGATAATGAATAGTAGAGGAACTCTTGGAGGGAAAATACCAGAGGAAAAAAGTCTGTACTTTAGTAATTATTCCAGATAGAAGAAAGAAATGGTAGATTTAGTAATGATAGTGAAAGACTTTAATGATAGATACGAACCAATACCATCTGTAGCGATAGTCTACTGGTTTCCCACCCACATCCAAATTTCTGTTTCTTACTTACAACCCCTAATTTTTATTGCATGGATAAAATATTGTATTTCCTATTCTCCCTGTGTAGCAAGGCTTGACTCAGTTCTTGGCAAGGAGATATGTGTAGAAGAAGTTGGATGGAAGTTGTTGACAGAATGAGAAGGTGCTTTAAAAGCATACAGGCAGCTGGGATGAGTCCTTTTTGTTTACCCTTTCCTCTTTTCTGTCTTCATGAAGTTGGAAATACTGTGATGGCTGAAGCTTCAGCAGTCATTTTGGACCATTAAATGCCCTTGAGGGTGGGCAATAATTGCTAGGATGTTGGAACAAAAAATAGTAAGAGTTCTGGGTTTCTTATCTTCAGACTTCTTTTATGTGAAAGAAAAATAAATGATTTTTTTCTTACTTAAGCCACAGCTAATTTTGGTTTTCTCTTTATGGCAATATAACTGCCATGTAATAATGGCACTCGCTATTTATTGAGCCCTATTATATCTCAGGAATGGTGCTAAGAACTTTATATTATTAGCCCAATTAATCGTCACAGTAATCCTGTGACATAGGTGCTTTTATTTTCAATGATTTAACAGATGAGGAAAATGAAACAGAGAAGGGTCATGTAAATTGCCCAAGATCATCTAGCTAGTGTGTAGTTTCAAACTTATTTGTTTGATTTTAAAGCTTGTGTATTATCTACTCCAACATGCTGCCAGTTGGGGATACAACTTAATTGAGGTTCTGAGAGTCTTATTTGAAGCTACTGTGTTTCTCTAAACTTAACACTTTATCATCGACCAACTGTACTTCTTGGCCTGTCTTCTTTCATACGTGGTTTTGACAAATCCCCATCCCACCTAAGACCTTATTCCACTGCAGCTATGCTATAGCCCAGCATGATGTTTAAATCCTGCCAGAATCCGCTTTGTACAGTTCTCTATGATAGCAATCCCGAGGCAGGGCGAGAGCTGTGCTCTCAGAGGGTATTTCTTTGTTCAAAATCGAAAGGAGGTAGCAGCTGGCCTAAAATTATGACTGGCAACTGGTCTCAGACTTATTATGGTTGCCCTGATGCTTTCTCAGATTCACTGAAATGTTTTTCCTCTGAGAACAAAGCTTCCAGAAACTCAAAACACCTGTATTAACTGGTGACCTAAAAGGAGCACTTACCTGCTAACTTCCTGGCTGATTTTCAAGTAGGTTGGCAGAGCCTTCCTGCTGTTACTAGGCTTCTATAAAGAATTAATTATTCTGGATAGCTAGGCCTATTTCAACAGAAACTGCCTCTTTTTAAAAGTCTGTCTTTTGAAATTTTCTAATAACCATTAAGAGCCCATTAGCAAAATTGTCAGGAAAATAAGAAAGACTAGTAAAGGCATTATCCCTATCGTCCCTACTGAAGACACAGCAGCATATATTAGTTTATATGGATGTTTTTGTTTTATAATTATTCTAGATGACGGAGATGAAAGAGCTTAAAACCTTTTTATTTATGTGTGTGATTGAGAGTGGAGTATGAGAGAGTAGGGATGACTGGAAAGGATCATTTAAATATTTTATTCAAAATTACATGAATAGATACCATTTACTGAATGCCTGTTAGGTGTCAGATGCCACAGGAGGTACTTTACTTCTCTCATTTAATGCAATCTTTTCACCAGTCCCTATGAGGTAGAGCACAGTTTGTAAATATAATGATGTTCAGAGATATTGATTGAATTGCCCAAGGTCACACAGTGGGAATTTACATAGAGATCTGTCTCCAAAGTACATGTTTTTGCCATTTTATTGTTCTATGACAAAAAGCATTCAGTGTTACGGGATATTTTAAACAGAGATTCACTTTCTAGAACTTCAGCAATACTGAAAACTTCAGTGCCACTGGTAAACAGCTTTGGATCACTGATTATGGTCTAGTTTGAAGTTTTTAGATCCTACCTCCTTTTCTTTCCTGCAGCTACCCTTTGACCATGGTATGTATACTAGAAGAAAGAATGAAGTTAATTAATTCTGTTCAGTATTAACTGCCTTGGCAAAAGTTTTGATGAAGAAGGAAATGGAAATTACTGATGAGAATGAACTTTGTTTATTATTTTTCAGTTTCATTTAATGGTACATTACCATTCTTCATTCCCATGATCTCTTGAATTGACTTTAGGTTTTTAAAAAAATCTCAAAATTGCTCTCATTTAGCAAGTGAATACAGTATTGCTATTACAAATAAGAAAACTAAATTATATTTGCTTATAATAGTTTATAATTACCCTAATAGTCACATAAAGAAATTATGTAAATCCTTAAAGCAACCAGTTTCATTTGTTACTTTGAGGAAGGTCAACACCCACAAAATAGTTCTGTGAGAGCTTAGTGTGGTAGGGTCTCAGTTGAGTGGCGTATTGGTGCACTTGATAGACTACCTGGCCATGTATACAGTTGATGCTTAAAATCTTTAGCAGTAGCTGTAAGATTTTATGACCATTAGTAGTAACCAACATCATTCAGTGTACCATAAAGTTTCTGCTTAAAGGAAATTTATCATTTGCTAAGTTTTACATGAAGGCAGTGCAACATAGACTATTTTAGTAGCCAATGAAATACATAATAAATATTCTTTATCAGCTATCCTCTATGGAAATTTTGAATCCCAAATGAATATTATTATTTAATTTTCATTTTGTATGTCTTTCTAGCTAATGAAGTTTGGAGAAAGTAATCATGAAGTTATTGAGTTTTTCTCTCTTTACATTAGAATAAGTCAAATATTTTTCAGATTCCTTTATGGGTTGGATATTGACTACAAGTTATCACTGACTTAGGAAATTATGCAATAAATTGATTGTTCAATGTGTGTAGAACACTTGCTTCTTTGTAAACATAAAAAGAGAGAAAATATATAAATATTTACAAAGTGTTTGACAAATTTAAATAATCTTACTATTAACTTGGTGCTGATAATATTTATGGGGAATATAGGAAAAGGAGAGTTTATCTACAGACCTAGACTCTGGCTTGTCTGTTTTCATCCTGTCCAATAGCTTTCCT
Source organism: Prionailurus bengalensis (assembly GCF_016509475.1). Taxonomy (NCBI): domain Eukaryota; kingdom Metazoa; phylum Chordata; class Mammalia; order Carnivora; family Felidae; genus Prionailurus; species Prionailurus bengalensis. Next base: position 94,446,040 of record NC_057355.1, read on the forward strand.
AGAGAGGAGGGATAACCAGGAATCATGTACTTCCATTACAAAAGGCAAATTTGTTTGAGGGTATAATTTTGCCTGGATTTGGTTTGTTTTAGGATTGCTTGCCTGGGTGTCTTGGTTATGCAAGTTTAGGGAACATTTCCAGTCCCTGTTCTAGGAGTAGGTTGCGGCGAATTCTTCAGGGAACCCATCAAGATGCTTTTCCTTATAATCCCAGGTTTGAGAAGGATGGTCCTGGGGCAGAAGGAGGATTAATTTGATTAGGAACTTTCCTCATTCCTTCTTCCCAGGATTTAGAATGGGAGACTACCAGGGTAGCTTTAGTCAAGTTCCAGTGACAAGGACAGGAAACAAAATGAAGCAATACAATGGCCTTGAGCAGATAGAGTCATAGTCAGGCAGGCCTAACACAAAGGACTAAATGTCTGTGAAAGATGACTGTTTTTCATCGTGTGTGTGTGTGTGTGTGTGTGTATGTGTCCAAAACCAGTTACTCTAGCATGGTGGTTCTCAAACTTTGACAGGCATGAGAATCTCCTGGAGAGATGGTAAATATAGATATTTGGGGCCCACATCCAGAGTTTCAATAACCCTAGGGTGATGTGTGAGAGTTTTTATTTTCAACCAGTTCCTGGGTGATACTGCTGCTATTGGTTCAAATACTGCACTTTGAAATTCATTGCCCCCACCACACAGGCAAGCTTTATGTAAGGGGTTCCTGTGAACCCAGAGGGCTGTGACTATGTGGGGAATTATGGGGCTTTGGCAAGAATCCAGCCCAGAAAGGGCAATGCTGGAACAGTGCATAGCTTCTTTTGTCCTTGTCCTGATATCTTTTGTAGGTGTTTTATGAGGCAGTGAAAAGCAATGGTGGTGAACTTGTACCTTTTAATCTCTCGCTACCTAAAATATGGAAGCAGGACTGACTAGCCATACTATTCTGAATCTTTATTCTTGGAATTTTTGAATATTCTCATTGCCCAACTTATAATATATGTTTTAGATAATGCACCTGCTTTTGTTTCTATTATCTTAGTTTATAAAGGTGAACTTATGGAATATATCTGTATATTTTCATTAGTACTAAAATCTTTTTACTTTATTATTCACCTATACAAAACAATATTTCCATACTATTTCTAAACCATAGTGATTGTAAAACTTATTGACTAGGAAATGAGGATGTTCTGAGAAGTTGAAGGTTTTTCACCTAACCCCTGCTCCATCCTGAAATGGACTTTATCTGTATTTTGCATCTGGGAGATGACAAGAAGTTTAATGTTTCAAGTTTCCAAAAAGTAATGTTAAGTAAGCAGTCAATAGAGAAGGGGCAATGAGGCAAAGCAGAGTGCCCCCAGATGATAACTTGCTATTTGTTTTTTTCTTTTCATTTTTCTGCCTTTTTAATTAAAGAAAAAAGTCTTGTGGGCATGGAGTGTGAGTGTACATGCCGGGGCTGGGAAGGCTGGTAGCAGGAGCAGATCAGGCATTCTACCCACTCATTTATCCTTTATGTATGTCATAGCTGGTACCATATGTTTAGACCCAATCAATTTATGCATATGGAAATTCTTTCCTTGGTTTATACATTTAGCTAAATAAAAATGTAAGGTAATGTTTATTTAATTGAATAAAAATTGCTACATTCAGACTTCAACTTTTTTTCCCTTCCTCTTTATTTGCTGAACCAGTTTACTCTTGCCATTATTTTCTCTCTTATATTGGCTTTGTTTTATAGTAAGATACTCACTCATGCAACAGGATGGTACCTTTCTTATATATATTTTTGTCCACCTATACCTATCTACTATCTACACCTGAATTAGAGAAAGTAAACACAGAAAACTCTAGAAAACTGATTTCTTCTCTTTAACTTTCACATGGCTTTAATTTTATCCACTTATTCTTAGTTTCTGTGGGCCTTATCTCATGACAGGACAACTTGGAAACATTTTTGGCATAGTTTTATTCACTGGTAAAACATAGTATGATCAATAGTGTAGACAATATAAAAAAGTGTTGGTTCAGCATTTAGTAAATTGACTTCGTTTTAGTAACTACAAGCAAAAGTTTTACACAACTACATAATTTTATTTTATTTATAATTTTTATAATGTTTATTTATGTTTGGGGGGGAGGGGCAGAGAGAGAGAGGGGGACAGAGAATCCAAAGCAGGCTCCAGACTCTGAGCTGTTTGCACAGAGCCCGACACGGGGCTCGAACTCACAAACCGCAAGATCATAACCTGAGCCATGTTTCTTTCACCTACTGAGCCATCCAGGCACCCTCAAAACTACATAATTTTAACAACTTGTTGGAATGGAAATCTTTGAAAATGATGATCTTATCAAAGTCCTTATGAGATTACAGAAACTTTACAAAAGGGGATGACATATTAAAGTATCAACAAAGATTTTGTCCTAACATGTTTCTAAAAACCTTTTTAGGCTTCAGATCTGCCCATATTCATATTCTGAAGGGAACAGAATCAGGCAAGGATCTATTCTAATGACTCTTTATTTGGGTTAAACTACCACAAAGGAAGAATACTTTTGTGGATCTGTGAAATGTTAATTTTTCCAATTCATGCATTTTATGAAAGACCAGAGAGTTTAAAAAGAGGAAAACAATTGATTTGAGTTTCTGAGTTAGGTTAGTTCACACTAGCTGTGGTCTTTGGAAATTTAGAAAAAATTAATTAGTTTATAATTCTTATGAGACATCGAGATACTACTACTCAGATTTGTCACTAATTTCTCTGTAACTCAAGTTTACACTGACAAGAAGTCCTGGGTAGCTATACAGCCGTGTAGGGCCATCCCTTCCATATTTCATATCCCTTCCTGATGTTGTGGGATTGCTTGTCTGTGCCTGGTAGGAAGTGTTTCAAGCTGGACCTCCAGATGGAAAACTCCAACAGGGTTTAATTATACAGGTAAACTGATTTGCTTGGTCATGCACCTGGAAAATCTAAGATGAAGAATAACTTAAAAGTGAACTAAATGTAGGACAGGTGCATTATCATTTCCCACCACTTTACAAACATGAGATAGAGAACAGTCTCTTAGCTCCTTTACATCACTGAATGAGGTCAGAAAATCATTTGAATTGAAGTCCTAAAAAGGCCTTTCTGCAGGAAAAGGTGATCACACACAATGGGTAAATTCTGCTCCTATTTATGCTGATTTATTTTATAATCTTAGACTTCTTATGGGAAAATACAGTTCAAAGAACAGAAGAAATATAGAGGAAGAGGTAAGTAATTGCAGCTAAAGAAGAAGGGATAAGGCAACTTTTGTTGAGGCCATGACATCAACGCTGGGTCTTGAAGAATAAGTTCTTCAGTAGAGAAAATGTTTCAGGCAGAGGGCACAGCTTGCACAAAGGCAGAAATCAACATGGTAATGTAGTGACTGGTATGTATGTATGTGCACACATGTGTACCTAGGGAATAAGAGGTGGAGCTGGAAAGGTAGGCAGGGAATGGAATAAGAAAGGACTTTTATATGTGCAGGGCAATGTGGAAACTGATCTAGTCCTATGATTACAGACAGTGCTCCAAGAGCAATTTCTGGTGGTGCCAGTAAAGAGGGCTTTGGGACTCATCTTCATTTCAGCCAGGGTCAATTTACATGTTTTATAAATTTGAGTTCTACCTGGTCTCTATATTACACAAAGCATTCTACAGCTTTCATATTCACCCTAGATAGTTATATCTTTCTTGCCATTTTTGGCATATAGCCTTTAAAACTATAGGCAGTTATATTACCTAGTCTATGAATTGCACGGAGCATAATATTTCTTTATTTTGCTTACTTTACTCTCTTCTTTTCTCATGAAGATAATTTGTGATTTAATAATGAAAATTATGTCATGTGGAGGCACTAGATCTTTTGACTATTTTCCCTTTTAGGATTACATGACTTAGAACTTTGCATTTTTCTCTGAACTTTCAAATTCTTTTCTTACTATATTTTAGACTTCTATCAAGCCATCTAACTCAACTTTTTTTTTTTTTTTTTTTTTTTTGCTGGGTATTGTAAGGCTCCTGAATCCTAAGATTCCTATTACTTTTCCTATTACTTTGCTTCCATAACGAATTATTTTTTGGTCTTAAGTCCCAAACTGTTTCTTTGACCTTTTTTTTATGTCCAAATTATGAAGACCCATCATATGCTTTGTTTGAACTAAATGACAGACAAGACCTAATTGAGGTCCTCATTATGACCGTGTCCATTTTGTGACCTGTCTTAGTAGCACATTCTAGAACTGACTCAGGAATGTTGCAATATCATAATACCTTTCATTTCTTTCCTCCCGCAAATTTCCACCAAAATTTTTATTCCAGTGCTGAATGAAGAAGAGGGTTTATAACCCTACAAAGCCTGGTGACAAAATATTTAGCGATTAAAGGGTTGCCTTGTCCAATGCCTTCCATGCTATAATAGTGCTTTTCTTATTTCAGTACTTTTTTTCTTGTTAACTACGGTTGTAGAGATGAGATGTTGACTTCCTTATTTTGAGGGATAAGAGAATGTTATTGTATTAGAGGTGGAATTGAAACATGGTTACTTTAGCTGCGGAATTTATAGTGTATATTTCCCCTGGATTATAGGCGGTCAAAAGGTGATCTGTTAAAACTTTTTAAAATTATAGATAGTTTGACTGGAAGTAAATTAATGTGTTTTTATGGTAAGTGGTATATAGAACCCAGAATTTGAGTACCTGAAGCTTGGAAAAGGAAGGAAAAATACAGGCAAAAAGAAGACTAAAAGTCTGTGTTGTGCATACCAGAAATCAAATGTAAATTTAGAACAAACTTACATAATAAAAAATCTCTTTTAAAAAATAGTTATAAAACAAATGATGTTTTCTCAAATCCCTTATTTTGTGATATTTCAGTCTAATAAATCTACATTGAAACTTCTAAAAAGATTCAGTTTGCATGGACAAGATCATAAACACTCTTCAGGCTAGCATAGGAAAGAGTTTCCATCTACTTCCTAGGTTTTGTTTATATGTCTTAAATCATATTCCAGGGACCTTTGAACACTAGAATTTCTCTAGTTCAACCTTTCTATGTTTTTTTAATTTTTTTTTTTTTTCAAAGTTTTATTTTATTTTTTGGGGGACAGAGAGAGACAGAGCATGAACGGGGGAGGGTCAGAGAGAGAGGGAGACACAGAATCGGAAACAGGCTCCAGGCTCTGAGCCATCAGCCCAGAGCCTGACGCGGGGCTCGAACTCACGGACCGCGAGATCGTGACCTGGCTGAAGTCGGACGCTTAACCGACTGCGCCACCCAGGCGCCCCTCTATGTTTTTTTTATACTTTACCAGCACCTTATTCGTTCACTAAAGAGAATGGATGGAAACTTTCCATAAGAGGTGAGCCCTGTAATGTTTGTCATCAGGTGAAAGCATGGCAAAGCTTTCTGATGAGAATAAAGAAAAATACATGAAGAAAAACACAACTGCTGCTTGTACTTTTCCTGCAGATGGCACTGGTGTTTCTTAGATAAAAAGACATTTTTGTGCTCAGCAGCTTTTAGTTCATTGTGCACACTGGAAAGGCTCATATGTACTAGGAAATAAGTAGATGTCTTGCAGTAAGTAGTCACTTATCTGTGCATGATTGAACCCCAGCATGGTTCAACCAGTCTTTTTGGAGGTCTGCTTTTCAATTAATGCATTCACATGGACAATAAAATCTGATGAGGTACTCTTTTTGACCAGGGGAGAGGCCTACTACAAAAAGCACACTACAGACTGAAGGCCCATCCTCCCAGTTGCATCTACATGAAAAATCCAGCCCTGTCTGAAAATGCATAAATGTCACAGGAGTATAGAGGGAGGTAATATGATTGTTTTTAAGTAAAAACTCCTAGGAGATTTATTCTGATAGTGTTAAAAAGGACTTCAACAAAGACTTATTGAATACTTATTTGAGGCAATGCATAGTGCCAGTTTATTATGGACAGTTCAAGGACTAAAAACAAAACCCAAACATAATAAGCATCTTCTCAGATGTCTCAAGCTAATTGCAAAAATAGATATATGCATAAATATGTGAGATATAAGTGTCTAAGTCCATTAAGGCTATTATAATAAAATACCACTGATGGGTAGCTTACAAACAACAGAAATTTATTTCTCATAGTTTGGAGGCTGAACATTTGAGGTCATGTTGTCATTATGGTGGGGTGAAGGCTTTCTTCTAGGTCACAGACTTCTCATTGTATCCTCACATGGTGGAAAGGTCTCAGGGTCTCTCTCAGGAGCATCTTTTATAAGGCACAAATTTTAGTCTTGAGGGCTCCACTCTCATGACTTAAACATGCCCCAAAGACCCCACTTCTAATACCTTCATCTTTAAGGGTTAGGATTTCAACATGTAAACTTTGGAGGGACACAAACTTTCAGGCCATAGCATACAAATTAGTTTCATAAATGATAAACAGATTACCAATAGGAATAGGGAAGGAAGGAGTAAAGAAGGAATGTTGAAGTGGGCTTGAGAGGGAGAGTGAAAGGAGGGCCAGTCTTCAGCTGAATATGAAGTGGGAGGAGACAAAATAGAATTTCCAATAAGAGAATTGTAAAAACACAGTGGTCAGCAAAGCAGTGTATAGAGAATGGTTGTTCTCTTCAGATTTAATGATTTATTCAGGGACTGATATATTTTGTGTTTTCTGTTAGGTGCTCTAAAACCTGACTGTATTTCACTTTGGTCTCAGTTCAGGCGTCTGTAACAAATATACCATAGACTGGGTAAGAATAAATATTTATATATCATAGTTCTGGAGGCTAGGAAGTCCAAGATCAAAGTACTGACAGATCCAGTGTCTGGTGAGAACCTACCTGCTGGTTTGCAGATGGCCACCTTCTCATTGTATCCTTATATAGTGGAGATCAGAGAGAGAAGAAGCAAGTTCTTTTATATCTCTTCTTATGAGGACACTACTTCTATTGATGAGGGCTTCACCTCATGACCTAATTATCTCTCCAAAGGCCTACCTCTAAATACTATCACATTGGGGATTAGGCTTCACTGAATTCTGGGGGAACACATTCAGTCCATAGAGGCATTTCAATTCTGTGCTCTTGGGTTATTTAAACTCTTTGTGCCTTTGTTTCCTCATCACTAAAATGAGGTAAGAGTATTTACCTCAAAGGGTTTCTGAGGGGATTAAATGAGCAAACATACGTATAGTACCTGGCCATAGTAATAAATATTACTGTAATCATAAAATAATTAGATGTTATTATGCACATTTGTGTTTTATGCTAATCAGTATATAAGGAGAGTTCTAATTCTATCAGAAGACTAAGAATTAGGTATCCCTACAATTTTACTTATAAGAAAATTTAGGCTTAGAAAAATTAACTACTTGCTAAAGATAATACAGGCTATGTTATTTATTTATTTATTTATTTATTTATTTATTTATTTATCTTTTTTAAAGTCTTCCTTTAAAAAAAGTTTATTTATTTATTTTTGACAGAGAGAATTAGTTAGAGAAAGAGCACATGAGCAGGGGAAGAGCAGAGAGAGAGAGGGAGAGAGAGAATCCCAAGTAGGCTCCAGGCTATCTGTGTAGAGCCTGATTCAATCCCATGAATGATGAGATCATGACCTGAGCTGAAATCAAGAGCCAAATTATTGACTGAGCCACCCAGGCACCTCTAGCCTACATTTTTTAAATTGAAGTATAACTGACAATTTAAAATTGTATGTTTAAGGTGTAAAATTTGATGATTTAATATACATATGCATTGTGAAGTAATCACCATAATCAAACAAATGAATATATCCATTGATACAACCTGCATTTACACCAAGGCTAAACCCACCCATTTTTCTTCTTCACCATTGACCTCTTAGTAATTACGTTTATTGTAATCAGTCTCTGTTGTGAGTGGGTGGCAAGAAGCTACAATAGGATGTAAAAATGGTAGGGGCCCAGAGTGGAAGGCTTCTAATGCTTGACCAAGCATTTAAAATACTAAATGTCTAACATCCATTCCTTCATCAGTTGGTGTTCTGGTCTAAGGTAATGATATGAGGCTGGTCTTATCCAGGGAGATAGTCAAGAGATGTGAACACAGGAGAATATTTAACTTTTAGATAAATACTGAGGAAAAAAATTAATCTGAGTAGTTAGGGGAGAATCAGGAGATATTTCAAGTGTCATGGATTCAGTTGGTAGGAAAGTTTCATGAAAGAACAAAGTGTTGACTGCTTGTAAGCAGTTAAACAAGCAAAAGACTCAAAATTATTGGACTTCCTGGTTAGATGAACATCTGTAACAACTAGCAGAATAGATTCAGTCCAGTGTGGGGGTTTCTAATTTATGGGTGAAGTAAAGGGAGATTGAGAACAATAAGTGGGGACAAGTATAGATTAGCCTGGCTAGAACAAAGCTTGGAGATACTACTTTGTATCGGAGAGGTATTTGTAACTTAAGGAAGAGACTTTAGTACCCAAGGGGAAGCATTATAACTGAGGATTTTCTTTTAGTATAAAGAGAGAACAGTAGTAGTTCAGGGGACTAAAGTAGCAAAAGAGGTGAAAAAGGGACAGCTGAAGAAGAAAAGCAAATAATGGGATATTTTTGGATAAGCCTAGACATAATGGTCACGAGAGTATCAGAGGAGTGATCAGTAATGTCAGGTGCAGAAGAGGAATCAACTAAGGTTTCATTGGGGGAGTGAGAACAGAGGCTGTGTGGAGAAACTTCTGTTGAAGAGCTCGAGGTGCTTGGTTATGAAAAAAAGAGACGGAGGAAGCCCCAGAGGTGGTGGCTTTTTTGTTTGTTTTTATTTTTTATTGTTAAAGATTGGCCTATATTTATGTTTTTGAGGAAGATGCCAATAAAGCTGAAGCCAGAGAAAGATATTAAATGACAAAGTAAAGCCAGAGAGATGATAGTAGAGAATCAGGGAAGGATTTAGTCATTCAGTGCAATGAAGATTGGAAAAGAGAAGAGTTACATGGATATGTTTGTGAATGAAGGTGGAATATTGAAGGAGCTCCTTTTTGCCTCACAGAGGAAGTAGAGTGGACAGGGGCTACTACATACATTCGAATTCTCATATATGACATGTAAAACCTTTGACTAATTCCCTAGTTTTCATCTTCTGCTCCTCTGGATGCAACACAACACCATCTAGAACTCTTACCATGCTATTCATATGCTGTACTTTTGCATGTGATGCTCCCTCTATAAGAAAGTTCTTTCTTAAGATACCTCTGCTGTTGAAGCAGAGTTTAATGTCTCTCCTGTGTCTTGAACTATAGAGTTCTCCCAAACAGACTTTATTAGATTGACAGCACCTTAGAAACAGGGACCATTGGGGCGCCTGGGTGGCGCAGTCGGTTAGGCGTCCGACTTCAGCCAGGTCACGATCTCGCGGTCCGTGAGTTCGAGCCCCGCGTCAGGCTCTGGGCTGATGGCTCAGCGCCTGGGGCCTGTTTCCGATTCTGTGTCTCCCTCTCTCTCTGCCCCTCCCCCGTTCATGCTCTGTCTCTCTCTGTCCCAAATAAATAAATAAACGTTGAAAAAAAAATTAAAAAAAAAAAAAAGAAACAGGGACCATTTTTCATTTACCTTATTATAAGTTACTAGTTCCTGGCACATAGTAGTTGCTTGATAAATATTTGTTGAATTTATTTATTTTCCAAAACAATGCTTTTGTGTGCTTTAATTTAAAAATTCTTTTAGCAATTAGAGATTATTCCAATTTTTGTTCTTTCTTTTTCTTTCTTTCTTTTTCTCTTTCTTTCTTTCTTTCTTTCTTCCTTTCTTTTTTTCTTTTTGAGAGAGAGAGAGAGAGAGAGAGAGAGAGAGAGAGAGAGAAGGGGAGGGGCATAAGGAGAAGGAGGGAGAGAGTCCCAAGCAGGCTCCATGTCTAGTGAGGAGCCTGATACAAGGCTCAATCCCACTACTGTGATATCATGACCTGAGCCGAAATCAAGAGTTGGATGTTCAGCTGACTGAGCCACCCAGGTGACCCTGTACTTTCAATTTATAAAGCTAAATTAGAGGCAGATTTGATTTTAAAATTGGTGGAAATGCTAACTTATTGGCTAAATCACTCTTAAGTACACACTGTCTTTGATTCATGTGTAGCTGGCTATCTTTGTGTGGATCAGGGAACACTAACCAGTGCTAAATCTCTCAAGGGCAGATGTTTGTTTTAATTTCTGAATCTACAACATACATTTGCCACAACCATGCTTAATAGATGCCCAAAAAACAACTAGTAGATTTTATTAAATAAGTAGACTTATGTACTATTTATGGGTACAGTGTCATTTTGAGGAAGTTATTTTACATCCCTGTGTCTTAGTTATTTGTCTCTCTGTGAAGTGGTCCCATCTATTAACTTCTTTTCAACAATTATAGTTCAGAATTGATCAGATTACATTTGATTAGTAATTTTTTACTTATAGAAGAAAAGCACTATTTAAATAGTTATTCAATCAGGGGAAAAGTTATTAATCATGTGCTGGCCTTTCTAGTGGGAGACTATACATAGATAATATCTGCAACAATCATCTTTTTATGCAGTCCTTTAATAAATAATATAACGTTACTTTTGTTTTTATTTAAATTAACATGAATATATTGCCTCTGTTCCTTAAATGATCAGTTCTCTCTTATTTATATTACTTTATATTTTCATCTCCCTTCTTCCATGGTTTGCTATACTTCTCATCTCAGTTCAGGATTTTACTTCCTGATCTATGTATTTCCGTCTTCAGCTCATAGAGTTTCTCACCACCTGGAGTGCAAACACTGTCAACATGTATTGATGGCTTTCATATTATATGTTGACAGTGCTACTACTCAGGAGTGGGGATGTGGTCAAAAAGGCAGATATGACTGTTCATCTTTTCCAGAGAATATTGCTGTGATAAGAAACATTCACAGGAGGCTTTTCTGTTTTTATTCTCAAGGTAACTTTGGTATGTACACCTTACTTTTTATTTCTCAAACCTATAAGATTGCTAAATTTCTGTAGGCTTTGCTTGACATCATATCCTAGTGTTTTGCTTCTGTGAGTTTTACTTAGCAGGCATGCAAAGAAATAGTGGTGTTGACATTCTCTATCTTATTTAGAATATTTTATCCAGGGCCCAATGTACTGTGTAATTTAATTTGAAATAATAAATTGAATACAAATGGAAATGGTGTGCTGTCTTCCAAAACACATTTCCTAGAGCCCTTTTCTTGAGATTGCTGTGGCTATCAAAGGACACCATTACAGAAACATAACCTTATGTACCGTTCCATGTTTGAATGTGCATTGGGAGGGCAAAACCCAAGATAAAAGGCAGTCACATTGTATTTTAAGTTTCAACAATAAAAAAAAAATCATGTGTCTAAAATGTGATTTTCTATAAAGATTTATCCCATGATGTTTCCCATAAATTGATTTCTTAATTAATATATACAAATATAATTAGTTTTGTTCAGACTATAGATATCATTAGCAAAGAAAAATGGATTAAATTGGGTAAAAATGAATAAAGTAGGAAAAAGTAGCATAGGATTAGAGGGGAATAAAGGCGAATCCATTTACAACCTTTGGTTGGAATGGTTATAAGACAAGACACAAAATGTAGAATATCTAGTAGAAGTAATAAGTGTAATCATATCAAAGTTTTAAAACTTTTATTTAAATTAGACACTATAAAGTCAAGACAAGCAGTACTGAAAACATGTTTACAACCTCTTTATTTATTTGCTTTCTTATTCATTCTTCCAATAAACATTTATTGACTACACAGTATATTCCAGGTACTATTTTGGGCCCTAGGTACTGTTTTTGCCCTCTAGCAGTGAACCAAACAGATAAAAACAGGGAAATGAGCAGAGGAGATGAGCAGGGAATTCAAAGGTAAAGTATAAAGGGTCTATGAACATTGCACCTCATAAATTTTAATTCGTTTTACAAATTAAAACAATGAGATAGCAAATGTTCCTCAGAAAATTGGGAACAGGTAGGTGAGAAAGATTGAAAATCCAGTGGTAGTGATGGTGTGGGGTACTGGGTAGTTTCAAGCACTTTGGTGCTCAGGTAAGTCAGGAGTCCTTTCAGGAAACAATCTGGTAAAATCTTCCACCCCGCAATTCCCCTCCTAGTTGTATATCTGTTACAGATTGAATGTTTGTGTGTCTACAAAATTTATATGTTGAAGCTTTTACTCCCAGTGTGATGATATTTGGAAATGGGGACTTATGGAAATAATTAGGGTTAGATGAAGTCATGTAATTGGGTCCTTTTAAGGAGAGACATGAGGGAGCTTACTCTCTCTCTTTGCTATGTGAGGTCACAGCAAGAAGGCTGCTCTCTGCAGCCATGAAGAAACCTCACCAAAACCTCACCATGATGGCACTTTGATCTCAGACGTCCAGCCTCCAGAACTGTGGCAAAATAAATTTCTTTTATTTAAGCCAGACTATGGTATTTGGCATTTTGTCTATGGTATTTTGTTATGGCAGTCTGAGCTAATACAATATCCTAGAAAAAAAATGATATATAGTCATGTTCATTGAGTTTTGTAGCATTTTTCTTCAATGACAAAAAAGGAAAGATAGACAACTAGAAAACAATGAGAAAAAAGGCAATGAATACATACCTATCAAATTACTTTAAATGTAAATGGATTGAATACTCTAATCAAAAGACATAGGGTGGCTGAATGGATCAAAAACAAGACTCATCTCTATACTGCCTACAAGAGACTCATGCAGACTGAAAGTAAAGGAATGAAAACAGGTATTTCATGCAACTGGAAACAAAAAAAAATATTGGTGTAGCAAAATTCATATGACACAAAATACACATTAAGGTTTTTTAAATTTTTTAAATTTATTTTTGAGAAAGAGACATAGCATGAGTGGGGGAGGGGCAGAGAGAGAGGGAAACATAGAATCCAAAACAGGCTCCAGGCTCTGAGTTGCTTAACTGACTGAGCCACCCTGGTGTTCTTAGACAAAATAGACTTTAAAACAAAAAAGACTGTGTAGGCACCTGGGTGGCTCAGTCAGCTAAGTGCCGGACTTCGGCTCAGGTCATGATCTCATGGTTCATGAGTTCAAGCCATGCATTGGGTTCTCCACTGACAGTGCGGAGCCTGCTTAGGATTCTCTTTCTTTCTCTCTCTGCCTGTCCCCCACTTTCTCTCTCTCTCTCTCTCTCTCTCTCTCCCTGTCAAAATAAATAAATAGACTTAAAAAAATAAAACAAACACTGTAACAAAAGACAAAGAAAGGTATTACATAATGATAAAAGGTATTACATAATGATTACAAAATGATTATTTCAAGAAACATATACAACACTCATTAATGCACCCAACACGGGAGAATATAAAGCAAATATTGACAGACATGAAGGGAGAAATGAACAGTAATATAAAAAATGGAGGATGGGTAAAGGAAGATGAATAGATGGAGCACGAAGAATTTTTATGACAGTGAAAATACTCTATATGATGCTAAAATGGTGGATACATGCCTTTGTATATTTGTCCAAACCCATAGAATGTACAACATGAGATTAAATCTAATGTAAACTATGGACTTTGGGCGCCAATAATGTGTCAATGTAGATTCATCAATTGTAACACCTGTACCTCTCTGGTGCAGAATGTTGATAATGAGAGACACTATGCATATATGGGGGCAGTATGTGGGATATCTCTGTATCTTCTGCTCAATATTGCTATGAAGTTAAAACTGCTCCAAAAATTAAGTCTTTGGGAAAAAATCAGGAGACAATAAAACAAAACAAACAAAACAAAATGGACATAACCCAAATATCCATAGTGGGTGGATTCTTAAAGCATGACAAATTCACACTTGACCTGTTACAGCAGATCTCTACTACCAATATGAAAATATCTTTAAGAAAATAGGTAAGAAAAAAAGTTAATATTATTGGGGTATAATCCTATTTGTGTAAAATGAATATAAATACACAAATGAAAGCCATATATATATGAAAGCCATATATACATATATATGTATTTTTATATGTACGTATGTCAATATGTATAAAGAATTATGCTAACAGTGATTGATTGTCCATCTGGAAAGAAAAGGTAAATTAGATAGAAATCCAAGGAACCTTTACCATCACTTACGTTACTTGAAATTCCATGCAAGGATGAATTATTTTAATAATTTTATTAAAGTTATTTTAATACATTACATTATTTAATAAAATAATTTTAATAAAGTTATTTTAAAAAATACAATTGCATACATTTTTTAAAAAAGTCAATGAGAAATTAAGAAAATTGGCAACTGAGAGGATTATGGGAACTGAGTTCTCCAAAGTGTAAGAACGTAGTGTTTAGTCAGGTTTGTCTGATGTACAGGTTGTATATTGAAGAAGTGAGAAAAAAAAAAAAACACTAAACAACTGAACTGAAAGTGTCTGTGTATGGTTTTAAAGTTGGACTACGTTGTGTGGATTACATTTTAAGCAGAAGTATGAGGTTATTGAACCTATATTTTATGAAGTTTTACCTGTTGTACAAGATGGATTGGAGAAACTAGAGACAAGAGGCTTAAGGTGTGTGTGTGTGTGTGTGTGTGTGTGTGTGTGTGTACAATTACTGTATTGCATCTCAAAACAAAGTTAGAAATACACTACTAATGGTCAGAGAATAGAAATAAGTGGACACACTTATACATTAATGTGTTTACATAATTTCTCCATTTTAGCTACTGCTAACTTTTTTATATACTTAAGGAAACTTGAACATACCAAGTTAGCAAAATTTTTTTATCTATTTTCAAGAACATTTGTTCTGATTTTTAAAAATTTCTTTGACTTCAGTTTCTTATGAAACCATGAACCTTATACCAGGCCAAAAAGATAGATGATACCTACGTTAGCATCGATCTCAAGATACCTTTTTGACTTTTTTAACTAGAAAAAAAAGATATTGAAAAAGCTATCAGTCACCACTGTCTTTCCTCTACTGGTGATAGAGATGGAGTCAATCAACCTGACCATTTGCCCAGGTCAGCAGACTAGAAGGGACTTTTGACATGTGAACAAATTTCATGATATAGCTCTCTCTCCAGATTGCATCCTAATTTTAACTGTGGACTCTCATTGTTTTTAAGAAGGAAAGCCTTTTTTTTATCTCAGGAAAACGGTCTACCTTTTTCTATACTGTTTTTCATCACCAAGGCTTTTTAAAGTTATGTATCTCATAATTTAACCCAAAACCACATTTCCCAGTTGCATTCTCACCTCCTACAGCATGATTTTATAATTAATTAATTAATTAATTAATTAATATTTATTTGAGTATAGGTGACTCACGATGTTACATTATTTTTAGGTGTGTAACATAGTTATTCAATGTCTCTATGTTATGCTACTGCTATGCTCATCACAAGGATAGCTACCATCTGCCACCATACACCACTATTATGGTATCATTGACTATATTCCCTGTGTTGTACCTTTTATTCTCATGACTTGTTAATTCCATAATTGGAAGCCTGTATCTCCCACTCCCCTTCACCCATTTTGCCCACCCGCCAACTCCCTCCCCTCTGGTAGCCATCAGTGTGTTCTCTGTACTTATAGGTCTCATTCTGCTTTTTGTTTGTTATTTAATTTGTTTTGTTTTCTTAGATTCTGCATATAAGTGAAATTATGTGGTATTTGTCTTTCTCTGTTTCACTTGTCTCACTTAGCATTATACCCTGTAGGTCCATCCGTGTTGTTGCAAATTGCAAGATCTCATTCTTTTTTTATGGCCAAATAATATTCCATTGTGTATATATACCACATCTTCTTTATCCATTCATCTATTAATGGATATGAGGGTTGCTTCCATCTCATGGCTATTGTAAATAAAGCTGCAATAAATATATAGGTGCATATATCTTTTCAAATTAATGTTTTCAGTTTCTTTGGATAAATACCCAGTAGTTGAATTATTGGATCATATGGTATTTCTATTTTGAATTTTTTGAGGAACCTACATACTGTTAACCACGGTACCAGCTTACATTCCCACCAACAGTGGACAAGAGTTCCTTTTTCTTCACATCGATGCTAATGCTTTTTGTTTCTTTTCTTTTTAATTTTAGCCATGCTAACTGTTGTGAGGTGATACCTCATTATAGTTTTGATTTGCAGTGTTCATTAATAGCTCATTTTTGCTTTGGTTTCCCTTGCCTCCAGAGGCGTGTTGAGTAAAAGTTGCTGTGGCCAAGATCAAAGAGGTTTTTGCCTGCTAATTCCTCTAGGATTTCGGTGGCTTCCTGTCTTACGTTTAGGTCTTTCATCCATTTTGAGTTTATTTTTGTGTATGGTGTAAGAAAGTGGTCCAGTTCATTCTTCTGCATGTCACTGTCCAGTTTTCCCAGCACCACTTGCTGAAGAGACTGTTTTTATTCCATTGGATATTCTTTCCTGCTTTGTCAAAGATTAGTTGGCTATACATTTGTGGGTCCATTTCTGGGTTCTCTACTCTGTTCCATTGATCTGAGTGTTGTTTTTGTGCCAGTACCATACTGTCTTGATGATTACAGCTTTGTAGTATAGCTTGAATTTGGGATTATGATGCTTCCCACTTTGGTTTTCTTTTTCAAGATTGCTTTGGCTATTCGGGGTCTTTTCTGGTTCCATACTCATTTTAGGATTGTTTGTTCTAGCTCTGTGGAGAATGCTGGTGTTATTTTGATAGGGATTCCATTGAATATGTAGATTACTTTGGGTAGTATTGACATTTTAACAATATTTGTTCTTCCTGTCCAGGAACATGGAATATTTCTCCATTTTTTTGTGTCTTCTTCAATTTCTTTCATAAGCTTCCTATAGTTTTCAGTGTATAGATTTTTCACTTCTTTGGTTGGATTTATTGCTAGGTATTTTATGGGTTTTGGTGCAATTGTAAAAGGGATCAATTCCTTGATTTCTCTTTCTGTTGCTTCATTGTTGGTACATAGGAATGCAACCGATTTCTCTGCATTGATTTTATATCCTGCAACTTTGCTGAATTCATGGGACAGTTCTAGCAGTTTTTTGGTGGAATCTTTAGGGTTTTCCATATACAGTATCATGTCATTTGTCAAGAGTGAAAGTTTGACCTCCTCCAGGCCGATTTGGATGCCTTTTATTTCTTTGTGTTGTCTGATTGCTGAGGCCAAGACTTCCAATACTATGTTGAATACCAGCAGCTAGAGTGGACATCCCTGTTTTGTTCCTGACTTTAGGGGGAAAACTCTTGGTTTTTCCCCATTGAGGATGATATTAGTATTGGGTCTTTCATACATGGCTTTTATGATCTCAAGGTATGATCCTTCTATCCCTACTTTCTTAAGGGTTTTTATCAATAAAGGATGCTGTATTTTGTCAAATGCTTTCTTTGCATCTATTGAGAGGATCATGTGGTTCTTGTCTTTTCTTTTATTGATGTGATGAATCACATTGATTGTTTTGCGGATATTGAACCAGCCCTGCATCACAGGTATAAATCCCACTTGGTTGTGGTGAGTATTTTTTAAAATGTATTGTTGGATCTAGTTGGCTAGTATCTTGTTGAGGATTTTAGTATCCATGTTCATCAGGGAAATTGGTTTGTACTTCTTTTCAGTGAGGTCTCTGTCAGGTTGTGGTATCAAGGTAATGCTGGCTTCCTAGAAAGAGTTTGGAAGTTTTCCTTCCATTTCTATTTTTTTGGAGCAGCTTCAAGAGAATAGGTGTTAACACTTCCTTAAATGTTTGGCAGAATTCCCCTGGAAAGCCATCTGGCCCTGGACTCTTGTTTTTTTGGGGGATTTTTGATTACTAATTTGATTTCCCTACTGGTTGTGGGTCTGTTCAAATTTTCTATTTCTTCCTGTTTCAGTTTTGGTAGTGTACCTGTTTCTAGGAATTTGTCCATTTCTTCCAGATTGCCCATTTTATTGGCATATAATTGCTCATAATATTCTCTTATTATTGTTTTTATTTCTGTTGTGTCGGTTGTGATCTCTCCTCTTTCATTCTTGGTTTTATTTATTTGGGTCCTTTCCTTTTCCTTTTGATCAAACTGGCTAGTGGTTTATCAATTTTGTTGATTCTTTCAAAGAACCGGCTTCTGGTTTCATTGATCTGTTCCACTGTTTTTGTTTTTTGTTTTGATAATCTTAATTTCAGCTTCCTTATTATTTGCTGTCTTCTTCTGGTTTGGGGTTTTGTTTGCAGTTATTTTTCCAGCTCTTTAAGGTGTAAGGTTAGGTTGTGTATCTGAGATCTTTCTTCCTTTTTTAGGAAGGCCTGGTTTGCTATATATTTTCCTTTTATGACTGACTTTGTTGCATCCCAGAGGTTGGGGGCTGTGGTGTTAACATTTTCATTGGCTTCCATGAACTTTTAAATTTCCTCTTTAACTTCTTGGTTATACCATTCATTCTTTAGTAGGATGTTCTTTAGTCTCTAAGTATTTGTTACCTTTCCAAATTTTTTCTTGTGGTTGATTTCAACTTTCATAGCGTTGTGATCTGAAAATATGCACAGTATGATCTAGATATTTTTGTACTTGTTGAGGGCTGATTTGTGTCCCAGTATGTGGTCTACTGTGGAGAATGTTCCATGTGTACTGGAGAACAATGTATAATTCTGCTGGTTTAGCATGAAATGTTCTGAACATATCTGTTAAGTCCATCTGGTCCAGTGTGTCATTCAAAGCCATCGTTTCCTTGTTGCTTTTTGATTAGATGATCTGTCCATTGCTGTGAGTGAGATGTTGAAGTCCCCTACTATTATGGTCTTACTCTCAATGAGTTTATGTTTGTGATTAATTGATTTATGTATTTGGGTGCCCTCACATTTGGCACATAAATGTTTACAATTGTTAGGTCTTCTTGGTGGATAAACCCCTTAATTATGATATAATGCCCTTCTTCGTCTCTTGATACAGTCTGTATTTTAAAGTATAGATTGTCTGATACACGTATGGCTACTCTGCTTTCTTTTATTGACCATAGCATGATAGATGGTATTCCATCCCCTTGCTTTGAATAGGAAGGTGTTTTTAGGTTTAAAGTGGGTCTCTTGTAAATAGCATCTAGATGGTCTTGTTTTCTTATCCATTCTGGTACCCTATGTCTTTTTATTGGAGCATTTAGTCCATTGACCTTTAGAGTGAGGACTGAAAGATATGAATTCATTGCCATTATGTTGTCTGTAGAGCTGGAGTTTCTGGTGGTGTTCTCTGGTCCTTTCTAGTCTTTATTGCTTTTGTGTGTGGTTTTTTTTTTCCATCTTTTGTCCCATCAGAGAGTCTCCCTTAAAATTTTTTGCAGGGCTGGTTTAGTGGTCACAAACTTCTTTAATTTTTGTTTGGGAAACATTTTATGTCTCCTTCTATTTTGAATGACAGCCTTGCTGGATAAAGAATTCTTGGCTGCATATTTTTCCAAATCAGCACATTGAATATATCCTGCCACTCCTTTCTGGCCTGCCAAGTTTCTGTGGATAAGTCTGCTGCAAACCTGGTCTGTCTTCCCTTGTAGGACTTTTTTCCCTGCTGCTTTCATGATTCTTTCTTTGCCTGAGTATTTTGTGAATTTGACTATGATATGCCTTGTTGATCATCGGTTTTTGTTGACTGTAATGGGAGTCTTCTGTGCTTCCTGGATTTTGATATCTATGTCTTTCACCAGGTTAGGAACGTTTTCTGCTATGATTTGCTCAAATAACCCTTCTACCCATATTTCTCTCTTCATCTTCTTGGACCCCTATGATTCTGATGTTGTTCCCTTTTTAATGAGTCACTGATTTCTCTAATTCTTAAATTGTGCTCTTTTGCCTTAGTCTCCCTCTTTTTTTGTGCCTCATTATTCTCCATAAGTTTGTCCTCTGTATTGATGATTTTCTACTCTGCCTCATCCATCTTGGCTGCCATGGCATCCATTTGAGATTGCAGTTCAGTTATAGCATTTTTTATTTCATCCTGACTAGCTTTTACTTTTTTTATCTCTGCAGAAAGGGATTCTCATCTATTTTTGACTGCAGCTAGTATTCTTATTATCATGATTCTGAATTCTGGTGCAAACATCTTGCTTGTACCTCTGTTGATTATGTCCCTGGATGTCATTTCTTCCTGTCCATCTTTTGGGGTGAATTCCTTCATTTTGTCATTTTAAAGGAAGAAAAGGAATTAATAAGTTAAAAAAATATTAAAATTACAAAATTAAAAACAACACACAAAAAAGCAAATAAATGTTGTTGGATCCTAGGTGTGTTCTGTTCTGGTTGTTGAAAGCAACTTGATAGAGTAGAAGGAAAAGGGAAAGATAAGAAAAGAAAAAAGAAAAAAAAAGGAAAATGTTTGAAAATTTGAAAAAACGAACACAATGAAGTAGAATATAATGAAATGATGGAAGTAAAAAATGGAATTTGAAAATTTTACAGAAAAGTAAAATATATTAGAAAAAATTAAAGAAAAATATTTTTAATAGAAATGGTAAATAAAAATCTTTTCTTTTTCTGTATTCAAGAATAAGAAAATAAAAGAAAAAAAATTGAATAGATGGACCAGCAAACAGAGTGAAGTATGATTGAAATTACATCAGTTTCCCCTAGATTTTGAACTATGAAGAACTTTATAGTCTGTAAACTAAGCAGGCGGAGAGAGTTGTGTTGTTCCTGAAGAGTGAAGTTTGTCCAGTTGGGTGGGACTTAGTGTAATGCCTCCTTTCTCCACCAGATGGTGCTGCTTAGCTTACTGGGGTGGATTGTTGTGATGCCTGTATGTGTTTATGGGCATGAGCAGGAGTGGTGAAAATGGCATCAGCCCACTGCCCATTCTCTAATATTGGAACTCTGTGCTCTCCCTACCGGTAATTATGTACCTGTCCTTTGTCTCTGCCTTCCATCCACTGCCTGCTTTTGCACTGTCAGGTTGCCAGGTGGCACCTCCCTCCTGAGTTTTATCTTAGATGCAGTTGTGTTTCCCAGCCCCTCACTTCTGAGGGACTGCAGCTTACCCGTTCAGACCTTCTGGAGGAGGGTTTCAGTGAGCAATGCCTGGGTGCTGGCCCACCCCCAGGAATGTTTGGCAGACTGCACTTCTGCTGATGCGTAGAGACTACAGCTGGGTTTCAGCCCGTCCCAGAAAAAGTTCACACAATCATGTAGCAGCAGTGTTTCAGGGATTATGGAAGATCACAACACACATCTGGCACCAGGCTTCCCCCTTAAAGTCCTTGTTCCAGCAGTAGCAAATGTGGTTGTTCTCTGGGGTCCATGGAACCTTTGCCTGTGGGGAGGCCACACAGCCTGTGCCAAATGTCCTCCCAACAGGGGAACCATCTCTCCCTGTGTGGCCCGAGGACCCTGAGGACCTCATTCTCTGCTCCTGGACATTCGCCCTTCCCACGAGAGCTGCAGATTTTCAGACTTTGCATTCCCCCTGTTTATAGAGTCTTAATGGAATTTAAACCCTCTCCTTTCTTCTTTCTCCCTTTTTTTTTCAGTCTCTTGTGTACTCTTCCTTTTCTCTCCAGCTACTTTTGGGAAGGGGTGGGGGTGCTTTCTGCACTCTCCCCCCATCTCTGTCCTCTCTCAGCAAGCAAAAACAGCTTCCTGTCCTCTGTGGCCTTCTCCCCTAGTTCACTTCTCTGCATCATGCACCTGCTGAGTTCTGTGGTTCAGGTTGTGCAGATTGTTGTGTTAATCCTCGAATCAGTTTTCTAGGTGTGCAGGATGGTTTGGTGTTGGTCTGGCTGTATTTCAGGGAGGAGAGATGTAATAAAAATTTCCATGCTGTTCCTCCATCTTGGCTTCTCCCCCAAGAAACATTTTAAGTAATAGCAAAGGAATGGCCTATTATATAGAAAGAAAAAAAGCACAGTTTTTCCAGAATTTCGTTTGCTGACATTAGTGATGTATAGTCATTAGTATTAGCTAAAGATTTGATTCAAATCATATAATTGGGAAGAAACAAAATATAATTAAATTGCTCAATGGTAAGTGGATGTAGTCACCTATACAGAATTAAACTAAATTTATCATTTAATTTAGGAAAGGACCCTGAAAGGGCCAAAAGGTAAAGCTAGCTGACTGCATGTTTTTCAGTACATTCTCAACTCTTAGAAATTTAAATGAATTAAGAACAGACACCAACTCCAATACATTTGTGAAACCACTGCTTCTGTGATAATTTAGGGTTAATGTCAACAACACAGGATCCAAACAAACCTAGTGTGACACAGTGACTGCCTTAGCCAGGGTTTTCAAACTTGGTGATAAATTCAAAATCTGTATAAATTTAAAACAAATCGGTATGAATTTGTTAACATCGGGTGGAAATAAGTACATTGCTGCCTTATATGTTCCAATTTTTTATCTTAAACAAAAGGCATGCTGTAATCTGTTGTTCCATAGGAAGTAAAGTATAAATTAAGAAGGTCCCTATTTAGACCTTATGATGTCCTTGAACTATGTGCATAGAAGCTCAATTGATGCTAAAATTACAATGACCTGTTATGTGGCAAATGTCTTTCTCTTCTATTTTATTTTATTTTATTTTATTTTATTTTATTTTATTTTATTTTCTTCTTTCCCTTTCCCTTCTTCTTTCTTTCTTTCTTTCTTTCCTTCTTTCTTTCTTTCTTTCCTTCTTTATTTCTTTTGAGTGAAACCATTGGTAAGATTGATGCATTAATCTTCTCATCCTTTACTACAAAGTACATGTGTGTTATAAAGGAAATCTCAAATTGGAAAATATTTTTTTTTCAAAATGGAAAAGTGAGGAAATAGTACTTTTTTCTCTGAATTTCATATTTAAAGATGATTGTAGATTGAGTGGCCTCATTCAAGCTGATTCTGTACTTTGAAGTCTGATTCTTCCACTTACTAACTGTATGACCTGAACAAGTTAACAGCTCTGTGGTTCAGTTTACTCAACTAGAAAATGGGTATGAAACTCTCCTCCCTCTAGACCTGATATGAAGATTAAATATGATAATGAATAGGGGATGGGTAGGTGCTCAGCTCATGGAGGCTCCCCACTGCCCTGCTTATAGAAGGTCATATATAAATTGTTTTGGTTTTAACATCTGGTTACTATCAAAGTATGCATTCTGCTGAGAAATATATTTGTTTGTCCACAATACATTAAAGATGATTATAGGTATGAATCTTAGACTTTGAATATTAAAATGCTGTTTTATATTCATATTGGTTATTCATTAGAAAGCCAGAATTCTGATGTTTCTGCCTTCCTTGAAGCAGTTGTAGTTTATCAAGAGATTTTTAAAGAGGTAACAGCAGGGCAGGGTGGCCTGCTCATGAAGAGATTCTTATCTGACACATGACTTATGAAAATACCTTCTTTACTCCCCACATCAAGTTTTAGATTCTTGCTGTGCATAGATAACTTGGTCTAATTGCCAATCTACAGGATAAAGCACAATCTTGCTGTTGCCCTTTTGACAAAGATGGTTTTGAAATCAAACCAAAGAGATTTCAAAATGCCCAGGATAACAATGCCAAGAACTAGGATTAGGGTATTTTTTTTCTTGAAATTTATTTTTTTCCTTTGGAGCTGAGTTGGGGATCTGTAGTTTACAGGTTGCCATGGAAACAAGTCATTTGTGTGAGTTCCCATGGCAAGAGTGCCATCCTGTGAATGGTGAAAGTCAAGGTGGCACCAGGCTCATCTATGCTGGGAATACTTCAGCTCTAAAACAACCAAAATCTTAGTAAGCATGGTTATAGCAAAGAGGGCACTGTTTCAATGAGCTAAAAAACAATTGCCTAATACATTTTCTACCAACTGGAATGTGCCTGCTTAGACAGAATAAGTTCTCTAGTGCAGGTGTGTCATGGTGCATATTTACATTTTGACCAGGACAAATTGATTCCTTTTCTCAAATAATGAGTGCAATATTAATGAGAATACTGACTTGATATATTAGCATTAATTGGTTTTCACTCAGTCAAAAGTCACCTGTGCAATTTTTAAAGCACTCAGGAAATAAATCTCTTTGTAATATGCTGGTTTAGAAACCACTATTTTTTTTTAGTTTAGTTATTTAGTTTAGTTGAACTGTCCACAGAAAACCTTACACTAACGGGAGGTTAATGTGTTAAAAACTATTTTCATCATTCTGTGGTTGTTTTTTTATACTTTACGAAGAATAGCTATTTATGTTTTAGGGTTTTTTAAAAATGTTTATTGATTTTTGAGGCAGAGAGAGAGAGAGAGAGAGAGAGACAGAGCATGAGTGGGGGAGGGGCAGAGAGAGAGAGATAGAGACACAGAATCTGAAGCAGGCTCCAGGCTCTGAACTGTCAGCACAGAGCCCAATGCGGGCCTCGAACCACAAACCATGAGATAATGACCTGAGCTGAAGTCGGACGCTTAACCAACTGAGGCGCCCAGGCACCCCTATTTATGTTTTAGTTTTTAATGTATTTCTCTGATCCTCAATCTGCTCACCCATTTCTTACCTCTTTCACTTGTTAAAATAGATATCAGACAGTAGAATGGAGGTTATAAATATAGAAATCACCAAAAGGTATGCTTTCTGAGGTGAGGATGTACAATTTCAGAGCTCAAGACATCAGAGAAGTCATATTTATGTTTTATCAATATTTTTATCATGTTTTGATATACTTTGCACTTAGCTTCCTCTGACATGACTAATAAAATAGATTTATTTTAATGACTGAGAGGTTCTCATTAAAGAAACACAAAAAGAAATTTCTTGTTGTTTTGGCTATTTCAAAAAAAAAATTTTTTTAACTTACTATTGATATGTATGGTTGGGAATTCCCATTCCAATTCTGTTATCATAATTCAGGTCTCAACTGATCACTTTTCCCAGGATTTACAAATCCAGATAGTTATTTTCTACTATACTCTGACTACTTTGGATAACTATACTTATATGCCTTATCTTTTATTTTCATAAGTACAGCTTCTTTTAATTCACCACCTACCACTGTAGATGTATGTGTGTATGTCTATCAACATCTTATTATCTTTCAAACATTACATATGGACAACACTATTTCTTCCTTGTTTCTAGCTGCCTTGATCACAGAATTTCACTTGAAGTTTACAGAATTTGCCATAAGTAGTTATCATAAACAAGTGCTAAAATAAAAAAAGGTAGAATCACTAACCCTCAAAGATAACATCCCAAATCCCCCATAATAACATGAAAAAAACCCTCCATTCTCCAATTCCCCCCACCACTTGGTATGTGTAGAAAAAGTGTCATGATAAACAATTTTTAGGCTTTGTCAGATTTAGTTTGCCAAATGTATATACACAAAACCAGAGAGTGACTGGATAGAATCCCAGCAAAGCAAGATAGAAAAAACCCAAAACAAAAATGGAGAATGGAAAGAGGGGTAAAGGTGAGAACTCAAGGGGAAATGCTAAAATGAAACCAGAGGGAGGTATTGCAGAGGGAGAGAGAAACATTATAGAGTAAGAAAAGAAGTAAAAGAAAATTGAACAGATTGCAGACAGAATCATTCTAGAACTGAACATATCTGAAGTGTCAGGCAATACATCTCTAAAAATGTATTTTGGAGTGCAGTAATTTCTTTTTAATAGTAGGCTATTCTCAAGTGTTATGAAAGACACATGGGATTCAGTGTCAATTGTACTCTTGGTATTCACTCTTTCTGTATGGACTCAATGGAAACCACACAGCTAAAAAAAAGAGGTAGAAGGCAGTTTTCATAAAAGGGGAAAAAAAAACCAGTTATTGGCATTACTGGAAAAAGCATTTTAGGAATACTATTTTAATTGCTCATGCATCTGTGCTGTGAAATATAGGCAGCTTTGATGACATTGTTGCCAAATATTGATTTGAAATCAAATGTCTTGCATACTTCTATTATAATTTTTAAAAAGCAAAAGAATTATATATCATGACCTAGTGATATTTATTCCAGATATGCTAGGATGGTTCAACATTTGAAAATTAATCAGCATAAGTCATCATATAAATTGACACAGTGAAAAAATTTGACAACATCCAATAGCCATTCATGATAAAAAAAAACACTCAGCAAACTAAAAATTAAGGGTAAAATTTTCAATTTTGTTAAAAAAATCTATACAAGATCTGCATAAAACATACTTATTAGTGAGAGACTGGATGCCTTCAAGATCAGGAATAAGGCAAGGAAGGATGTCTTCTCTCATCACTCCTATTCAACATCTTATTGGAAGTCTTACCTAGTGCAATATGATAAGAAAAAGAAACTAAAGTGATACATATTGGAAAAGAATAAATATAACCATCTTCATTCAAGGATGATATGATTGTCTATGGGAGAAAATCCCAAACAAAAAAAGCTCCTGGAACTAATAAGTAAGTACTGGAAGATAGCGATATGTAAGTTTACTATTATTACTTTGGAAAAAAATACCTTACCTCATAGAACAATTATGAGTAAGAAAAATAAAACATTTTATTTTACTTTCATTTATTCTTTTCCTGATGCTTTCCCTTTTTTAGAAAATGTAGATCTGGGGCGCCTGGGTGGCGCAGTCGGTTAAGCGTCCGACTTCAGCCAGGTCACGATCTCGCGGTCCGTGAGTTCGAGCCCCGCGTCAGGCTCTGGGCTGATGGCTCAGAGCCTGGAGCCTGTTTCCGATTCTGTGTCTCCCTCTCTCTCTGCCCCTCCCCCGTTCATGCTCTGTCTCTCTCTGTCCCAAAAATAAATAAATGTTGAAAAAAAAAATTTAAAAAAAAAGAAAGAAAAAAAAAAAGAAAATGTAGATCTGAGTTTCTGACTTAAACATTTTTCTTTTCTCTGAAGAACTTTTAACATTATTTTGGACAGATATGCTGGTTGTGAATTCCATAAGTTTTTATTTCTTTCTTACATTTGAGTTGAGTTCAAATTGTTCTTTTACCTGCCTTTTAGTAGACCTTGTAATTTTTTTTGAAATCTGGACATAATATATTGGATAATAAGAACTGAAGCAAATAGGCCATTTGTGTGAGGTTTTATCTTAATGTAACAGCAGTTGGACTGTGTTCAATATGTTTTTTAGCTGTTGGTGTCAGAGGTTTTAAATTCCTCCAGCATCCTTGATCTTAGTCTTTTAGTGGGCTTATGTCCCTGAGGTTACCTTCTCAGGTGTTGTTTTTTTTTTTAACATTCATTTTCTCTCCCACTTAGGTGAGACAGAAAGCCTAGAGAGGGCTGGAGATGGGTATTGCCTTTGTGCCTATGTGAGATAAGACTCTAGTAATGTTTCACTGGGAAGTAGGCCTTTGTTATGGTATATTTTGAAATAGATATTCTCCCCCTTCTCCTATCAAAGACATTAGGTAATTTTTCTTGGCTTCTCACTGTGAGAACCTGGTGGTATTCCTAGAGATAAAATGCATAAAAATATGGTGGCAGGATACAAGGTTATTATATACAAGTCAATTTTAATAGCACCAAAAATGTACTTAGGTGTGTATCTAAAAAAATATGTATGGGATGTATTTATAGAAAACTATAAAACTGATGAAAGAAAATTTAAATGGAGAGAATCTTAAGTTCATGGATTATAAGACTTAATATTGTCAAGATGTCAATTCTTTTCAACTTGAACTACAGATTCAAAGTTAGTATACATACATATATACATTTTTGTTCTTCTTCAGCTGGAAGAACCTACAAACAATGACAACTAATAGCAATGAACACACCTAGCCTCCCATCCTGGTTTCTAATACCTTTGTACAATATAAGAAACCAAGGCTTCTTGGACAAATGGCTGATTATAGTACTGGGGCAGGATATATATAAGATGAACACAGAGGATCTTATAATGTGGAAAACAAGAAATGCTACTTATCCCCAAACAAGAAACAACCTCACAGTGATGGAGTGTGTCAAAAGTAGAAAGGAGTCAACTGTAAGAGCTCCCAGTTACCAAAGCTGGAACAATTTGAGCAACACAATAACATAGATTATATTCCAGAGTATAAGAAACATCAATGAGTTTATACTGGTGTAAATAGAATAACTAAATATGGTGAAGAATAGTACAATCTCTCATGCAAGAGAACTCCAAATAACTTATGTAGATACTTCACCCTTTGGGAGATGGAGCAGAAATTCTCATTCATTAAGCATGCACTTTAAATAGTGACTTCTTTCCAAGGAATATAGAAAGGGTGAAAAATATTAACTTCCTAGTGGAATAACCTAACAACTATTACCACACTAAGGTGATCAAGGTTAACATCAACAATGATAAGTCACGTTGATTGTATGTACATTTGATATGATTTGATGACAGTGGCACTTTCCTTTGTTTTCTTCTTCACAAAACCCATAGCCCCATTTTAATCATGGGAAAAAATATCAGAGAAATCCCAGGTGAGAGATATTCTATACAGTTTCTAACCAGCATTCCTGAAAATTGTCAAGGTTATCAAAAACAAGGAAAATCTGAAAGACTGTTTCAGCCAAGAGCATCCTATGGAGATGTGACAACTGAATGTAATGTAGGGATCCTGAATGGGATCCAGAACAGAGAAAGGTCATTAGGTAAAAACTAAGGAAATCATGAACTATTGGAACTTCATCCCAAAGTTCCAACTTTTCCAGGGGCTGCCTGAATGACTGACTTTTGCTTTGCATGTTTTGGAGTGCTGATAGGATGTAACATACTTTAGATACCTGAGGCCACTGAGAACTAAGATAGTGATTTGTGCTAGTAGGAAAGTTTGAGTCCCTTAAGAATACTTAAGAATAAACTTAACTAAGGAGGTGAAAGATGCACGCTGAAAAAACTACCAACATTGGTGAAAGAAATCAGAGAAGACACAAATAAATATTTGTGTTCATGGATTGGAAGACTTATTATTGTTAAAATGTCCATACCACTCAAAGTGATCTACATATTTAGTGAAATCCATGTTAAAGTCCCAACTTCTTGTGGACATATAGAAAACAATCCTAAAATTCATATGGAACCACAAAGGACCCCAAATAGCCAAAACAATCATGAGAAAGAACAAAGATGGAGGCATCACATTTCCTGATTTTGAGATATATTACAAAGTTACAGACATATAGACCAATAGAGTAGAATCTAGAACACAGAATCTAGAACCCAGAAGCTAACTCATGCATATATTGTCAACTGATCTTTGATAAGTATTCTTGTGCCAAGAATACACAATGGAGAAAAGATAGTCTCTTCAACAGAAAGTGTTGGGAAAACTAGCTACCCACATGTAAAATATTAAAATTCATTATTTATCTTATACCATACATAAAAATTAACTCAAAATGGATTAAAAACTTAATGTAAGATATATCTGGAGGAAAACTTGACATTCACATGCCAAAGGATGAAGAGTGGACCACTATCTTATACCACACACCAAAATCAACTCAAAATGTATTAAAGACTTGAATGTAAGATCCAGAACTGTAAATCTCTTTTAAGAAAACATAAGGGAAAAGCTCACAGCATTGTTATTGGCAGTGACTTTTTGGATTTGACCCCAAAAGCAAAGGCAACAAAAGCAAAAATAAACAAGTGGAATTACATCAAACTAAAAAACTTCTGCAAAACAAAAAACAAAACAAACAAAAAACACCAACCTCCCCCTCAAAACCAACCAACCAACCAAACCACCAACAAAACACCAACTATCAACAAAATAAAATGGCAACCTACAGAATGGGAGAAAATGCTTGGAGTTAATATCCAAAATATATAAAGAATTCATATAGTTCAATAGCAAAAATAATAACAACAACAACAACAACAAAACAAAACAAAACAAAAAAACTCCAAATAATCTGATTACAAAATGGGCAGAGGAACTCAATATTTTTTTTCCAAAGGAGACATACAAATGGCCAACTGGTACACGAAGAGATGCACTATATCACTGATCCTCAGGAAAATGCAAATCAAAACCACAATGAGACATCACCTCACACTGTTAGATGGCTGTCATAAAAAAGACAAGAGGCAACAAATGTTGGTGAGGATGTGGAGAAAAGGGCACTCTTTGCATTCTTGATGGCAATATAAATTGGTGCAGCTACTATGGAAAATAGTTTGAAGGTTCATCAAAAATTGAAAATAGAACTATCATATGATCCACCATTCCACTGCTAGATATATATCTGAAGGAACTGAAATCAGTATCTTGAACAGATAATCTGTATTCCTTTGTTCATTGCAGCATTATTTGCAAGAGCCAACACATGGAAATAATCTAAGTGTCCATTGGCAGATGAATGGATAAAGAAAATATAGTGTAGACACACACACACACACACACACACACACTGAAATATTATTGAACCATAAGAAAGGAGATCCTGCCATTTGTGGCAACATAGATGACCTTGAGAGCATTTGGCAAGTGAAGTAAGTTAGAGAAAGACAAATACTCTTATATGTGAAATCTGAAAAAAACCTTGTACTTGCACAGAGAACAGATTGGTAGTTGACAGAGGCATGGGGATTGGGTGGGGGAAAAGAGTGAAGGTAGTCAAAAGGTACAGACTTCCAATTATAAGGTAAGTAAGTTCTGGGATGTAATGTACAGAATAGTGACTATAGCTAACAATACTGTATTGTATGTTTAAAGGTGGCTAAGAAAGTAGAACTTAAAAATTCATATCACATAAAAAATTATAGCTATGTGAGATGATTGATGTTAACTAAACTTAGTATGATGATCATTTTGAGATTAATACATATACATACAAAGAATTATATGCTTTTTACTATAGTTAGCCAAAGTATAATTTTATGTAACAGAGAGATTCTGATATTGATTTCTACATCATTAGAGAACTGATAAAATTTTATTTAGGTGTGATCAAGACAATTAGTTTTGCTGTCCCAGGCCTGAATTCTCTTGGTGTGGACTATAATTTCTGGTAATTCTTGTCTGATTGTACACTGAGCTTCTTGGAAAAGATGATCCCATCTTGAGATAATAGTAGCAAACAATTATATAGCATTCATCATGGGACCAGCATATTCCAAGTGTTTTAAGGTGTTAGTTAACTGACTTAATGCTCACAACATCCCTGTTGGATGGCTGTTGACATTTCCATTCAACAAGGGAGGGAAATTATTTTCACTTTCTATAAGGGGCAGAGTAGGGACTATGAACTTAATTGCTAAATATAGGGTTCTCCATAAAGATGTGACTTTGGCTTATTAGAGTCCATATTACTAAATTACTATATTTTTAGTTTGTATATGAAAATGCTCAATTCGCAGATTTTAAATAAATAATTATGTTGAAAAGAAAGCTTTGTTTCCTACAAAATATTCAAAAGAATGCTGCCTGTCTGCTTCACATACCATTTCAAAGGACTCTACCAACTTCTGCTTGTCACTGTCATTTTGTTGTCTGACCTCAGCTTTCAGTTTTCCTCAACATTCTGGCCTCTGTGTGTCCTGCCCCAGGTGCTATGATGAAAAGGAATTCTAACCTGTTTCCTGTGACTGGCGGAATATCTTCTTGATTGAGATCCAAGGGGAAAACTGATTCTCACATCACCCCCAACCCATACCAATCGGCATCAGTGCTGCTTATTTGTGTCCCTGATACAGTTTGAACTTAAAACTTTTGACATACCTAATGAAAAGCATTTGAACACAGATTTCTAAGATACCAAATGTTAATAAGAACCATCAAATACCTAATAATGGTTTCTTTGCTTGATCAAAGATCTCCACAGGAAGGAGATTGGCAATTCAGTAGGTGACACTTTTCCCACTGAGCCAGAACTAAAGCAAAACCCCAGGAATTCAACCCATCCTGGGAACACTGAGAAATGGGACAAAGGAAGTATTTATTTATGGTATTAAAAATATATTTTTTGAAGTGCTCAGGTGTGCTGGTTAAAATCCAGTTTCGATAATTACATTCTTTTCACAGAAATTCCACCTACAATTATAACTGCCAACTCCAATTTTACCAACAGTTTGAATTCTAAGTAGTCTCTTTTTGACACACATTGTTTTCAAGTTCCATTTTGCAATGACTGGCCAATTGTCCCCACCCTCCTGCCTATAGCTAACTGGGATGAAGTAGCACAGGAAAGTATTTTGGGGTATAATTAAGTGATTTTAATGAATGGCACTATATTAAAGCAATGTAGTATTTATTAAAATACAATCTGATTATGTAAATTATCACAGATTTTGGAATTCTTCTGATGATGAATAACTTTTGGCTTTTTCATTTGTGATAACCTGCAAACCTAGAACTTGGTGTACTATATTTTCATCCCTAAAAAGTAGTTATGTTTTATGATTCTTCTTTTAAATACACAAATCTATCACCTGCCTGATGCAAACATATTCATGCTGTTGTTATTCATTCCATGTAGGATGACATAATGTACTTCAAAGATAAAACACTTTACATGGAAAATACAGAGTATTTCACTAGACATATATCAAATCCTTTCCTTGAACTGAGAAATATATGAAAGTTTATTTTTGTTTTCAAAGCGCTTATGATTTTTAAATTGAAGGAACCAAAAATACCAGGCATTTTTCTTAAACTTAATACTCAGAAGAAATAAGTTTTATCTTAAGATAAAAGTTTTGAGAAATAATCTCATTACTTTCTGTTTCCTCTGTTCTTCCATCCTTTGGCATCCCATGCTTATCCTCAAATTTCAGAGAAACACATTCTTAGTTTCTTGTTCTTTCTTCCCACCAGTCTCTCTTGCATTAGTGTTTCATGTTTTCCTTTCCTTATCTTGCAGACTCCTCTAAAGTTGAGTGTATGTAGTGAATTTCAACTTTCCATTAATGGCTATATAATGCATAATAATAACTATTCAGATAAACCAAACAATCTTTCTGAAACACTGAGAACTTTAAAAGGGACAAAGTGTTAGTCATTCAATGAATAATTTTTGTGCACTAATTTTAAGACAGATATTTAGAAATGTTAAATACAATGATTGTTACTTTATTTATTATTTATTTGTAATTTTTTTTTTACTTTACTTGTTAGTTTACCAAGCCAAAAGCCTTTGTCAAAGCTCAAGCCTTCACAGCACACCTAGAGTAAAGCCTGGCTTTGTATCTGCTCCTTCTATTTTCTGTCCTGAGTTTTAGTCATCTAACACCAACTTCTTGAAATGTATCATTGTAGTCAATAACATCAACAGTGCATGAGCCTCCCCAGTAGTCTGGTATCTCTTTCAAAACATATGTCAACCCTATAGCCAGCCTCCAGTGCCAACTTGTATTCTAACTGTAGTAAGAAAATAAAATTAAATCCTTGTCAGTACTCCTTTTCACATAGTGAGGGAGTAGACACAAGCATATATTATGAAAAAACGTTACTCATCTGTATGATGTAATTCACAGAGTATTATTAGATTTTCCTATCTCAAGGTAAAGGCAACAGACAAGAACATTGAAACAGTTGTAGGGACCAAGGGCAGGCTGCCCCAAGATGGCCACTTTCCCATGAAGATTATTCTGAACTAAAGGAAAGTCAGACCCTATGACCCTCAAGAGAAACTTTTGCCCCTCCATTAACAACATAAAAGAATCTAAATTGGGGTCTTTCCCAGAATGAGGATTGATTGTTAGCAGAGATACATTTTATCTGAGTAACCCATCTATATGTAAGGCAAACATTTAATTGCCAAATATCTGCTATTTTTATTGCCCTGTGAAGTACATTCCTCTCCTCAGAAGTCCCAGATTCCTTTCCCCCCTTCTCCTTAGTTCAGGGTGACCTATATACCTCATTTTGCCCGACTGTCTTTGGAATTTACATATCTCTGTGGATTTCTTACACATAAGCTATTAAATTTAATTTTCTCTTGTTAATATGTCTCATGTCAATCTGATTCTTAGTCCAGCTAGAATGACCCTTGAAAGGGACAGAAATTCTTGCCCCTGGACACTGTGAAACTTGAATAAACAAAATTCGTATTTAAAAAATAGTCAGGAGGCTGTAACTAAAGTTGTCTTAAATCAACAGGACAATTACATACCTGTTTGATAAGATGTGCCCTCGAACATCTGAAAGAACTGTTTAATACTTATGACTGATAAGGACTTCCTTCTTGATCAAACTTTAATGAGGTCCTTTGAGCCCTCTTCTTGATTATGCCCTATCCTTGGCTGGCTGAGCCCAGTTTTAATAAAGAATACTATTGAGCCCACTTTTAGCAAAAATCCTGCTAAGCCAGTTTAGCAAGCATCCCCCACCCTTGATATCCAGTCATGATCCTCTTTCCCACTGTTGATATCTAATCAAATTCCTCTTAGTAATTCTCTGTTTAATGACTCCCTCACCATGCCTGTTGGTTGTAAATCCCATCTGCCCTGTTATATTCAGAGTTGAGTTCAATGTTTCTCTCCTATTGCAATAGTCTCGAATAAAATCTTTCTGACCTGTTTAACTGCACTCAGTGCAATTTTTCTTTGACAGAATCAAAGGGTGAACTGATCCAAATATCTTCAATCCTAGTCTAGCACAACATGAGGCACCCACCTCCTTTATAGATCGGTTTTGAATGGTAAACTTTCAAAAATGCATATATATATATATATATTGTAAGAGGAGCATATATATATATATTGTAAGAGGAGCATATATATATATTAACATCTATTGGTCTTCAATAGGATATTTAAGGGGTGGGACACATGGCAGGTAAATTTTAATCAAGAAGGAGGATTCTGGTAAACTATTATAGGATGAAGAATTTATCTGACAAGAGTAGGTGTCTATGTAAGACCACAGTAGGGGATCCCAGGCAATTTGACTTTGTGGTGGAAGAGAGCTCACACGTGAGTTACAGGTGCCAAAAGGAAAGAAGGAAGGCCATAATATGGGAAATATTTGGACACTGGAAATGGCAAAGTTATAACTGAAGTTCCTCAGGTTTGTGTACTCTCACTACAGAATAAGCTCTAGCCAACACCTTAGATGGTATTAGAAAGAATAAAGTCACAAATAGAGGTTCTCCTCATAACGTACTGAGTTTTGTAAATGAAGGAAAACTTCAGTTCTTTCAATCCTGACCCAGGGATCTTAGCTTAAATTGTTGCTTGTCTCCCTTAGGAAATATAGAGGCAGGATAAAACCATGCTATATTGTCAAATACTGAAATTTTTAACAAAAAATAGGTAAATAAGTGAAGGTTTATTTTTTTGTAATTTATAAAACATTTAAACATGCTCATTCTTTGCATATTATTATTTGCCAGTAGGCTATGCCATTTAGACTGATTTTCAAGGATCAGTGTGCATTGAGCATTGAGTGCATTGAGCCACATATATTCCTTCCCCTCATTACTTTTAAGGACAAGAGTGTGCATTGCAAGCAGGTAACTGGTTTTCTGAGGGCAACCTTTGACATAGAAGAAAAATAAAACTAATTGACTTGTGAAGGCATTGAACCGAAGACCTTGACCAAGGTCTGATCTGTAACAAAATAAAAGCATTGAGAAAGACAGCTATTTCAATTATGCTCATTATAGACCATGGCTTCGAACACAGTCTATAGAACACACACCATTCTCTAAAGATTATAATATCTCTCCAAATTCACACTATGAACACTGAAAATGCTAGTCCTCAAAGCCTTAGAAATATGTTTCTTTTCCTATATAGGGAATGATTATTCTCATTCTATTAAGAACTTGATGATTTCATTAATTTTACTATAGTAGATGATTCCTGGAAGGGATGTGACCAGTGTTGTGTTGTGTTGACCAGTGAATTTTTTCCCACATATTTACAAACACACATTACTATGATACTTGGTTTAAATAAAAATAATGATTTCAACAGATCATTTTGTCTGTTTAGATGTGAATAACACTAACCTAGTCACAATACTAGGGATAAAAAAAAACCTGACAAGAATGGTGCTAAATCCTTGTATAGGGATGCAAGTATGTAAAAATAATAGTGAGAAAAAGGTGAGCATTACCCCCATATTCTAGCAGAATATTTGCTCTGGCAGAAACAGAACTAATCTTTATGTATTGGATTTTATCTTAGATTATACAAGTGTGTACATCAAAATCCAAAGTTGCTTTCATGGCTCCTCCCATTAAATTTAGGGTGTATTGTCCAAGTGCATTAAACTGGCCAGATCTTGCCAATTCCATCAAAGAATCTGATGAGATTCCAACCATTTGAAAGTAATTAAAACTGAAACAGTAAACACCAAAGCTCTTCTACTCCTACAGCCAAATGCTACTTTTCTGAATGTAAAGTGGGTATAAAGGACAATTGTGTTGCACAGGGAAGTATGAATAGCATCAGGAAGTCACTGCTTAGGCTTCTGCCCAGCAAGCAGTTTAGAGGTCACCCAATCAGAAATCACTCAGGAAGTCTTTTCATCTCCGCAGGCATATGCTTAATCAAAAAACTAAGACTGACACTGAAAAAGGCTAAAAGTTCACTGTGTTCCGAACAAATGCCTTTGCGTGAACACAATTTTCATGTGAACCTTCCCACTTTATGGCAAGAATGTTTTATCCCATATGTAATATAGTTAACAACTATTGGGCACACACCTAATGCAGCCTGATTCTCTAATGGACAAATTCTCTTTCATTGCTTCCACAACTTCGACAGCTCAACTTAAACAGGAATTGTCTTGGAGGATTGCCATCTTGCTCAAGTTGCCAGAGCCATGAAACTGCTTTAACAGATTTGCAAGAAGCCTATTGATCTGCTCAGATTCATCTTCTAGAACATGCACAGCTTCTGTCTTCTCTGCCATCTTTCCTCCAATATGTCTTTGTTTCATTTTCCCGGGGGTTTCCCTTTTCCAAAAATATTCACTGTAAAAATGACCTTCAATAAATCCATTTTAGCACTTTTCCATCAGTACAAAAAAAAATCCATTCTTCATAGCTCTAAAAACCAAAGTTGAATCTTCATTAAAAGAGCCAAGCACTTTAAAGCATGGCCACCTTACCTTTGTTCTCTTGTTTATATGTTGTCTTTGTGGTTTAAAAACATTTATCCCTTTCATTTATTTTACTTCCTTAAAATTAAAATGTCCATTGAAAAAAATAATACAAAATAATTTTGGCTCTTAACCACCACCTTCTAGTTTCTTCATTATGCCATCTCTTTCCTGAGTGAATATATTAGTATACCCTATTTGGCCAAGATCATACCAAATTTAGTACTTAGAAATGCCACCTAAAACATCACAATAATAATGTTGACGGGTTTTTTAAAAGTTTGATACAGGATAAGGCTTTTGTCTTTCCCATATTAAGATAAATTCAAGATGAAGCTTCTGAAGTTTTCCTAACTTTTGATGTTATGGCATTGTTTTAAAATATTGCTACAGCCACAAAATAAAGAATGCTTTTAAAATGATATTTTATAATAATTTGATAATATTCTGGGTGAATATAGTCCAATGACTTGCAACTACAGAAAAGATACAGATGAGCCATCTCAAATACACACACACACACATGTACATATGCATACAGGCATACAGATATCATATACATTTATTTTGTATGCATTCATAATAGGTAAAAATCTAGAAAACGGTAAATAAGCCCCATATGCATATAATAACACATATGCATTCT
Source organism: Prionailurus bengalensis (assembly GCF_016509475.1). Taxonomy (NCBI): domain Eukaryota; kingdom Metazoa; phylum Chordata; class Mammalia; order Carnivora; family Felidae; genus Prionailurus; species Prionailurus bengalensis. Next base: position 94,483,645 of record NC_057355.1, read on the forward strand.
ATTTATACTGCTCAATCAAAAAGCATGTTTGGGGTGCCTGAGTGTCTCAGTTGGTTAAGCGTCTGACTTGGACTCAGATCATGATCTCACAGTTCGTGCGTTCAAACCCTGCATTGGGTTCTGTGCTGACAGCCTGGAGTCTGCTTAGAATTCTGTGTCTCCCTCTCTCTCTGTCCTTCCCCTGCCCATGTCTGTCTCTCTCTTTCTTAAATAAATAAACATTTAAAAAAATTGCAAAAGCACATTTTTCTCCTTAACTATTGCTTATATTCTTCAAGAGAAAAAAAAATGAAATTTAACCTAAATGTCAAAATTCTCTAGAAAAAGGATCCTGTGCACTGCTGGTGGAAATATAAATTGGTATAGCCACTTTAGAAAATAGTATGGAGGTTTCTCAAAAATTAAAAATAGAACTACATAGTCCAGCAATTCCACTGCTGATTATTTATCCAAAGGAAATGAAAACACTATCTTGAACAGTTTCTCTATGTTCCCTGAAGTAGCCAGGAAATGGAAACAACCTAAATGTGCATTAATGGGTAAATGGATAAAGAAAATGTGATATACATATGTATACACACACACACACACACACACACATATATACACATACATATATATGTATGTATATATATATATATATATATATATATATATATATATGTATATGCACAATGGAGTATTATTCAGTCATAAAAAAGAAGAAGATCTTGGGGCTCCTGGGTGGCTCAGTCGGTTAAGCATCCAACTTTGTCTCGGGTCATGATCTTGTGGTTTGTGAGTTTGAGCCCTTCATCGGGCTCTGTGCTGACAGCTCAGAGCCTGGAGCCTGCTTCGGATTCTGTGTCTCCCTCTCTCTCTGCCCCTCCCCAATTGTGCTCTCTCTCTCTCTGTCTCTCAAAAAGTGAATAAATGTAAAAAAAAAAAAATTAAAAAAAAAGAAAGAAGCAGATCCTGCCATTTGTGGCAACATGGATGGACCTTGAGGGCATTATGCTAAGTGAAATAAGTCAAACAGAAAAATACTGAATGACCTCACTTATATGTAGAATCTAAAAAAACAAAACAAAACAAAACAAAAACTCAACTGGGACACCTAGGTGGCTCAGACAATTAAGTGTCCAACTAAGTGTCCAACTCTTGATTTTGGCTCAAGTCTTGATCTCACAGTTCGTGGGATCAAGCCCCACGTTGGGCTCTGTCACTGCAGAGTCTGCTTGGGATTCTCTCTTTCCCTCTCTCTCTGCCTCTTCCCTACTTGCACTATCTCTCCCAAAATAAGTAAAGAAACTTAAAAAAAAATCTGAACTTGCAGAAACAGAGAACAGATTGGAAATTGATGGAGGTGTAGTGGGGGAAATGTGTGAAGGTGGTCAAAAGGCACAAACTTCCAATCATAAGATGAATAAGTTCCAAAGAAAGGTAATGTACATCATGGTGACTATAGCTGACAATACTGTATTGTATATCTGGAAGTGGCTAAGAGAGTAGATCTTAAAAGTCCTCATTGCAAGAAAAATAATGTGTTAAAATTTGTGAAAAAAAGAATACTTTGATTAATCCATATTCTGGGGTTAATAATTATTAGGCTGTTGATTGCACAGACTTTCCCTAGCCATCCTTCTTAATTAGAGAATCTGAGACACTAACAATTACACACTGTTGATAGAAACAAAACAAAAACAAACAAAAAAATAAGAAAACCTCTACAATATGCCTAAAGTGCCATCCTTTCCTTAAAAATTCCACAATAACCTATCACCACCCATCCCAGATAATTGAATGTATTTTCTACTTTGAACTGTCAAAGCAGTGTGAATCTCAACCGTTTCATCTGTCATCCATCCATTTATTCACCCATCTATCTGACTCATTGAATCCATAAGTATTTTCTAATGCATTGCTGGAACTGTTAGGCATTTAGGAAAACATGTACAGTCCTTGCTGTAAAGGAGTTTGTGGTCTATCACTGGGGATGGACAGTAATTCCACAAAAATCGAAAACATTTGTAATTACAGATTTGGATATTATTTGTTTTTTTCCTCTGCTAGGATATGAGGACATTAAGAGCAAGTACTGTGCTTTCTTCATCTCTTTATCCTCTTATAATATCTAAAATATTCTTTGCACCAAATAGCTATTCAGTTAAATATTAAAAATTTACAAGGTGTGGCACCTGGGTGGCTCAGTCAGTTAAGCATCCGACTTCAGCTCAGGGCATGATCTCACAGCTCATGAGTTTGAGCCCTGCGTTGGGCTCTGTGCTGACAGCTCAGAGCCTGGAGCCTGCTTCAGATTCTGTGTCTTCCTCTCTTTCTGCCCCTCCCCCACTCATACTCTGACTGTCTCTCAAAATAAGTAAACATAATATAAAAATTAAAAGAAAAATTTACAAGGCTCTGTATCTAATTCCAATATAATTGTTTTTAATTTTTAAAATTAATTTATTAGAGAGAGAGAGAGCACAAGCGAGTGGGGGAGGGGCAGAGAGAGCAGGAGAGACAGAATCCTAACATTGTCAGCACGGAGCCTGACACAGGTTTTGAACTCACGAACTTTGAGAGCATGACCTGAGTCAAAATCAAGAGGTGGACGCTTAACCAACTAAGCCATCCAGGCGCCCCTCCCACATAGGTTTAATGACAATTTGTTTTGTTCTTGTTCTTCCAGGACAATTGTTCTTTTTGAGATTTCTAGTTGTTAGGAGAAATTATTAGGTACAAACTGACCTGGCATTTCTGTTGATGACCACGGAAGTTGAAAAAACACACACAAAATAAACCTCACTATAGTTAAAGTTTCAAACAGTTATGTTTTCTGTGGAGATTTGTAAAAAAATAATTGTGTCATTGAAGGATACAAGTATATATAGGAAGATTTCCCTTAAATATATAACTTGGTGATGAAATTTCCACAAAGCAAATATCTGGAATGAGCAATCCCTGTACAAATAAAAAATCCTATGATAATTTTGATCCTAGTTGGCAAAAATCACTCTATACAATGACTATCACATTGCCTTGTACAGATAATATTTTATAAGAATGCTAAATATTTTAATGCAATCTACCTGGATTTCTTATAGATAAATGAGCTATACTAATTTTCATGCTTACACTATTAAGTAAAGTGAAAATGTGCTTCTCATAGCAAGTGCTTTCCTACAAATACATACCAGCTGAACACTAAATCTGTCCTGGAATCTTTTGCCCTCTTGGCATTCTGTTGCTCCTGTTTTGTCAACTCTGGTGAATGAGTTTGCCTCAGTCTTTGTTTCTGTTCTCAGAGCTTCTGACTATTGCTAGACCCACTATAATTTTATATGGGGTGTTCCCTGTGCTGAGAAATTCTTTGTTTCCTCTCCTGTTGACTTTCTATTTTGTTCCTGGAAGTGGTAGTTTTGGTTTGAAATCTGTGTCAGTTCACAACTCTAACCTTTAGTAATTTATTTGGTTTATATTTATTGAAAAGTGTGAATTCTAATTTTTAAATTTTATTTTTACTTAATTTTTCTTCTCAGTGTTAATGTTCTACTTGGCCTTTTTATTCCCTAATTGCTCAGCAATGTTCTTTACTTAGTTCTAGTTCTTTTCAACTTTCTTCAGCATTCTACACTGTTATGCCACTACAGGATCTGGATATATTAGAGTACAAAAGGGAGTGCTTCTCTTTTCTTTCCCTTGGTTTTCACCACATCTCACATAGCCTGGTTTTTCTGCTAAGAATTGTTCTGGTATTTTCATAGCTGAGTTTTCTTCTGCCTTGCAAACTAAAATATTTATAAAACTTGTAACTTGCCTAACACATGTTGGTGCTTAACAAGTATTTTTGGCTTATTAAACACACTAAGTTTCACTCTGTTTTCTCTTTCTTCATATTCTGTTTCATTACTTCATTTATTTTTTCCTCCCTCTTCTCTATCTTTGTAACAATTCTCTTTCTTTTGGCAGCTTGCCCAAGACCCATAAATAGGCCTAAGTCCCCTTCCTTGAATGTATAGATACAGAATAAATGTGTGTAGTTCAGTTTTCCAGTTGCAAAAAAATGGAAACCAATTCTGCTTAATTTAAATATAAAAAAATATTTGCATGTGAGTATTCAGAAGTTCAACAGATCAAGAGGAATCATGGGAAGCTAGGATCTGGTTGAAAGAGATTCATTTACATACCCCAAAAAAAGGAGTATAAAACATAAAACAAGTAATGTAAAATAACTTTTCTTCATACATGCAAATACAATCTTATTTCCTGCTCAGTACTCCACACTCCATAAACATGAAATTTCAGAAACTGGCTTATAATCATCCTCCCTTTAGTCCTGTTGTGATTCTATCTTGATATTATGCAACTTATAGACTAAATTTTAAAGTTAGGTAGCCCAAATGACTTTTTTTTTTTTTTGCATTTCCACAAGTTTATTTGGTTTTCTTGGCTTTAATTTTATACCAGGGTTAAGTCAATATATTTTTTCTATTTATCTGAAGAAATAGTAAAAAGTGTTTTTTTTAATATGAAATTACTGTCAAATTGGTTTCCATACAACACCCAGTGGTCTTACCTACAGGTACCCTCCTCATTGCCCATCACCCACCCTCTCTCCCTCCCTCTCCCCATTAACCCTCAGTTTGTTCTCAGTTTTTAAGAGTCTCTTATGCTTTGGCTCTCTCCCTCTCTAACTTTTTTTTTTCCTTCCCTCCCCCATGTCTTCTGTTAAGTTTCTCAGGATCCACATAAGTGAAAACATATGGTATCTGTCTTTCTCTGTATGACTTATTTCACTTAGCATAACACTCTCCAGTTCCATCCATGTTGCTACAAAAGGCCATATTTCATTCTTTTTCATTGCCACATAGTATTCCATTGTGTATATAAACCACAATTTCTTTATCCATTCATCAGTTAATGGACATTTAGGCTCTTTACATAATTTGGCTATTGTTGAAAGTGCTATTATAAACATTGGGGTACATGTACCCCTATGCATCAGCACTCCCATATCCCTTGGGTAAATTCCTAGCAGTGCTATTACTGGGTCATAGGGTAGGTCTATTTTTAATTTTTTGAGGAAACTTCACACTGTTTTCCAGAGTGCCAGTACCAGTTTGCATTCCCACCAGCAGTGCAAGAGGGTTCCCATTTCTCCACATCCTCTCCAGCATCTATAGTCTCCTGATTTGTTCATTTTAGCCACTCTAGCTGGCATGAGGTGGTATCTCAGTGTGATTTTGATTTATATTTCTCTGGTGAGGAGTGACGTTTAGCATCCTTTCATGTGTCTGTTGGCCATCCGATGTCTTCTTTACAGAAGTGTCTATTAAGGTGTGGAGTTTGGTGAGTTCTTTATAGATTTTGGATACTAGCCCTTTATCTGATATGTCATTTACAAATATCTTTTCCCATTCCGTTGGTTCCCATTTAGTTTTGTTGGTTGTTTCCTTTGCAGTGCAGAAGCTTTTTATCTTGGTGAGGTTCCAATACTTCATTTTTGCTTTTAATTTCCTTGCCTTGGAGATGTGTCAAGTAAGAAATTGCTGTGGCTGAGGTCAAAGAGGTTTTTTCCTGCTTTCTCCTCTAGGGTTTTGATGGTTTCCTGTCTCACATTCAGGTCCTTCATCCATTGTGAGTTTCTTTTTGTGAATGGTGTAAGAAAGTGGTCTAGTTTCATCCTTCTGCATGTTGCTGTCCAGTTCTCCCAGCACCATTTGTTAAAGAGACTGTCTTTTTTCCATTGGATGTTCTTTCCTGCTTTGTCAAAGGTTAGTTGGCCATACTTTTGTGGGTCCAATTCTCGGCTCTCTAATCTATTCCATTGGTCTATGTGTCTGTTTTTGTGCCAAAACCATGCTGTCTTGATGATTACAGCTTTGTAGTAGAGGCTAAAGTCTGGGATTGTGATGCCTCCCACTTTGGTCTTATTCAAAATTACTTTGGCTCTTCAAGGTCTTTTGTGGTTCCATACAAATTTTAGGATTGATTGTTCTAGCTTCAAGAAGAATGCTGGTGCAATTTTAATTTGGATTGCATTGAATGTGTACATTGCTTTGCGTAGTATTTACATTTTACCAATATTTATTCTTCCAATCCATGAGCATGGAATGTTTTTCCATTTCTTTCTATCTTCTTCAATTTCCTTCATAAGCTTTCTATAGTTTTCAGCATACAGATCTTTTACATCTTTGGTTAGGTTTAGTCCTAGGTATTTTATGCTTCTTGGTGCAATTGTGAATGGGATCAGTTTCTTTATTTGTCTTTCTGTTGCTTCATTGTTAGTGTATAAGAATGCAACTGATTTCTGTACATTGATTTTGTATCCTGCAACTTTGCTGAATTCCTGTATCAGTTCTAGCAGACTTTTGGTGGAGTCTATCAGGTTTTCCATGTATAATATCATGTCATCTGCAAAAAGTGAAAAGCTTGACTTCACCTTTGCCAATTTTGATGCTTTTGATTTCCTTTTGTTGTCTGATTGCTGATGCTAGAACTTCCAATACTATGTTAAACAACAGCGGTGAGAGTGGACATCCCTGCCGTGTTCCTGATCTCAGGGAAAAAGCTCTCAGTTTTTCCCCGTTGAGGATGATGTTAGCTGTGGGCTTTTCATAAATGGCTTTTATGATGTTTAAGTATGTTCCTTCTATCCCGACTTTCTCGAGGGTTTTTATTAAGAAAGGGTGCTGGATTTTGTCGAAGGCCTTTTCTGCATCGATTGACAGGATCATATGGTTCTTATCTTTTCTTTTATTAATGTGATGTATCACGTTGATTGATTTGCGAATGTTGAACCAGCCCTGCATCCCAGGAATGAATCCCACTTGATCATGGTGAATAATTCTTTTTATATGCCGTTGAATTCGATTTGCTAGTATCTTATTGAGAATTTTTGCATCCATATTCATCAGGGATATTGGCCTGTAGTTCTCTTTTTTTACTGGGTCTCTGTCTGGTTTAGGAATCAAAGTAATACTGGCTTCATAGAATGAGTCTGGAAGTTTTCCTTCCCTTTCTATTTCTTGGAATAGCTTGAGAAGGATAGGTATTATCTCTGCTTTAAACGTCTGGTAGAACTCCCCTGGGAAGCCATCTGGTCCTGGACTCTTATTTGTTGGGAGATTTTTGGTGACTGATTCAATTTCTTCGCTGGTTATGGTTCTGTTCAAGCTTTCTATTTCCTCCTGATTGAGTTTTGGAAGAGTGTGGGTGTTCAGGAATTTGTCCATTTCTTCCAGGTTGTCCAATTTGTTGGCATATAATTTTTCATAGTATCCCCTGATAATTGCTTGTATCTCTGAGGGATTGGTTGTAATAATTCGATTTTCATTCATGATTTTATCTATTTGGGTCATCTCCCTTTTCTTTTTGAGAAGCCTGGCTAGAGGTTTGTCAATTTTGTTTATTTTTTCAAAAAACCAACTCTTGGTTTCGTTGATCTGCTCTACATTTTTTTTAGATTCTATATTGTTTATTTCTGCTCTGATCTTTACCATTTCTCTTCTTCTGCTGGATTTAGGCTGTCTTTGCTGTTATGCTTCTAGTTCCTTTAGGTGTGCTGTTAGATTTTGTATTTAGGTTTTTTTCTTGTTTCTTGAGATAGGCCTGGATTGCAATGTATTTTCCTCTCAGGACTGCCTTCGCTGCATCCCAAAGCGTTTGGATTGTTGTATTTTCATTTTCGTTTGTTTCCATATATTTTTTAATTTCTTCTCTAATTGTCTGGTTGACCCACTCATTCGTTAGTAGGGTGTTCTTTAACCTCCATGCTTTTGGAGGTTTTCCAGACTTTTTCCTGTGGTTGATTTCAAGCTTCATAGCATTGTGGGCTGAAAGTATGCATGGTAGGATTTCAGTTCTTGTGTACTTATGAAGGGCTGATTTGTGACCCAGTATGTGATATATCTTGGAGAATGTTCCATGTGCACTCGAGAAGAAAGTATATTCTGTTGCTTTGGGATGCAGAGTTCTAAATCTATCTGTCAAGTCCATCTGATCCAATATATCATTCAGGGCCCTTGTTTCTTTATTGACCGTGTGTCTAGATGATCTATCCATTTCTGTAAGTGTGTGTTAAAGTCCCCTGCAATTACCACATTCTTATCAATAAGGTTGCTTATGTTTATGAGTAATTGTTTTATATATTTGGGGGCTCCTGTATTCGGCGCATAGACATTTATAATTGTTAGCTCTTCCTGATGGATAGACCCTGTACCTATTATATAATGCCCTTCTTCATCTCTTGTTACAGCCTTTAATTTAAAGTCTAGTTTGTCTGATATAAGTATGGCTCCTCCAGCTTTCTTTTGACTTCCAGTGGCATGATAAATAGTTCTCCATCCCCTCACTCTCAATCTAAAGGTGTCCTCAGGTCTAAAATGAGTCTCTTGTAGACAGCAAATAGATGGGTCTTGTTTTTTTATCCATTCTGATACCCTATGTCTTTTGGTTGGTGCATTTAGTCCATTTACATTCAGTGTTATTATAGAAAGTATGGGTTTAGAGTCATTGTGATGTCCATAGGTTTCATGCTTGTAGTGATGTCTCTGGTACTTTGTCTCACAGGATCCCCCTTAGGATCTCTTGTAGGGCTGGTTTAGTGGTGACAAATTCCTTCAGTTTTTGTTTGTTTGGAAAGACCTTTATCTCTCCTTCTATTCTAAATGACAGACTTGCTGGATAAAGGATTCTCGGCTGTATATTTTTTCTGTTCATCACATTGAAGATCTCCTGCCATGCCTTTCTGGCCTGCCAAGTTTCAGTAGAGAGATGGGTCATGAGTCTTATAGGTCTCCCTTTATATGTTAGAGCACGTTTATCTCTAGCTGCTTTCAGAATTTTCTCTTTATCCTTGTATTTTGCCAGTTTCACTATGATATGTCATGCAGAAGATCGATTCAAGTTACGTCTGAAGGGAGTTCTCTGTGCCTCTTGGATTTCAATGCCTTTTTCCTTCCCCAGGTCCGGGAAGTTCTCAGCTATTATTTCTTCAAGTACCCCTTCAGCACCTTTCCCTCTCTCTTCCTCCTCTGGAATACCAATTATGCGTATATTATTTCTCTTTAGTGCATCACTTAGTTCTCTAATTTTCCCCTCATACTCCTTGATTTTTTTTATCTCTCTTTTTCTCAGATTCTTCTTTTTGCATAACTTTATCTTCTAGTTCACCTATTCTCTCCTCTGCCTCTTCAATCCGAGCTGTAGTTGTCTCCATTTTATTTTGCAGCTTATTGATAGCATATTTTAGCTCCTTCTGTCTGTTCCTTAGTCCCTTGATCTCTGTAGCAAGAGAGTCTCTTCTGTCCTTTATACTGTTTTCAAGCCCAGCGATTAATTTTATGACTATTATTCTAAATTCATTTTCTGTTATATTGTTTAAATCATTTTTGATCAGTTCGTTAGCTGTTTTTATTTCCTGGACATTTTTCTGAGGGGAATTCTTCCGTTTCATCATTTTGGATCGTCCCTGGAGTGGTGCGGGACTGCGGGGCTCTTCCCCTGTGCTGTCTTGAATAACTTGAGTTGGTGGGCGGGGCCACAGTCAGACCTGCTGTCTGCCCCCAGCCCACCATTGGGGCCACAGTCACACTGGTGTGTGCCTTCTCTTCCCCTCTCCTGGGGGAGGGGGGGATTCACTGTGGGGTGGTGTGCCCCATCTGGGCTACTTGCACACTGCCAGGCTTGTGGTGCTGGGGATCTGGTGTATTAGCTGGGTTGGCAAGGTGCACAGGGGTGGGAGGAGCAGGCTCAGCTCGCTTTTCTTCAGAGATCTGCTTCGGGAGGGGCCCTGCGGCCGGGAGGGAGTCAGGCCCGCTGGAGGGATGGATCCGCAGAAGTACAGCATTGGGTGTTTGTGAGGTGCAAGCAAGTTCCCTGACAGGAACTGGTTCCCTTTGGGATTTTGGTTGGGGGATGGGCAAGGGAGATAGCGCTGGCAAGCACCTTTGTTCCCAGCCAAGCTGAGCTCTGTCACCTGGGGCTCAACAACTCTCCCTTCCGTTGTCCTCCAGCCCTCCCGGTCTCCGAGCAGAGCTGTTAGCTTATAACCTTCCAGTTGTCAAGTCCCACTTGCTGTCCGAACATACTCCGTCTGGCCCCTCCGCTTTTGCAAGCCAGACTCGGGGGCTCTGCTTGGTCGGCAGGCCCCCCCTCCGCCCTGGCTCCCTCACGCCAGTCCGTGTAGCGCGCACTGCCTCTCAGCCCTTCCTACCCTCTTCCGTGGGCCTCTCGTCTGCGCTTGGCTCCGGAGACTCCATTCTGCTAATCCTCTGGCGGTTTTCTGGGTTATTTAGGCAGGTGTAGGTGGAATCTAAGTGATCAGCAGGATGCGCGGTGAGCCAAACATCCTCCTACGCCACCATCTTCCCAGGATCCTCTATGCTTTTTTCAAGCCCAGAGATTAATTTTATGACTTATCCTAAATTCTTGTTCTGTTTTATTGCTTAAATCATTTTTGATCAATTTGTTAGCTGTCAGTACTTCCTGGAGTTTCTTTTGAGGAGAGTTCTTCCATTTTGTCATCTTGGGTAGTCCCTGGGGTGGCTCCAAACTGCAGAGCACTTCCCCTGAGCTGTCTGGAGTAACTTGTGTTGGTGGGCTGGCCTCAGTCAGACCCAATGTCTGTCCCCTGCCCACCGCTGGGGCCACAGTCAGACTCGTGTGTACCTTATCTTCCTCTCTCCCAGTGGCAGGACTCACTGTGGAGTGGGTTGGCTGCTGTCTGGGCTACTTGTGCACTGCCAGGCTTGTGGTGCTGTTTTGACAAGATCTGACATAGTAGCCAGGTTGGATCCGCAAGGTACACAGGGGCAGGAGGAGCAGGCTTAGTTTGCTTTGCAGGTGGTGGTCCCCTGTGGGAGGGGCCCTGCAGCACCATGAGGGAGGCCAACCCCTTGGAGGGATGGATCCACAGAAGCACAGGGTTGGGTGATTGTGCGGTGCAAGCAAGTTCAATGACGGGAACTGGTTCCCTTTGGAATTCGGGTGGGGGATGGGAGAGGGAGATGGCACTTGCCAGTGCCTTGTTCTTCTGCCAAGCAGCTCTGTCTTCCAGGGCTCAACACCTCTCCCTCCTGGTGTCCTCTTGCCCTCCCCACTCTCTGAGAGCATAGCTCTTGACTTTTAACATTCCAGATGTTAAGTCCTGCTGGCTGTCAGAACTCAGAACTCACTGAGTCCGGCCCCTCTACTTTTGCAAGCTAGACTTCGGGGGCTCTGCCCTGCCAGATGGGCTGCCCCTCCACTGCCCCAGCTCCCTCCTGCCAGTCTGTGTAGCATGCACCGCCTCTCTGCCCTTCCTGCCTTCGTCTGTGGGCCTCTTTTCTATGCTTGGCTCTGGAGATTCCGTTCTGCTAGTTTTGTGGTAGTTTTCTGGGTTATTTAGGCAGATGTGGGTCTAATCTAAGCGATCTGCAAGACGAGGTGAGCCCAGTATCCTTCTATGCCACCATCTTCAAAAAGTGTTTTTCCCAAATGACTTAATATAAAGTGGCAAGAGAGAGGGAAAAGGAAGTTATACATATAAAAATATTTGTATACTTTACATTTATTAATTTTCAATTATTATTTAATAAGTTAGCAACACTTCATGGCTTATTATTTATATTCATTAATTTTGTATAAAATGCATATGTGTATGCACACATACATAAATATGTGACCCATTATTGAAGGAAACAAATACGCTAAATTTTCAGCTTTTACTTCTATAATAGTCATGAAATTGCATATGTTTTTGTGATTTCTTCCACCACTACTCTGGATGTTCTTTGTGACTCCCCCAGAAATGTTCTATGGCTTCTGGCTTATATCTTGGTAGGAAAAAGTTTCAGGGGCTTCCACTTGGTTCTGTTGTATTAGCCTTTAGAAGAAGCATGGATTCACAACAGCATCATCAGGGGTGAATCCAGGATCTGGCACTTACTAGCTCTGTAACCTTGGGCAAATACTTATTTGTGCCTTAGTTTTTTATCTATAAAATGGGGGTAATAATAGTACAAGTTTGCTGTGCGGATTAAATAAATGGATGCGGGGTTGTCTGGGTGGCTCAGTCAGTTAATCGGCTGACCTCAGCTCAGGTCGTGATCTCACAGCTTGTAAGTTTGAACACTGTGTTGGGCTCTGTGCTGACAGCTCAGAGCCTGAAGCCTACTTCAGATTCTGTCTCCCTCTCTCTCTGCCCCTCGCCTGCTTCTTTCTCTCTCTCTTTCTCTCTCAAAAATAAACATTAAAAAAATTAAATAAATAAGTGAAAGCATATAAAGTATTTTTTTAAGTGTTTATTTATTTATTTTTGACAGAGAAAGCATGCAGGGGGGCAGAGGGAGAGAAAGAGAATCTCATGTGGGCTCTGTGTTGTCAGTGCAGACCCTGACATGGGCCTCCATCTCATGACCTGTGAGATCATGACCTGAGCCCAAATCAAGAGTTGGATGCTTACCCGACTGAGCCCCACAGGAGCCCCACATGTAAAGAATTTATAAGTTCCTCCTCTTGCACTGTTGATGAGAATGCAACTTTATACAACCACTGTGGAAAATAGTATGGAGGGTCCTCAAAAAGTTAAAAATAGAACTACTTTACAATCCAGCAATTGCACTACTAGGTATTTACCCAAAGGATCAAAAATATTGATTCAAAGGGATGCCTGCACCCCAAAGTTTATAACAGCATTATGAACAACAGCTAAATTATGGAAACAGCTCAAGTGCCCATCAACTGATGAACGGATAAGGACTATATGGTGTATACTTACAATGGAATGTTACTTAGCCATGAAAAAGAATGAAATCTTTCCATTTGCAATGACATGGATGGAGCTAGGCAGTAGTATGTTAAGTGAAATAAGTCAGTCAGAAAAATACAAATACCATATGATTTAACTCATATGTAAGTTTAAGAAACAAAACAAAGAAACAAAGGGGGGAAAAAAAAGAAAGACAAACTAAGAAGGAGATTCTTTTTTTTTTTTTAAATTTTTTTTTTTAACGTTTATTTTATTTTATTTTTGGGACAGAGAGAGACAGAGCATGAACGGGGGAGGGGCAGAGAGAGAGAGGGAGACACAGAATCGGAAACAGGCTCCAGGCTCTGAGCCATCAGCCCAGAGCCCGACGCGGGGCTCGAACTCACGGACCGCGAGATCGTGACCTGGCTGAAGTTGGACGCTTAACCGACTGTGCCACCCAGGCGCCCCAGGAGATTCTTTTTTTAAAAATTTTTAGTAAGCTCCCCATGTAGCATGGAGCCCAATGCTGGGATTGAACTCATACCATGAGATCAAGACCTGAGGTGAGATCAAGAGTCAGATGTTCAACCGACTGAGCCACCCAGGGCCCCAAGAGTTTATTCTCTTTGGTTAAGAGAATAAACTTATGGTTAACAGGGAAGGGGAGGTTGGTTAAATACATGATAGAGATTAATGAGTGCACTTGTTGTGATGAACCCCAGGTGTATGGAAGTGTTGAATCACACCATATTGTACACCAGAAACTAATATTATACTGTATGTTAACTAGAATTTAAATAAAAACTTAAAAATTAAAAAAAAGAATTTATAGCAGTTTCTGACACATTGCAAGTACTCAAGTGTTAGTGATTATTATCAGTAGTAGTAATAGTAATTCTCCAAGATTTTCTAATGAGGATTAACAATATAGCGGGTTCAGGGTGTCACTGGCCAATAACGAGGCAGTCTTAACTAAGACTTCTTTTTATCTCTTTATTTGTGTAAGCTCCCATTTTGACAAGTGCACCACAGTGGCAATATGAATTCCTAAGAATTTGTGTTGATTTGGAGTAAATGTTAAATACCTGAATGTTTTGGATATGTCCCTTTCCTAAGTATACAGTAAAGCTAGTACATGGGTGCAAGCTCCATCAGGAAAAGCCAGACGAAAGATAACAATATACTTGGATGTTTTTAAAATGGTCCTCCTCAAGTTATAACTTTCCCTGCTTTCAAGGGACTGTAGATGTGTAAATTGCCTCAGCTCTGAGAATTGGATGAGGAGTCATGGCTCTCAGTAGTGTTATAAATTAGGTAGTATCTCAAATTGCTGCCTATTTTGTTCCTAAGAACTTCATGACCCCAAAAGTCCCTGTGGTTGGAATGTTCTGGTTGCCACACTGGCCACACTTCCTATCATAGTAGCAAGCTCACTTGCCTTTCTCTGGTTAAGTATTATTACTAGGTTTCTAGCATCACAAAATCCATTTTATCACCTTGAAATTCTTTTCTGCACTTTCATCCTGGACTATTATTCTCACTAAATGTCTTTCATTTGCTGTTTTATAGTGGCCATCATATTCTTGTATTTTCTTGAGAATGCCAAATTATTCTTCAAGTTTTCTTTTGGTTTCCTAAATATTTCAGAAATCTGCTATTCCTCTGAGTCTTCATGCTTCATGACAAACTTTATTGTTTTTCACTTTTGTTTTGTCCCTTCTGAAAAAGGAAGAGTTTTTCCAGACATGGTGTTTATCAAATTAGCTTTTCTGACCCCTTGAGTGGTGGTCAAATCCCCTTTTACACCTTCAGCCAGTCATCAAGTTGATACAAATGGTATATAGCCCAACTCCTACTGCACAGTAGTAATCTCTTGTGGCCTATGATGCTGACAACTGCTGAAATGGACACTCTCAACATGAAAATGAAATCCTCAGAATCTACTTCTTCCAAGCCCCTCTTGATATTCATTCTTATCTGCTAAATTATTCAGAGGAAATATGCCTCCTAGAATGCCAAACTGTACTTCTAGTCATTTCTCCATCCTTCTTAACCGGTTTTCTGGGACCTCTCTCTTCTTTTAGAAATATTGCCTCAAGTTGTGGGCACAATTCTTGATAACTTGAAAGGCTTCAGCAATTGGTTGTTGGTCAGTTTCCTAGTTAGCAGGGACCCTGAGTTTCTGGTCTAGGGGCAGAAGGTGAAGCATAGCTTGTGGACTGGCATGGCATTAGATTTAAAAATTTGATCCTATGAAGCTTGTAGCGGGTAATGAGAAATCCTCATAGATTTTGACAGGAAGCTGACCATCAATCCTAATTTCTATGGATGGTATGAATTTCCATTCTTTTGGTTTTCATAGGTGTTTCAGTGAGAATTTAGGAAAGGCTACAGCAGTCATTTTTGTGCCTTTATACCAGAAGCCTTCATTCATTGAAGCATTTGGATAGAATTTCCCAAAGTGTATTTTGAATACACCATTGCAAAAAAATTACATTAAAAAAAGTATTTCACAGGGCAAGCCAGGACATTTGAGTTATACTGAAATAAAGAAAGTTATGGGGCACCTACATGGCTCAGTCAGTTAAGAGTCTGACTTTGGCTTAGGTCATGATCTCGTGGTTCATGAGTTTGAGCTCCACATTGGGGCCTGTGCTGATAGCTCAGAGCCTGAAGCCTGCTTCAGATTCTGTCTCCTCCTCTCACTGCCCCTCCCCCACTCATGCCCTGTCTCTCAAGAAATAAATAAATGTTAAAAAAGAAAAAGAAAGTTAAATAAGTTTGTTTAAAGTAAAGCTTCCCAAAGCTTTTGCTATGTTAATGTACATAGAGAATCCCTTCGCTAGGGTTAGAGTATGTATTCTATGTTGCCCAAACTTATTTGAACACAAGTCTCCCCCCATTCCGTAAGCCATTTTCTGAGACTAGTGTGTTATAGAACATGTTTTGGGAAAAATAAGTTTATAGGTGGTTTTTATTTTCTGGAAGTTGCCTATATCTTACTGGAGCTGTTCACTTTGTTGTTAATTATCCTTGAGAGGGAGATGGGACCAGAGGGCATGAATTCTCAGCCAGAACTCCTCTCTTCTCAGGCTTATTATTCCAAAGAGTTTGCTAGAAAGTGGGGTAAGTATCTGAACAGTTCATGTCCAGCAAAAAAAAAAAAATATATCTTTCCATTTGCAAGTAAATTTACTCCTCAGGTGTTTGATTGCAATGGAAATTCATACACACATACTTCACTTCATATCACCTTGTTTGTGACCTCTATTCGATTTTCCCTGCTGATTTAATCCAGTTTCCAAGGCAGGATAAAATTTTGGCTTTTGAAGGAAAGGGAGTAAAAAGTATATAGATCGATATTACTGTGTTTTGTTTTGTGATTCCTGACTGTTTTCTCAGAATCCTAGCAGTTTGTAATTGGCAATGACTAGACTGGGTAGGTCTGTTTTAGGAGATCTAAATTGGATCTCAGCTCCACTGCCTTTGGAAGCTGTACTTCCTGAGTACCAAGAAGGACTCACTGTCTAGAATAGTATTTCTCACTTAAACTGTACTGTGAGCTGTTAACCTCATTAATGGAGTTGCAAATTTTAGGGAATACATAGTTAATAACACTTACTGTGAAAAGGTTGTTATTCTTTGGCCAAGAAGAATAATATGCTGACTTTTAAAACACTGTGAGAAACAACAAAATGGTCCTAATTCCCCCCTCCCTACAACCTCCTGCCTATATCCATCACCAAGGCCTAACAGTCACCATTTGACAACCCCTGATCTGAACACACAACAGTACAATGGCAAGATAGGGAGAGAGGAGGTGGGTAGCAACAGCTACAAAGTATACGGGGGAAGAGGGAGGAGGTGGTCTAAAGTGGTAAAAGTTTACTTCACCAGAAACTACGAACTGCCAGTGTTGAATGTCCAGAGCCTCTGTGAACCAGTTGGAACTTGCTGAATTTGAGTCTGTATCTTTGGGAAGTTTGCCAAGACTGTAGTAACCATGAGATTTAAAATATTTGCCACAAGGTAGACACCATTACTGTAGTGCTAAAAATGTTTTCAGAGTGCTAGTAGGTTATGTTTGAATTCTGTATTTTAGATCAAGCTAGTATCCCTGATATGTCAAAGACTGATGATTTCCAGAATCTTTAGCAAGATTATCAATAGCAAATATTTTATCTGGTCTTTACCCTGTAGTTACAAGCTTCTTGATGTGAAGGGTTGTTTTAGTCAAGGTTCTTGGTTGCAAGCAAAAATTCAAAACAACTTTATTTCAACTAAGAAATGTTTTGAAAAATACTGAAGTAGATCACAGAGTTGAGGGAAAAGCTGTAAGAACCAGGAAAGTTCTAGTGGGCTATAATTGGATTGGTGCTAGAATTCTCTCTTTTATTTATCTTCTCTGATTGATGTGGGCTTGGTCCCATACTTAACTTTAACCAATCATGGTGTCTAGGGAAAATGGGGTTTTTTGATTGGCCAGCCTGGACCATATTTCATTTCTTTGGTCATGGGATCAGAGCATTATGATAAGCAGTTTGATCAAACCCATATGACAACCAGGGAGAGCAGATCTCAAAAAGAGTGGGCAGTGGGGTGTTTGTGTGTGTGTGTGTGTGTGTGTGTGTGTGTGTATGTGTGCACATGTATGTGTGTATGTATGTGAGAACATTTGTATTTATTTGCGTGTGTGTATAAGAGAGAGAGAGAGAGAGAAAGAGAGCAAAATTTACTAAAAAATAATGAAAAAGCAATGCTGAAAAGAAAAAATTATTATGGATATTGTATCTTATCCAGTCCTAACATGGTACTATACACATATGGCTCCTCCATAAGTATTAATTTGATTTCCTATACCTCTCATCTAGGGAGACCATTCTTGAAAAGACCTCATTTAAGCTTGTGTCAAATTCTGGCACTGATTCTAGAGGAATTCTGGAAAGATGCAAGTCGTCATAGGATGACTGGTTATTTAGTTGAGTGGATTTTAATCTCTGCCAATCTGAAAGAATGGCTTATGTTTAGGTGAAAGTCATCACTGTCTGACCCCCCTGGCATTGAGTAGGATTGGTACTTGAGGGTTGGTAGGAATCTAGTACCTAATGTCATTATGGTGCCTCCAAAGACAATCACTAATTTTTACCTAAATGTTTCTAGTAATAGGGTCTCCTTGTTTCATAGAAATGCATTTTCTCTAATAGCTATATTGTTTACATTATTTCCATATTATGGAACCATATTATCACCTCTTTGATTTATAGAGATTCTGTGTAATCAACCATTCTTTTATGATATCATTCTTTAATATTTGAATATTGCTTTCAACTCCTTTGCAATCATCTTTTAAGGTCATTTACCTTCTTTTTTGCCAACCAATCATTTGTGAATGACACTTTAAAATTGCTGCACACTATTTAGCAGTACACATTGAAACCCTGGTAAAATTTGCCTTATAAACCCTACTTCTAAGAGTTTATCCTAGTAAAACAATTATATATATAAAACTAAGACTTAAGATACTTTGTGTGGAAAAAGAAAGTAACTTATAACAGTTGAAAGTTATAACGGCTTAAATGTCCAATAATAATGAGTTTGCTAAGTAAGGTTTGAAATGTTCGTTTGACAGACTATTATAATGCCATTAAAATAATCCATAAATATATCTATTAACAGGGGATAATATTCATTATATAGGGTTGTTTCATTTATCTCTTGCTGCATAATAAATCTCCCCAAATCTTAGTGGCTTAAACCAAAAATGATTAATTTCTTCTGATACTGTGGGTTAGCAATCTGGGTGGTTCTTCTTGTCCTGTCTGAAATCACTTATACATCTCTAGTTATCCCATGGCTTAACTGGTTAGAGAACTCAAGATGGCCTCCCTCATCTGAACGGTAGTCCATGCTGTTGATTGTGGTGCCTCAGTTCTTCGAGGCACCAGAATTTACCGTGTCATGTCTATGTCATCCTATGGGTCAAAGCAGTTCACAAGGCTACTCTAAATCCAAGAGATGAGGAAATAGACTCTACCTATTAATGAATAGAGCTACAAATGATTTATCACCATGCACACGATCTATCACAAGTAACAAGTAAAAGATGCAGGTTATAAATAGCTTGACTTGATTTTCTGTTATTGATACACACACATAAATACACAGATAATATTCTTGAAGGATATATGCACAAATATTAAAAGTGAGTTTTTAATGGATGGTAGGGTTATGATTAGTTTTGTGGGATTTTTGTATGAGTGATATGATTATTATTATCTAATTTTCTACAACTAATCAATTGCGTAATGAATTTAAGAGAGATGTCTTAAAATACTAATCATCGTGTTTTCTGTGTGCATCCCTACTCCTCTGCTTTCTTACAGGTGTTTTTAGGGTCTACCTCAAAGGAGGATTTATTAGTTAAGATACGTTAGAGTAAGTTGAAGTAATGAACTAAGCCCTAAATATCTGGTTTGATAAAACAAAGATTTTTTTTCTTGCCCACATTTATGTCTAATGAAGTTCTGTGATGCTGGTATAGGACTCTGCTCCACATAGTTGCTTCAGGGACTCATTTTGATACTTCCATCTCAAAATTTCATTGGTTGCATAATTTTCACAGGAGGGCAAGAGCAAGCTGGCATGTTGGGAATTGGTTTTTAAATGCTTTGACAGAGAAGTGACACACATCCTTCTGCTCACAACCCTTTGGTCAGAATGAGTCCTATGACCTGCTACATAACCTTCAGGGAGCTGTGACATGTGGAGGGACACATGGACATTTGGTGAGCAATAAATATCTCTGACATATATTCCCTCATGGTCATTAATATTTTCTTCTCCCTCAACTTTCCATACATCAAATATCTCTTCAAAGGGGGTGAAATTCCATCCAGTTATTACATTAAACTAAAAAAATTAGGATGATACATATTAATCTGTACATAAGCTCTGAATGTATTCCTATTAGTGTAGAGTCCTGTTGCATCCACACCACTCCTGAAACAGAATGCTATGGGCACCAGTGACAGTCACAGCAAAGTTTATTTCAATGAGAGGCAAGGCCAACCGATCAGGACCGACACTCTTGATTACAGTGTGGCCTTGAACAGTCGGGGTATGGAGTTTTTATAGCTGACCACATCGCCTTATCATCACCTGGGAACAGAGCAAAGAAATAGTTCCCAGATGGGGGTGGAAACAGTTCAGACCTTCCGTGGTTAAGCTGGTTAAACCACAACTAGTTGACCACCTTGACCCTGCCTCTGGTGCCACTTTTTCAAAGTTCTCAACATGCCCTTGCCCCAATCCAATCAAACACTAATCCAGTTGATTTTTTCAACTTGAAAAACTTTTGTTCCCTTGATTGATAGGACAAGGCTGTTATCTCCTAACCTACAGTGTCAAAACAAAGCTGTTACTTCTCAAGGCTACAGGTTAGCCCTACAATTTAACCCTTACAGTCCTATGAACTAAAAGACAAGTTTGCTTCCACAAACCCAGGCTGAAGTAGTATAACATGGCAGGAGAACTACAATCCGTACTTCCTTTTAGAAACAGGAATGATGGAAGGCATGCCAGCCACCTGTCTACAGCGATTCTGAAGAACCACCTGCAGACACTGGGGCTAGACTCAGCTCTCCCCACAGAGCTTCTTCATCCATTGTTCTCATGAGCCCTGACTGTGCCTTTCTGTGAGGTTCTTCTTTTTCTTTGTCCTCTTTGGCCACTTCTAAAGAAGGCATTGAATTTACCTTTTGGGAGAGTGTATGGATTTTGAAACTTAATTCCTTTCACTTGAAATTTGGGAGCCTGAGTCATTTTACATCTCTGTCTCAAGCATGTAGTTTCCTTGATAGGCAACTCTCTTGAAAATTTCATAGGCTTTTATTAGAATCCAGTCAGTTACATAGTCTAGTAACTGAACTGACAGTTATATTTGAGATTTAGTTCCCAGATCTGCTGTATTTCTTTGGTATTTTTTCCTCTCATACTCATCTCAAACTCCCTTTCTCTTTCTTTATTTAATGATGGATATCCTTGAATCCATCTAGAGCAATGGAGAGATAGAAGGCCACACCCTTAATCTAGTATTTTCCCTGAAGCATTTTAATTTAATCAATTTTAACTGATTGATAAATTTTATTAGGCATGATCTGCTCAATTTTAATCTCATTATGTATAGTTTAGGTTTTGAAAGTACAGTCTCTTTTCTCTTTCATTTCTTCTTATAATCAGTAAATTGTTTCCTGAGAATCTTTTTCTGATATTTGCATGTCAGATTCAACTCAAAATAACCAATGCACATGCTAATTTTCTTTCTTTACAACCTCTTCCTTTAGAACTACCAGCTTACTACTCAATTGTCTGCTTTTCAAGTTACGTCCTGTAACTAGTTACCAAATATTTTGCCATTGCTTAATAAAAATGGCTATATTTTTAGCTTTGATATCACTTTCCTTGCATTGTGCTGTGTGATTACTAAGCCAATGACATACCTTAGGATTTTGTTATGGAAACACCCCATGCCTGGCATGAATTCTGCATTCACTCAATAGGCTAGACTATGCTACATTAATAAATTTACACTAAAATATCTGGTTTAACACAACACTAGTTTATTCATTGCTCATACTTGATGTTCAACAAAACAGAAGTTCCCTTACAATGCAAGTACTTACAGCCCCAGGCTGACCAATTTTCCTTTATCTTGTAATGATACTATCTCATCATATTACTTTATAGTTGCTTCAGAAAGGGAAGAGGAAACCATCTACTGGCTCTTAAATGTAAGGGAGGTGGGAAATAATAAGAAGAAAATAAGCATTTGTTTAGTAATAAATATCTGTGTGGAATCAATTCAGCGGGATCCTTACCTAGTGTTAGTCCAACACAGGAAGATGAAGTTATTTAGGAATTAAAAATATTACTGACAAATACTGTATCATCATTGATTTTATGGTACCAATCATAATATCTTAAAGATCAGAATGTATTTTATATCTCCTTTTCTAAGAGTCTATACCTGTAACAATATTAAAGAAAAAGTTTTCCGTATGCAGTATGATACTCGCTCTTCTTTTTTCTTATTCCCCCTGAGATGAAATAATTACAAGCAGAACTTCATACAGTATTTTATTTTTATCTTTAAAGATAGAGGTGGTGGAGATAAGTAGAGGGAAGACTACATCCTCTTAAGTTATTTTCTCCTCAAGGTCAGGGGATTCATAACATTTACTTCTGGAAGTGACTAAATTTTTTTTGTAATGTTTGTTTGTTTGTTTATTGAGAGAGAGAGAGAGAGAGAGAGAGAGAGAGCAACCAGAGGGAGAGAGAGACAGAATCCAAAATAGACTCCTGGTCCTGAGCTGTCAGCACAGAGCCCCATGCGGGGTTCAAACTCACAAATGGTGAGATCATGACCTGAGTGCAAGTTGGATACTTAACCTAGTGAGCCACCCAGGCATCCTTGTTTTGAAAGTAATTTGACAGGTAATCTAGTTCAAATTCTTATTTTAAAAGGTGACAAAGAAGAGACTTAGAGTGACTAAATGACTTATCAAAAGTCACCCAACTAGTTGCTATCGGGAAATGAGAAGAGTCTAAAATTTTACCCTATTTGCAAGCTAATAAGCTTGCCTTCTGCCCCTTTATAAATGTTGTTAGAAGACGCAATACGTCTGCATCAGGGACGAAAGGCGTAATTACAACAAGAAGCAATAGCCAGAGTTTCATGTTCACTTGAATCTCTTCTCTTTGTCCCTTAGTTTCTGTGCAGGTCGGCCTAGATGCCTGGTCTTCCAGTGGATGTGTTAGGTAGAAGCTAGATATGAGCAGTGGAAGGAACACCCCAGAGATAAGAACGTGAGAAATAGGTTACACATTAGAAGTCCTGGGGCATTACATCCTGACCCTGGGGCTTCCAGGACCATGGGGCTAACAGAAAAAGAGCTGCAAGTGCACAGCAAGTGCTCTCCTCTTCCACCTTTGCCCCAGGGTAACCCCTAGATTTATGATAATGCATTTGCATTGCGGTGGTAGTCCCTTCCCCCCATGAGAGAAAAATGCTGGGAGGCTGACCTTAGAGAGTCAAACACTCCCCTTCCCAACCTTGTGTGAGGAGTCCCAAAAATGTTTGGAAGCAGCCTCCATTAGAGACCACCCTGTCCTTGATGCAGGACCC
Organism: Prionailurus bengalensis; assembly: GCF_016509475.1. Classification (NCBI taxonomy): domain Eukaryota; kingdom Metazoa; phylum Chordata; class Mammalia; order Carnivora; family Felidae; genus Prionailurus; species Prionailurus bengalensis. Next base: position 94,506,543 of record NC_057355.1, read on the forward strand.
GGCTCAGGGAAAAGGAAAGGACCCCTGTAGTCTCAGGGCATTTGCCACCTCTGGGCCTGCCCGCCCTTCCACCTTGAGAGTGTAAGATCCTCAATAAAGCTGCTTTGTGCTTTCACTCTGGCGCTGATCTCTAATGCTTTATTGCGTCAGTGCCAAGAGCCCAGAAACAACGGCTTTTCGTGCTGACAGATTGTGTTTCAGGAGAGGAATGCTGAGCTCTCCACTTGGGGAATTCGCTGCTTTTATAGTGAGCAGGAGCAAACTGCTGTTTGTCTGGAGAGAGGCATTACCTCATTTTTCAAAGCTCCTTGCTGCAAACATGACCCTGATAAATGGCCCTAACTGGGCCATTAAGGGACTTTCATTTTTGGCATACCTGGCAAGAATGTGGAGAGATGCTCAGTGCCCCGTGGTGGTGGATTGCTGCTTCCAACAGTTGGTAGCAAAGTTTACACTAGAATTTGCTCTCTCAATTCCTGGTTTACTAAACTGTCCATAGCACTGTGTTGGAAGACAAAAACATTTTTATTTTTTTTTAAATTTATTTAAATTTATTTATTTTTAAATATAATTTATTGTCAAATTGGTTTCCATACAATACCCAGTGCTCATCTCAACAAGTGCCCATCACCCACTTTCCCCTCTCCTCCCTACCCCCATTAACCCTCAGTTTGTTCTCAGTACCTAAGAGTCTCTTATGGTTTTCCTCCCTCCCTCTCTATAACTTTCCCCCCCCCCCATCACTTCCCCCATGGTATTCTGTTAAGTTTCTCAAGATCCACATATGGGTGAAAACATATGATATCTGTCTTTCTCTGACTGACTTATTTCACTTAGCATAATACCTCCAGTTCCATCCACATTGCTGTAAATGGTCAGATTTCATTCTTTCTCATTGCCAAGTAGTATTGCATTGTATATATAAGCCACATCTTCTTTATCCATTTGTCAGTTGATGGACATTTAGTCTCTTTCCATAATTTGGCTATTGTTGAAAGTGTTGTCATAAACGTTGGGGTACATGTGCGTCAGCACTCCTATATCCCTTGGGTAAATTCCTACCAGTGCTATTGCTGGGTCATAGGGTAGTTCTATTTTTCGTTTTTTGAGAAACCTCCATACTGTTTTCCAGACTGGCTACATCAGTTTGCATCCCCGCCAACAGTGCAAGAGGGTTCCTGTTTCTCCACATCCTCTCGAGCATCTATAGTCTCCTGATTTATTCATTTTAGCCACTCTGACTGGCATGAGGTGGTATCTCAGTGTGGTTTTGATTTATATTTCTCTGGTAAGGAGTGACGTTGAGCATCCTTTCATATGTCTCTTGGCCATCTGGATGTCTTCTTTAGAGAACTGTCTATTCATGTTTTCTGCCCATTTCTTCCCTGGATTATTTGTTTTTTGGTTGTGGAGTTTGGTGAGTTCTTTATAGATTTTGGATACTAACCCTTTAACTGATAGGTCATTTGCAAATATCTTTACCATTCTGTCAGTTGCCTTTTAGTTTTGCGGATTGTTTCCTTTGCAGTGCAGAAGCTTTTTATCTTGGCGAGGTCCCAGTAGTTCATTTCCTTTAATTCCCTTGCCTTTGGAGATGTGTTGAGTAAGAAATTTCTGTGGCTGAGGTCAAAGAGGTTTTTTCCTGCTTTCTCTTCTAGGGTTTTGATGGTTTCCTGTTTCATACTCAGGTCCTTTATCCATTTTGAGTTTATTTTTGTGAATGGTGTAAGAAAGTGGTCTAGTTTCATTCTTCTGCGTGTCGTTGTCCAGTTTTACCACACCACTTGCTGAAGAGACTGTTTTTATTCCATTGGATATTCTTTCCTGTTTTGTCAAAGATTAGTTGGCCATACATTTGTGGATCCAATTCTGGGTTCTCTATTCTATTCCATTGGTCTATGTGTCTGTTTTGTTATCAATACCATGCCGTCTTGAGATTACAGCTTTGTAGCAGAGGCTAAAGTCTGGGATTGTGATGCTTCCCACTTTGGTTTTCTTCTTCAATATTACTTTGGCTTTTCAGGGTCTTGTGTGGTTCCGTATAAATTTTAGGATTATTTGTTCTAGCTTTAAGTAGAATGCTGGTGCAATTTTGGTTGGGATTGCATTGAATGTATAGATTGCTTTGGGTAGTATTGACATTTTAACAATATTTATTCTTCGAATCCATGAGCATGGAATGTTTTTCTTTGTGTCTTCTTCAATTTCCTTCATAAGCTTTCTATAGTTTTCAGCATACAGATCTTTTACCTCTTTGGCTAGGTTTATTCCTAGGTATTTTGTGGTTCTTGGTGCAACTGTGAATGGGATCAGTTTCTTTATTTCTCTTCCTGTTGCTTCATTATTGGTGTATAAAAATGCAACCAGTTTCTGTACATTGATTTTATACCCTGTGACTTTGCTAAATTCATGTATCAATTCTAGCACTTTTGTTGGAGTCTGTCAGGTTTAATGAAAGTTTGACTTCACTGTTGCCAATTTTGATGCCTTTGATTTCCTTTTGTTGTCTGATTGCTGATGCTAGGACTTCCAATACTATGTTAAACAGCAGTGGTGAAAGTGGACATCCCTGTCGTGTTCCTGATCTCAGGGGGAAAACTCTAGGTTTTTCCCCATTGAGGATGACATTAGCTGTGGGCTTGTTATAAATGGCTTTCATGATGTTTAAATATGTTCCTTCTATCCTGACTTTCTTGAGGGTTTTTATTAAGAAAGGATGCTGTATTTTGTCAAATGGTTTTTCTGCATCTATTTGCAGGATCATATGGTTCTTATATTTTCTTTTATTAGTGTGATGTGTCACATTGTTGATTTGCAAATATTGAACCAGTTCTGCAGCCAAGGAGTGAATGCCACTTATTCATGGTGAATAATTCTTTTTATGTGCTGTTGAATTCAATTTGCTAGTATCTTGCTGAGAATTTTTGTATACATATTCATCAGAGATATTGGCCTGTAGTTCTCTTTTTTTGCTGGGTCTCTCTCTGGGAATCTCTCTTGGGAATCAAAGTAATGTTGGCTTCATAGGATGAGTCTGGAAGTTTTCCTTCGATTTCTATTTTTTGGAACAGCTTGAGAAGGATAGGTAATAACTCTGCTTTAAATGTCTGGTAGAATTCCCCAGGGAAGCCATCTGGTTCAGAACTCTTATTTTTTGGGGAGATTTTTGATAACTGATTCAATTTCTTCACTAGTTATGGGTCTGTTCAAGTTTTCTATTTCTTTCTGTTTGAGTTTTGGAAGTGTGTGGGTGTTTAGGAATTTGTACATTTCTTCCAGGTTGTCCAGTTTGTTGGCATATAATTTTTCATAGTATTCTCTGATAATTACTTATATTTCTGAGGGATTGGTTGTAATAAATCTATTTTAATTTGTGATTTTATCTATTTGGGTCCTCTCCCTTTTCTTTTTGAGAAGCCTGGATAGAGATTTATCAATTTTATTTTTTCAAAAAACCAACTCTTGGTTTCATTAATCTGTTCTGCTGTTTTTTTGTTTGTTTGTTTGTTTTTGGATTTCATATTGTTTATTTTTGCTCTGATCTTCATTATTTCTCTTCTTCTGCTGGGTTTGGAGTGTTTTTGCTGTTCTGCTTCTAATTCCTTTAGGTGTGCTGTTATTTAGTATTTGGGATTTTTCTTGATTCTTGAGATAGGCCTGGATTGCAATGTATTTTCCTCTTAGGACTGTCTTTGCTGCGTCCCAAAAGGTTTGGATTGTTGTATTTTCATTCCCATTTGTTTCCATATATTTTTAAATTTCTTCTCTAATTTCCTGGTTGACCCATTCATTCTTTAGTAGGATGTTCTTTAACCTCCATGCTTTTGGAGGTTTTCCAGACTTTTTCCTGTGGTTGATTTCAAGTTTCATAGCACTGTGATCTGACAGGGTGCATGGTAGGATCTCAATTCTTTTATACTTATGAAGGGCTGTTTTGTGACACAGTATGTGATCTATCTTGGAGAATGTTCCATGTGCACTCGAGAAGAAAGTATAATCTGCTGGTTTGAGTTGTAGAGTTCTAAATATATCTGTCAAGTCCATCTTGTCCAATGTATCATTCAGGGCCCTTGTTTCTTTATTGATTCTCTGTCTAGATGATCTGTCCATTGTTGTAAGTGGAGTATTAAAGTCCCCTGCAGTTACCACATTCTTATCAGTAAGATTGCTCAAGTCGATTTATTTATTTATTTATTTATTTTTTCGATATATGAAATTTATTGTCAAATTGGTTTCCATACAACACCCAGTGCTCATCCCAAAAGGTGCCCTCCTCAATACCCATCACCCACCCTCTCCTCCCTCCCACCCCCCATCAACCCTCAGTTTGTTCTCAGTTTTTAAGAGTCTCTTATGCTTTGGCTCTCTCCCACTCTAACCTCTTTTTTTTTTTTTTTCCTTCCCCTCCCCCATGGGTTTCTGTTAAGTTTCTCAGAATCCACATAAGAGTGAAAACAATGGTATATGTCTTTCTCTGTATGGCTTATTTCACTTAGCATCACACTCTCCAGTTCCATCCATGTTGCTACAAAGGGCCATATTTCGTTCTTTCTCATTGCCATGTAGTACTCCATTGTGTATATAAACCACAATTTCTTTATCCATTCATCAGTTGATGGACATTTAGGCTCTTTCCACAATTTGGCTATTGTTGAGAGTGCTGCTATAAACATTGGGGTACAAGTGCCCCTCTGCATCAGTACTCCTGTATCCCTTGGGTAAATTCCTAGCAGTACTATTGCTGGGTCATAGGGTAGGTCTATTTTTAATTTTCTGAGGAACCTCCACATTGTTTTCCAGAGTGGCTGCACCAATTTGCATTCCCACCAACATTGCAAGAGGGTTCCCGTTTCTCCACATCCTCGCCAGCATCTATAGTCTCCTGATTTGTTCATTTTGGCCACTCTGACTGGCATGAGGTGATATCTGAGTGTGGTTTTGATTTGTATTTCCCTGATGAGGAGCGACATTGGGCATCTTTTCATGTGCCTGTTGGCCATCCGGATGTCTTCTTTAGAGAAGTGTCTATTCATGTTTTCTGCCCATTTCTTCACTGGGTTATTTGTTTTTCGGGTGTGGAGTTTGGTGAGCTCTTTATAGAGTTTGGATACTAGCCCTTTGTCCGATATGTCATTTGCAAATATCTTTTCCTATTCCATTGGTTGCCTTTTATTTTTGTTGATTGTTTCCTTTGCTGTGCAGAAGCTTTTTATCTTCATAAGGTCCCAGTAATTCACTTTTGCTTTTAATTCCCTTGCCTTTGGGGATGTGTCGAGTAAGAGGTTGCTACGGCTGAGGTCAGAGAGGTCTTTTCCTGCTTTCTCCTCTAGGGTTTTGATGGTTTCCTGTCTCACATTCAGGTCCTTTATCCATTTTGAGTTTATTTTTGTGAATGGTGTGAGAAAGTGGTCTAGTTTCAACCTTCTGCATGTTGCTGTCCAGTTCTCCCAGCACCATTTGTTAAAGAGACTGTCTTTTTTCCATTGGATGTTCTTTCCTGCTTTGTCAAAGATGAATTGGCCATACGTTTGTGGGTCTAGTTCTGGGGTTTCTATTCTATTCCATTGGTCTATGTGTCTGTTTTTGTAAGATTGCTCATGTTTATGATTATTTGTTTTTATATTTGGGTGTTGCCAAATTCGGGGCATAGACATTTATAATTGTTAGGTCTTCGTGATGGATAGACCCTGTAATTATTATATAATTCCCTTCATCATCTCTTATTACAACCTTTAACTTAAGGTCTAGTTTGTCTGATATAAGTATGACTACTCTAGCTTTCTTTTGACTTCCAGTAGCATGACAGATAGTTCTCCATCCCCTCACTTTCAAAAAAATTTTTTTTACGTTTATTTATTTTTGAGACAGAGAGAGACAGAGCATGAACAGGGGAGGGTCAGAGAGAGGGAGACACAGAATCTGAAACACGCTCCAGGCTCTGAGCTGTCAGCACAGAGCCCGACGCAGGGCTTGAACTCACGGACCGTGAGATCATGACCTGAGCTGAAGTCGGCCGCTTAACCGACTGAACCACCCAGGTGCCCCTCCATCCCCTCACTTTCAATCTGAAGGTGTCCTCAGGTCTAAAATGAATCTCTTATAGACAGCAAATAGATGGGTCCTGTTTTTTTATCCATTTTGATATCCTATGTCTTTTGGTTGGAGCATTTAGTCCATTTACACTCTGTTAGTATTGAAAGATAATGAGTTTAGAATCATTGTGATGTCTGTAGGTTTCATGCTTGTAGTGATGTCTCTGGTACTTTGTTGGCCTTGCAACATTTCACTCACAGAATCCCCCTTAGGATCTCTTGTAAGGCTTGTTTAGTGGTGATGAATTCCCTCACTTTTTGTTTGTTTGGGAAAACTTTTGTCTCTCCTATTCTGAATGACAGTCTTACTGGATAAAGCATTCTTGGCTGCATATTTTCCCTGTTCAGCACATTGAAGATTTCCTGCCACTCCTTTCTGGCCTGCCAAGTTACAATAGGTAGGTCTGCCACTACTCTTATGTGTCTACCTTTGCATGTTAAAGCCCATTTATCCCTAGCTGCTTTCAGAATTCTCTGTTTATCCTTATATTTTGCCAGTTTCACTATGATATGTCATGCAGAAGATTGATTCAAGTTATGTCTGAAGGGAGTTCTCTGTGCCTCTCGGATTTCAATGCCTGTTTCCTTCCCCATATTGGGGAAGTTATCATCTATGAATTGTTCAAGTACACCTTCAGCCTCTTTCTCTCTCTCTCTTCTGGAATCCTATGATACAGATATTGTTCTGTTTGATTGAATCACTTAGTTCTCTAATTCTCCCCTCATATTCCTGGATTTTTTAAATCTTTTTTTCAGCTTCCTCTTTTTCAATAATTTTATCTTCTAATTGATCTATTCTCCCCTCTGCCTCTTCAATCTGTGCTGTAGCCTCAATATTTTGCACCTCATTTATAGCATTTTTTAAAAATTTTATGGCTATTTTTTAGTCCCTTGGTCTCTGTAGCAATAGATTCTCTGCTGTCTTCTATGCTTTTTTTTCAAGCCCAGAGATTAAGTTTATGACTATTTTTCTTAATTCTTGTTAAGTTATGTTGCTTAAATCTGTTTTGATCAATTCTTTAGCTGTCACTTCTTCCTGGAATTTATTTTGAAGGGAATTCTTCTGTTTTGTCATTTTGGATAGTTTTGTGTCCCTTATAAGTTTTAAAATTTTGTTATGTGCTCTGCACTTGCGAGCACTGCTGTATTAAACATGGGTTATACACTGTCTAGGGCCTGGCCCTTCAGGAGGTGTTTTTTGGAGAGTGTTACTTTCCCTCTGTTGTTGTAACTTTGGTTATTTTATTTCCATTCTTGTATTTATGTATGGACCCTCCACCAGGTGTGCTGTGATTTGTTCCTTGAAGTAGCCCTGTGGTCCCTCAGGTTGTCTCAGTTTCTCCCTGGTATATTCAGTCTCTTTTCCTTCCAGACTCTTGGGTTCAAAGTCCTTTGGCTTCAGCCCTTGTTTGTTTGAGAGACGCAGGAAGTACAGATCCCCCTACTTCTCTGCCATGTTGGCCTGGCCCCCAACAAAACCTTTTTAAAGAGTATCTGCATTCTGATTGAAGTCCTCTTTATTAATTATCTTCCTTTTTGGAAAGGGCCCATATTTTGTAGTCCTATTGAAATATTTAATATTTTTTCTGTTAATGATCTGATTGGTAACTTAGGTCATATATTAGGTAACACGACCCTGAATTATTTCATATATAATAAGATCTAGTCAAGGACCAGCAAATTTGTGCCAGCAAATCCTGACTTATAGGAAATTTGTCCTTTTAAAATGCTGTATTCTTCCTTCAACTTGTTTTATACTTTGTTTTTGGTAGTCAACATTTACAGATCTCCTACCTTGTGTCCATCTATACTTGGAGTGTAGGTTGTATGACAAATTACAAGTCTTGACCTCATAGTGCTTATAAGACCCATGTTTAAGGAAGTGAAAAACAAAAATGAAGAAGCATATGCTAAGAGTAGATTGAGCAGTATAGAATACAGGTTTATGGGATCCCAGAAGAATTAGAGATTTCTTGCCAGCTGTGGTCAGACAGGATTCATCGATGAAATGAAGAAAGTAAGATAGCTCCTAGAAAAGGGGGAGACAATGAGTACTATTACTCTTTGCATTCTCTGTTATTTTGAAAGTAAATATTAAGGGTTATTCTTAAATGGCAACCATATAGGCACTTTCCTCATCTGTTTTATTCACTGCTCAATATTCAGTTCTTAGAAAAATGCCTTGCCTGTGTTAGAAACTCATAGAAACACTAATGAATGAAGAAATGATGGTTAAAGATGTGCATGATTTGTACTATTCGTCTTCAACATTCATTTTTTGCACAGCCCACACATTCATGCAGTATACATTCATACAGAGACAATTTCTCATTCACTGAATTGGGTCTTTCATATGGTTCCTGGCCCTGAGAAAAAGGACTTGAGGTCAGCATGACACTACAGGGACATTTTTTTTTTTTTTAATGTTTACTTATTTTTGAGAGACAGAGTGAGAGAAAGAGAGAAAGAGGGAGAGAGACAGCCCGTGAGTGGGGTAAGGGCAGAGAGAGAGGGAGACACAGAATGCAAAGCAGGCTCCAGGCTCCATGCTGTCAGCACAGAGCCTGATGTGGGGCTTGAACTCACGATCTGTGAGATCATGACCTGAGCTGAAGCTGGACACTTAACCTACTGAGCCACCTAGGCACCCTACAGGGACATTTTTTTAGCCAACTATGAATCTTCCTCAGTTGAACCCAAATATTTCTTATTGTCTTGAATCATGTGGCTTGGATCATGTATACTCATGGAGTGACTTTTTTACCTTATTATATATCCCACTTATTCCTCCACTCACTCTTAACTGTAGGCTCAGGGTTGTGGAGGCCACATAAGTGCTGGTGGTGAATGGTGCAACAAATCCACTGTTAATAGCAGTGGACACAGCCTTCTTTTATCTTTTTCATAGTGCATACTGAGCTCTGTTGGCAGAGGCTCGACACCCATATAAAATGATACTAGATCTATGGGAAGAAAACAAGAATGGATCAAATTTCTGCAGTTCCCTGGGGCACCTGGTCTTCCTCCTACCTGTTACCCATTCCTGACAACTCCCCATTCTTGTCACCATGTTGCTTGGCAGTAGTGTCCCAACTATTATTATTATAATTAAATAATATGTAATAAATCCTTATATATTATTACCTGCTGAAACATAATATTTTTTGTTTATATGGGTATAAAACCATCTTGAAGCCATGTATGTTCAACCTTCAATATTGGAGTTTCAAATATATATTCAGAAATATAGGAGATTGCTTATGTTTTGTTCTTGGACTATAGGATTTAGATCTACTACTAATGATATCTATGCAATTTTCTAGTGAAAACTTTAATTTTTTTAATGTTTATTTATTTTTGGAGAGAGAGAGAGAGAGCGAGCGAGAGAGTGTGTGTGTACGCACATGAGTTGGGGAGGGGCTGAGAGAGATGGAGACACAGAATTGGAAGTAGGCTCCGGGCTCTGAGCTATCATCACAGAATCCCACGTGGGGCTCAAACTCAGGAGTGGTGAGATCATGACCTGGGCTGAAGTCAGATGCTTAACCAAGTGAGCGACCCAGGCACCCCTCTAGTGAAAACTTTTAACTGGGTGAACATAGTCATAATAATAATTTGTGAGATTAGGAAAAATGAAATAAATTAAACTTAGTAACTAGTGGGATGTCTTTAGAAGTATTTTCCATACCATCGTGGGGCAGTCAATTTAAAAATATTAATTAAAAGGAATTGCTAATTAAAAGTCTTAGACCATTTTAGAAACCTTTTCTCATATAATGAGAGCCACATTTTCACATGGTTTTTTATAACATTTTAATTTTGCTCATGCTTTGTGAATCTAGTGAATCTAACAAGGATCAAAGTGACTCTCACCTTCCTTGGAAGGAAGCTATTAAATTAGATGTTATAACTTATAAATTCACTTACTTGTGCTGACAGATTCATTCTGTAGAAACGTCCTTCTGTTTCAAAATCTTATTGTTGCAATGATGTAGATTTCTGAAGGAAAAATAAAATGGGCAGCCTGAAAGAAATGCCAGATGGCCAGGCATTGCACAGAGAGATCTGAAGCCAGGTGTAATGCCAAGCAGTGCTTACTAGGATCACAGTGGGGGTAGGAACAAATGAAGGATTGCCCTTAGTCTGAATCTTTTATGTCTATGTTAATTCTAGGGACTTATGAACATTGTAGGCCTGTCCACAGTTGGGAAGATGGGAACTCTACAGTTTTGTTTCCCTATTGGATTCACTCTGGGCCCAGGTAACCCAGAAGCCAGAGAACCTGTAGGTGTAGATATTGACTTGGTGGAATGTTATGATATAGTCAAAGAGTAATCAGTAGGTATCAACTTTTTCACTTTCAGATGTTAGCTAAACCCCTAAAACCCTGACAAAACTCAGCTCTCAAGGGAATCTCAGATGCTAGGTACTGAATATTTGTTTCTCTTATAAATGCCTATGTTGAAATCCTAACCCCAAAGATGATGATGTTAGAATGTGGGGACTTTGGGAACTGCTTATGTCATGAGGGAGAGCCCTCATGAATAAGATTAATGTCTTATGAAAGAGTTCCCAGAGAGATCTCAAGCCCTTCTCCTATGGGAGGACACAGTGACAGGTTGCTAGCCAAACCAGGAAACGGACCCTCACCAAAACATGACCATGCTGATGCTTTGATCTTGGGCTTCCCAGCCTTTAACAGTATGAGAAATAAGTGTTTGTTGTTTTTAAGCCACCCAGACTGCAGTGTTTTGTTATGACAGCCTGAATAGACTAAGGCATCAGATAAATTGAGAATGTGAATCTAGATATTTGTTAATAGTGCTAAAGGATTATAAATCAAATGATATCTGGGTAAACCTAGTAAAATACCACAAATAATTCATTCATTCATTCATTCATCCAATAATTATTCACTGGTTCTTAGGAGTACCAGATATTCAACTGGGCCCTGGAAGAGACAAGCAGATTAAAGACATGGTCCTACTCCTGAAGAACCTTATGATTTAGGTGAACAAACATTTTTTTTTTCCTTGAAATTTTTGTATACACAAAAGAGGGCCATTTATGTGGCCAGTTCTTGGATTTCCCCATGTAGCATACCTATCTATTTGAGCATTTTGTTAGCCAATGTACTAATATACAAACTCTTGACCATTCGTCTACACAATTTAATGTAAGAGGAGGTTTCAGTTTAGTAGGAACAGTGTTAGGAATAGTTGGTTGTAAGCTAGACATCCTTCCCACTTCCCCTGCCTAACAACAAAATTACCATTAAGTTATTCAGAAAATGTTTGCAAAAAGCCTTTCATAGAACTTATCTCTAGAAAAATAGAATTACATTTACATCAGTGGTGGACTATTGACAAGGTGCTGGTAATCCCTGAAGATTGAGAAGGAAACAAGGTTTTATTTTTATCTCTTTAAGTGATTAAGTTTTCATCAGTACTTCTATGCAGTGTGTGTAGGTGGAGGAAGCCATAAAAGGGACCCAAAACATATACAACAAACAATTTTTGTTGATTGGAAAAATAATGGTAAAGATAGAGTGAAAACAAAACTAAGAGGTTATTAATTAATAAATATTTACTTGGTAACCACTATGGGAAAGACACTGCTGAGCACTGCAGGAGATAGAAAAATGGTCATGGCCTTTGATCCCTACATTCCAGGAGGTTGTAGTCACTGGGTATAGGAGTACAACAAATCTATATAATTGTAGCACATACCATAATAGGTTAAATGCTTCTATGGCAAAGAGAAAAATAAAAGGATAAAAGGTTCAGGAAAAGAGAGAATCTGGTTGAGTATGTGTTTGGGGCTTAAAAACACTGTTAAGATTAGTGAAATGGGATTTCTGCTGTTTCAGGATGGATGACATTTAAGTCAGCAGACATGGGCCAAGGTGCAGAAGTAGGAAAAAGCACAGTTGAGGAAATGTCCAATAAGTCAGGGAGTTCAGGGCATACTTTGGGGAAAAATGGCTGATAAAGCTAGAAAGATAGTATGGAAAAAGGTTACACATATTTATTTATGTTTTTCTTCTCTTTTTACCTGTTTTCTTTTTGAAAAGAATCTAAATCTTTCCTCCTATCTTACCTTCCTCTTTTTTTTCTTTTTGAATTTGCAGAGAAAAACGTGTCCTCCAAATAATCATTTTGTTTAATTGTAAGGTCATTAAATGCATTTGATCCAAGTGTCTATTATATGTGATTTTCAAAAGTCACAGCAGTGAAATAGTACTCATAAGTCTATAGTGTAGCAAGTCTTAGAAGATCAAAAAAGAAAAAAGAATAAAAGCTAAGCTTTAAATGTATGGATGTGAAACCAGGTGGTTTTCCATAGCAACATTTTTCCCCATAGACATACAGTTTTGATGCGTTGCCTTTTAACTTCTAGTGGATTAAAGATAAAACCTCAGAGTTGAAACAGATCAGTAATTAGATTTTTCCCAGTCTCTTTACTTTAAGGAAGAAAGCAGGCTACTCTCTATCTCGAGTTACTTTATTTTTGGCTCACCTTATAGTTGTTTGGCTTTGAGACATTTCATGTTTAGATTAAACATGCCTTTGGGCAAATTTGATTTTTATCAGGGTAATTCCAAAGCATGTTGAATTCACAAAGTTAGAAGTATAAAAGCTTATTTCTGATCACCTTTAATAGGATAATATTGGTGCCTTTTGTTAATTTTTAAAAGTAAGATCTTGGATAGTGTAATTATTATCATTCCATCATAGATTAGTTTTGTTCAAGTGCTTGCTACTTAGAATTATGAAAAACCACAAGTGATTGCTATTGCCAAAACTTGGCTGTTACTTTTGTGGTTAATATTAAACCCGTTTTCAAGTTCAGATTGTATTTACTTTATGTATAAGTCTAATTTTTAAAAAAAATTTTTGCATGACAAGAAATTGTCAGTGTGTTTCTAATTCTCAGTTTCCAAAATCAATCATCCACCCTAATCGTGTTCTGGTCACTTATATTAATGATTGTAAAATAACATGTTGAAAATTGTCTTATTTGTTCTATATATAGCCAGGAAAAAAAATCTGTCTGCATGTCAATATGCTCTTAAATTTAAAGTTCCTCCAAACTAAAAAAAAAAAAGAAAAAAAAAGAAAAAGGAATTGTAATTTTGTATAATTTTAATATACTTACTTTGTGGCATTTATCACGAAAATAAGTTTGCTCTTATAATATTCATAATTAATTAAACTTTTATTTAGACATTTCTTTTAACCCTTCCTATGCTACTTAAAATGTATTTCTCTTTTTGTTACTCTACCAGTTAGGTTAGATTTTATAATATTTGGTTTAAACTTATAATAAGAACCTTGAACAGTAATCATATTTTCTTTTATTTTCTGTTTTGATTCAGTGAATAAATTCTTTAATTGTTAAGATGCCACCTCAGCATTATGTTGAAACAAAAAAATCAGGAATTGTTTACTATAATTATTAAGCTGCCAATGTCTTTACAAAAAGATGTTTCTGCCCAAATGAGTATTACTGATGTAAATAACATAAAATGCACTCAAACTGTTTCCACAGGAGGACAGAACAAAAGTACATATGCCTTGAATTGATATGAAAAATAATTTAATTAGCAATGTACTTCTCTATACCAAGAAATAGACTCACCAGTCTATAGTATCCATCATGGGAGAGATCAATTAGATGTCTCTTTAACAAAAATATAAAAAAAAGAACTGTTTTGCCCCTCAGATGAAATGATTTCCTCTCTGACCAAAAAAACCAAACCAAACCAAAACAGAAAAAACAAAACAAAACAAAAAAAACTGCACAATGAGATGAGTCAATCCAATCTTACACAATTAATACTCTTACCTGAAGAATGGAAGCACCTTATTATGATTGAGTTCCTAGATTGCATTTTTTTTTTTCTCATCAGATTTTAGGTTTGTTCCTGAGGATGGAAAATGCTTAGGTTTGTGTACTTGCCAAAGTATGTACCCAAAGCTATCAGTAGCTCCTTTCTTTGTTCATATGTTAAAATTGGAGTGCTTAAAATGTATAAGGATGGTTTAAATGTTAAAACTAAGCATGCATAGAGATCTAGGCAGATATCCAGTCCATAGACATGGAATAGCTTTTTTTGATGGAGTTTTCTTATTCCATTAATACTCTCGAGTGATTCAGTTCCCTGGAGGCTATCCTTGATGTACTTGTGGAAAGGCTGACATTCTTAGAATTTCAGTCATACAGTGCAACTGATATTGTTGGAAAATTACACAGAAGAAACTGTCCTGTTCTATATGGCTAAGCTCTGGTAGATAAATATTTAATGAGTTCCAAAGAATATCAGTCATTAGTATTTATCATTACTGGTATGGAATATAGCTAAATATAGCTGAATACAACTCAGTATTTTTGACAGCACACAATGGGAAAAATAAGCTTTGAGGGTGTTTTGTTTTCTCCTGATTGATTTAAATTCAAAGGTATAGCTTTCTTGTCTGTATCAACATTCCACTGAATACAAAGATTGTTCAGCAAAAGTGCACAAGACCAGCATGTCTAACATCATTCCCTGCTCGGTTGAGAAAATCATGATGCAAAGAGTTGAACAGACCTTTGCCCCTAATTTGTATCCTTTGACTTTTGCCAAATTCTTATTCCTAACTATTTCTAGGGCTTATTGGGTAAAATAACACTTAATACTCCTGTTTGGTATAGATGCTTTAACTATGACAATAATTTCTACTTAAATGAATACATGTATTATATGCAAATTTATTGTTGAGTCTCAACACAAAGATTCTATAAAGGTTTTGTTTGGACTTAAAAATCTTTATCAAATGGACCCAATTGACTTACCAACTGGTTTAGACATTTCATGAAGTAAATCTTCATTACATTTCTAAATAATGATGATTTGAATAATTTTTCCAAGTTAACACATACAAAAGGTACTTTTCCTCATTTCTCATTTAGAGAAGACTTTTTTTAAATTTGTAAATGAAAAATTTAATTAAAAAGTGGTGATATTTTAGAGCTCTTTAGATTATGAATTCTTTCCTTTGCTATGTCATTGTTTATTGGAAAGAATTTAAGTGGAATCATTTGCCTTTATCATTTGCCTTCTGGTGAGTACACTCTGGCATCCCACCCTAACTTTTAAAGATTTGCTTCATTGTTACTATCTCATAGTGCTTAGCAAAAGGGCATTGTATATAGAATAAATATTGTTAGTGTGAAAAAATCATGTTCAACTGAAACTTTTGTTACACATTTAGGTAATGAATACAGGAGAATGGTGGGATCAGTTTCGAATATCATAGTTGGCTGTTCCAGCCAAATTTTGAAGATTGCTATTTAGACTCTTATCTGAAGTTAACAGTTGAAGGTTCTCCATCTTGTATTATACACTGGTTACAATATGGGAGATTGCCTAGTGTTTAATGGAGAAAGGGCACAATGTATGTTTTGGACATAGAATGTTCTGGGCTGCAGTAGTGTTTCTGGCACAGTAGAATAGGGGCAACTCCTTAGAGTAATCCGGTAACATATCAAATCACAGAATTCATTCTTTCTTTCTTTCTTTCTTTCTTTCTTTCTTTCTCTCTTTCTTTCTTTCTTTCTTGTGTGTGTTCATTGAGTTGGAAATTTCAGCTAAAGTGACTTTCATGCAGTTGGATGATTATCCTCATAGTATCTTGTTTACTACTGTGTGTAGCATAGATCTCTTGGATATTATAGCAATTTTCAATGTGGAATGTGAGAAAACTAAATAATAGTACTTTAAATAAAGGTAGGTCTTGATGTGTGAGCACTTATAGTATTTAGTGTAGCAAATAATATCTTTGCTTTATACTATTTGATAAGGCTCTTCAATTTGTCATATCTTCCACATGACTATAAGAAGGGCTTTCATGATACCTTCTCTCTCTCCCTCTTTCTCCCCCTCTTTCTCGTCCTTTCTCTCTGTTGTTGTTATTTTCCTCTGAGTATCTTAGGAAACTTGGCTTAAAAATAATAAGTAACAAAATCATTTAGCTTATTAAGATATGTGGAAAGGGGGTTTCAATTTTAATCTCAATGGCTGCTAAATCAATAATTAAAAACACACTGAAATTAAAGGGAAAAGCATTTAAGTGAATGAGCCCAGTTCTTTCTTGAATAGGACAAGCCCTTTAAATATGGTAATTGGTTGCATAAGGTTTGTTTTTAGCTTTGAAAACTAACTTTGTGCTTTTTTGTCTCCATGCTATTTCTTGGGGAGACTGAATATTGTTATGAACTCAAAAATAGATTTATATAAAAAAATTGTCACGGATAATAGTTAGTCAATTGAATTCTGTCCTATTAGTACAGTGGGAAGAACAGGATTATATTTCTTTGGTGTTCCACATAAAAACACTTTGTTTCTTTGAGCACTGTGGAGCCAATGGGATTCAGCTTTTGCATACAAGTGAGTTAACCACAATGCTTATTGAAAACAGCTTGCTCAGGCTGCTGTCAGGTCTTGCAACCAATATAAATGCCTTGCAGGCAGATATAAATGCAGCCCATGCATTAAAAAAAATATTAAAACACTTACTGGCACAAGCTTATAGATGGTATTCAAGTTTCATTCAGGCTCTGGTATCTGAAAGTCTCTTATGACTTTCCTATTTCCTTTTGCTTCAGGACATTGAAATAAGCCTGACTCAGAGACAAGATATGCATATTTATATATGTTTTATAAGAACAACTAACCTTGAAAAAATGCAGAATATACTCAGAGAGGGCTGAATTATGCTTACTTTTCAAATTCCCAATAGTCCTTTATTTTCTGAACAGTGATTTAAAGTCCTTGTGAGTGAAGAGCTTTGAAAGGGGCATTTATTAATGTGCTCAATATATTTATTTATGACCAAATGTATTTTAAAAACAGCATGTGTCCTAGATTTGGAAAATGTTGTTAGGATTCTTTAGTGTCATTTTACTTGCTCTGGAAGACTTATAGTCTCAGTAAGTATTTTAATTTTGACTGGAGAAAATGGAGGAAAGATGAAAAAAGGAAACCCACTAAAGTGTTTTTAGTGTATAGTTGTTTATTCAGAATTCTCATTACCAGAAGTCTCAAATAGCATTTCTGTAAATCACACATGCAGTGATAATTGATTTTTATAATGGTAAGTTTTAGTTATTGCTACATATTGAAGAGCCTCTGAATCATTAAAGAAACATTATGATTAGATTAGTTTTAGTATCAAGTGTTTAACATTACATCTCCTTTCAGGGTACAATATATCATTCACAGAGATACAAATTTGCCTTTCAAATTCTGCACATGCCTGGGAAAGCTGTGCGGGGCTGGTTAAACATCCCTTACGTTAGCCCATGCTACATTGAAAAGGACCCTCTTCTCTCTCTCAAATGGTTTCATCAGTGTCATAATATTTAGAAACATGGACCTGGAAGGTAACTGAGCCCATCTTGATTATATCTGATTTTAAGAAACCAGGTCCTTTGGCCCTGTTTGGACTGTCTTCTGCATTGGTCTCCCACACATCTGCCTCCCTCACCTTCTTCCTTCCCCAATGCATCCTTCCAGAACTTTGGCAAGATAATATTTCTAAAATATACTTTCATTTCATTTGTGTCACACTTCTGTTCATGAACCTTCCATGTGTTCCTTCTCTCCTCCCCTTCCTCACCCCATTTCAATCTCTTCTGGTTAGCATTTAGGTTTGAAATAGTAGTCAATGGAGGATAGAAAAGAGTGTCAAGAGGGAAAAACAAAAACCTGAGATAAAAAAAGAGAAGATGAAACAACTAAAAGAGATAAACTTGGGTTCTCAGACACTTAGGATAAATGATTTATAATGTATATACTTAGTGTATATTATGCTGCAAGTTAGAAATATTGTTTTGAGATCCTCAAGATGGTTTTATCTAGTTTAGAGTATGACCTGTGCTCTTTCCTTTGTTAGAAATTATGGATTTTTTTACTGCTTTGGGAACCAATGAATGATGATCCAGTTAACATGTATCTCTAATATTATTGGCATGTTAATTTTCACTGATGCATAATTACATCTGATATCTAGAAAATATAAGATAGTCTGACAAACTATCATCTAGAATTAGGCTAGGAAGGATCATTTCACTCTTAGGCCCCCATGTGACTGTGGCCCATGCATTAATAGATAAATAATAGATTCTGAAGGGAGGTCTGAGTTGGGCAAGACAAAATTGTGAGATGGGGGTTTTCCATTCTCACCACATCTACCTTTCCTTGTACACCATTTCACTTTACTTTCCATTTTACTCTGTACCGTCTTAGTTCAGACAGGTTTTTGCTTTTCACTTTTTCCCTGCTGCAGCTTCCTCACCTAAACAAGGGAGGTTCAACCTTATTGAATCTTACTTTTTGTTAACTCTGCTTACATTTTAAACCATGTCTATTGTAAAATAAAACATCCCATACAGAAAATCACCCAAATTAAATGTATGGTTTAATGAATTATATTATAAGGTAAGCATCATCCAGGTCAAGAAATAGAACTTTCCCAGCCGCCCCAGAAGCCCTTCTATTTGTACCACCCCAGTTATAACCCTTTTCTCCTGCCATTATCCCAACTTTTATAGTAATGACTTCCTTGCATTTTTCTTTTAACAGTTTTGTCACTAACATACACAGATTTGAAATTTTGACATGATTTTAAGTCTTTAAAAAAAGCTCTATGTTCCTCTTCCATCCCTTTCATTTCCTTATAATGTATCTATTTAAAAAGCTAGGAAATTTGATATGTAGAATTTGCCACTGTCTGGATTTTGCTGATGATATCCTTGTGGTACAGCTTAATATGTTTTTTTGTCATGGATATTTCTTGCACATTGGCTACTGAACCCAGAGGGTGGATCTGATTTATGCATGATTCCTTTGACAAGACTATACACAGTATTTGGTATGATTATAGGAAGTACTAGCCTAGTTTTCTCTTTTTGTGATTTTAGTAACCACTGATATTGACTGCCTACATACATAATTAATTGGCAATTATAAATGGTGATTTCTAATTCTGCCACTTCTTTTTCTCATTTATTAATTACCATACTTTTATAAAGGGACACTCCCTCTCATCTCCCATTTGATTACCTAGTGCAACAGTTCATCTAGGAAAAGCTGGATAAATGTTGCTTCCATCCCTTTATTTACTAGTTTTCAAGATAATGAGGTTTTTCTCTGTCATCATTGGAAGGTGACTAATGTTTAAAATATTATTATGATAGATTTCAACTCCTTATAATTTGTATCATTGTTAAAGCTCACATACTGTGTGATTAACCTTTCTTAATCTTTATGTTACTATACAGTCATTATTATCTAGCTAGGGATGGCCTTTTCAGTAACTGAATTTATTTTTGATAGACTTAATTCTTTTATTTCCCATTTCCTCCTACAGAATGTAAGTGACTTTATGTAAATATAAGTGCTATAATAAAAGAAACACATGTTTATTGTGAAAAAAATGTTAAAAATTAAAAGACAATAAAATTAACTTACATCTCACCACTCAAAACTAACCACTATCACATTTTGGTAAGTAGCTTTCCAAAATTCTTCATGCATAATATATCAAATTTAAATCTTACTCTTTGTTTTAGTCTATGATATATGATGAATGTATTTTCATGTGAATAAATGTAGACCATCTCATTACTTTGAATGTATGGATATAAATTAATGGATATTAAGTTTCTATTTTTCCACCAAAAATAATGCTACTGAATAACTACTGAAAATAATTACTAAAAATACAAATATATATGTATATTTGTATTAGAGATGCAGTACATTTCCTAGCCCAACCATATATCCTCAGAAAGTTATGAATAGGCAGTGAATATAATACATTACATTAAACCCTCCCCTCAACACCTGGGATACTAATCTAGAGTTTTATAAAGTAGCTTAACCCAAACTGATGAGATAATAGTAGCAATCAGATTTTTTGCTTAATAATTTATTTATTTTTAATTTTTTTTCAATATATTTTTTTGAGAGACAGAGACAGAGCATGAGTAGGGGAGGGGCAGAGAGAGAGACACACACAGAATCCGAAGTGGGTCCAGGCTCTGAGCTGTCGGCACAGAGCCCGACATGGGGCTGGAACCCAGGAGCCGTGAGATCATGTCCTGAGCCGAAGTCGGGCACTCAACCCAGGTGCCCCCAAAATTTAGAATTGTGAAGTGATAAGCTGTGCTAGTCACTGATCATTTCAGTTGGGGGTTACAGTAGCCATATTTGGCCATGTGAAACCTGAGGTTTACAAAGAAATAGCAAGTCTATTGAACAACAACAACAACAAAAAAAAAATAGAGCAGATATACAGAGCACCTACTATGTGCCACTCACTGTTCTAGCTGCTTGGGATACATCAGTGAATGAAACAGTGATTTCTGTTTTCGTGGAGCACACATTCTAGAGACAAGAGACAATAAACTATTGGCATTTTATTTTATTTTTTTTATTATTTTTTTTTTAATTTTTTTTTCAACGTTTATTTATTTTTGGGACAGAGAGAGACAGAGCATGAACAGGGGAGGGGCAGAGAGAGAGGGAGACACAGAATCGGAAACAGGCTCCAGGCTCTGAGCCATCAGCCCAGAGCCCGACGCGGGGCTCGAACTCATGGACCGCGAGATCGTGACCTGGCTGAAGTTGGACACTTAACCAACTGCGCCACCCAGGCGCCCCAACTATTGGCATTTTAAATGAGCAGTATAGCATATTAGCATCATATGGAAATAAGGAAAAGGAGAGAAGAATAAAGGAGGTAGGAACATAAGTTTTAGAGATGGGTGATGTTGTTCTTATGAAACTAATCGAGAAGCCCGCTGCCCTAGTTCTGGTAACTTTCCAGTTAGTAGTTCCAGTTTGCATGAATCCTGTCTTATTATACTCATTTACAGTACAGATATAGTATTTATAGTATGCTGACTTTTGTGACATTTAGGTATCCTTCAATAAGTCACCTTTTTTATTTTAACTAGTTTTAATCTGTTTCTGTTCTTTTCAACTTTGATGAAAAAATTCTTATGTACTAATTTACCCGATTACTTTTCCTGGATAATTTCCTATAAATGGATTATTGGATTAATGAGAATTCACCTTCAAATTTCTCAGATACCTTTTGGCTGAATTTGTGCTTTAGTTTCCCAACTTCTGGTAATATTGAGGGGGATGATAAATATCCATGTGACATATGACCCAACATATTATATATCAGAGAGGGTCTGGTCAGGAGCCAGTCATTTAAGAAGAGAAATTTTGATATGAAGAATTTTTTTTATGAGATAAAAGGTGGGTAACTATTAAAAGACATTATAAAAGGGACCCCAAAATCCATAGAGGTAGCATCTGTTGAGTGTGGCTACTACCCTGAGAGCTGAGGGAAAAGTCAACAAGGAAGGAACTGAGGAGAAGGTCCTGCAAGACTGAGGTGCAGACCTCTAAGGAGAGGGTGTGGTTGCCACTAGGCCATGCCACTCACCACTCTGGTGATGAGGAGCTTGTCTTGAAAACTGAAAGCCACCATTCTTAGGG
Source organism: Prionailurus bengalensis (assembly GCF_016509475.1). Lineage (NCBI taxonomy): Eukaryota > Metazoa > Chordata > Mammalia > Carnivora > Felidae > Prionailurus > Prionailurus bengalensis. The sequence goes on from NC_057355.1 coordinate 94,528,194, forward strand.
TGATCCTTGCTGATGGGCACCTACTGCTGAACTGGCAGGAATGCCCCCAGCTTCTGGGACCCCTGAAAGTCCCTTTTTCCTTTTGGAGCCTGGCCTTGTCCTTCCAGGACTCTTGAATGGCTGTGTCTCACAGTGAGCCAACTGGCAAAATACAAGCATAGTCTGCAGACGGAAAACAAAGTGGGGTTGAAGCTGGGACGCTATATATTAATATCTGCAAATGTGGTCAGTGTATTCTGATTTAAACCCATTAACAGAATAGTTTTGATATAATAGAAAATAAGGCAAAAATCCATTTGCTTTTCTCTACACAAAATGGTCTATTTGGGCTCAGTCCCATTTGTTCTGAAGCTATTCTGAGCATGAGAAAAGTTTCTAATATTTTAAAAATTCCTTCTTTGGGCTATAATTCTGCATCACTTTCTGGCAAAGTGATGGGATGGTTTGTTTCATCATTCAGTTTTACCACCCGAGTGAAGACCAGATAGTGCTTGAGTCCAGAGAGAATTTTATTGATTTAAGTTTAATACTGTGTATTAATCTTGCTGTGAACAGCCTTTCCTACTCATCAGATTCCCTATATACTGCTTACAATTATTTTCCATGTATAACTCGCAAGCCTTTTCAAATGCATTTGTCTCATGGGAATCCAAAAGCTCTAGAAACATTATAGTGTGTATTTCAGTGGTTGCAATTTCAAGGTGCAGCAACACCTGGTGAGGCCATCACAATTCATCTTCTGTCTCTTAGGGAATGTAGTAAATTTTCCAACGAACTAGATATTTTTTCTGTATTTATTTCTCTTCTTTTTCCTTCATATTGCACCTGCTTAGCAAATTATACCAATATAAAGAAATAAAATTATTCTAAAATGGTATTTGACTACAACTGTTACTTATATAGGATAGTAATCACTGTTGGCTTTTTTTAAAATAAATAAAAGCCTTCCTCTTATTAGCACCCCACATTATATAGTCTGAAGGTAAACTCCCATCATGTCTCACTTAGAACATTATTAGGCTAGCCCACTAAATTGTTGCTTATACTCTATTCTTAGATGCCCCAAATCTCTCCTCCATACTTCCATCAGTGAGGTCTTTCCAAAAGACCTCATCTTGTTCGTATCAGTTTTTCTCCAGGGTTAAACCCCCCCTCCCCCCATTGCTCCCCAGTGACCAAGTTCCTTTGCAAGGAGACAGGCCATCCCCAACAGCTCACTCCCTTACATTCTGTATCTCAGTTGCCTGAACCACTGGCTATCTTGCACAAGGGCATACTATTTTTGTGCCTAGTGGATTTCTACTCATTCTTCCAGAGTCAGACTAAGGTTTGTCATAAAAATTCTTTGGAAAGAGTTGTTTACTCTGTGTCACCAGTGTTTTATTCAGTACTCATTCAGACATTTCAAATATTTGAGCACTTACTATGTGCAAGAGAAGAGAATAGAGAGTGATGAGGTAAAAAGATGGCAGTTTTAGGTAGGATGACTGACTTCTCTGAAGTAATGTTGAACAGAGAGCTGAATGAACAGATGGACTGAACCGTGTGGATGTCTGGGAGAAGAGCATTTCAGGCATAGGGTATAGTAAGTGCAAAGATCCTGAGGCAGGGATGTGCTTTGGTACAGAAGGAGTAACATGGAGAATGATTGACAGGAGAAGAGGGAGAAAGGGGGTGTGGTTAGAGATAAGATTGGATGCTAGGGTAGGATTAAGACAGATCACATAAGATCTTGTAGGCCATGGTAAAGATGTTGGGTTTTATTCTGAGTGAGATGGGATGTGAAATATTATATAAGAGGATATAGGATTAAGTCCTCCTCCCCCATTTGCTTTTATAGTAGAAAAAGCCTAATTCTTTAGAACATAGGACATTTTTCAGGTAAAATTCTTTTCACTTTTGCAGCAAAACCTGCTGGGCAACAATGGGTTAACCTGCTATTTTGCCTTTTGTGGGTAGGAGATATATTTAGGTGAAAGGAAATGATGATTCTTGGAAAAATCAATTTCTTCTTATCAAATCTCTGAAAATGAAAAAAGCTCACAGTTTTTGCAATTCCTTGGAAAATAGTTTTGTATTCAGTAGTGGTGTTTGATCATGTATTAACCTATATTGATCAAATCAAAGTGTTGGAATGGCTCATTGTTTTTTGTTCTGTTTAGTTTCGTTTATCACTTTATGTCTGAATACATGGGCTATATTTGTGATTTAAATTACTATTTAAAAATTCATAGTAAAATCTTAACAGAGGCAACAAAAATAGAAACCCAGAAGTATACAATTGTTTTCACTATGGAAAGGACTTTTTTTTTTTTTAAGAGAAAAGATCTTTATCATTTTGTGTAATGAATTAATGTGCAATTTGCATGACTTTTTTTTTTTTTACAATTTAATGGGGATTCTAAAAGTAACATAGGATATAATGCATCTGGAATTTCAACTGACTTTTAAAAATAAAAAGGATACTTTAAAATCATGGACAACCTTAGGATTAAAATCCAAGTGTATGTTAGAAATTATGTGTGAAGGTCAGGGATGTGGGAATCTCAGTCTCAAACTATAGTGCTTTAGTTTATCCAATCAAATTTGATATGGTTATGCCATCCACTTTATACCATGTGGCCCATTCCAGTTTTGATATGAATTTCAGAAGTGCAGTACCAACTCTGACACTGGAGTCTTCCTCTGAAGAGCTGTATTTACTTCTTTTTAATAACTGAGGATTTTACATGACTTAACATCTAACCCTTCCATGCAAATGGATCAATAAGAATTTTAGTTTCAACAACATTTAAATAACAACCAAAAAAGAGTTCAACTACAGAAAACTGTACCAAAGAGATATGAAGTGCATTAGAATCCAATGGGCAAAATGGGTGAAGGGGAGTGGGAGATATAGGCTTGGAATGAATGTCATAGGAATAAAAGGCATGGCACAAGGAATACAGTCAATGATATTGTATGTCAATACAATGAGTCAGTAGCAATGTATAGTGACAGATGGTAGCTATGCTTGTGGTGAGCACAGCATAATGTATAAACTTGTGTAGCTACCATGTTATACACCTGAAACTACTATAACATTGTGTGTCAGCTATACTCAAGTAAAACAAATTTAATGTATTATAAGGAAAAAAGTAAGGCTCTAATTGTATATATATAGCATAAAGCAACTATGTTTAACAAAAAACTTCTGTGAATAATGGTAGTAATGTTGATGATGATAATAGAAGAAAAGAAAGAATCCAATGGGAGCACAGATTTTGTACATGCTCACGTTTCCACTCCCCCAGATCTTATACTCAGTGCAAAAAGGTGGTGATAGAAAGGGTCTCCCTGTATGTTTAAAAGCAATCACACCAGGGGCGCCTGGGTGGCTCAGTCGGTTGGGCGGCCGACTTCGGCTCAGGTCATGATCTCGTGGTCCGTGAGGGCTGTGAGTTCGAGCCCCGCGTTGGGCTCTGTGCTGACAGCTCAGAGCCTGGAGCCTGTTTCAGATTCTGTGTCTCCCTCTCTCTGACCCTCCCCTGTTCATGCTCTGTCTCTCTCTGTCTCAAAAATAAATAAATGTTAAAAAAAATTTAAAAAAAAAGCAATCACACCAGAAAAGGAGAGGGAAGATGAACCAGAATGAAACTTTCTCTAAAAATATTTTTAAAAGTTGCCCTTCCTACACTTATCATATATTAGATGTAGGTTATTTAGTTTTGGATACTTGGTGTTTTGTCAAAAAATAGAATATTTTTGTTCTTTTAAAGTCTCATATTTAAGGCTTCGTGTTTCCCAGAATTTCATTTGAGTTCCAGAAGATATTAAATATAAAACTAGATTTTTTAAAAAGTTGCTGAATTAGTGTCCCATTCACGTCCAAGTTAGACAAAGCTCACATGATCCAAAAAACAAAAAACATTTCATTGACAGTTCTTTCTGACATTCTTTAGGGGTGTGTGTGTGTGTGTGTGTGTGTGTTCCAAAACAACCAAAGAACTTAATATTAAAGAAATAGCAATGATTTGTGATTTAGCCCATACACTCAGAGTGATAACTTTTGCATAAAGCATAGGGCAGTGAATTTGGCCAGAGAGAAGGACTAACAGAGGGGAAAAGCCTGTGTTCAGTACACTTTGATGTATCTCAGCTACCTGGTCAAGCTATGTGCAAGAGTCCTAGGAGTTCCAGATCATTGTTAACCAGCTGTAAGAATATTCCCAGGAAAAGTATCCTTGCCTGAGTGCTTTTGTGGTGACACGTTCTAATCCTAGTGTGCCACACTTTGTTCTGGCCTCAAAGTACTTGGGATAGTTTCTGGAAGATCTTGGGGATAGAAAACACTGTGCTGGGACGGTGGCATTAGGGGAGGAGGTGGAAGATAGGACCTGTTTGGGAATTTTGTATCCCGGGGCATATTTTACTAAATATTAGTCCCCACTTCCCATTATTGTAGTCAAGGAAGACAGAACAAGAGATTCAGAAAAATTAAAAATGCACAAGCAAGTGTTCTCACAAAGAGGCAGTTAAAAGTCAGGATCCGTGGAAACCAGGATTGGGAAATTCTTTAAAAAAGAAATTACAATAATCTTGTAAGAGAATGAGTAAGAAGATGCAGGAATGGGATTAATTTAAAAAAAGAGAGAAATAGGGTAGATGAACAAATATCCAATTTTCTTCCCACTAAGTAAAGCGTTTAAGGCCATTTTTCACATTTTCTGACAGAAAAATGTGTCTGTGATATTACAGCCCCTAACACGGGCAATGTTCAGACTTTCTGATTCTGCATTTTCTGAACATTGATGGTTCCTTCACACGGCTCGGCCCTTTAGAGATGAGCATTTCTCCTGCTCATCAACCTGGCAGGGCTTGGAGGTTATTAACACCGGCCTACTTTCAAAGTCCTGAGCTGAAGCCCCAGGGTATCCAGTTGTATAGTGAAACCCAGACAGGAGGAATGGCAGTCTTTCTGTCTCTTTATGGGGAAGAAATCATCCCTGTTAATTAAATGAAGAGTTTGAGCGGTGCTTGGAGACTTATCTGTAGCTCTCCTGTGGAAAGAGTTTTCTTTGTCATGTCTTTGGAAGTTAAGCCTCCAGTTCAAGCTTTTCATTTGTGAATTAGAATTTGAACTTTTTTTTCCATTAAGGCAAATAAAATCCTTGCAGTCATATTTCTAAGTATAAATAAAAATCATAGATCTCAAATGTAGATTTGGACCATTGACCACTCTACTCTTTTAATTATAGCTCCAAGGAAGCTATAATTTAGGGTTAGAGATTGAATGCAGTAACATATATCATAGTTAAAAGCTCAGGTTTTCACTGGATTTTTAACTGTCATTTTTGTGATCTCTCCTTTATCATATGCTACAAATACTGGGGGTTGAAAATGGAGTCTGCAGTAACCTAGGGCGCCAGCCCCTGGGCCTAGTGTTCCTTTAGTCTGTGAGTTGCTACAGAGTTGCTGGCTTGTTTCTAGTGAATTACCATTTTGCACATTAAGGACAATGCAAGGGCAGCTCTGGGATACCAAAGTAAGTCTTATACGTTTGCTAAATAATGGGAAAAGCTTGTATTTTGGAGCCAAGCCTGATTTCTGCCTGGCCTCTTTCTAGATGTGTGGACCGTAGGAAGTTCACTTATTTCTTCAACCCTTATTATAAATATGAGAATTTTGTACACTGCTTGTGTCATCTGAGACACTGCCAGGCACTTGATGGGAAATTTTTAAATAATAGCTACTTTACTATTTAGGCATTAATTAATAAAATATTGTCACTTTGAATCTTTTCTTAGAATTGAAGTCATCTAACATTTACATACATCTTCATCCTCTACTCAGCTACTTAAGGATTCAGGCATTTGGGATAGATGGGTTGACTGTGTCTTCAAATTATTTGCCTGCAAGTTTTCAGAGAGAAGGCATTACATTGCATTTTGAGCACTCATTATTTCCAAGGTCATCTTCTCAAACCACCTCCTTGTCCCCAATACCGTTCTTACTAGGGAGAACTACATATGTTGCAATTTGATTTTTATTGGCACTATCCTAGATATTGCATGAAATTTTGCTGACTTCTTATTCTTCATCCTCTACCTCAGATCTCAATACAAACATATGTATACCACCCCTATACCACTTACACAGGAGACTGACAATGTCTCTCCTTCATAGTCTCTTTTTTAAAAAAAATTGTTAATGCTTATTTATTTTTGAGAGAGAGAGAGAGAGAGAAAGAGAGAGATAGAGAGACAGGGCAGACAGGGCACATGTGGGGGAAGGGACAAGAGAAGGAGAGACACAGAATCTGAAGCAGGCTCCAGGCTCTGGACTGTCAGCACAGAGCCCAGTAGTGCAGGGGTTGAACTCACAAACTGCGAGATCATGACCTGAGCTGAAGTCGGACGCTTAACCAACTGAGCCACCCAGGCACCCCCATAGTCTCTTTCTAACTGAGCCTTCTGTTGCCTTTAGTGTCCCTAAGTTAAACTCATTCTCCCCTGACTGTTGTCACCTGCATTGTTATAAACGTAATTGTTCAAGGTCACATAAGTTTATCTCTTTAATAACCTCTAATTCTTCAAGCTATTTTATAACTTGGATCCTGCCAGAGACTTTTAAAGTTGCCAGATTTCTGCCCACCTGAATATTTAAAATACATGAAACAAAAATTTCAAACAGAAATACACTGAAGATCCTTCATATTAAAGTCGTTTGTTTCCGATGTTGCAATTGGGTATCATTCTTCAACTAAGTAAATGTATACATAAAGATGCCTGTTTCTGTAGTGCTCTAAAAATAGAATAAAATTAACAAGGAAATGAATTCTAGTCATTGACCAGATTTTAGAGAGGGTTTGTAAAAAGCAGGGGTTGTCAAACTACAGCATATCAAATCTGGCCCACTGTCTCTGTGTCTCTGTAAGGCCTGCAACCCAAGAATGTTTTCTTACATTTTCAAATGGTTGAAAAACATCAAAAGTAGAATAATATACATATATATGTGTACACACACACACACATATATGTATATTATTCTATAATATACTCATGAACTCACCAACTCTGAGATCATGACCTAAGCTGAAGTCAAACACTTAACCACTGAGCCACCCAGGCACCTTTAAATCTATATCTTTAAATCTATAATTTCCCTGTCCTTTTTTCTCTGTGAAATATTTGTTGAAGAAGCCAGAGCATTTGACCTGTAGACTTTCTGGCATTATGAATTTTGCTGATTGCACCACACTTGTGTTATCTAACATGTTCCTTTGTCTCCTGTATTTAGTATGAAAGCTATTTGGAAATAGAGGATTGATCAAATATATGCTCGATTTAGGACAAGAATACTTAATAGGAGGATCCATCAGGAGGCAAATGAATATTTTGTGTCTTTCTTTTTATAATTTAGAGGCCTTGATGATCATTGCCCAGATCCATTATTTCATTAGGGTGACATTATAATTCCATCCTTCCCTTTTAATTTATTAGCTGAAAAACTTCTATAAAGGGAAGCTTCTCATCTTCTCACATAAACATACATATTAAACATACTTCTTTGATCATATTTTCAATCATTTGCAGTTACTATTATTGTTGCTTAAAATACTCCACTTTTAAAAACTACTTCATTTTTTAGATAGTGGGAATTTAGCTACAAAATTTTAAACATATTTTAAAAAGATTATCTTAATTCATGTCCCAAGAATTTGTGTCTGGTTTTATTTAAAGTTTACTTTAAGGGGAGCCTGGGTGGTTAAGCATCCAACTCTTGATTTTGGCTCAGGTCATCATCTTATGGTTCATGAGACTGAGCCCTGCACTGGGCTCTGCGCTGACAGCACAAAGCTTACTTGGGATTTTCTTTCCCTTTCTCTGCTTCTCCTCAACGTGTGGACACATGCATGCACTTTCTCTCAAAATAAATAACCTTAAATTTAAAAAAAAAGAGTTAAAAAAGTTTAGTTTAATGCTTTTTCTTTATACATGCAGCGAATTCTGAGTACAAATAATTAAACCTTGCAATGTGAGTTTTGTGCTAGAGATGTCAGCCTCCACCCTTCTTCTAAGGGCAACCCTTCTTGAGTCCTATGATCACATCACGTGGGTGAAGCTCTTGCTTGTCTCTGCCACCTCACCATTTCTTTTCTTATTTAATGTAGCTTAAATGAGTTGTCTGCAACCAGAAAAGGCTAAGATAAACAGAAATGTTCATGTTAATAAACTGTAGATTGAAAATAAAGACATTTGGTTCTTGCTCTGACTCTAGCACTAAGGTACAAGTTGTCAAATTGGTCTAAATCAGCATTTTCCCCAGTGATATTCCTCAAAACCATAATTCTGTGGGATCCTTTGCACAAGAGTTTCTTGCTCACATCAATTTGGGAAATAGTGCCTATAATTTTCATGTCTTGGTATGTCACTAGGCCTGTTAGCATAAAAGGCTCTGAGAATTTTACAGGAAAGAAATCCATTTAACTTGGTGTTAAGTGTGTGGTTTCCTAAGTCTACCTGGCCACAAAATCATTAACACTACTATCTTGTGCCTTGGAGTTGCAAGGTGCACCCTGTGGGAAATGTTAGAATAGCTAATGTGCAGGTCCTCCTTAATTCTCCAAGTTAGATTGTCCTGAAAAAATGTGTCGGAAATCAAATTTTTTTCTTCCGTATGGAACCTGCCCTCTTTCTTTTTGTCGTCTTTGGCTCAATCAGTGAAGCTGACTTTATCTCATCCCCCAAATTATCCAGGTCAAAACTATTCTTGGACATCACACTTTAGATTGGATATGAATTTTGGTTGTAATCATTTTCTGAAGAGGCCCAGAGAAAAAGAGGGATGGCTTTGCCAAAGTAGACAAAAGGAAACTCTTAGGAAGACTAGTGGAGTATCGGAGTATTCTATAATTAACTTAGAAAAATGGGAATTTGAAGTCCTACAAAATAAAGATTGAAACCTAAAACAGGGCGGTCATTGTGAAAATAGCAAATGGAAGTTACTCGTCATCAGCTGGGAGAATTTTCATTCCAGCACACATATTTAGCATCACCAGGGCTTTTGGTTTATGGACCTGTGAACATCTAGCACTCACTCTGCCACTAAATGGGTCACCCTCAGTAAATCATATGGGCCACAGCTTCTTTATGTGCAAAGTGAGAGTGTTTCACTAGATGATCCCCAAGGTCTCCTTCTGTTCTAAATCAGTGATCCCAAGAAATGTGTTTCAAAAGCATCTCTATTTTATATACTCTTGGTGTATGGAGAAACGAAGTAAAAAAGACTTTCCTCCTTTTCAAGTGTATATATGTTGTCAAGCTTAAAAGATGGGCTGGAACTTTCCTGAATATAGTGGTAATGTGCTTGGTGAAAATAGTGTGGTTTTGGAAAAGGAGTTCAGAATTAAAAGAAAAACATGATAGAGCTCTAGAAATCATTTTTTCTCTCAAATATGCAAATGAACAAATAATTAGAAGTGATTATTAGCATCAGGGTGATACAGCAAATATTCTGAATATAAATAACTGATTATTTGCAGAAATTGTTAAAAACAGAAAAAATAAGAATAGGCAATAGCAGGGAAAGAACATGGACTCTGGGACAAGTAGAGCATTTGAGATAGGTTTTTACAATGTGAAAAAGACCTTATGGGCAGGCTGGGACATCATTTCAGATTTTTATTTTCAATTCCCAGCATGTTCTTTTACTAACCTTTTTCTTTTTAATTGCATTCTCATTTTATCCAAGCCAATAGCTTCAGAATTACTGTGCTTTTCGTTTCATGCAGTCAGTTTGCAAATAGAGCATGTCTGGGTTCTTCTGTGGCAAAGAGAATTAGGGGGAAAAAAAGTTAGCTTTGATTCTGTAACAAAATGTCTGTAAACACAGCAAAAGTTAATCATGGTCGTACTCTAAGTGGCCTTATGAAGCTATCTGCTCATGACTGTGCCCAAAGTAAAGCTTTAAAGCTCCCTGAAAATATTTGCTAGCCGGAAGCCATCAAAGGTAAATGACCTTAATGTATACTTCTAGTGGAGAACTAGATACTTTAGTGAACTCCAGGAAACAAAAGTAGACAAAGTATTCAATGGCAGTGCATAGAGCAACCAAGTTTTTACTTCTCACCTCAGGCCTGCAAAGCTATTTCACAAAGCAGCCATGAGTAGTGTCCACTTTTAATATGGTATTTGCAATTCAAATGTTTTTCTTTCTCAATTTTAATCTGCAATTGCAAACACTGTATTCTGCTTTTGCTTGTCATATCCTTGGGGCTTTGTTCTGCCAAATTGTTAGCTCACTACTTTTCATGGTAATTTATAGAACCCAGTTCACTTTGTGTCACCACAGGTTATAAATGAAAATGGAAACAATTTGCTCTTAAGAAATCTTTCTGAAACAAAATGCAAATAACATACTGAAACAAACTAAAGGTATTTAAAAGAGCAGTGCAATGTAATTATAGGGGTTATATTACAACAAACATTTTCTTGGTCTCTCTCTCTCTCTGTCAGAGGATATCTTTCTTTCTGTATTGAAATTAAGATACTTTCTCTTAGGAACTTTTTAACTACTTGTTTTTCCCAATTAGTTAAGTTAAAAACTCTGGACTGTGGTGGGAGTGGAAGGGGTGGTCTTGGAGTTATTCCTGAGGGTTTGCAAATCTATCTGTATACTAAGCACTGTTGCTACACTGAATAACCTGTTTTTCACAACCTGTTTCTCACATTATTGGACCACTTACATCCTTCCTTCCTTTCTTCCTTCCTTCTTTTCTTTTTCTTTCTTTCTTTCTTTCTTTCTTTCTTTCTTTCTTTCTTTCTTTCTTTCTTTCTTTTTCTTTCTTTCTTTTCTTCCTCTTTCTTTCTTTCTTTCTTTCTTTCTTTCTTTCTTTCTTTCTTTCTTTCTAAGTACTCTCCACATCCAACATGGGGTTTGAACTCACAACCTGAGATCAAGAGTCGCATGCTTTATTGACTGAGCCAGCCAGGGACCCCTATTTTTAAATATAACAGAAGTTGTGATTGAATTTCTTGAAATCTAAAATGAAATCATGGAACATTTTTTCCAATTATGAATTTTCTTGACAGATTATCAAAGAAGTATCACTGTAACAAGTGAATATTTTACATGTAAATCTAAAAAGGAGTTTCTCAAGCTCCTCGTTGTGAACCCACTTCTCTGTCCAATATGTTGAATAATAGAATTAAATTGGTCATTGAAAAGAATCACTATGAGTTTCAAATATGATTCTTTTAGAGCAGGGTTTCTTAATCATGAACTCATGGATCCCTGGAAATTACTTTTAAACTTGCATATATATATATATATATATATAGCATATAAATATATATTGCATATATATATATTGCATATAAATATATATTGCATATATATTGCATATAAAATTGCATATATATATATATATATATATATATATATATATATATAAAATTTGTTTTCTGAAGAGAGAGTCCAGAGCAGTGTTCATCCAATTAATAAAAGTGTCTGTGACCATAACAAGATTGGGAACTACTGTAGGTGGTAAAGAGATAACCTGAAAAGAGTTTATTTTAAATTTCCTTAGAATGAACTATATTTTGAAAAGATGAAAAAAATTCTAAGTCAGCAATTAAGAAAAGCTTTTGTAGGAGAGAGTGATATATTCCAACAATAAATTGAATATTCTTTGACAATTATCTACAGTAAAGGAAAATTCAGGTATACTGTATTATTCATTCTTTCATAGAACAATTGCCATCACTAACCTGTGTTTTTATAATTAACTCACTTTTATTTTTCCCTCTGTGTTTGTAGAAAGGTATCCTTTACTGGAAGAAATACTTCAGACTAGAAATTGAGAGGCTGGTTTTAACATTTTCTCTTCCATTGCTTGACCATCTATTGGCAGAGCAGATTGTGATGCTTATTTTAAAAATGGTCTATTAATGAAAAATACATTTTATTAGTTATCTGACTTTGAACAAACAAGACAATCAGGTAACTGACTGCTAGAAATGTTTTTCTTTAAACTAGTCACACTGGTAGCAAGTAATTATGAATTTAATTTCCCTTTCCTTCAATATTTCTACCCATGAAACAAATTTAAGCATCTATTGTCATTTGGTTAATGGAAATGCTAAAAACATGGATACTATTTGTAGATACATAAAACTCAGAAAATTGAAATATGCTTATTTCGTAGAAAATTCAGACTAAGTTACCAGAAAATACAAAGCATATAGGCCACATGTTTATTTCCACACTCTCTTCTTCATGGTTTATGTACCTTGGATTCCAGACCTACACCTCTAGTCTCAAATAATCTGGTAATGTAATTTGGGGCATAATGGATTGTCTTTTTATAGTGCCCATGTACTGGTGTCCATATTAAAATATGTACAGACACATTTTATTTTTAAACATTTGTCAAGATTTTGCTATGTCCAACAACTAAATAATATGCCCTCAGCTTTCACCTACAGAATTCTTCAACAATATTCCATCTTTAGGAACACATACATCCCTAACTGGAACCATATATTGACATTTCAGCAATGACTTTTGACTAATCAGCTAGATCTTTTTCTATTTTAAAATACTTTATTGTAGGGGCACCTGGGTGGCTCAGTTGGTTAAGTGTTTGACTTTGGCTCAGGTCATGATCTCCTGGTTCATGGGTTTGGATCCTGCATCGGGCTCTGTGCCGACAGCTCAGAGCCTGGAGCCTGCGTTAGATTCTGTGTCTCCCTCTCTTTCTGCCCCTCCCCTGCTCATACTCTGTCTCTCTGTCTCTCAAAAAGAATAAAAATGTAAACAAAATTTAAATAATTTTTTATAATAAAATTTGCCTACGGTGAAATGCATATATTTTATATGTATAATACAATGAGTTTTCACTAATGTAAATACAAATATACACACATATAAACAACTCTCAATCCAGATATAGAACATTTTGGGGTACCTGGGTGGCTCAGTTGGTTGAGCATTTGACTCTTGATTTTGGCTCAGGTCATGATCCCAGGGTTGTAGGATTGATCCCTGTGTCTGGCTCTGCACTGAGCATGAAGCCGAGATTCTCTCTCTCTCCCTCTGTCCCTCTTCCCTGCTTGCACATGCCCTCTCTTTCTCTTCTCATAAAACAAACAAAACACAAATATAGAATATTTTAATCTCTGCAAAAAGTTTCCTGTACAACTACCTCATAGGTGACTGCGTTCTGATTTCTATCCCTATACATTGGTTTGAATTGTACACAAACTTTATGTAGACAAAGTTATATAATATGTACTGTTTTTATGTCTGGTCTTCTTCATATGCATATGTTTTTAAAATTTGTCCTGTTGTTTCTATCAGTAATGCATCCCTTATTATTGTACCAAAATATTTATCTACTCTACTATTGATGGATGTTTGGATTGTTACCAGTTTTTGGCTACTCTGAATAAAACTACTATAAACACTTTATACAAGTCTTTGAGTAAATATATATTTTTACTTTTCCTGAGTAAATACTCAGAAACAGATATGCTCAATTGTAAAGTACATATATGTTTAACTTTATAGGAACTGCCAAGCAGTTCTTCCATTGTATCATTTTATATCCCATTAGCAATGGGAATTCCAGTGATTCTGTATCCTCACCAACATTTGAAGTTGTTAGTCTTTTTAATTTTAACTACTATAATGACTGTGAAATAGTATTATTACTAGGCTATAATTTGTAATTTTTTGATAACTAAAGATACTGAATACTTTTGTAATATGCTTTTGATTTCTGCTTGGGGGTAGTCTTTTCTCCATGTAAAAATTTGGGCTTCCCTTTATTATTAATTTGTAGCAATTTTTAAAAATATATTTTGGGTATTTTCTGGTGTGTGTGTGTGTGTGTGTGTGTGTGTGTGTGTGTGTGTGTGTGTCTTAACTTGTCTTTTTTTAAAACGTATTTTTAGAAACACATACCTTTTCGATTTTGATGAAGTCTAATTTATAATTTTGTTTCTTTTATGGCTAGTGCTTTTTGTATACTATGTAAGAGTTGTTGCCTCCCTCAAGACTGTGAACATATTCTCTCGTGATTTTTTAGCTTTTATCTTTTGGTCTATGATCTGATTTAAATTAAGATAATCATGAATTGAAGTAGCTTGCATTTTGGTTAGTTGTTCCAGCACCATTTATTGAGAAGATTCTCCTTTCTTTACTCACCATAAATGTGTTGGTCTATTTCTTGAATCTCTTTTCTACTGATATTTCCTTCTAAACTTTGCCAATGCCACACTATCTTGAGTATTGTGACTTCATAGTAAGTTTTGAAATCAGATTGTAAGCCTTCCAACTTTACTTTTCTTAGTTTTTTTTTTTTTCTATCTCAAGTCCTTAGACTCGTCGTGTAAGTTTATATAAGAAAAACTGCTGGGATTTTATCAAAATTGTATTGAATCTAGATGATTCAGGGAGAAATTACATTGTTTCAATGTTGTTTCTTTCAGTCTATAAGCATGGCATATCTTTCCATTTATTTAGGTCTTTATTAATATCTTTAAAATGTTTTATAATTCAGTGTGCAGGTATTTTATAGCATTAGTTATTGAAAATGAAACTGTTTTTAAATTTTGTTTTTAATTGTTTGCTGTTAGTACAATTGTTTATTTTCTGTTTTCTCTTATTCTGTAATTTTGTTAAATTTCTTGATAGTTCTGGTATTTTTTTTCCTATAGTTTACTTAGGATTTTATATATAACATATAATAAACTTATATAATTTTAGTCCAGTGAGTAAAAACAATTTAATACTTCCTTTCCAATTTTTATAACTTTTACTTTTCTTTGTCCCTTATCATACTGACTAGGTTTCCGGAAGTTGTGAGACAAAGGGTATTATTCAATATTTGCCAATAAATGTAATGTTAGCTATGGGTTTTCATAAATGCCTCTTATTATAATGAGGGGTTCTTCTTCCATTTTTAGTTTGTGAGCTTTTATCATGAATTTGCCCTGAATTTTGCCACATGCCTTTCATCCTTATTATTTCAATGTGCTCAAATGTATTATTTATTTATTTATTTATTTATTTATTTATTTATTTATTTATAATATTTGAAAAATGTTTTAAAGTTTTTTTGTTTTTTAAATTTACTTAGAGAAAGAGAGTGAGAGAATGGGGGAGGGTAGAAAGAGGGAGAGAGAAAATCCCAAGCAGGCTCCATACTACCAGCATGGAGCCTGATATGGGGCTCATGAACTGTGAGATCATGACCCAAGTGGAAATTCAGAGTCAGATGTTTAACTGACTGAGGCACCCAGGTGCCCCTTGATTTTTTTTAAATATTTTTATTTAGTTATGATATATTCTCTATTTTATATATTTCTGAATTGATTTAGTTATATATTTAGTTATATTTTGTTCATAACTTCTATATGTGCATTCATGGAGGTATTGGTGTGTGTCTGTATATATATATATACAAAAAATATAAAAATATAAAAATATAAATTTAATTTTTTTAATGTTTTATTCATTTTTGAGACAGAGGAGACAGAGCGTGAGCAGGGGAGGGACAGAGAGAGAGCCAGACACAGAATCCGAAGCAGGCTCCAGGCTTTGAGCTGTCGGCACAGAGCCCGACACGGGGCTCGAACTCACAAACCATGAGATCATGACCTGAGCTGAAGTCGGACGCTCAGCTGACTGAGCCACCAGGCGCCCCTGCCCCCAAAATATGTATTTTATCAGGTTTTTAAGTTGGACCTTTAAAGCAACTTGGTTTTTTTTTCCATTTATTTTGTCAAATTTATTTGCATAAAGCTATTCCATAATATATGCTTATTTCATTTTAATGTCTGTAAGATCATAGTGTTGCTTTTACTCCTAATATTGGCAATTAATGTTTTCTCTTTTTTTCTCATTTATTTGTTCCAGGAATTTATCAATTTTATTAATCTGCTCAGAGAATTAACTTTTGACTTAATTTTCTTTACTGTCTGTTTTTTATTTCTTTAATTTCTGCTCATATCAGTATTTCTTTTATTTTCCACTAACTTAGGGCTTCATCTGCTTGTCTTTTTCTAGTTTCTTAAAGTGCAAACAGATCATTGGTCGTAAGAATTCCTTTTAAATATAAGAATTTAAGGGATGCCTGGGTGGCTTAGTCAGTTGAGCTTCCAACTTTTGATTTCAGCTCAGGTTAAGATCTCATGGTTTGTGAGATTGAGCCCTGCATCAGGCTCTGTGCTGACAGTATGGGATGTTCTCTCAATCTCTCTCTCCTCCTGTCCCTTCCCTGCTTGAGCACTCTCTCTGAAAAATAAAAAAACATTTTAAAAATATAAGAATTTAAATCTATGAATGTATTAAAACATTACTTCAGCTGCATGCTATAAATTTTTATGTATTGTGCTTCATTCAGTTAAAAATATTTTCTATTTCCCCTATTGATTTCTTCCTTGACCTTCTAATTATAAGATATTATTTAATTTATAAATATTCAGAAATTTCATAGATAGTTCTATGGATTTAAATTTAATTCTCCATGGTCAGAAAACATAGTCTGTATGATTTCAGTATCTTAAAACTTGTTATGAATTTATGGTATACTGTACAGTCTATCACAGTGACCATTATATGTGTACTTGAAAAGAACTCATTCTAGAGGCATTGGATATAATTTTCTACACATGTCACATAGGCCAAATTGGCTGATAGTGTTGTTCAAAGTCTCCTATGTCCTTACTAGCCCCTTCCTATCCTACTTTGTATCCTTGGAGCAAGCCTTTTTAGGTATAAAATAAAATATGATTATAATAGATTTATTTTCCTATTTAATTTAATTATATTTAGATGTTGATAAAGCTTTATGCAATTATTTATAAGGCTGCCCCTCTGTTTTCATGGGGGCAAGATAGCACATGAGGGCAGTGTGTTGTAAATCAAGGGACACTGGCTTGAAAATAAGACATTCTAGGTTATTGTCCCAGCTATGCTACAAAACCCTTCCTAGTGCCATCTTTTACTTGAATTGATGGCTTTCATTTTCAGTGTACTTTTCTTTTGGGAGAGATATGGGTCAGAGAATCTTACCAATACCTTTTATTTTTCCTATGTTTTCCCTTTGCTTTCATTTTTAAGCAATATTCATTAGTTCCAAAAATTTTCATTGATCTTCACCTATTTCCACACACTCTTATGGATGCTCAAGTGGAGCAGATATCCATAAAATAGACAAAATTCCTGCATTTTTGTAGCTTTCATTTTCATGGAAGAAAACAGTACATATAATAAATAAGTAGATTGTATAGAATACTATAAAATGATAAATGCTATGGGAGACATAGAGGAAGGTAACAGAGATTGGAGTGCTGGATTTCAGAGTACTACTGAAAAATTGGCATGTGGACACAGACTTGAGGGGGATAAGATAGTTAGCTATTGGATATCAGGGGAAAGAGACTTTCAGAATGAGAGGGCAATCATTGCAAAGGTCTTAAGTCAAGACTGTGCTGGATATATATGGAGAATGGTAAAGAGGCAATGTTGCTGGATCAGGGCGAACAAGGAAGAGAGTTTTAAAATATAAGATCTGGGAGTAAGGGCAGGTCACAGAGGCCTGTTTGGGCCATTTTAAGGACTTCTTTTTTTTCCAAGTAAAATGTCTCTTATGCAGAGAAGTGTCACAATCTGACTTTCATTTTAAAAGTATCATTGCAGATATGTTGATAATAAACTATTGGAGGATATGGGTCAAACAGAAAGATATGTTGGAGGTTTGCAGCAATGCATCTGAGAACTTAATTTGGTTCAGACAGGTTGAATAGAGGTTATGAGAAATAGTCAGATTCTGAACATATTTTGAATATACTACTAACAGAATTTGCTTACTGATTATAAATGGGGTATGAACAGAGATGCTTCAAGGATGATGTGAAGTTTGTTAGCCTTAGGAACTGGAAGGGCAAAATTAGTGTCTAGTGTAATGGGGAAGGCTACATTTCTTTTGGAAGAAGGTGAGGAAGATCAGATACCATATTTGGAAATTGTGAATTTGAAATGATGCCTTGATATCATGTAGGCATTTGAATATGTGAATCTGGAATTTGGCAGAAAGGTCTGGACTGGAGATACAAATTTGGAAGTTTTAAGCATATATACCATATTTAGATGGAGAAGGGCAAGGCACTGAGGATGAATTCTTAGGGCATTTCAAATTTAAGAGTCTGGGAGAAGAGGTGAAACCAGCAGAGAGCACTGAAAAGGAGTGAGGAAAGTTAGGAAGAAAAATGAAAGATGGAGATTTCCTTCAAACCAGGTAAAGACAGCCTATCAAAAAAGAGGGAAGGCACAGTTCTGTCAGCCTCTATTGGTAGGCTGAGTAAAATAAAGGGACTTTAACAACATGGAGGCCATGTAGCTTCTGGGCAAGAGAAGTTTTTGGTACACTGTGTGGCAGGAGCCGGGGAGGTGGGGTGGGAAATCTGATGAGGGGGAGTTTTGCTGGAAAGGGAAATTAATAAATGGAACCGTGCCTGGTAGGAAAGAATAGTAAGATTTTTTTTTTCTCTTAAGGTGAGAGAAACTAGAAGAAATCACAAGGATCTGTAACTGTTATTTATATTTACTTATTATTTGATATGCATGCTTCATTCCCAGAAGTCTTTGAGGTGGATCACAAAGAACAAAGCAAACAAAACAAAAACAGTAAAATAAAATAAAAAGGGAGGTTTTCAGTAATTTTACTTCTTTATAAAGCCTTGTAATTTATGCCTTCTAGGTAATAGAGTAGGCAGCATCTTGTATTTTAGGAGAGAAACAAGCAGAGTTATTATTCATCTGTTTTTTGTTTTTGTTTTTTATTGAGACACAAACACCATGGAGCCCTGTGCCCGATTTGTGCATTGTTTTTTTGTTGCTGACATTAAACATACATAACTTTGGTATCTATTTTGCTTGGCTGCTCCCCAGATCTGATTTAAAGTTATAGTTCTTGTTGCAGGTAAGACAGCATAATGATATGTTGGTTAAATTGCTTTTTCATTTATAAAACAAGTTCTGAAATGTTACCTGTCTTTATAAGCACACTAGCATTTTCCTGTTATCTTTATAATTTATTCTCAAGATGATGCTTTATCAAAATGAAAGTTACTTTTAAAATCTTATAATCTGAAGACATCCGGATGGCCAACAGGCACATGAAAAGATGCTTAACGTCGCTCCTCATCAGGGAAATACAAATCAAAACCACACTCAGATATCACCTCATGCCAGAGTGGCCAAAATGAACAAATCAGGAGACTATAGATGCTGGAGAGGATGTGGAGAAACGGGAACCTTCTTGCACTGTTGGTGGGAATGCAAACTGGTGCAGCCACTCTGGAAAACAGTGCAGAGGTTCCTCAAAAAGTTAAAAATAGATCTACCCTATGACCCAGCAATAGCACTGCTAGGAATTTACCCAAGGGATACAGGAGTATCCTGTATGATGAATGGATCATCATCCAGTATCCTGATGAATGGATAAAGAAATTGTGGTTTATATACACAATGGAGTACTACGTGGCAATGAGAAAGAACAAAATATGGCCCTTTGTAGCAACGTGGATGGAACTGGAGAGTGTTATGCTAAGTGAAATAAGCCATACAGAGAAAGACAGATACCATATGTTTTCACTCTTATGTGGATCCTGAGAAACTTAACGGAAGACCATGGCGGAGGGGAAGGAAAAAAAAAAAAAGAGGTTAGAGTGGGAGAGAGCCAAAGCATAAGAGACTTAAAAACTGAGAACAAACTGAGGGTTGATGGGGGGTGGGGGGGAGGGTGGGTGATGGGTATTGAGGAGGGCACCTTTTGGGATGAGCACTGGGTGTTGTATGGAAACCAATTTGACAATAAATTTCATATATTGAAAAAAAATAAAAAAAATAAAATCTTATAATCTTTTCTCCCCAGTTTTATTGAGATATAACTGACACACAACACTGTATATATTTAAGACGTAAAGAATAATGACTTGATTTACATATATATTGATATGATTACCACAATAGGTTTAGTTAATATCCATCACCTTGTATAGATATAAAAAAAAGAAGAAAATGTCTTTTTTTGCCTTGTGATGAGAACTCTTAGGATTCGCTGTCTTAACATTCAAATATATCGTATAGAAGTGTTGACTAGTCATTATGTTGTACAGTACATTCCCAGTACTTTGTTACCTTACAATTAGAAGTTTGTTTCTTTTGACCACCCTTATCCAATTCCTTCATCTCTCACCCCCTACCCCAAATCTGGTAACCACAAATCTGATCTCTTTTCTATGTGTTTCTTTTTTAGTTGCTTTCTTTCTTTTTAAAAACTTTCACAGATAAATGAGATCAAGCAGTATTTGTCTTTTTCTGTCTGACTTTTTCACTTAGCATAATGCCCTCAAGTTCTCCATCCATTTTGTCACAATGGCAAGATTTCCTTTTTTTAATGGCTGAATAATATTACGTTGTGTGTGTGTGTGTGTGTGTGTGTGTGTGTGTGTGTATTTATACACACACCTCACAACTTCTTTAACCATTCATCTATCAATGGACACTTATATTGTTTCCATGTCTTGGGTATATAAATCATGCTGTTATAAACTTGGGGTTGCTATGAACATCTCTTCAACAGTGTTTTTTCTTTTCCTTGGGTATATTCCCAGCAGTGGAATTACTGTATGATTAGCTCATTTTCTAATTTTTTGAGGCACCTCCATACTGACTTCCATAGTGGCTGTATCAATTTACAATCTCACCAAGCGTGCACAAAGGTTCTATTTCCTCCACATCCTCACTAGCATTTGTTATCTCTTTTTGATGATAGTCATTCTAACAGGCATGAGGTGATATCTCATGGTTCTGATTTGCATTTCCTTTTTGATTAGTGATGTTGAGCACCCTTTCATGTACCTGTTGGCCATTTGTAAATCTTCTTTGGAAAAATTTCTATTTTGGTTCTTTGCTCATTGTTAATTGGATTTTTTTCTATTGAGTTGTATGGATTCTTTATATATTTTAGATATTAGCCATTTTATGAGAAATGACGTAAAATATTTTTTTCTGATCATGCAGGTTGCTTTATCATTTGTTGATCATTTCTTTTGCTGTGCAGAATGTTTTAGTTTGATGTAGTCCCTCTTGTTTATTTCTAATTTTGTTGCTTATGTTTCAGGTGTCATATAAAAAAAATCATTGCAAAGACCCTGTCAAAGAGATTTTTTCTGTTTTCTTCTAGGAGTTTTATGGTTTCTTCTTTTATATTCAAGTATTAATCCACTTTGAATTAATTTTTATTTTTGGCTTAAGATAGGGGTCTAGTTTCATTCTTTCAAATGTGAATATCCAATATTCCCAGCACCATTTATTTATTTATTTATTTATTTAATTTTTTTTTAACCATTAAAGAATTTGTGTTTTTTTTTTATGAAATTTATTGACAAATTGGTTTCCATACAACACCCAGTGCTCATCCCAAAAGGTGCCCTCCTCAATACCCATCACCCACCCTCTCCTCCCTCCCACCCCCCATCAACCCTCAGTTTGTTCTCAGTTTTGTTTTTTTTTTTATCTTTTTAAAAAAAATTTTTTTTTCAACGTTTATTTATTTTTGGGACAGAGAGAGACAGAGCATGAACGGGGGAGGGGCAGAGAGAGGGAGACACAGAATCGGAAAAGGGCTCCAGGCTCTGAGCCATCAGCCTAGAGCCTGACGCGGGGCTCGAACTCACAGACCGCAAGATCGTGACCTGGCTGAAGTCGGACGCTTAACCGACTGCGCCACCCAGGCGCCCCTGTTCTCAGTTTTTAACAGTCTCTTATGCTTTGGCTCTCTCCCATTCTAACCTCTTTTTTTTTTTTCCTTCCCCTCCCCCAAGGGTTCCTGTTAAGTTTCTCAGGATCCACATAAGAGTGAAACCATATGGTATCTGTCTTTCTCTCTATGGCTTATTTCACTTAGCATCACACTCTCCAGTTCCATCCACGTTGCTACAAAAGGCCATATTTCATTTTTTCTCATTGCCACGTAATATTCCATTGTGTATATAAACCACAATTTCTTTATCCATTCATCAGTTGATGGACATTTAGGCTCTTTCCATAATTTGGCTATTGTTGAGAGTGCTGCTATGAACATTGGGGTGCAAGTGGCCCTATGCATCAATACTCCTGTATCCCTTGGATAAATTCCTAGCAGTGCTATTGCTGGGTCATAGGGTAGGTCTATTTTTAATTTTCTGAGGAACCTCCACACTGCTTTCCAGAGCGGCTGCACCAATTTGCATTCCCAGCAACAGTGCAAGAGGGTTCCCGTTTCTCCACATCCTCGCCAGCATCTATAGTCTCCTGATTTGTTCATTTCGGCCACTCTGACTGGCGTGAGGTGATACCTGAGTGTGGTTTTGATTTGTATTTCCCTGATAAGGAGCGACGCTGAACATCTTTTCATGTGCCTGTTGGCCATCCGGATGTCTTCTTTAGAGAAGTGTCTATTCATGTTTTCTGCCCATTTCTTCACTGGGTTATTTGTTTTTCAGGTGTGGAGTTTGGTGAGCTCTTTATAGATTTTGGATACTAGCCCTTTGTCCGATATGTCATTTGCGAATATCTTTTCCCATTCCGTTGGTTGCCTTTTAGTTTTGTTGGTTGTTTCCTTTGCTGTGCAGAAGCCTTTTATCTTCATAAGTTCCCAGTAATCACTTTTGCTTTTAATTCCCTTGCCTTTGGGGATGTGTCGAGTAAGAGATTGCTACGGCTGAGGTCAGAGAGGTCTTTTCCTGCTTTCTCCTCTAAGGTTTTGATGGTTTCCTGTCTCACATTTAGGTCCTTTATCCATTTTGAGTTTATTTTTGTGAATGGTGTGAGAAAGTGGTCTAGTTTCAACCTTCTGCATGTTGCTGTCCAGTTCTCCCAGCACCATTTGTTAAAGAGGCTGTCTTTTTTCCATTGGATGTTCTTTCCTGCTTTGTCAAAGATGAGTTGGCCATACATTTGTGGGTCTAGTTCTGGGGTTTCTATTCTATTCCATTGGTCTATGTGTCTGTTTTGGTGCCAATACCATGCTGTCTTGATGATGACAGCTTTGTAGTAGAGGCTAAAGTCTGGGATTGTGATGCCTCCTGCTTTGGTCTTCTTCTTCAAAATTACTTTGGTTATTCGGGGCCTTTTGTGGTTCCATATGAATTTTAGGATTGCTTGTTCTAGTTACGAGAAGAATGCTGGTGCAATTTTGATTGGGATTGCATTGAATGTGTAGATAGCTTTGGGTAGTATTGACATTTTGACAATATTTATTTTTCCAATCCATGAGCAGGGAATGTCTTTCCATTTCTTTAAATCTTCTTCAATTTCCTTCATAAGCTTTCTATAGTTTTCAGCATACAGATCCTTTACATCTTTGGTTAGATTTATTCCTAGGTATTTCATGCTTCTTGGTGCAATTGTGAATGGGATCAGTTTCTTTATTTGTCTTTCTGTTGCTTCATTGTTAGTGTATGAGAATGCAACTGATTTCTGTACATTGATTTTGTATCCTGCAACTTTGCTGAATTCATGTATCAGTTCTAGCAGACTTTTGGTGGAGTCTATCGGATTTTCCATGTATAATATCATGTCATCTGCAAAAAGCGAAAGCTTGACTTCATCTTTGCCAATTTTGATGCCTTTGATTTCCTTTTGTTGTCTGATTGCTGATGCTAGAACTTCCAGCACTATGTTAAACAGCAGCGGTGAGAGTGGGCATCCTTGTCGTGTTCCTGATCTCAGGGAAAAAGGCTCTCAGTTTTTCCCCGTTGAGGATGATGTTAGCTGTGGGCTTTTCATAAATGGCTTTTATGATCTTTAAGTATGTTCCTTCTATCCCGACTTTCTCAAGGGTTTTTATTAAGAAAGGGTGCTGGATTTTGTCGAAGGCCTTTTCTGCATCGATTGACAGGATCATATGGTTCTTCTCTTTTTTTTTTGTTAATGTGATGTATCACGTTGATTGATTTGCGAATGTTGAACCAGCCCTGCATCCCAGGAATGAATCCCACTTGATCATGGTGAATCATTCTTTTTATATGCCATTGAATTCGATTTGCTAGTATCATATTGAGAATTTTTGCATCCATATTCATCAGGGATATTGGCCTGTAGTTCTCTTTTTTTACTGGGTCTCTGTCTGGTTTAGGAATCAAAGTAATACTGGCTTCATAGAATGAGTCTGGAAGTTTTCCTTCCCTTTCTATTTCTTGGAATAGCTTGAGAAGGATAGGTATTATCTCTGCTTTAAACGTCTGGTAGAACTCCCCTGGGAAGCCATCTGGTCCTGGACTCTTATTTGTTGGGAGATTTTTGATAACCGATTCAATTTCTTCGCTGGTTATGGGTCTGTTCAAGCTTTCTATTTCCTCCTGATTGAGTTTTGGAAGAGTGTGGGTGTTCAGGAATTTGTCCATTTCTTCCAGGTTGTCCAATTTGTTGGCATATAATTTTTCATAGTAGTCCCTGATAATTGTTTGTATCTCTGAGGGATTGGTTGTAATCATTCCATTTTCATTCATGATTTTATCTATTTGGGTCATCTCCCTTTTCTTTTTGAGAAGCCTGGCTAGAGGTTTGTCAATTTTGTTTATTTTTTCAAAAAACCAACTCTTGGTTTGGTTGATCTGCTCTACAGTTTTGTTAGATTCTATATTGTTTATTTCTGCTCTGATCTTTATTATTTCTCTTCTTCTGCTGGGTTTAGGCTGCCTTTGCTGTTCTGCTTCTAGTTCCTTTAGGTGTGCTGTTAGATTTTGTATTTCGGTTTTTTTCTTGTTTCTTGAGATAGGCCTGGATTGCAATGTATTTTCCTCTCACGACTGCCTTTGCTGCGTCCCAAAGCGTTTGGATAGTTGTATTTTCATTTTCGTTTGTTTCCATATATTTTTTAATTTCTTCTCTAATTGCCTGGTTGACCCACTCATTCGTTAGTAGGGTGTTCTTTAACGTCCATGCTTTTGGAGGTTTTCCAGACTTTTTTCTGTGGTTGATTTCAAGCTTCATAGCATTGTGGTCTGAAAGTAAGCATGGTATAATTTCAATTCTTGTAAACTTATGAAGGGCTGTTTTGTGACCCAGTATATGATCTATCTTGGAGAATGTTCCATGTGCACTCGAGAAGAAAGTATATTCTGTTGCTTTGGGATGTAGAGTTCTAAATATATCTGTCAAGTCCATCTGATCCAATGTCTCATTCAGGGCCCTTGTGTCTTTATTGACCGTGTGTCTAGATGATCTATCCATTTCTGTAAGTGGGGTGTTAAAGTCCCCTGCAATTACCACATTCTTATCAATAAGGTTGCTTATGTTTATGAGTAATTGTTTTATATATTTGGGGGCTCCGGTATTCGGCACATAGACATTTATAATTGTTAGCTCTTCCTGATGGATAGACCCTGTAACTATTATATAATGTCCTTCTTCATCTCTTGTTACAGCCTTTAATTTAAAGTCTAGTTTGTCTGATATAAGTATGGCTACTCCAGCTTTCTTTTGGCTTCCAGTCGCATGATAAATAGTTCCCCATCCCCTCACTCTCAATCTGAAGGTGTCCTCAGGTCTAAAATGAGTCTCTTGTAGACAGCAAATAGATGGGTCTTGTTTTTTTATCCATTCTGATACCCTATGTCTTTTGGTTGGCACATTTAATCCATTTACATTCAGTGTTATTATAGAAAGATACGGGTTTAGAGTCATTGTGATGTCTGTATGTTTTATGGTTGTAGTGATGTCTCTGGGACTTTGTCTCACAGGGTTCCTCTTAGGATCTCTTGTAGGGCTGGTTTAGTGGTGACAAATTCCTTCAGTTTTTGTTTGTTTGGGAAGACCTTTATCTCTCCTTCTATTCTAAATGACAGACTTGCTGGATAAAGGATTCTTGGCTGCATATTTTTTCTGTCTAGCACCCTGAAAATCTCGTGCCAATTCTTTCTGGCCTGCCAAGTTTCAAAAGAGAGATCAGTCACGAGTCTTATAGGTCTCCCTTTATATGTGAGGGCACGTTTACCCCTTGCTGCTTTCAGAATCCTCTCTTTATCCTTGTATTTTGCCAGTTTCACTATGGTATGTTGTGCAGAAGATCGATTCAAGTTCCGTCTGAAGGGAGTTCTCTGTGCCTCTTGGATTTCAATGCCTTTTTCCTTCCCCAGTTCAGGGAAGTTCTCGGCTATGATTTCTTCAAGTACCCCTTCAGCACCTTTCCCTCTCTCTTCCTCCTCTGGGATACCAATTATGCGTATATTATTTCTTTTTAGTGTATCACTTAGTTCTCTAATTTTCCCCTCATACTCCTGGATTTTTTTATCTCTCTTTTTCTCAGCTTCCTCTTTTTCCATAACTTTATCTTCTAGTTCACCTATTCTCTCCTCTGCCTCTTCAAGCGAGCTGTGGTGGTTTCCATTTTGTTATGCATTTCGTTTAAAGCGTTTTTCAGCTCCTCGTGACTGTTCCTTAGTCCCTTGATCTCTGTAGCAAGAGATTCTCTGCTGTCCTCTATACTGTTTTCAAGCCCAGCGATTAATTTTATGACTATTATTCTAAATTCACTTTCTGTTATATTGTTTAAATCCTTTTTGATCAGCTCATTAGCTGTTGTTATTTCCTGGAGATTCTTCTGAGGGGAATTCTTCCGCTTGGTCATTTTGGATAGTCCCTGGCGTGGTGAGGACCTGCAGGGCACTTCCCCTGTGCTGTGGTGTATACCTGGAGTTGGTGGGCGGGGCCGCAGTCCGACCTGATCTGCCCCCAGCCCACCGCTGGGGCCACAGTCAGACTGGTGTGTGCCTTCTCTTCCCCTCTCCTAGGGGCGGGATTCACTGTGGGGTGGTGTGGCTCGTCTGGGCTACTTGCCCCCTGCTAGGCTTGTGATGCTGGGGATCTGGCGTATTAGCTGGGGTGGGTAGGCAAGGTGCTCGGGGGCAGGAGGGGCAGGCTTAGATCGCTTCCCCTTAGGTGATCCACTTCAGGAGGGGCCCTGTGGCAGCGGGAGGGAGTCAGATCTGCTGCCGGAGGTTTGGCTCCGCAGAAGCGCAGAGTTGGGTGTTTGCGCGGAGCGAGCAAGTTCCCCGACAGGAACTGATTCTCTTTGGGATTTTGGCTGGGGGATGGGCGGGGGAGATGGCGCTGGCGAGTGCCTTTGTTCCCCACCAAACTGAGCTCTGTTGTCAGGGGGCTCAGCAGCTCTCCCTCCCTTTGTCCTCCAGCCTTCCCGCTTTCCGAGCAGAGGTGTTAACTTATGACCTCCCAGACGCTAAGTCGTGCTTGTTGTGGGAACACAGTCCGTCAGGCCCCTCCGCTTTTGCAAGCTAGACTCGGGGGCTCTTTTTGGCCGGCAAGCCGCCCCTCCGCCCCGGCTCCCTCCCGCCAGTCCGTGGAGTGCACACCGCCTCGCCGCCCTTCCTACCCTCTTCTGTGGGCCTCTCGTCTTTGTTTGGCTCCGGCGACTCCGTTCTGCTAATCCTCTGGCGGTTTTCTGGGTTATTTAGGCAGGTGTAGATGGAATCTAAGTGATCAGCAGGACGTGTGGTGAGTCCAGCGTCCTCCTATTCCGCCATCTTGCCACCATTAAAAAGCCCCAGTACCATTTATTAAGAGAGCATCTTTTCTTCATTGAGTGTTCTTGGCTCTCTTGCAAGTATTAGTTGACCTTATATACATCGGTTTATTTCTGGGCTCCTTATTCTGTTCCATTGGTCTTTGGGTCTGTTTTTTATGCCAGTACCATACTGTTTTAATTACTGTACTTTATAATATAGCATGAAATCAGGAGTGTGATGCTTTCCACTTTGTTCTTTCTAAGGATTGCTTTGGCTATTTGGAGTATTTTGTGGTTCTATATAATTTTGGGATTTTCTCTACTGCTATAAAAAGTGTCATTGGAAACTTGGTAGGGATTACAATGAATATAGATGGCTTTGGGTAGGTAGTATGGACATTCTAACAATATAAATTTTCTTTTTAAAAAAATGTTTTTTAATGTTTATTTATTTTTGAGAGAAAGAGACAGAGCATGAGCAGGGCAGGGGCAGAGAGAGAGGGAGACACAGAATCCAAGCTGTCAGTACAGAGTCCAATGCGGGGCTCAACCTCATGAACCATGAGATCATGACCTGAGCTGAAGTTGGCCACTTAAGTGACTGAGCCACCCAGGCACCCCTAAATTTTCTAATCCATAACATGGGATAACTTTCCATTTATTTGTGTCTTCTATTTATTTCATCAGTACTTGTAGTTTTCAGTGTAGAAATCTCTCACCTCCTAGATTAAATGTATTCCTACATATTTTGTTGTTTTTGCTGCTATTGCAAATGGAACTGTTTTATTTCTTTTTCAGATAACTTGCTGCTATTGTATAGAAACACTATTGATTTTTTTTCCTTTTTTTAAATTTAAATTTTAGTTAACATACAGTGCAATATTGGTTTCAGGAGTAGAATTCAGGGATTCATCACTTACATACAATACTCGGTCCTCATGACAACAAGTGCCCTCCTTAGTACCCATCACTTATCTAGCCCATCCCCCACCCACTCCCTCCATCAACCCATGGTTTGTTCTCTGTATTTAAGAGTCTCTTGTGGTTTGTTTCCCTCTCTTCTCTCACTCCCCCTTCCCATATGTTCATCTGTTTTGTTTCTTAAATGTCACATATGGGTAAAATCGTGTGGTATTTGTCTTTCTCTGATTGACTTATTTCATTTAGCATAATACATTCTAACTCCATCCACATCATTGCAAATGGCAAGATTTCATTCTTTTTTGATGGCTGAGTAATATTCTATTACATATAATATATGTTTTATTAATATATTATATATATATACACCCATCACATCTTATTTATGTATTCATCAGCCAATGGACATTTGGGCTCTCTCCATAGTTTGGCCATTGTTGAAAATGCTGCTGTAAACATTTGGGGTGCATGTACCCCTTCAAATCAAAACACTGTTGATTTTTGTATGCTAATTTTGTATCATGCAACTTTACTGAATTTGTTGATTAGGAAACAGTTTTTTGGTGTAGTGTGCAGGATTTTCTGCATATAAAATCATATCATCTGCAAATAGGAACAATTTTATTTCTTATTTTCCAATTCTGAGGCTTTTTATTTCTTTTTCTTGCTTTATTGCTCTAGTGAGAATTCCCAGTACTAGGTTACATAGGACTGGTGAGAATGGACATCCTTGTCTTGTTTTCCTCGTAGAGGAAAATCTTAGAATAAAGGCTAGATTTGTTTCTGGTCTTTCACAACTGAGTATGATGTTAGGTCTGAACCTGTCATATGTGGCCTTTATTATGTTGAGGTTCACTTCTTCTATACCCACTTTGTTAAAAATTTTTATCATGAATGGACGTGAATTTTGTTAAATGCTTTTTCTGCATTTATTGAGATGATCATATGATTTTTTTCTTTTACTGTATTAATGTAATGTATCACATTTATTGATTTATGTAAGTTGAATCTGCCTTATGTCCCAGAGATAAATCCCACTTGGTAATGGTGAATTATCCTTTTAATGTGCTGAAATTAAACTTGCTAGTATTTTATTGAGGATTTTTGCCTTTATATTCATCAGCATTATTAGCTAGTAGGTTTCTTTTCTTGTAGTGTCCCTTTCTGGTGTTGATATCAGAGCAATTCTGGCCTTGTAAATGAGTTCGAGAGTGTCCCTCCTCCTTGATTTTTTAAAAGAGTTTGAGAAGGATTAGAGTTAATTCTTTAAATATTGATAAAATTCACCTGAAGCCATCTTGTCCTGGACTTTTCCTTATATGAAGATTTTATTTTTTTAAAACTAATTCAGTCTCCTTATTAATAATTGGTCTGTTCAGATTTTCTATTTCTTCTTTATTCTGTCTTAGTACATTCTATGTTTCTAAGACTATTTCCATTTCTTCCAGGTTGTCCAGTTTATTGGTTTATAGTTGTTCATAGTAGCTTCTTTTGATTCTTTATATTTCTGTGGTATCGATTTAATGTTCCTTTTTCATTTATAATTTCGATTTGGGTCTTTTTTCTGTTTTCCTTCATTAGCATAGCTAAAAGTTTGCCAATTTTGTTTATCTTTTCCAAGAACCAACTCTTAGTTTTATTATCTCTATCATTTTCCTGTTCTCTATCTCATTTATTTCTCCTCTAATTTTTATTATTTCCTTCCTTCTTCTAACTTTGGTCTTAGTTTGTTCTTTTTTTTTCTAGCTCCTTGAAGCATAGAGTTAAGTTGTTTATTTGATATTGTTGTTTTTTAATGTAAGTATTTATTGTCGTGTACTTCTCTCTTAGAACTGGTTTTACTGCATTCTATAAATTTTGGTATGTTGTATTTCTCTTTTCATCTGTCTCAAGATACTCTTTTATTTCCTCTTTAATTTCTTTTTTGATCCATTTATTGTTCAGGAGAGTGTTGTTTAATTTCCATCAGTTTTCCAGTTTTCCTTCTGTTATTGATTTCTAGCTTCATACCGTTGTGGTCAGAGAAGCTACTTGGTATTATTTCAATTTTCTTGAACTTGCTAAGACTTGTTTTGTGGCTAGCTAACATATGGTCTACC
The DNA here is from genome assembly GCF_016509475.1 of Prionailurus bengalensis. NCBI lineage: Eukaryota > Metazoa > Chordata > Mammalia > Carnivora > Felidae > Prionailurus > Prionailurus bengalensis. The sequence goes on from NC_057355.1 coordinate 94,558,773, forward strand.
ACAGAAAATGTTCCACGTACACTTAAGCAGAATATGTATTATGCTGTTGTTGGATAGAATATTCTGTGTATGTCTGGGGTATATTTGGTCTTTAGTGTTGTTCACATCTGCTGTTTCCTTATTTATTCTCTATCTGGATGAACTATCCATTGTTGAAAGTGGGGTATTCAAGTCCCTGACTATTATTATATTACTGTTATTTTTCCTTTTGTCTCTGTTAGTTTTGGCTTTATATATTTAGGTGCTCTGATTTTGGGTACATAAATATTTACAATTGTTCTATCTTGATAGTTTGACCCATGTATCATTGTATAATGCCTTCTTAAAAATTTTAATCATTTTCAGTTTAATGTCTATTTTGTCTGTTATAAATATAGCCATCTCTGCTTTTTTTTTTTTTTGTCATTTGCTTGAAATATTTTTCTATCACTTCACTCTCAGTCTATGTGTGTCTGTAAGGCTAAATTGAGTCTCTTGTAGGCAGTTTCTTATATTTCTGGGTCTTGTTTTCTTAAATTCATTCAGTCTTTTTTTTATTGAAAAACTTAATCCATTTTAATTTAAAGTAATCATTGGTATGTTAGGATTTGAATTGCCATTTTGTTGTTTTCCGGTGTTTTGTAGATCCACTGTTCCTTGCTTATTATCTTGCTCTCTTTTTGTGTGTGTGTTTCGATGCCTTTGAAGCACCTTTATGATGCTTTTTTTTGTGTAATTATTTCAGGTTTTTTCCTTGTGATTACCATGAAGGTTACATAAAATATCTTAAAATTATAACATCCTATTTTAAACTGATAGCAACTTAACTTCAATGGCATGTCTAAAATTTATACTTATATTTCTCTTGCCCCTGACATTTTAAGTTATTGATGTTACATTTACATATTTTTATTTTCTGTATCCGGTAACAGATTATTGTAGTTATGATTATTTTTATTCATTTTTTAAACTTTTAAACTAGAATTGAAAGTGAATTACATACGACTATTACCATATTTCAGAATCCAATTTTGACTATATTAAATTTGACTATATTCGTTACCAGTGAATTTTATGCTACCTTCTTATGTTTTTATGATGTTAACAAGCATCCTTTTACTTCTACTCAAAGAACTCCCTTTAACACTTCCTATTTTTTTTTCAAGTTTTTATTTAAATTCTACTTAACATACAGTGTTATATTAGTTTTAGGTGTAGAATTCAGTGATTCATCATTTACATGAAACACCTAGTGGTCATCACTACTAGTACCCTCCTTAACCCATCACCCATTTAACCCATCCTCCCACCTGTCACAAAAACAGACACATAGATCAATAGAAAAACCTTTAGCACTTTTTTTAGGGCAGGTCTAGTGGTGATGAAATGCTTCAGCTTTTGTTTGTTGGAAACGTTTTTATCTCTCCATTTTATTTTTTGACTTTTGACAATTTAATTATAACATGTCTTGGTGTAGCCCTATTTGGGTTCAATCCATTTGGGATACTTTGGGCCTCATGGATTTGAATGTCCATTTATCTTCCCAGGTTTGGGAAGTTTTCAAGCCTTTTTCCTTTAAATATACTTCCTGTCAGTTTTTCTTTCTCTTTTCCTACTGGAATTCCCATAATGTGAATATTGTTTCTTTGAGTCTGTCTTGTAAGTTCTGGAGGCTTTCTTCACTGTTTGTCATTCTTTTTTCTTTTTGTCCCTCTGGCTAGATAATTTCAATATAAGTCGCTGATTCTGTCTTCTGCATGGGAGGGTCTATTTTTGAAGCTGTCTTTTGAATTCTTCAGTTTAGACATGGTAGTTTTCTGCTCTAGGATTTTTTTTAATGGTTTATGTATCTTTGTTGAACTTTTCATTTCATTCATGCATTGTTTTCCTAGTTTTGCTTAGTTGTTTGTGTGTTGTCATAATTCACTAAACTTTTTTTTTATTTTTCATTTAGCTGTTGTTTATCATAGTTAATAAGCCCTGAAGAAGTATTCATTAGACTGAATACACTAGAGAACATTTCCAATCAGAAAATAACTATAGGGACTATAGTCTCTAGGAGACTGTGCTTTTCTGTTTCAACAAGTGTTGAGATATTGAGTTCTAGAGACAGAAGTTCAAGTTCTACCACTTACTAACTACGTAGCTTTATAGCCTTGATCAGCCTTTAGGTTCCTCAATATGTAAAAGGGATATGATAACAATATTTTTTCTTCCTATCTCACTGAAATGTTAAGTCAATCAAGTAAGATATGTCTGTTAAAGTGTTTTATAAAGTCTGGTGTTCCATAATTGTTAGCTATTGCTATAGAACATTTTATCCTCTTTTTCAGCTGCATAAATTCTTATCCCACTGATGTAACAACATTAGTGTATTTTTATTTTAATTCCAGTATAGTTTTTATTCAGGTTTTCATTTTAATTCTAGTATAGTTAACATACAGTGTCCTATTAGTTTCAGGTGTACAATATAGTGATTCAACAATTGTATACATTACTCACTGCTCATCGTCATAAGTATACTTTACCTATTCATCACCTATTCATCACCTATTCATCTATCTCCCCACCAATCTCTCCTCTGGTAACCATCAGTTTGTTTTGTATAGTTAAGAGTCTGTTTCTTGGTTTTTCTCTATTTATTTTCTCAGAAACATTAAAAAAGTTCTTACTTAGGTTTGTTTTCCAAGGTTTGCTAATTTATTTACACTCTTCCTCTAAGAAGACTACAGAATTAAAATTTTTAGCTCCATAAACAGCATCACAAGAATTCTTCATGGAGATTTTTAAATGCACTGAGGAGATGGAATTGTCATGAACAGGAATTCTGCTACCTGTATATCGTCAACTCTTCTATGGAGCCACTTATTTATATATCAGAAACATAAGCACATCCAACAGAACAGAGAATGCTTTCTGTTAGACTTAGAATTCATTGGTATATTAATTCAAGGGAGCCCTATGAAAGAAAAGTGCAGGGCTGAAATACAAAGGCACATTCAGTGTCCAATGAGAAAAAAAGGAGTCCTCTGGACCATGATTTACCCATCTCTATTTTCTAAGTCCAACTCCTAAAATGTGTAGTGCGGTAAAGAGAAGGAATGAACAAATTAACTTTCATTTTCTAGCAGGAGGAGATGGGAGATGCTCAGGAGTGAATCAATCACTTTGCCACTTGCTGCACTGACAGCATTCATCCGCGTGAGGAAACTTCTGTGTGGGCAATGCCAGTGAAATTTATTTCTCAGAGTGAGTTTACTGCTTACATTCAAGGCGTCTCATTTTTCTGGCAATCAGGATAAATTGTGTCTTAGTAATAATATTGTAGCAAGCTATTCTTTACTTGAGGAGTCAGTAATGACTGTGTCTTACATTTGCATTAATTCTGACAAGATTTACTGGTGCTTGCTGATCTGTAAATTTCAAAATGGCAAACAGCAGCAAAGGTCAACACAGCAATAATATTAATAGCTTTAGAGAAAGGTTGAGAGACTCGGAGATTCCAGATGATAGCCTGGGTGAGAGAGAAATTCAGCGAATGGTTTTGTCATCTATTTATTCATTCCTTATTTTATAGGGTAATTATAGTACCCTAGTAAAGGAAGCATGAGGTCACAAAGAGCAATAATATGGAATGTTGTTTAATCATAGGTAACATTTTCTCCAGAATCTTTATCTTATAAAAACACTTGGAAGAGCTGGTGAGAAGTTGGAGATTTGTGGCATTATAGTTTATAGCTACAGGACATGGAATTTTTTGAAGGTTAAGGACAACTCAGTATAACATTCTTCTTTGTAATATATTTATCACTCAGTGGAAACTCATGAGCTAGAAAAACATGGTTAAATAAAAGAGATACCTTGATGCTTTAGGTATATAATGGGAGAAATGTGTTCCACCTCACACTGCTTTCATGTCTTCTGTGAAATCTTTCCTGATAACTCTAGAACAACAAATGAACCATTCCTTCTTCCATATCATTTCTTACCCAGGTAGCACAGAAGCTTCTTTCTGTTGATGCCCTCTTTACATTGTCTTATAATTTATTTGTTTACTTATCATTGTCCCTTTCTAGACTCTATGGTCTACAGGGTAGGAATTGTATGCTTTTCATCTAACAGGGTACCTGACTTATAATATGTGCTCTATAAATGTTGTAGTAAAAGTGAGAATGCCTGGGTGCACTTTGGCCACTGTGCACTTTGTGGTCAGACACCTCTTTGTTCCATAGATGGCAAGAGGAATCAGATGATTTTAAGGTATGGAGCAAGAGGTTCCTGTTGAATAACTGAGTAAGTAAGACATCCAGATAGGAATCAATACAAGGCACTTAACCAAAGTAGTCATTTGTGGTTTGACTAATCTGGATATCCATCTTGAATAGTACCTAGATGAGTTCTTTCAGTATCTTGAAGACCACAGAAGAATGAATGTAGAATAACTGAATCCACTGCATAGGAAAATAACTAAATGCAATTTGCTTTATAGTTAAACTTAAGTGGTATTATATTCAGCAAACTATAAATGACATTGAGAGCTCTGGTGTAAAGCCTGCTAACTTTTCTCACTAAAGACGTGGAGAAAATTCTAAAGCAGCAGAGAATAGTTTGTTCTTGTTGTACATGGACTCCTTTCTTATTTTGTTGTCAGAACTTCTAGGCTTTGTGGTGATCTGAGTCAACATTTGCTTTCATTAGAACCTTTATTATTCTTTTCAGAAATATCTCAGTCTTTACTCATTAAAGTCTTTACTGATTAGATTAAAAGGAGTTGTGTCCCATTAATTAATTGCTACAACTACTCTAAGAAAATCTCCCTGTTTCTGATCTTGTACCCCTTCATCTTTCTCTGATATCTGCATGCTATGAATTTTCAGGGTGAGTCCTCAATTATTCTTGTTAAGGCAATTGGAGAGGTTGTATTCTGTCCTTTTGATGAGGAGAGTTATTTCCTGAATGGGGTCTGAGCCAAAGCAGAACTTGCATTGGGCCAAAGGGTCACACTAGCTGTTCTGTGACACAGTCCAGTATTCTTTCTGGGTAAAGTGGTTCGTGGTTTTCCTTTTGAATCATTTCACATCTGATAAGACATAAGCCTTGGAGACATAATACTGAGGATAAAAGTAGGCAACCATGTTTATTTATATACTTGTAACAACTAACATGCCTGAGGTCATAAAGAATAGGAGAATTATAAGGCATGACCACTGTAGGGAAGAGACTTCTCCTCTTCTCATCAGGTCCACTGTGGTAGGATGAATTATCATGCTTAATTCTTTACCTCTCCCTGTATCCATGCCCTTTGCTGTGTAAATGGGAGTTCTACTACTGGACAACTGTACTTCCCCATCCCTGAGTTGGAGCTTAATCTTGTGCTTTTCTTTGGGCAATGGGATGTCAGCAGATATGAAACAAGCAAAGACTTAAAATGTACTTGCATCACTGGGCTTCCCCTCTTGTGTCTTTGCCACTGTCATATGAGGAAGTTCCCTGAGATAGTTGCTGCTCTTTAAGCACGTGTGCCGTGATAAATATACTTAATGCAGATTTGAGCCCAACTACAGAAAATAGACAAGCCCAGTGGAACCTGCATGTTGAAGCAGAGTCATCAGGCCAGGTCAGCTGACCTTCTAAACAACATGTGACTAGCAGTCATGTGAGTGAGAATAAATGGTGGTTGTTTTAAGGTAATGGTTCTAAACTGGTTGTGATTTTGCCCTCCAGGGGCACTTGGGTATGTCTAGAAACATTTTTTGCTGTCACAACCCAGGGGATACTACTGGAGTCAAGCCAGAGATGCTGATAAACATCCTACAATACATGGGATAGATCCCTACTACAAATAATTATATGGCCCCAAATGTTAATAGTGTTGTTATAAAGAAATCCTGTTTTAAGATAATAGCTAATTGATATCTCTACCATCTGCCCTCTTCTACTAGATGCTCCCTGGCCCCCATGAATGAAGAATCTAATTTGGTCAGAGCCCAGAATCATCACTGGGCCAAGATTTACTAGTAAGAATTTTTTATGCCTTTAAGGCGTGACTCTGTTCTATGTTCTGTCTTATGTTTTCTGCCACAATACTAAATAGATTTATGTCTTCGTGGGTAAATCCAGATATCTGCTTCTCATTTTTTATTTTCTTTCTCTTCAGTCTCTTTTGAATTTCTTGCTTACTTATGTTCTCTCTTTTTAGATGCTGCTGAACTTGCCTCCAGGCCCCATGATATAGGTTAGGTTCAATTAAGTATGAGGACTTTCTGCTACTTGTTCAGCTATAAATATAATGGTACTTTGATTTCCATCCTGCTGTTTTCCTTAGTGCATAGGCCTCCCCCAGGAACCCTACAGGGCAGAAGGCTTTTGACATGACAGGATGCAGGCAGTTCTTGGTCCCAGGTGGTAATACCATCAAGTAGCACTGAAGCCTATCCCTGGGATCCTCACAGGCTCTCAGCTGTTAAATTGTCTGGTAAAAATGTTAAATTCTATAGAAGTTAAAAAAAAGGAGGTGTGAAAATCCCTGAAAAAGACTTCATGGAGAAAATAGGAAATATTCAACAACTATTTGTTGAACCAATTTCAGATAGGTACATTTGACTGTTAAGCATTCAACACCCTTCAAAATGTAGCTTCACCTTTTTTTCTACCCTAATCTCTGTACACACACAGTAACCAAACCAGGTGACTCATTGCTCTTCAAATAAGCCTGTGACTTTACACTTGCACAGTGTTGCATGTGGTCTTCTTTCTGGATCTAACCTATTCCCCTGTATTTACACAACCCTTTACACTTTAATGTTTATAACCGGTCTCTAATGTCATCTTCTTGATCTTTTCTGTGTTCTTTTTTTCTACCTTTGTACTTATTAGAATTGTGTTCTTATATTTCTTAATGTTTTAGTATTCCTGACAACTATTAGTTTTTGGGATTCAGGAATAAGAAATTGAAATTGCCAGGAATTCTTGGGGATTCCTGAAGCCCTAAGTTTCCCTTAAAATATTTCATACTTTTTATATTATTATGCATTTCTAAAAAGGTTGTACAGGAAACAGGAATTATTAGTTTAGGAGTATTTACAAGCCTATAAATGAATAGCTTATAGTAAATGTTCAAACGCTGGAAAACACCAGCCAACATTTTCAAGTAGTGTGCAAATACTGTAGCATTTGGATCTCTTAGCAATATTCAGAGTACTACAGAGAATCACCTGTCAAAATTGCCAATTTAAGGACTTGCTTTCTTTTCACTACTTGTTATTTCTTAGAATTTCACTCATAGGATTTGTTTACAGTATACAATACATGTGAACATATTAATACTTATTTTATTTGAAAGAATGACTAACCATCATCAGTTGATAGAGCCATGAATACACTATTATAAAAAGGCAATAGCTACAAGCAAGACTGAATAAATCATGAACACTTTTATCCTATTTGATCCTGTCTTGCTTCTTAGAGTGTAGACTTTAACCTTTGACCCAGTGTGTCAGCATTTTCCATCTTGCTTTCAACTCAACATCAGTGATTCCCTCTCACCAGTAAGACTTCTATGCTAATTGTTAAACTTGAATTTTCATAGGTGAAGTATACTTTTTCCATATTTCTGATTTTTGACTGATTTTTATTGGAATTTGGGATTTAGCAAAACCTGTTTCCCAAAAAATGCCTAGAAGAAATTCCTGCATAGAAACAGTAGTGCCTTTCAATTTACATATCCTATCTCCTATGTGCATATTCAGACTTCTACATGATACAAATCTGCTACAGGTTTTGCGGAGGGGAGCGATACGCTAAATGTAGGCCTTTACCAAAATGAATTTGAGAACTGAGAAATTTCAAATTGCAGGTGGTGGAGAACATGATAGGAGTAAGTGAATTTAGATAGAGGTAACTCATGGAATGTTAATGCAGGTATGAAGAAACCTGACCTAGAATAGAAAAAGTAAGAATAAGGAAATTACTTGATAGTAACTTGATAAAGATAATAGAGCAGAGGGACCAGTCTAAGATCTGAAATATTAAGCTCGGGGACAAACAGAGTTGTGGGGGCACTAATAGAAATTGGGAATTTGAGGAAAAAAGTTAACACTTAGGAAACACTGGCTAATATGCCAGGAACTGTGCTACTCAGTTTCTTTATTTATTTATTTATTTATTTTTTTAAATGTTTATTCATTTTTGAGACACAGAGAGAGACACAGTGTGAAAGGGGAGGGGTAGAGAGAGAGGGAGACACAGAATCTGAAACAGGTTCCAGGCTCTGAGCTGTCAGCACAGAGCCCGACACGGGGCTCGAACTCACGAACTGCAAGATCATGACCTGAGCCGAAGTTGGACGCTTAACTGACTGAGCCACCCAGGCGCCCCTCACTTTCATACATTAACCAATATAGAAAAGAGTCAATTCAAAGAAGGAAGGTAATCTAGAGTTGGAGGAGATGGAACAGTAATTGGTGAAGTCCAATGGACAATTGGAAATATAGGACTTGAATGTAAGTGAGAGGTCACAGTTGGTTACACAGATGTATTTTTGAGGAATAAAAATAGAGACAGTGTTTATAGCTATGAGAAATGAATGTGGGCCTTCTTGAGTTGGTCTAAGTCTCATCACCATTTAGAATAGAATATTTAGACATCATAAACTGAAAGTGGAGAAAGTATGCTTTTCCATCGTTATGATTGGCATGTGGTAGAAAAATCCCAGGATATATGTAACTATTTTCTTTCTGTATTTGGATACATAACAGAACTTATTAATTGTAGAAGAAGCTATTGAAATGTAAGCCATAATGAGTTTGTTAGGATCTGCTAGTCTTGTGACATACCATGCTAACAAAATGACACTTAGCCTTAGATTTGAGTGACCAAGTGACTTTTGGGAATTTATGGAATGTAATCAAGTTGTTCTTTTAAAAATCAATACCATGGATGATTTGTTATTAGAATTGAGCAGATACGGTTTTAGGTTTAGATATCAAGCTGCAGTGCTATTCTCAATTCTTTTTTGGATTTGAGTGATTAAGTAATTCACTCGTGGCGCTAAAAGAAGTCAGAGGAAGAATAATGATCTGAACTCTCGGACCCGAGGAAATTTCCCTACTGACATCTTTGGCACCTGAAATGTAACATGGTTAAGAAAAACAAACAAACAAAAACCTTGTGAGGAAGGAAAAGTGACCTGCTAATATAACTGGTAGGTATGGTATAAGAATGGGCTCTGTTAGGGATAGCATTAGTATATTTATTATCAAAAACCTTGACTCCTAGAAGAAAGATTGAAAAGTGATAAAGAGATTGGGGGGAAAAAGTAAGAAAGTGGTTAGAAAGTAAAAACATGAATATTCCACTCCTGACCTTTTTCTCCATGACTTTTCTGATCCCATTTAATTTTCAGTTGTGTGCTTATTCTTGTTCCTTAAGTCCTTTTTTGTCCTGAATGTATTTATTTATAGCATTTATTTTGCATAATAGAATACTCCACTTGTATGAGTTTGCTGTGTTTCCTTTAAATATATGATGAAAGTACCTTCTTTCTATGCTGCATCAAGACTATTTCCCTCACAAGCACAGGGATAATACACTTAAGAGGCATTAATGGAACTGGGTTTAAGTGAAAGCCATTCTTCATTTCATGCACCCAGCACTCTTCTTCTAAAGGACAGTGAGTTTATTATTCAAAGCCACATTTAACCAGAAGAATTTTTGCCAGAGTTAGCCACTCAATCACAGAGCAGAAATGAAAATTGTGTGCTGCTTATAGCCCAAGTACAACTGTCTTATTGAACATTTTAGCAGAATATACCAATGCTATGATTATATATGAGAAGTTTTCTAAGTTACAGGCCAAGAAATGCTTTGAATTTCAGTCAGATTTGGTACATGTTGAGTTACAATTATTAATGGAGGCTCTACCCCTTGAAGGGGAAACGCAACAACTTAGTGGCTCTCTGTTTTTTGTTTTGTATTTCTTCAGACAGTTTAAGTGACCACAATTTAATCTCCTATTAATTTTTGTCCAAAGTTATTTTACTATCAAATAAATGATGCCATTTTGGAATAATTTGTTCAGCTACTGTGATTTTAAGGTTTCCATTTTTGTTCACTGAACAAATTCTTAATTATCTAAGGGCAATTGAAATGCTCCACAAATCTTTGTGCAGTCAAAGTTATTTCTGTGAATAATGTAGAAACTAACCTCTTGGGAGCCCGTCTATATTTGAAAGGTTTACTAATGGGCTGCTTCTTCCCCTTGCACATATGCCGGTTTATAATTTACAGCAGCCCTCCAGGAGCTGTGTCTAATCCCACAGCCCTGCCGCACATCACAGCACACAGCTCTCAACTGCCACAAATCCCTGGCTGGGAACTTTCTGTTTTCTCTTCCTGCAGTTTATGGTATTTTGTGTCTATGGTTTTAGTATTTCTAGTTAATGGAGCCCAAAACATGTTAAATTTTATGTCATTAAAACATTTCAAGAACTTCTGTCTTTGGAGATACAGATTTGTCTTCTCTATAATATTTTTACTTTTCAGCACAAGACGTAGGGATTATCATCATTTCTTTCTATAATCAAGTAATTGGTTCAGGAGTCAAAGTAATTGGAATGTTCTGAGAGTGTCTTCTATGGCTGTTTCTCCCATTGCTGTTCATTACCACCCATGTGCCAGATCTGCTGCCTTCTCTGCCTTTGTGGGTATTTCTTCAAACCAACGATGAATCTCTTTGGGAATAGCGGTTGTCTTTTGTCTTTGTGTTTCCTAGGCGTATATTCATACTTGGATTTGTGGAATGGAAGAAAGCTAAATTAACTACACTTTACTCTTTCAGTTCTTGACGTGCATTTTTGAACAGGCTGCCATCACGTGAGCTTGATGCCTCCTATATTGGGGGCTTCTATTTAAGGAACTGAATTGCATTATATTCTTTTTGGTTTTGAAATTCCCAAGTAATTTACAGAACTAAATTTAGGAATATGTTTTTATTTCATTTAGCATTTTTATTTATTTTTATTTAGCATTTTTATTTATTTAGCATTTTATTTCATTTTCTAATCAAATTTATTTCTATACTAAATACAGCCTAATACCTCTTTTTGACTTTTGGTCTTTTCTGCTATTTTATTGATTTTTATATTGTTTACTATTTATTTTTCCTTCATCCTGCTTCCATTTAAATGCAAACTAGGTACATTGGCTTTGGAGTCTGAAACTGATACAGCTTTCTGAGTTCTTTCTTCCAGTAGGAAATTCCTTTCTTCCTGTTAGTGAGAACTATCTTCTGCCCTTTGAATTTAGAGCATACTCTGTAGCCAGTCCATTTCACTTAATAATACACCATTTTTGGGGCACCTGGGTGGTGCAGTCGGTTAAGCGTTGGACTTCAGCCAGGTCATGATCTCGCGGTCCGTGAGTTCGAGCCCCGCGTCAGGCTCTGGGCTGATGGCTCGGAGCCTGGAGCCTGTTTCCGATTCTGTGTCTACCTCTCTCTCTGCCCCTCCCCCGTTCATGCTCTGTCTCTCTCTGTCCCAAAAATAAATAAACGTTAAAAAAAAATTAAAAATAATACACCATTTTTTTTCTTCATGTTGCTTCTAATTTTATTTTGTTTTTCTTGGTATTATTCTAAGGCTTATATATTTTAAAGGAAAATAATGTGTTGTCTATTCTTGATATTTGGAAGTTAGTTTTTGTATTGCTGCTTCGATTTATTAAAAGCTGTTTTTACAAAAAATATGTATCTTTAAGCACAAGTTGTTTGTTGTACTAGTCATTCTTCTAGATCTTTTGTTTTTTTTCCCTCTGTTTGTTGAACTCTGTTAAGTTCTTGGGGCTATCTCAAAACCAGCCAGATTCCTATGGAGAAGAGAGATTTGGGCTATCTTGAATTCAGTGGTGTGTGATCACCATGGAAATACAGCATTCAGGCCACAATGACTGATTTACATTGGTAATATGTTGCTCTCCCTTTCCTATTAAACTTTTTGTCAGGAGAAATTATTAATCATGTGACACTTTCTTTTTCATTACATCCTTTGTGATGAGAATATGAGACTGTGAAATGCCTATTACATTTTATGAATGATGGGCAAGTACAATAACATTTTGATTCTTTTTTTTTTTTTTTTTTGTCTACACTGTATTGTTGGCCAACTGCCTTATTCAGTTTGACTGTGCAGCATTCTGACTTATGGTTCACAGAGTTAGCTAACCCAAATCCAGAATACTAAGAACCCATAATTCAAAGGCGACATCAATCTCATGATACAATTTTTGCATTAAAACAAGATTGTAGTGAGATATGCCAATATCATAATATGACCCGTTCTTATTAAATGACTGGTATTCAAACTGGACAAAGCAAATTGAACCAAATCCTATTCAAAATAATTTATTGCATTTTCTTCTCAAAACTGCCATGGTATTCACAGGCAATTGGGCAGTTACATAATTTTGTAATATGAATACAAAAGGCCTAATATGTACAATGATCATACTTTTGAGTTAAAGAATGTTAAATGTCAATTACTGGGCATAAGGTACTTATAAATCCTCATGGGGGTGGCAGTAACCCTGGAACACAGGAAGAAATCAGAATACAGGAAGCTTGTATGTACTTCTAGTACTGTTGGGCAATAAGGTGGTCTCCCTGACTAGTTTTTCTTTTTCCAGCTTCCTGCTGCAAGACAGTTCATGCTTACCAGTCTCAATCATCACACTCTTCTTGGGTACCATGACACTGTACTCTGTCTTCCATGGGAGAACAATTGAGTGTTGGATCTTGGGAAATCTGGGATGAAAATATTCAACAAAACCCTCTTGCTAATGTCAAAGCTCTTGCTATTCACTTCAGTTTAATGCTATGGCAGTTCAGCTCAAATTCATAAGATGACTGTGAAATGAATTGTCTGTAGGTTTCTTGACTTAGTAGTAGTAGAGAATAACATGCTGGTTGATAACACTCTGCCTTTGTCACTGTGTCACCTTCATGAAACAATAATCACTTGAAAGCAGAAACTCTGTGTGAATTTATCATTGTATTCCTCACAATTTTAGGTATATAGTTAGTGTCTTACACTTAATAGTATTCAATAAATATTTATAGAATTGAATTGAGAGCCTAATAAGAGGAAATGAGTTTACATTCCACAGCAGATAGGATTTTAATTACCTTCACTGTTGAACTTAATACATGGATATTAAGAACCACTAAATGGCTATTTCTAAATGTCTCTTATTTGTTCAACTAACATTTATTGAATCTATATGCCCAGTATTGTGTTGGGAGCTAGGGACAGAGAGGGGTCATTAAGAGCCTAGTCCCTCAAGTGACTCCCAACAACAGGGTATCTTTAAGGATATTTAGCTGGAATAGGCGCTAGATCATTTCAAGTTTAGATCACAGGGTTGATGAAGTCAAGGTAATTGCTTTAATTCTTTCAGTCCATTTAGTCAGACACTATAATATATGGCTTCTTTCAGGCCTAAGTTACTGGTCACAAGTGGGATGTGGTGATGAACTATGTGTGAATCTGTGTCCAGTCATCATCACTATGGGGAAGCCCCTCTAAAACATGTGACCAAAGTGGTCAGTAGCACCATCTCCTCCTACAAAGAACATTTTCATCTTTAAGACTTTTGTTTTTATTGTTCTTATAGGCTTACAAGAAACTAACTCTTTGAATTTCAACTCTTATTTTCAAAATTAACCTTGGATGCTTGACAAGAGAAAGGCTTGGCTCATGGAAACTTCCCTGTGTAGTTGTTGACTTTGGTTGTTATATGATAGGGTGTAGTACTGGTGGCACTTGCCTGAGACCTGCTAGTCTATACAGAATCTTTGGGAGAATTATACAAAGGAAGCTTTTCTAGGAAGGTGAATTAGAAAGAGGTCCCCCTTTTTTTCCTGGAGGCTGATGGAACCCTACACCAGAGCACAGCATTCAGAATGAGCAGAGAGCATGGATTGAATTTCAGTGCCGTTCAGACCTTTTATCAGATCCTTTCGTGCTTTAGACAAAATGCGTAACTGTAGGCCATAGTCCTGGCACTTGAAGATGAAATGAAATTTAATTTGTGACTCTATAATGATATCCACTTATTTTTTAACCCTAAAGAGAGTGCTGTTCCTATTTCCATAAATATTGTACATTTAAAAACCTACTTGCTAATGGCATGTCTCCAGACTCATTTCAATACACAAGTTCTCTCACATAATGCTTAAGAGAACTTGATGTCTCGAGAGAGCAGCTCAGTGCCTACTTCATGAGTGCTCTGGGGTGGGTGTGAATGGAAATTGTGGAAAAGTGAACTGCATTAAACATTCTGAGTGTTTTTCAATGAGTAACAGGTGTGTAATACCTCTATGATAATACCATATCATTTTTATGCTATTTGATAAATTATATTTATTCTCTGTAATTTATATTGCTTTGCTTATTTGTGAAGAACAAGGCAGAAATAATATGTTTTAAACTGTAAGATGGCATACTGTGAGATCTCAGTGTAAAAGGATAGGTTTCCCTTTAAACTTAACTGAGTAAAAAAAAGAAGAGCCCTGTTAACACTTGTGAGTCTAAGCAGGTGACTTTGTAGACTCAGTAACAGAACAGTTGCCCACCTTCACTTACCCACATAGGTGTATAAACACATGCAAAAACAAAATGCTAGGCACTTTTTGAGAATGGCTGAAATTCCCCTCTATTTGGTAGTGCAGAGAATTGTTAACAACCTAATGCTGACCTTGATTCTTTCTGTTTCTTCCATCATTGTGATGTAAACTCTGTTGGGACAAGAATCTTGTTGTCTGGTTCATTCTAATATGTCCTGTAGCAGTGTCACTACATTGAGTAAATTTTCATGGCATATATTTGAATAAATAATGAATTAATGTTTTTAAATTATATAATTATTAATTATTTAAATTAAATATATAATGTGCTGATTTTTCACACCTAAACTAGGCCTAATTGAGATATCCACAGAAAAATTAAAAATTAAACTTGTGATATTTTCTAGTGAATTTTGGACTTATTGTCTGCATGTTTTTTTATTTAGAGAAAGTTTGTAGGAAGCATACAGGGAGTCAATTATTCTGTGCCATAAATTAAAAGAATACCAGATATAGACAACTCTAAATAAGAGGGTGTTTTATGCCCCTGACATTTTTCTAGCCCTCATCTTTTCTTTCTTTCTCTCCCTCTCTCTCTCTTTTTGTGGGTGGTTGTGGTCAGAAGGAGGCTAAAAAAATAGGAGTGGGATAATTTTAGAAAAATGTACACTGAATGAAAAGGACATTTTATAAAACTTAGATTTGTAGTAAAATTATATTATTTTAATATGTATTTTTGCCAATTTTAGTATCAACAGACTAATTTTTTTTTGGCAAGCTGATTATATGGTTTGTTTGTGGACCTAACCTTCAGAGATGTAATGAATTGGGTGTGTATTTACATAATTTACATAAATATAGATATTTATGTTATAAAACCATATAAATTTCATTTGCTAGAAATATCTCTGGTTTAAAAATATATGCTTTGAATTCTAACATGAATTTTCTGTAATTGGGAAAAATAGAAGAGGTCTGAACCTGGATTATCTAAAATCACATATGAATGCAAATCAGGCAATTGTTAGCATTTCCATTTGCAGTGTTAATTAATTGGCAGATATTTGTAGCTTTACAAGCCAAAACTCTTGTAAATTATTGCATTAGGTATTCAGGGAAGCAGAACATATTAGAGAGTAACTCTTTGATGAAATCATAATTTGAAGTAATATATGTCCTGTTAGTCCATAATATCCTGAGATTATACAAAATTGCTCAGTGTGGTAATTTGGTCCTATTAGACTTTGGTATAGAACTGACTTTACTACATGGCATAGAGTAATAATCTATCTTGTTTTAGAGACTCAGGAAGGGGATCTTTCCCTCAAATCTCTCTTTCCTACTTAGGAATGACCACAAATCTCCTTTCCTCCAGACCAGTCCCATTTTATACCTGTTTTCCTACCATTATCACTTACAGCACTCCTTTCACTCTCAAAGTGTTCTATTCCTGTTTTAACAAGAAATTATTTGGTCACACTACTGCTAATAATTTGCCCTAACACTAGACTTAGTCATTTATACTTTAGAGTGAATGTAATTTAGAAACTTTCCTAAAAGTAGATTTTTTATTAAAAAATTAGATTAGGAGGAGGCACGGACTCTAAGAAGGTGGGAGGCTGCTTAACTGGTAAGTTGAGGAAACTGACAGCTGCTTAATCTATTCCATAGTTTTCCCAGAGAAATACCTTTCAGGAATCTACTTTAAATAGATTTACTCAATTTTATGTATCTTATTCCTCTTTCCTTTCTCTTTGATATGGAAACTAAAATACAAATGTCTAGGAGGAAGAGTTCAGATGGCAGAGTAGTAAGGGGACCCTGAGCTTGTCTTGCCTCTTGAACACAGCTAGATCGATATCAAACCATTTTGAATACCTAGGAAATCAATCTGAGGATTAACAGAACAGTCTGCTTAATTTGAGGGAGAGAACGTGGCAGGTATGTGGTGCAGAGAGGTGAATTGGGGGAGAGAAGAGCCATGGTGATGCCTCAGAGGGAAGAGAGCCCTTTTTGCCCTGGTAACGCTCTGGTGAGGAAGCAAAGTGGGTCCAAGGGAGTGGGCAGCATGGTCTGAGGATCCCTGGTCACACAGGGAGAATAGGTTCCACTGTTTGGTGTGCATTTGCTAGAGGTAGTACCCCTCACTGTGAGCGAAGGACCCAGTGGGCACCACTAGCCCACCAACACTGATCAACAGAGTGATCACAGCACCACCAAATGGAGAACAGAGCCATTACACCAAGCTCCTACCTCTGTGCCCTGTAGGCACATCTCCTGTAGGGCAAGTCAGCCTGAGAATCAGAGCAGCAGACCCCTCCCCCAGAAGACCAGCACAAGTCCCTTCTGCAAATTGAATCTACTGACCATAGAGTGCTGCAAAGTTTCAGCTCAGAGGGAACTGGATCTAGTTTCATTTTTTTGGTTGTTGTTTGTTCATTTTTTTCTTGTTGCTGTTGCTTCTGTTTTTGTTGTATTTCTTTTTTTCTGTTTCTTGGATACAGAAAGAACAAATTATTTTATTTTATTTTGTTTTTATTATTTTATTATTATTTTTTTAATTTTTAATTTTTTTCTGTGCTTCTTTTCTCTTTTCTCTTTTTTTCTATCAAGCTTCTTTTAAGCAAACCAAAACACATGTAGGATCTAGCTTCCTTTATTTGATTTTTTTTTAAATTGAAATTTTTATTTTATTCTATTATTATTATTATTATTATTACTATTATTATGGTTTTTTCTTGCCCCAGAATGACAAGATGGAGGAATTCATCTCAAAAGAAAGAACAGGAAAAATGATGGCCAGGGATTTCATCAATGCAGATATAAGTAAGATGTCAGAACTAGAATTTAAGATGATTATAAGGATACTAGCTAGGCTTGAAAAAGCATGGAGGACACCAGAGAATCCCTTTCTATAGAAATAAAAGAACTAGGGGCGCCTGGGTGGCTCTGTTGGCTAAGCGTCTGACTTTAGCTCAAGTCATGATCTCACAGTTGGTGGGTTTGAGCCCTGCCTCAGGCTTTGTGCTGACAGCTCAGAGCCTGGAGCCTGCTTCAGATTCTGTGTCTCCCTCTCTCTCTGCCCCTCCCATGCTCATGCTCTGTCTCTGTCTCTCAATAATAAATAAACATTAAAAAAAATTTAAAAAAGAACTAAAATCTAGTCAGGCTGAAATTAAAAATGCTATAACTGAGATGCAATCCCAAATGGAGGCTATAAAAATGAGGATGAACTAGGCAGAGCAGTGAATTAGTAACATAGAAGATAAAATTATGAAAAACAATAAAGGTGAAAACACGAGGGAAACAAAGGTCAGGAATCACAAAGGCAGACTTAGGGCACTCAGTGATTTATTAAAACATATGATCATTTGTATCATCATAGTCCCAGAAGATGAAGAGAGAGAAAAAAGGGCAGAAGGTTTATGGGACAAAATTATAGAGCAAAAACTTTCCTAATCTGGGGAAGGACATAGACAGAGAACTCCCATTAAACTTCACAAAAGCTTGCTATTTCCAACACATATCATAGTCAAATTCACAAAATACACAGACAAGGAGAGAATTCTGAAAGCAGCAAGGGAAAAAAAGTCCTTAACCTACAAAGGAAGACAGATCAGGTTTGCAGCAGATCTGTCCAAAGAAATTTGAGAATCCGGAAAGTAGTGGCAGGATATATTCAACATGCTGAATAGAAAAAATATGCAGCCAAGAATACTCTATCCAGCAAGGCTGTCATTCAAAGTAGAAGGAGAGACAAAATTTCCCAGACAAACAAAAAATAAAGGAGTTCATGACCACTAAACCAGTCCTACTAGAAATTTTGGGGCCTCTTTGAGTGGAGAAAAAAAAAACAACAACAAAGACTAAAAACAACCAGAGAGCATCCCCTGAAACACCAACTCTATAGGTAACACAATGGCACTGAATTCATATCTTTCAATAATCACTCTGAATGTAAATGGACTAAATGCTCCAATCAAAAGGTGTAGGGTATCAGAATGGATTAAAAAAAAGACCCCACAAGAGACTCATTTTAGACCTAAAGACACCTGTTGATTGAAAGTGGCAGGATGGAGAACCATGTATCATGCTAATGGATGTCAAAAGAAAGCCAGAGTGGTCATACTCCTATCAGACAAACTGGATTTTATTTTATTTTATTTTATTTTATTTTATTTTATTTTATTTTATTGATGTTTATTATTTATTTTGAGAGAGAGAGAGAGAGCACGAGCAGGGGAGGGGCAGAGAGAGAAGGAGGGAGAATCCCAAGTAGGCTCTGCACTGTCTGCACAGAGCCCAATGTGGGGCTGAATCTCATGAACCTTGAGATCATGACCTGAGCCAAAATCATGAGCCTGATGGTCAACCAACTGAGCCACCCAGGTGCCCCACGTTAAAACAAAGACTCTAAGAGATGAAGAAGGGAATTACATCCTAATTAAGGGGTCTATACATCAAGAGGATCTAACAATTGTAAAGGTACTTGGGTGGCTCAGTTGGTTGAGCGTCTGATTTCAGCTCAGGTCATGATCTCATGGTTTATGAGTTCAAGCCCCATGTTGGGCTCTGTGCTGACAGCCTATAGTCTGGAGCCTACTTCGGATTCTGTGTCTCCTCTCTCTGCCCCTCCCCTGCTCACACCCTCTTTCTCAAAAAATAAATAGACATTAAAATTTTTTAAAAAAATCTAACGATTAAAAAACATTTATGCTCCCAAATATAAATCAATTAATAACAGATATAAAGAAACTCATTGAAAATAATACAATAATAGTAGGGGACTTTAACACCATTTTACAGCAGTGGACAGATCAGTGAAGCAGAAAATCAACAAGGAAATAATGGCTTAGGATGACACCCTGGACCAGATGGATTTAAGAGATATATTCAGAATATTTCATTCTAAAGCAGCAGAATACACATTCTTCTTGAGTGCACATGGAACATTCTCCAGAATAGTGGCTTACAAATCAGCTCCCAACAAGTACAAAAAGGTGGAGATCATACCATGAGTATTTTCAGACCACAATGCCATGAAACTTGGTCAACCATAAGAACAAATTTGGGAAGCCCTCAAATACAAGGAGCTTAAACAACTTCCTACTAAGTAATAAATGGGTTAACCAGGAAATTAAAAGAAGATTTAAAAAATTCATGGAAGCAAATGAAAATGAAAACATGTCAGTCCAAAATTTTTGGGATGCAGCAAAGGCAGTCCTAAGAAGGAAGCATATTACAATTCATGCATATCTCAAGAAATAAGAAAGGTCCCAAATATACATCCAAATCTTACATCTAAGGAAGCTAGAAAAGGAATAGCAAATAAAGCCTAAAGCCAGCAGAAGAAGGGAAATAATAAAGACTAGAGCAGAAATAAATTATATAGAAATTAAAAAAAAAACAGTAGAACTGATCAGCAAAACTAAGACGTGGTTCTTTGAAAGAATTAAACCCCTAACCAGACTTATCAAAAAGAAAAGAGAAAGGATCCAAATAGATAAAATCATGAATGAAAGAGATCACACCAGCACCACAGAAATACAATCATAAGAGATTACTATGAAAAATTATATGCCAAAAAACTGGGCAATCTGCAAGAAATGGACACATTTCTAGAAACTCACAAAGTGCCCAAACTGAAACAGGTAGAAATAGAAAATTTGAACAGGCCCATAACCATCAAAGACATTGAATCAGTGACCAAAAATCTCCCAGCAAACAAAAGTCCTGGGCCAGATGGCTTCCTGGACTGATGGCTTCCCAGGTGAATTCTACCAGGCATTTAAAGAAGAGTTAATACCTATAATTCTCAAACTGTTCCAAAAAACAGAAATAGGAGGAAAACTTCCAAACTCATTATATGGAGCCAGAATTACCTTGATTCCAAAACCAAAGACCCCTCTATAAAGGAAAATTATAGGCAAATATCCCTGATGAACACAGATGAAAAAATTCTCAACAAGATATTAGCATATCAAATTCAACAGTACATTAAAAGAATTATTCATCATGATCAAGTGGGATTTATTCCTGGGCTGTAGGGCTGGTTCACTAATTGCAAATCAATCAACATGGTACACTGCTTTAATAAAATAAAGAATAAGAACCATGTGATCCTCTCAATAGATGCATAAAAAGAATCTGGCAAAATACCACATCCATTCTTGATAAAAACCCTCAACAAAGTAGGGATATATAGAACATACCTCAAGATCATAATGCCTTATACAAAAGACCCATAGCTAATATCATCCTCAGTGGGGAAAACTGAGAACCTTTCCCCTACAGTCAGGAAGAAGACAAGGATGTCCACTCATCTTTACTATTTAACATAGTACTGGAAGTCTTAGCCTCAGCAATCAGACAACAAAAAGAAAAAGTATTTGAATTGGCAAGGACAAGTGAAAACTTCAATATTTGCAGATAATGTGATACTCTATGAAGAAAACCTGAAAGACTCCACTAAAAACTTGCTAGAACTAATACATGAATTCAACAAATTTGCAGCATATAAAATCAATGTGCAGAAATCTGTTACATTACTATACATCAATAACGAAGCAGTAGAAAAAGAAATCAAGGAATTGCTTTCATTGTAATTGCACCTAAACCAATAAGATAACAGGAATAAACTTAACTAAGAAGTAAAAGATCTATACCCGGAAAACTATAGAACATTTATGAAAGTAACTGAAGAGGACACAAAGAAATGGAAAATCCCCTGCTCATGGATTGGAAGAACAAGCATTGTTAAAATGTCTATACTACCCAAAGCAATCTACACATTTAATGAAATTCCTATCAAAAAACCACCAGCATGTTTTACAGAGCTAGAACAAACTATCCTAAAATTTGTATAGGATCACAAAAGACTTTGAATAACCAAATAAATCTTGAAAAATAAAAACTGGAGGCATCATGATTCTGGATTTCAAGCTATATTATGAAGTTGTCATCAAGACAGTATTGTACTGGCATAAAAACAGACACATAGATCAATGGTCCAGAAATGGACCTACCACTATATAGTCAACTAATCTTTGACAAAGCAGGAAAGAATATACAATTGAAAAAAGGCAGTCTCTTCAACAAATGGGGTTGGGAAAACTAGACAGCAACTTGCAGAAGAATGAAATTGGACCACTTTCTTATACCCTATACAAAAATAAATTCAAAATGGATGAAATACCTAAATGTGAGGCAGGGAACCATCAAAATCCTAGAGAAGAACACAGGCAGCAACCTCTTTACCCTCAGCCAGAGCAACTTCTTACTAGACACATTGCCGAAGGCAAGGGAAACAAAAGCAAATGTGAACTTTTGGAACTTGGTCAAGATAAAAATCTTCTTCACAGTGAAGGAAACAATCAACAAAACTAAAAAACAGCCTACAGAATGGGAGAAGATATTTGCAAATGACATATCTGATAAAGGGTTAGTATCCAAAATCTATAAAGAACTTGTGAAACACAGCACCCAAAAAACAACTCTCCCAGTTAAGAATGAGCAGAAGACATGAATAGACATTTTTCCAAAGAAAACATCAGGGTGGCTAATAGGCACATGAATGATGCTCAACATCACTCATCATGGAAATACAGATCAAAACCAGGATGAGATGCCTGTCCAGGATGACTTCAATTAACAACACAAGAAACAGCAGGTGTTGAGGAGGGTGCAGAAAAAGGGGAACTCTCTTTCACCATTGGTGGGAATGTAAACTGTTGCAGCCACTTTGGAGAACAGTATGGAGGTTTCTCAAGAAACTAAAAACAGAACTACTCTATTATCCAGCAATTGCACTATTAGGTATTTACCTAAAGGATACAAAAAAACAGATTTTAAGGGGTGCATGCACCCCAATGTTTATAGCAGCATTTTCAACAATAGCTAAACTATGGAGAGAACCCAAATGTCATTTGACTGATGAATGGATAAATAAGAGGTGGTGTGTGTGTGTGTGTGTGTGTATGTAGTGGAATATTACTCAGCCATCAAAAATAATGAAATCTTGCCATTTGCAATAATGTGGATGAAACTAGAATGTATTAAGCTAAGAGAAATGTCAGTCAGATAAAGACAAATATCATATGACCTCACTCATGTGGAATTTAATAAACAAAACAGATGAATATATGGGAAGGGGAAAAAAGAGAAGAGAGGGAAACAAACCACAAGAAACTCTTAACAACCCATAGAGAATAAACTATGGCTTGATGGAGGAAGGTGGGTAGGAGTTGGCTAGATGGGTGATGGGGACTAAAGAGGGCACTTGTTGTGATGAGCACTGTGTGTTGTATGTAATCAATGAATTCCACTCCTGAAACCAATATGGCACTACATGTTAACTAACTAAAATTTGAATTTAAAAGAAAGGAAAAAAATAAAAAAAATACAAATGTCTAGAAATAGCAAATATCAAACCTGGACAATTAAGGATCACTTTCCTTTAGGTAATCAATAACTGCCTACTTTTGGGTAATTTTTATTCATAGCATTTCAACTTTATTTTAATGTCTGTCTCCCCCTGCTTCCCTCTTTGTCCATGGGTCTCCTATTACATTCCCCTCTTTCTTTACTCTGTCTTCTCCCCACCCCCAGCCATGTGTTATTCTCCGTCTCATATTCTCTCTGTCTCCCTTTGTCTTTCCCTATCTTATCTCTCTCTATATCTTCCTATGTTTGATGCCATTTTGCCTTTCAGCTTACTCTCCTAAAGCAATAAGCCGAAGACCCTAATAGGGTACACTGATATATTTACATAGCTTGAATTTCAACATATGCTGTATAATTGTTGGGTTTGGACAGCTGTAATTTCTAAGTTTTCCTATGCCTGTATTTATATTTTCAGAATTTCTTGGCTTTTTCTTCATCAGTTAACAACATTTTTTTTTTGAGCACACACTGTAGACTCAGAACTTTGATAAGTATTGTGGGAAGTTTGGTAGAATAGAACAGCAACTCATATACCCAAATGAATGCTTACAGTGTAGTTAGAGAAGATGTGATTTTAGTGAACAGCACAAGTCAGAATATGTACTGTTCTCAATTTATAAATAGAATATGTTTCAAGATTATTTGAGAGATATTCATCTTGGAATCTGAAGGATTTTCCTCACAGAAAAAATATTGTATGGCCGTAATAATCCGATCTAAAGAAGCTACTTATACTTACAATCAGTTGGATTAATGGTGCCATAGAACTTAAATCCTACTAGGAGAAGATACTCCTGCATTTTAACTAGGATAGTAGAAATACATCTTCCTCCTCTAGCACAGGAATTAGGGTTTATCTCTGGTAGTAGAGGAATGTGAGAACATGAAAGTAGGGGGCATGACAATGTGGACGTGGAAGTGGTTTCTAAAGCGGTGTTCACATGAGGGCAATTTGAGGGTAATATGGCCTCAGTCTGTGTGGGAGAGACTGTCCACACTGTATAAGGTCCAAAGAGAAGGAGATTAATGAATGCTCGAGTAGCCATGGATGTCTGTAAAGAAGAACACAGGACTTGAATTGAGTGTTAAAAAATTAACGGCTTCTTACTAATGTTTTAATATCATTTTTCCTGCATATTTTTTCTGGTTGGTTATTTCTTGAGTTAGTGCCTCCCTTCATCATCAAGTGTTTTAACCGACTTGAAATCTGCGAGTTGGCTATTCTCATGCCGTTGCTATGTTCAGGAAGCATCTTCTCAGATGATAGAGAGCACAGGTAGCAAGGAGAAGTTCTTCAAGCCATGACATCATACTTAAATTATATGCAACTGACTTTCAGGTTATCTGCATGAGGACCATCTGTGTTTGTGGATTATTTTAAGAGCAATATGAAGGCTGGGAAAATTTTTCTTTGATGTTTTTCATAAACCAGGACATATTCTTGCACCGTTCAATTTAATGTTGAGGTTTGTAAACTCAGCTCTGTCAAGTAAAATTGGAAAGGGATGCTTTTCTCAAAAGCTAACAGAATGCTTTTGAAGATGCAATTTACAGAAATTTGGACATCAGACCTGTGTGAGAAAAATATGGTATAGTGGAAAGAGCATTAGACTTAGAGCAAAAGACCCAGGAATTGATCCTTTTGGCTCAGTTTATTAGGCGTGTGGTCTTGGTGAAGGCATTAACTTCTTTGAGGCTCAGTTTCTTTATCTGGCAGAGTAACTAATAATACAAGTCGGTTTATCACATAGAAGGTTCCCAGCCGTGAACGAAATAAAGAGAAAGTGATACTGCTGTGGAAATGACTACAAATCTACTTACTGATCACTGTATTATTCTCTTGGCCCTGAATTACAATCCCAGGGCTTGTATTCCAGGACTTGTCGAATTAGATGGTACCTCAAGATACTGGTTAGTCTATCCTCCTGCCTTTAAGCAGATAATAAAATTCAGAAATTGAGACCCAGAGAAGTTAAGTAACTTGTACATTGTCACACAGACTGTGAGTAGTTGAAAACTGAAGGACTGTTTTTTGCATTGTATCAGACTAGCTCTTACAAAACATAATGCATCTCATTGGAGGAGAATATTTTTTTTTTATTAATTTTTTTTTCAACGTTTACTTATTTTTGGGACAGAGAGAGACAGAGCATGAACGGGGGAGGGGCAGAGAGAGAGGGAGACACAGAATCGGAAACAGGCTCCAGGCTCTGAGCCATCAGCCCAGAGCCCGACGTGGGGCTTGAACTCACAGACTGTGAGATCGTGACCTGGCTGAAGTCGGACGCTTAACCGACTGAGCCACCCAGGCGCCCCAATAATTGTTTACTTTAAAAATATTCTGCTCCAGGGGTGCCTGGGTGGCGCAGTCGGTTAGGCGTCCGACTTCAGCCAGGTCACGATCTCGCGGTCCGGGAGTTCGAGCCCCGCGTCGGGCTCTGGGCTGATGGCTCAGAGCCTGGAGCCTGTTTCCGATTCTGTGTCTCCCTCTCTCTCTGCCCCTCCCCCGTTCAGGCTCTGTCTCTCTCTGTCCCAAAAATAAGTAAACGTTGAAAAAAAAAATTAAACAATTATTTTCTTTTTTACTTCAAAACAAGCAAACATTCCTTTAAAGGAGAGATATGGAATGTCTATAATAGTGACCATTTTCATAGTGTGAATTTGGGACTCAGAGTATGGAACATCCACAACTGTATTTCTTAGAACGATATCCAGTTTAACTTAAAATATCAGGATGCAGAAGAATTTGTATTTGGCCCTTTTGACTTGAGTAACTAAAATCAGTAAACATTGCACAGGTCACTCATCAATGCCAAATTTGTGGGAATCAGAGAGGATATGAGTATCTGGTAAATGAACAGAAGAGTATTTACAATGTTTGCTAATTAAAGCAATTGATATTATTTAAGTAAAGAGGAGGGTAAGCCTTTATTGAGCGTTCTTCTCAAGCGATTAAGGAAGATCAATGGATCTCAGGCTCAGCTAGCTGAGGGCTGTAAATTAGGGGAAAAAATACTTTCATCCTACATTTACCTCATTTTATCCCTGTGGATTTAGGAAGCTATTAGCGGGGTGCGTGCAGAGAAGCAACAGACTACAATGTCTATTACTCTACTGATGAGTTGCCACTCTAGCAGTAATCAAAGGAACTTAAAACATAATGATCAAAATAAAAACAAGACCAGTAAACAACCAGCAGAAATTTTTTAGTATCAATTCTAAGAGAAGATTTATCACTTGCTGTTTATCACTAATTGCTACAAGATGACAAACTCAGAATTTTTCAACCTTGCCTGGCTATTTTCTTTTTACTTGTAGCATTCACCGAGGTCAAGTGCTTTTTGCAATGGGGGTGTGATCTTTGATTTATGGCTATTTGATTAGCAGGTCAGAAGCTTGAGAAAGTTGTCTGCAGTATCATTTAGTTGGCTAATTAGTATGCTTGATCTGAGCCAGTAGAATAGAGTTCTCCTTTATAAAGTCTCAAAGAAACAGAAACAAGTGTTGCTATTTACTCAAACTTTCTGTTAGAGGAATTGAGTTGTAAATCTTGAACGCCTGGGCTTTCTCAGGAGTCTTCTAGCACTTCTGCTCAAACATAAAATACATGAGAAGAGCATGGCAATGGTATTCAGTTATTTCTGGTCTTAAATCAACTCAAAACAGTGGGAAGGCAGAAATTAACGTAACAGTTGCATTGTAACATAGTAAGACTCTCCCTCCCCTGCTTCTGACTTTTCTTAATCTTCTCAGGACTCTATGCTTTTCAGTCAATTTTTTTTTTTTTACTTACTCCTATTTACTTTTACTCCTATTCAACCAGAAGACTTGGTCATTATGTATAATGATCTATTTTACAATTACTGTAGTTCTTATATGTCTATAAAAAGTCTTGACAACTGCATAAGTTGGAGAAAAGAGCATGGCTGATGCGATTACAAAAATTTATTACAGATCTCAGAACTAAAAAATAAAATAAAACAACTCTGGTCAGTTTCCTCATGCATTTAAACAACAGGCCCTTTTGTTCATAGCACATTTCTAACTCCCTGAAAGTTTGGGGGTTATGTCTTTGGTGCTGGAAATTCATAAATGAAGTAAAATCATCAAAACCTATGAATCTTTTACTTTCTTGGTTTTATTGACCAAAGCATTTTAAGAACGATGATTTGAGGACTTCTTTTGAGAAAGTAGGAAAGAAAATATGTGCAGTTGAATGTAATTGGGTTTACATGAAATATAGGGAAATTGTAGATGAAATATATATTTTTTAATATTTATTTATTTTTTGAGAGAGAGAGCACAAGCAGGGCAGGAGTAGAGAGGGAGACAGATTTCGAAGCAGGCTCCAGGCTCCAAGCTGTCAGCACAGAGTCTGAAGTGGGGCTCAAACTAACAAACTGTGAGATCATGACCTGAGCTGAAGTCAGATGATTAACCAACTGAACCACCCAGGAGCCCAGAAGAAATCATTTGAATAAAATTTAAAATATAAATGGGTAGGGGCATCTGAGTGGCTCAGTAGGTTAAACACAGACTTTTGGTCCATGGGTTCAAACCCCACGTGAGCTCTATGCTGACAGCTCGGAGCCTGGAAACTGCTTAGGATTCTGTGTCTCCCTTTCTCTGCTCCTGCCCTGTTCACGCTCTCTCTCTCTCTCTCTCTCCTCTCTCTTTCTAAAACAAACATTAAAAAAAATAAAATAAATAATGCATAACAACTTAATTTTTGATGGATGCATGTTATTCCATTGGTTAGACGTACCATTATTTGTATAAACAGTCCTTACTGTGGTATTGACTATTTTTCACTTCTATAGGATGAAAATTTGATGTTTGTGTTTGTGAGTGTGTGTGTATATAAATATACACGTTTGTTTTATATTCCTCAATAGCTATCCTGCAAAGAGGAGTGTATCCCCTGAGCTCCGATGGAGCACTGTGCTATTATCAGAGTAGGAGCTGACATTCATCTCCAGTTTCCAATGAATAAGACATTGTTTTCAGCACTTTACATAAAGTTAATTCCATGAACAACCTGATGAGGCCAACAATGTGATTTTTATGATTATTTTCCCTTCTTACAGGTTATTTCTTAATGACTTATAGAAATTAAATGACAGGTCCGAGGTCATACAACTAGTTAGTGGCAGAGATAGGATTTTAAGCATAGGAAGTCCAACTCTAAGTTCTAATGCCTGTTTTCTCTGAAACATCTGTGTAATGTAAGTTTAAATATTTTGTATGTGACAAAGCCTTAGAACATACTTTCTTCAAAAATGGAGTCAGGTTTACCTTTATGAGAGTATGTGAGGAAGAGAACAGAGGTCTGGGAAGTGAACTGCAAGAGTGAGTGTGGAAATATAAATGTTTTTCTGAGGGAGTCTGTACATCTCAGAACAGGGGACTTTCTACCAGTAACAATTAGTATCTCATTTGCCAAGTATTTAGGACATAGTTCCTCTTTTATGTGCTGCAGACTTAAAATCTTCTCAAATCCATCTTAAAATTGAATGAACCTCAAAGTGTAAGATACATAGGAAGAATAAATATCAGACTATAATGGCAGCTTTGAAAACTATCTGCAGTATGCTCAACAACCTTATAAAAGTAAGGAAAAAATACAGCAATTTTGAAACAAAAAGTGCTACAAAAATGCCTAAAAACCCAGAAAGGTAAGAATTGACTTTGTTATAAATGGCATGCTAATTTTGTTCTTCTTTAGTCTTTATTAACAAATGTGGGCCATTATTCCTCATTAAAAAACAAAGACTGCCAGGGCCACCTGGGTGGCTTAGTAGGTTAAGCGTTCAACTCTTGATTTTGGCTCAGGTCATGATCTCATGGTTTGTGAACTGTAGCTGTGCACTGACAGTGTGGAGCCAGCTTGGGATTCTCTCTTTCCCTGTCTCTGTACCCCTGCCCCACTCATGTGTTCTCTCTTTCTCTCTCAAAATGATAATATATAAATAAATAAGCATTTTAAAAAGGCTGTCTTTCTTTTCTCAAAACAAAATTAAGATGGGATACCCTTTATGGATGAAATGGGTGAAAGATTATTTCCAGAATACTGTTCAAAGCTTACCTACCACTGCAGTAATCTTAGGTAACAAATACCCATGAAACCTCAGTGGCACGCAATAAGCTTTTGTTGCTTTCACAATGCGTGGGATGGTTGACGAGGCAGCTTTATTGATCTTGGTTGGGCTTGCTCACTGGGATATCAGCTGCCTTTGGCTGATCTAGACTGGCCTGGCTGGGACAACAGGTGGAAATCAATTCTGATCATGTGTTTCTCATCTATCTGTAGGTTAACTGGTATATTTTTATGATCCTGGCAGAGACATGAAAGCACAAACAAGCGAGCATTTTTACAAACATCATTTATATAATGTCTTTTAGAATCTCATTTGCCAAAGGAAATGACACAGTCATACTCAGAATCAAAGCGTAGAAAAATATACCTTTAAAAATATTATTAAAATATAATCGACATACATTGGTATATTAGTTTCATGTGTACAACATAGTGATTCAAGAATTCTATACATTACTCAGTGCTCACCATGATACATGTAGTAACCTCTGTCACTATATAACATTATTAAAACATTATTGACTATATTCCCTATGCTGTAGTTTTCATCTCCATGACTTCTTTACCTTATAACTAGGAGTCTGTACCTCTTAATCCCCTTCACCTATTTCATCCATCCCTACTCTCCATCCTCCCTTCTGGCATATACCAGTTAAGAGTCTGGTTTTTTTATTTGTTCATTTATTTACTTTTTAGATTCCACATATAAGTGAAATCCTAAGGTATTTGTATTTCTCTGTCTCATTTATTTCACTTAAGATAACACCTTCTAGATCATCCCATTCCATGCTTTCACAAATGGCAAGATTTCATTTTTTTATGGCTGAATAGTATTTCTTTATATGCTGTATCTTCTTTATCCATTCATCTATTGATGGAAATTGGGTTGCTTCCATATCTTGGCTATCGTAAATAATGTTGCAATAAACATAAGGGTGCATAATACCTTTTTGAAGGTAGGGTAGTTCTATTTTCAATTTTTTAAGCAACTTCCACACTGTTTTCTATAGTGGCTGCACCAATTTATATTCCCACTAACGGTGCACAAAAGTTTCCTTTTCTTCGCAACTTCACCAATACTTGTTATTTCTTGTCTTTTTGGTACTGGCCATATCTGATTGGTAGGAGGTAATACCTCATTGTGGTTTTGATTTGTATTTCCCTAGTGATTAGTGATGCTGAGTATCCTTTCATGCATCTGTTGGCCATCTGTATATCTTCTTTGGGAAAATGTCTACTTGGGTCTTCTGCCCATTTTTTAATTGGATTGTTGGTTATTTTGGTGTTGCGTTCTATAAGTTCTTTCTATATTAACCCCTTATCAGATATATCATCTGCAAAGATATTCTCTTGTTCAGTAGGTTGTCTTTTTGTTTCGTTGATGGTTGCCCTTGCTATGTAAAAATTTTTTATTTTGATGTAGTCCCAATAGTTTAGTTTTGCTTTTGTTGTCCTTGCCTAAAGAATTTTATGGTTTCAGTTGTCATATATAAGTCTTTAATCCATTTTGAGTTTATTTTTTATGCATGGTATAAGAAAAAATATACTTTTTGGTAGGTAAGAGGTCAAAAGTCAGATGACAAAGGCTGTGAATGCAAGGAGGGTTGAAGAATTGGACCTAACATGCAATCAATGTTTAATTAGACACCAATATTGTATAATTATTTTTATCTCCACCATATAAGTAAATACAATTCAAACACATCATTAATAATATTGGCTTTGGTAGATAGAGGTAATCATGTTCTATCTTCTTAAGTACTCATATGTGCTGAAGGTTATTAGCCCAAGAGGATTTCTTTTGTGGTCAAATGGAATTCTAATGATGCGATTACAAAATTACCTTTAAGTTTGCCAAAGAGATAAACTAAGTGATTACTAAATTACTAATGAACAATCCAGGATTCCGATAGTGTCTCTGAAGAATAGTCATCATAAATTGTATCTTTACCCAATAAGCTGACTATACAAAATATTGCTTCAATATTGGTATTTCTAAGAAGCCTCATGCTAACTATGTGACTACATAGGCAATAATATCAGATTCTTTGTTTTAGAACTTTTCCTGGGACTTGTGAGGTCATACCAGAAGTATGTTTTACAGAGGACAAAATCAAGGATCAGAGAGTAGTCCGATCAAAAACAGAATAGAAGAGCTGAGCTTTGTTTGGATTAAAAAACCTGTTCTCATTCCACTGCAGTATACTGCTTGATACATGTTGTATAGATGTTTGTATTAAGGAAAATAACTTGTATGTATTGTCATGCTTACTAGAAAATAAAGGCATCTTTTAACCAATTCTGAATATTTTAGAATGTGATACTATTTTTTAAACAGAGTTATTGGAATATAACTTTATGTACAATAGAATGTGCCCATTTTGTGTGATGAGTTTTGGCAAATACAATATTGCTACCTGCTACCACAATCAAGATTTAGACTTATCCGTCACCCCAGAAAGTTTCCCATGCCCCTTCACAGTATTCTCCATCCCTACCCCTGGCTTCAGATGACCATTGATCTGCCTTCTGTCACTAGTTTTGCCTTTTCTAGGACTTCAAATAAATGGCATTATAAAACATGGAGTCTTTTGTTTGGCTTCTTAGCACTTTTTGAAGGTTCATTTAAGTTGTTTGTATAGCATCAGTTTTCTTCTTTTTATTGCTGAGTAGTATTTCATTGTTATCAATACACCATATTTTGTTTATAATTGTGTCCATGGACATTTGGATAGTTTCCGGCTTTGGGCTATTGTGATAATGCTATTATGAACATTAACGTACGAGTCTTTGTGTGGACATAAGTTTTTATGTCTCTTGTGATGATACAGAGAGTGCAATTTCTAGGTTATGTACTAAGTGTATAGTTACCTGTATCAGAAATGGCTGATGTGGCTATGCCACTTTTCATTTCCACAAGCAAAGCATAAGTGTTTTCATTGCTCCATGTTATGGGTTGAATTGTGTCCCCTCAAAATTCATATCTTGAAGCTCTAACCCACACAATGTGACCTTATTTGGGAATAGGGTTGTGGCAGATGTAATTAGTTAAGATGAGGTCATTAAGGTGGGCCCTAATTCAACATGACTGGTGTCCTTACAGAAAGGAAATTTGGACACAGAGATACAAAGGGAGAATGTTATATGAAGATGAAAGCACAGATTGGGGTGATGTTTCTATATGTTGAGGAATGCCAAAGGTTGCCAGCAAACCACCTGGAGTTAGGGGACAGGCATGGAACAGATTCTCTTTGGCCCTCAGAAGCAAATGACCTTGCTGACACCTTGATTTCAGACCCCTGGTCGAGCCTCCAGAACTGTGAGACAGTACATTTCTGTTGTTTAAGCCACACAGTTTGTAGTACTTGGTTACAGTAGGCCTAACAACTAATATATTCCACATTGTCATCAACTCTTAGTTTACTCAGTTTTTAAAATTTTAGCCATTCCAGTGTATGTGTAATGCTTCATTATAGTTTCAATTTACATTTCTTTAATGACCAACATGTTGAACATCTGGTGCTTTCTGACTTTCTGTATATCTTTTTTGACCCATTTTTTGTCTTATTTTTGGGTTTGAGTTCTTTATGCTGGAATTAAATCCTTTTCTGTGATGTAGTTTGCAAATATTTTCTCTCAATATGGACTGTCTTTTCATTTTCAGAAGTGTCTTTTGTTTTTTAATTTTTAAAATGTTTTTATTATTTTAATTTTTGAGGTAGAGAGACAGAGCATGAGTGGGGGAGGGGCAGAGAGAGAGGGAGACACAGAATTTGAACCAAGCTCCAGGCTCTGTGCTGATAGCCCCAACGTGGGGCTTGAACCCACAAACTGTGAGCTCGTGACCTGAACTGAAGTCAGACACTTAACCAACTGAGCCATGCAGGTGCCCCAGAACAGTGTCTTTAGAGAAGTAAATGTTTTTAATTTTGAAGAAGTCAAATATATCATTTGTCTCTTGTGTTTTGTAGGGTTTTTGGTTCTTATCTAAGAATGTGTTGCCTAATCCAAGATCAAAAAGATTTTCTCATATTTCTTTCTAGGAGTTTTATAGGTTAGTTCTTACACGTAGATCTACCATCCTTTTGAATTATTTTTTGTGAATGGTATGAGAAAAATGTCAAAGTTATTATTTTTTCCATACAAGTATTCAGTTATTCCACTATCATTTTTTGAAAAGATGATCTTTCCACATCAAATTACTGTAACACTGTCAAATATCAATTGGCCATATGAGTGTGGATCTATTTCTGAAGTCTCCATTCTGTTCCATTAATATTTATGTCTTTCAAATGCCAATACTATACTGTCTTTTTTTACTAACTGTATAATAAACTTACTAGCCTCATAATAAGTCTTAAAATCAGATAGTGTAAGTTTTCTAACTTTGTTCTTCTTGAAAAAAAATTTTTTCTATTCTAAGTTATTTGCTTTTCTGTATTTTAAAACCATCTCATAAATGTCTACCAAAAAATCCTGCTCAAATTTTGATTGGGATTACATTGAATTTATAGATAAATTTGGAGGTAATTGACAACGTTTTGATATTAAGATGTTATATATCTCCATTTATTTAAGACTTCTTCAGTATTTTCCAAGAATATTTTATGGTTTTCAGTGTATAGATCTTCCACATTTTCTCTTTTTTTATTTTTTATTTTTTATTTTTTTATTTTTTTATTTAATTTTTTTAACATTTATTTTATTTTTGAGACAGAGAGAGACAGAGCATGAATGGAGGAGGGTCAGAGAGAGGGAGACACAGAATCTGAAACAGGCTCCAGGCTCTGGGCTGTCAGCACAGAGCCCGACGCAGGGCTTGAACTCACGGACCGCGAGATCATGACCTGAGCCAAAGTCGGCCGCTTAACCGACTGAGCCACCCAGGCGCCCCAACATTTTCTCTTTTTTTAAAAAAAAATTTTTTGGGGCGCCTGGGTGGCTCAGTCGGTTAAGCGTCCGACTTCGGCTCAGGTCATGATCTCGCGGTCCGTGAGTTCGAGTACCCACGTAGCGCTCTCTGCTGACAGCTCAGAGCCTGGGGCCTGTTCATGCTCTGTCTCTCTGTCTCAAAAATAAACAAACGTTAAAAAATTAAAAAAAATTTTTTTTACATTTATTTACTTTTGAGAGACAGAGTGAGACAAAGTGAGAGTCGGGGAGGGGCAGAGAGAGAGGGAGACACAGAATCAGAAGCAGGCTCCAGGCTCTGAGCTGTCAGCACAGAGCCAGACTGAGGCTCCAACCCACAGACTGTGAGATCATGACCTGAGTGAAGTCAGACGCTCAAACGACTGAGCCACCCAGGCGCCCCTTCCACATTTTCTCTTAAACTTACCCCAGATTACATATATTTTTTACATGTTTATTTATTTTTTACATGTTTATTTAGTTTTGAGAGAGAAAGAAAGCATGAGCTGGGGAGGCATGAAAAGAGAGGGGGACAGCAGATCTGAAGTGGACTCTGCTGACAGAAGAGAGCCCAATGTGGGGCTCAAACTCAAGAACCGTGAGATCATAACCTGAGCCAAAGTTCGACGCTTAAACAACTGAGCCACATAGGTACCCGAATATTATATTTTTTATTTAATTATAAATGGAATTTCAAAATTTCATTTTCATATTGTTGGTAGTATGTAGAAATTAAATAAGATTTTAAAAACATTGCTCCTGCATCATGCCATTTTGCTTTATTCACTTATTAGTTCAATAGCTTATTTATAGAGTCTTCAAAATATTCTACATCAGAGTTATCAGAGGTAGCATTTTTTTTCCCTGTAAAGGGTCAAAGGGAAGTATTTTAGACTTTACAAGTCATTGGTTTCCATCAGAACTACTCAACTCTACTGCTATAGTACAAAAGCAGCCATAGACAATATATAAATGAACATTTGACATATAGAATCATGTTATATGTACTAAAGAGTTGTGTTTATTCTGTGCAATCTGTATATCTTTTTTCCCCCAGTCTTATTGCACTGGCTGAGACATCCTGTATCATGTTGAATAGAAATGCTGAGTGAGCATCCTTATATATGTAATCCAATTACAGTTATAGAAACTCTGTTTATTTTTCATCACTCTTATTTTTTTTCTTTGTGTTTTGGCTCAGATAAATTCTTTTTATGTATGGTTCAATTCACTAATTATTTTCCACCTATGATCTCTTATCTTCTGTTTAGCTTAAAGATAAAAAAAAAAAAAATCATGTGTAGCCTGTGTGTGTGTGTCCCATGCTGTGGAGTGCCATTACCAAACACCATTCTCAGAAGATTGCCAATTCACCTGGTAGTCTTATGCTTTTTTGGCTTTCCTGATATCTTCTGGTAGTTAGTCTCAACTGTCATAAAATAACAAATTCTTGGGGCGCCTTGGTTGGTCAGTCAGTTGGGCGTCTGACTTCAGTTCAGGTCATGATCTCACAGCTGGTGGGTTCAAGCCCCGCCTCGGGCTCTGTGCTGACAGCTCAGAGCCTGGAGCCTGCTTCAGATTCTGTATCTCCCTCTCTCTCTCTGCCCCTTCCCCACTCACGCTCTTTCTGTCTCTTAAAAATAAATATTAAAAAATAAAAATTTATAAAATAATGAATTCTTTGTGTCTCGGTCCTCTTTATCTTCTAGTGTGACATAGGTCAGTAAGCTTCCACCTTGTCTTACAACATCTTCTGAGGAGTTACTTTCTAGAAGGATCTGTCATTTATCTGGGGCAACTAGCAGGAACAAGATACGACATATGAGTGGGAGGTGGCTGTGGAGTTGGTTGAATGTTAAGAGGGAAAGAATTAAGAAAGTTGGAATTTCTCTTAGGTATTAAGTTTAAATCTGGGGGTGTAGGGACACCTCTGCTTAGCAAATGCTGTTTTAATTAGTTCTTTCAGAGCCAGATAAAATATCATCTATGGAAAGTGAACTTAAGTCCCTAGGAAGAATTAACAGCTATACTCAAATTTGTATTATAACCCTTTTCATACTGCATTGCAATTATTTATTGTGTATTTTTATTCTCACTGGATTTTGTCCTTAGCTGCTTTATAGTTTTAG
Source organism: Prionailurus bengalensis (assembly GCF_016509475.1). Lineage (NCBI taxonomy): Eukaryota > Metazoa > Chordata > Mammalia > Carnivora > Felidae > Prionailurus > Prionailurus bengalensis. The sequence goes on from NC_057355.1 coordinate 94,594,948, forward strand.
TGATAAGCACAGTGCCTATTTCACAATGCCTGTTTTGGACTGCAAAATAATTTTATCTACTGCTCTTCTCCTTCTTTTCTTCCTTCCTTTATTTCTTCTTTCCTTCTGGATTTCTTTTCTTATTTTTTCTTTTCCTTCCTGTCTCTAGCCCCCTTCTTTCTCTCTCTCCCTCCCTCTTCTTTCTTTCTTTCTTTCTTTCTTTCTTTCTTTCTTTCTTTCTTTCTTTCTTTCTTTCTTTCTTCTTTCTTTCTTTCTTTCTTTCTTTCTTTCTTTCTTTCTTTCTTCTTTTTCTTTCTTTCTCCCTTCCTTCTCTCCTTCCTTCTTTCCCTCCTTCCTTCCTTCCTTTCCTCTTTCCTCTCATTCTTTTGTTCTTTCCTCTTTCCTACATCTTTTCTGCTAGGCATTCCAAAGTTAATATTCTCATAAGAAAGTAAAACAACACTTTTTAACCTAGTTTCCTATTTTCCTGTTTTAAAATCTGGTGTTTAGATATGATTTGAGTGTTTCACATCACGTCATTGCTAAAAATGGAGTTTCCTATGGAAAACCAATATATATACTCTCCTGTTTGTATTTATGGATATGCATATACCCATAATGTTCTTGAAGCATGACAAGGAATTTGTTTTTTGTTGTTGCATACACTTTCATCTTTGTGGTTCTGGGTTAATACCAGGTTGTCCTAAAATGCATATTCCAGTCATTCTTTCATAGATCTATAGTAATCTGTTAATGAACAAATTCACAATTAGAGGGCTCCTGTAATTTTAGGAATGCTTTTTGTTTCCTAAGCAATTATTATGTGTAATCCAGACCTGTTAACAATCCTGGTTTTCAGTGAGATCAGCATTGATCTTACTCAGTGAATGAAATAACTTCAAAATTTTCTTTGCTATATGTGCTCCCAGCAGCAATTCACATCTGTAATCTCGCTGTTGAATTTCAGTATTTCCGCTTCTGAAGTGGCAAATAGATTACTGATAGCTGACAGACTACCTTTTTTTTTTTAAGTTTTAGTTATGGAACATTTTCCTATTGGCCAGAATTCAAACTATAGGTCTATTTCTCATGCTATTGGAAAATAATGCCTTCATTTCTTCAGTCTTGTCTCTCAAAATTATAATCTAAATAAGAGTGTGTATATGGTATGGGCAGGGTTTTGGGAGAGAAAGAATGAGGATAGAACAAAACATGCTATTTCTCTATACCTCTTACTGATATATTTTTAATGTTAAAGAAAAACAATGGTTGTTAGATATGGGCTCCAGGGATATAAAGCTGAATAGGATTTAATTTTTCTGTCTGAATGACCCAATGATGATGCATTTTCCTCATTCTCAATACTAAGACACTGCAATATGATAAAAGCAGAGAAAATAGGTCCTCACAAAGTTATGACAAGTTCAAGTGGATGAAGTCTCAATACTAAAGGGTAAGAAGATAGACAGGCTTGAGTTCTAGTCTTTAGTTCTCAAGACAGAGACTTAATCCTTTAGTAAGCTGAGGTGCATGGTAAGAAAGAAACAAGAATAATGCTTATGGTGACAGTATGTAGATTTTCCGTAAGAGCTGTTCAAGTTATTTATACTTTCCTCTACTGTTTACCCATATCATTTCAACCCTGAGGCATTGTCTTTATATTGCATTGGTGAAAGTGCCAAAACTAAAAATCTCATATTATGTAAGATTTGTTTAGAGATATATACTTTTCTATGTGCATGGTTTGCTCTGGATTATCTGAGGGCAATTGGCTCTGTGTTTTGTTGGATACTGGAGTTGGAGACCGTATTTTTTGTTTAGCATGCAGTGGGTTACACCCTGCGATAGTATATTAGCTTGCTATGCTGTATATCACATTTCCACAACATAATAGCTTAAAATAATTTTTATCTGTTTATTATCTTACAGTTTTGTATGTCAGAAATCTGGGCACACTGTGGCTGGGTTTTTTTTTTGCTCAGAGTCAAAGAAAGGCTGCAATCAAAGCATTGATCAGGCTGAGGTTGGTTTTGTGTGACGCTGTAGTCTTCTTCCAAGCTCACACTGTTAGCTGAATTCAGTTCCTTGCAGCTAGCTATAGGACTGATGTCCCCAGTTTCTTGCTAGCTGTTGGGCAAGGGCTATTCTCAGTTCTTAAGGGATGATCTTAGGTACTAGCTATGTGGCTTTTGTGGAACCTCATGGTTTACCACTCCAAAGCCAGCAAGAGTGTTTATTATGCTTTAAATCTCCTTCTTCTGGAAAGCCTCATTCCCTTAAAGGGTTTCAGCTTATTAGGTGAGGCCTATCAAGAAGAATCTCCCTTTTGTCTTTCTTTTTCTTTGTTTCTTTGTTTCTTTCTTTGTTTCTTTCTTTGTTTTTTTTTTTGTTTCTTTATTTGTTTCTTTCTCTCTTTCCTTCGAATGTATTTGACACGCAACATTACATTTATTTCAGGTGCACAACTTAGTGATCCGCTAAGTTTATACATTGTTCTATGTTCACAAGTGCAGCTACCCTTGTCCTATCACATTGCTATTGCAATACAAAGTATTCTCCTTTTTATTTTACCCAAAATGAACTAATTTGTGATCTTAGTTACGTCTGAAAAATCCCTTAATTTTTATCAAAATAGGCCGCTTAATGAGAGGAGTAAAATCCATTATATTCACAGTCTAGCCCAGACTCGAGATGAGGATTATACAGGGTATATATACCAAGGATGGGGATCATGGTGTGAACATCTTAGAATTCTGCCTACTACTCTTTGTATATTCTTAGAGACTGCAATATCAGTTTTATATTAAACCAAAGGGGATAACTAGGGATTCAAATCTGATGAGAAAAAGATGCTGTTTTCTTTGTCTCATTTTCATTTATTGATTCTATCTTCTTGCCTAAAATTGTGTAAACATCCTAAGATCTTGATTTTGGGAGCACCGAGGTATAAATAAATACTAAGAAACATTTATTCTTTTCCTAAATCAACATGAGTATTTAAATGTTCACAATTTTAGATGACCTGGGTCACATTTTCTGTCATTCATTCCACCAGCTAAGCCAGTGACTTCTTCGTTGATTAAACTTTTCATGGTAGTGTGACTCAGTGATCAGTTTTATACTGTCAAAAGAGAGAATTTGTGAGATTGTATCATACTGTACAGTTTTCAACTATGTTTGTTTTGAATAAACATAACAAATGTAATTTTTTTCTTATTTATTTATTTATTTATTTATTTATTTATTTATTTATTTAGTAAATGTGATTTTTTTCTAATTACACTGTTAATTGGTGGACAATTTAGAAAATGCATGTCACCTTGGCATCTCAGGCTTTCCAACCAAAAAACAGATATAGCACTATTTTCTTTAATATCAAAATACTTGGGACAATGTCTATCTTGACATTTCTGTTCATGGTATAGGATAGTGGGTAAGGGTATTGGTATCAGATATCCCTGGTTTTGAGGTTGAATTTAGCTTTTTAGTTGTTGTGTGAGCCTGGGAAGGTTAGAAATTTCCCTAATCTTTCCCCATCCTTTGTAACATGGTGACAATAATCATCACTATAATTGTACATTTATTTAGTAGATTAAATGAAATAGTGCATGCAAAATGCTTAGCATAGTATATCACACCTAGCCACACTCAACAAATGTTAGCTATTAATACCATAATTGTTATCTGTGAATTTATCAGACCAGTATACTTTTCCTAATGTCAAAGTTGTCTAGCTTGTTTTATAATTTAATAATTGCAGTGGACGGATGGTGTAATTGAGATTTAACATGGGTAGGGTAATAGTAGGCAAGCAAGAGGGTGGGTGAATCTGGCAGTAACTTTGCTTGAAGAGGAGATCTGGAAGAGGAATTACTCATTTCCTAATTTTAGTTTTGCTTTCTTCAATTTTGTCTCCTCTCTGGGATCAGAATTGTCTTTTTAATAAGCAAATCTATATTCCTTTCTTCCTCCAGAACTTTCAGTGGTATCCCATGGCCTCGCTGGTGGCATCCAAACTCTTTCATAGTGTGTAATGTTGGTGCTTTATGATCTCACCTTTGTCTATCCATCCCCGTCACCTACTTCTTCTTTTCTAATTTGTGCTTTACCTTTTCTGCATTTATGCTTTCCCAGATTACAAGCTCTGTATAGCTTTCCAAACATGTCAGTTTTTCAGGAATGATTCTCTCTGCCTGGAATGCCCTCCCTTTCCTTTTGATCTTCTAAATCCTTAGTACAAGTCTCACCTCAAAGGTAGTTCTCTTAGCCCTCACAGATCCCAAAGGCAGATGTAGGTACTTTATTCCACTGTACAATGCAGAGTCCCCCATTGTGGTAGTTATCATCATGTATTTCTTCTGTCTTTCCCACTAGATTACAAGGAGGAGCCATGTATTATCAACCCACCACACCCTTGCCTCAGCACTTGTTCATATATTTCAGCCTCACAATTTCACAAAAATCTCATTAGGTAGATAGAGAAGAACTGTCATCCTATTTTATAATTGGGAAAATGGAGACACACAGCTCTTAAATGCCTTTCCTATGTGACAGATCTAGGATTTAGATAAAGGATTTCTGGAGGTAAGATGATTTTTTTCTGTGTTGAAATATTAAGTTATAGTAAATCCACTGATATTTATTGACTAGCCATGATGTTGAAATCTCAGCATTGTGTTTTACTGATGATAAAGATTTTTAAAAAGGTATCTTTTAAAAGGTTCTCTTGACACACTTTACTAATACTAGGACAATATTCTTTTCACTTGTTGGTAATTGATATATAGTAGGCATTAAAATATATTTATCAAAGATGGATGGATGCATGGTAATTATCAAGGTAACTCTTTGGTATTGAGCTGTAAATAAAAAATGAGCTGTTAGTGATTCCTTCTACTATTTTGGGTTTGGAGGAATGTTTATTTATTATGGATTTCAATGTTGCATCATTCAGGAAGGTGGCTTGATAGGTAATATTATACAAATAAAATGAGATAACTCAGGTTAAACAAAACAGAGGAGGCATAAAAGGACAGAATAGATCATTGAGATAAGTTAATTAGTGTTACATTTTATAAGAAAGTATAGTAGTCAAGATAAAAAGGGGCTACACACTAATGTATATAGTTGTTTTTTTTTTTTTTTTAAAGAAGGCATATATATTAACTTGTCCAGGTAAATTTCCTAGGACTATAACGTTGAAGTGATTAATGAGTAAGACTAGATAGTATCTGCTCAGGTCTAAGCAATTGCCCTCAGAGGAAGGTCTCATGGATAAAATAACATCTCAATCCAGACATCCTCACCATATTTGCACCTGTGGGTAACCAGTGTCAAACCATCACTTTCGAATGTACCAGAATTATAGCCAACTGCTCCACGTTTTCTGAGGTCTGAAATTTATTCAGTTTTGGAGACTGACTCTAAAAAATTAATTAAATATTATGAACATAAAATTGAGTATTAAAATATACTTATTTACAATAAAAAAGAAATCATAGCAAATAGCAGATTAGTAAAAACTGACATATATCACAAATGTTTCTTTTCATTTGATTTTGGTTTCTATAAGGATATTTCCTTTATTATGTTAAAGAACAAAATTGAAGATTCTTGCACCAAAAACGGAGAGTTAAGCAGGGAATCTAACCCGACATAAAAGATAAGCTCTAGGGCTGAGGCTTGTGGGAGGGATATAGTACCTATCCCATGTCAGGGAATCAAACTATTGGAGTGCTGCTGATGAGGTGAGCTATTTGGGCTCATCAAGTTAGTTAGGCCCTAGATAAGTAGTGAGCTGCCTATTTTTGTATTTTCTAGGAAGTGTCTTGTTGTGTACAGGAAGTACCCATCTCCAGACTATGGTGTTTTGCTGTGTTTGCTGTGTAAGTGAGGTGCCCGTTTCTGGATCATGGCACCTTCAGCAGTCATTTTAGTAACAATTAGGTCTGTACTACTGTCCGCAGGCTAGGTGGTCATGTTAGGATTTATTATCCCTCCTTTGATCATTCTGCTCACCCAGAGAAGGGCTGACCATAAAGTGTTCTATCTCTTTTTGGCACAGAATCATCACTTTAATGTCCTTTCTAGATAACAGCTGCATGATAACATAAAAACACCTGCTAATTCCTTAAATCAAAGCAAAAATAGTTACTATGGAAAAAATAAAATATTATTATTATAGTTTAAAAAATTCTGTGCAAATCAGCTTCCTGTTTGAACTAGCCTAAAATAAGTAAATAAAAACTCAGACATAATTTGTTTATTCTCTGATACCCAGTCAGCTTTTTAAAGAGATTCCTTCCCCCTATTTGCCTTGAAGCATTAACCAGAAACAGCAGGATGTATTAGCCAGAGAACAGACACCCCTTGTGAGTCTAGTAAATGCTTTAGAGTTTAGTGATCTCCATTACCATGGTAGCAAATGACTCTTTGGCTATGCCCATATGACTTTTACAATTTCCTTTGTAATTTCAGCTGTGGTACTATACAATCTCTGTTACTTCTAGGCAACTTTCATCATTTCTCTGTCATTTATTCTGCTGCTTATAAAGTTCTACTTTTTCCTTCTCATATCACAATTTAACATGTGTAAATCTTAATCCTTCCAGATAAAGGGAAATTATATGGTTGTTTAGCTGTAACTCAGGAAGTATGTCCAGAACTGCCCTTACAAATACTCCTTTAATGAATCCCAATTCAGTGTTGTTTATAAATGGCCTTTTTTTCCCCTTGAAAATGACAGGTATTTCCTCTGCAGGACAAGTATTCATTGTGGAATTTAGAGCTATCATATTCACTCCTTTGCCTAATGCTCTAATTTCCCAACTGACAAAATTAATAACTTTGAATTGCGTTTGCATTCTGGCAAAAGAAAAATGGTAAACACTTAACATATAGTAGACACATGATTTATGATTTTGGGGTGCTATAGAAGGAAAGGGGATCTGAGACAGATTCAGGTAACCTTATAGAAAAATGATGAAATTATCAATGTCATATTAGAAATTATTAAATGCTAAAAAATATCAGTTATCAAAATATAAGCTCATATTTCTGAGATCATCACAGAACCAAAGGAAATGCTCTTGCTGGTTTATCTGCTAAACAAGTAGCTCTTGTCTTGCCCATCTAGGTGCCACTAATTGCCACTAATTTAATGTTTATCCTCGTCGGGCTTGTTGAAGGACAATTGGCTATATTTGGGCAAACTATAATTGCCAAATGGCAATTTTATAACTTTGTTACTTTCTCTCCATTTACTGGGCATAATATAAGGAAAAATTTTTCCTTCTCCCATTAATTTACTTATTCATTCTTTTTTTTAATGGAAGTATAGATTCATAGCTTTCTATTTATCCCATGAATATTCTGTTACTACCATTATTTGCTCAATTTATTCCATATTTAGCTGAGTGGAAGCTCTTCAAACTGGCACCTATATCCTTCTAGCTTACTGCCATCATGTTTTTAGCAAATTTTACTTCCTGGAACTACAAGATGTTCCAGGCTCACGTTTTACCTTCCCTGCCTTGATACTAAGAGTCAACTACATTTCCAATGAGGCCAATTCCTTTTAATGGGGGATGGTATTTAGAAACCAAGATCAGGATTTAATGCGAGATGGTATATTAGAAATCAAAATCAGGATATAGGGTGTGTTCATTGCTGCTGGGGTGTCTTTTCTTCTAGGTTCTCAAAAGGCAGAGCTAAAAAATATAAACACACTTATATCCACTTGGCTTTGTTTATCTGTCTATCATCTATCATTATCCATTCATCTATCCATTTAAACCCGAATTTATACTAATTATTCTCATTGCAATTCAGCACCGTGGAATTCATTCTAGCCTTCCTATTTCCATATTTGTAACTCCCTTCTCCAGCAGTAAGCACTCTAGCTTATTTAATCCTCTAAATATTTAATCATTTCTTCAGTCCTACAATACACAGAGGGTAGTTTCAGAATTATAAACTCAAACTACCATCAAAAACAGACCCTGTAACTAGAGTTCTATATTTGTTTACAGGTTTTGTTTTTGCTTTTGGCTTTAGACTCAGGGTCAAAGTACTCTGTTCCAAAGTTATTCAGGTTAGTTTTATTTTTCCCCTTCTATGTAGTTATGCTTTTTTTTAAAATTTGGGATATAGTTATATTATAATGTATCTGTTATTTGAGGTTTTATTTTTCTAGTGCTTTAAATTTCATTTTTTGAGTACATAAAACATTATTCATTAAAAAATTAAAACAACATGATTTAATGTCAAAACTATATATAAATATATATTCAGAAAAGACTTATTGCCCTCTCCACGATCCCTTCCACTCTGTTGGAGTTCCTGATTCATCCTTCTTGAATTCTTTTTGGAAAAAATAAGAAAAATATGAAACATTTTTTTTTAAATTTTTTTCTCAACGTTTATTTATTTTTGGGACAGAGAGAGACAGAGCATGAACGGGGGAGGGGCAGAGAGAGAGGGAGACACAGAATCGGAAACAGGCTCCAGGCTCTGAGCCATCAGCCCGGAGCCCGACGCGGGGCTCGAACTCCCGGACCGCGAGATCGTGACCTGGCTGAAGTCGGACGCTTAACCGACTGCGCCACCCAGGCGCCCCAAAAATATGAAACATTTTAAGAGTTGGTATGTCACCATTGCACAGGGGTTATAACAATCTATTTTGTATCATTTCAGTTTTTGTATGTGTGCTGACCAAGCAAGCATTAGTGGCTTCATTTTTATTGCCTTGTGATGGCAGTGGATATAATAAAGTGGTAATTAGATAAATTAGGTAAAATTGTGGAGGTTTGGCATTGTTGGATCCCCAAATTGGCCTACAGGGCTGTATTCTTAACTTCTCCAATGTCTTACCTGTTTACACAATCAGCATTAATTGTGGTCTTCTATTTTAGGATGGCTTAAACTAAGAGCCTTCCCCTGAATAGTGCTTTCACTTCTTAGCCTTGGAAGAGTTTGCTCTTATAAATAGGCTAATCATTTTGATTTTACTTTTCCTTTTATAATTCTTTTATTTTTTTCTGGTAATATTCTGTTGCCTATTTTATTCTTTAAAATTGACTCCTTGCCTTTTACATGGATTCTGCTTTGTAATTGGCTATTTTTGTTTTTAACAAGTAGGGCTTAAGGAACTGGCTTTAATCAGCTGCTATCTCTATGCTGGAATATTATTATTTTTAATTTAATTTTTTTAAAATTTTTTTTCAACGTTTATTTATTTTTGGGACAGAGAGAGACAGAACATGAACGGGGGAGGGGCAGAGAGAGAGGGAGACACAGAATCGGAAACAGGCTCCAGGCTCCGAGCCATCAGTCCAGAGCCCAACGCGGGGCTCGAACTCACAGACTGCGAGATCGTGACCTGGCTGAAGTCGGACGCTTAACTGACTGCGCCACCCAGGCGCCCCTAATTTTATTTTTTAAATTACCATCCAAATTAGTTAGCATATAGTGCAACAATGATTTCAGGAGTAGATTCCTTAATGCCCCTTACCCATGTAGCCCATCGTCCCTCCCACAATCCCTCCAGTAACCCTCTGTTTGTTCTCTGTATTTAAGAGTCTCTTATGTTCTGTCCCCCTCCCTGTTTTTTATATTATTTTTGCTTCCACCCTTGTGTTCATCTGTTCTGTGTCTTAAAGTCCTCATATGAGTAAAGTCATATGATATTTGTCTTTCTCTGACTGACTACTTTTGCTTAGCATAATATGCTCTAGTTCCATCCACATAGTTGCAAATGACAAGATTTCATTCTTTTTGATTGCCAAGTATACTCCATTGTATATACATATAACACATCTTCTCTATCCATTCATCCATCAATGGACATTTGGGCTCTTTTCATACTTTGGCTATTGTCTATAGTGCTGCTATAAACATTGGGGTGCATGTGCCCCTTCGAAACAGCATACCTGTATACCTTGGATAAATACCTAGTAGTGCAATTGCTGAGTCATAGGGTAGTTCTATTTTTAATTTTTTGAGGAACCTCCATACTGTTTTCCAGAATGACTGCACCAGTTTGCATCCCCACCAACAATGCAAAAGAGATCCTCTTTCTCCACATCCTCGCCAACATCTGTTGTTGCCTGAGTTGTTAATGTTAGCTGTTCTGTGAGGTGCTTGTTTTGATTTTTATTTCCCTGATGATGAGTGATGTTGAGTATTTTTTTCATGTGTCGGTTTGCCATGTCATTTGCCCATTTCTTCACTGGATTATTTGTTTTTGGTGTTGAGTTCGATAAGTTCATCTAGCTTTTGGATGCTAACCCTTTATCTGATATGTCGTTTGCAAATATCTTCTCCCATTCTGTGAATTGCCTTTTAGTTTTGTTGATTGTTTCCTTTGCTGTGCAGAAGCTTTTTATTTTGATAAAGTCCCAATAGTTCATTTTTGCTTTTGTTTTCCTTGCCTCCGGAGATGTATTGAGTAAGAAGTTGCTGTCGCTAAGATCAAAGAGGTTTTTGCCTGCTTTCTCCTCGAGAATTTTGATGGCTCCCTCTCTTACGTTTAGGTCTTTCTTCCATTTTGAGTTTATTTTTGTGTATGGTGTAAGAAAGTGGTCCAGGTTCATTCTTCTGCATGTTGCTGTTCATTTTTCCCAGCACCACTTGGTGAAGACTGACTTTATTCCATTGGATATTCTTTCCTGCTTTGTCAAAGATTAGTTGGCCATACGTTTGTGGGTCCATTTCTGGGTTCTCTATTCTGTTCTATTGATCTGAGTGTCTGTTTTTTGTGCCAGTACCATACTGTCTGGATGATTACAGCTTTGTAAGATAGCTTGAATTTGGGATTGTGATGCCTCCTGCTTTGGTTTTCTTTTTCAAGATTGCTTTGGATATTTGGGGTCTTTTTTGGTTCCATACAAATTTTAGGATTGTTCTAGCTCTGAAGAATGCTGGTGTTATTTTGATAGGGATTGCATTGAATATGTAGATTGCTTTGGGTAGTATTAACATTTTAACAATGTTTGTTCTTCTTATCCAGGAGCATGAAATATTTTTCCATTTTTTGTGTCTTCTTCAATTTCTGTTGTAAGCTTTCTATAGTTTTCAGTGTATAGATTTTTACCTCTTTGGTTAGATTTATTCCTAGGTATTTTATGTTTTTTGGTGCAATTGTAAAAGGGATCAATTCCTTGATTTCTTTCTGTTGTTTCATTGTTGGTGTATAGGAATGCAACAGATTTCTGTGCATTGATTTTATATCCTGCAACTTTGCTGAATTCATGAATCAGTTCTATCAGTTTTTTGGTGGAATCTTTTGGGTTTTCCATATAGAGTATCATGTCATCTGCGAAGAGTGAAAGTTTGACCTCCTCCTGGCCAATTTGGATGCCTTTTGTTTCTTTGTGCTGTCTGATTGCAGAGGTTAAGACTTCCAATAATGTGTTGAATAACAGTGGTGACAGTGGACATCCCTGTCTTGTTCCTGACCTTAGGGGGGAAAGCTTTCAGTTTTCCCTTATTGAGGATGATATTAGCAATGGGTCTTTCATATTTGGCTTTCATGATCTCGAGGTATGATCCTTCTATCCCTACTTTCTTGAGGGTTTTTATCAAGAAAGGATGGTGTATTTTGTCACATGCTTTCTTTGTATATATTGAGAGAATCATGTGGTTCTTGTCCTTTCTTTTATTGATGTGATGAATTACATTGGTTGTTTTGCAGATATTGAAGCAGCCCTGCATCCCAGGTATAAATCCCACTTGGTCTTGGTGAATAATTTTTTTAATGTATTGTTGGATCTAGTTGGTTAGTATCTTGTTGAGGATTTTAGTATCCATGTTCATCAGGGAAATTGGTTTGTACATCTTCTTTTTAGTGAGGTCTCTGTCAGGTTGTGGTATCAAGGTAATGCTGGCTTCCTAGAAAGAGTTTGGAAGTTTTCCTTCCATTTCTATTTTTTGGAACAGCTTCAAGAGCATAGGTATTAACTCTTCCTTAAATGTTTGGTAGAATTCCCCTGGAAAACCATCTGTCCCTGGACTCTTGTTTTTTGGCACATTTTTGATTACTAATTCGATTTCCTTATCGGTTATGGGTCTGTTAAAATTTTCTATTTCTTCAGTTTCAGTTTTGGTCGTGTATATATTTCTAGGAATTTGTCCATTTCTTCCAGCTTGCCCATTTTATTGGCATATAATTGCTTATAATATTCTCTTATTATTGTTTTTATTTCTGTTGTGTTGGTTGTGATCTCTCCTCTTTCATTCTTGGTTTTATTTATTTGGGTCTTTCTCTTTTTGATAATCTGGTTAGGGGTTTATCAATTTTGTTAGTTCTTTCAAAGAACCGGCTTCTGGTTTCATTGATCTGTTCTACTGTTTTTTTTGTTTGTTTGTTTTTTATTTTTTGTTTTTTGGGTTTTGGTTTCGATCGCATTTATTTCTGCTGTAATCTTTATCATTTCCTGTCTGCTGCTGGTTTTGGGCTTAATTTGCTGTTATTTTTCCAGTTCTTTAAGGTGTAAGGTTAGGTTGTATATCTGAGATGTTTCTTCCTTCTTTAGAAAGGCCTGGATTGCTATATACTTTCTTATGACTGCCTTACTGCATCCCAGAGGTTTTGGGGTTTGGTGTTATCATTTTCATTGGCTTCCATGAACTTTTTAATTTTCTCTTTAACTTTTTGGTTAGCCCATTCATTCTTTAGTGGGATGTTCTTTAGTCTCCAAGTATTTATTACCTTTCCAAATTTTTTCTTGTGGCTAATTTCGAGTTTCATAGCATTGTGGTCTGAAAATATGCACGGTATGATCTCAATCTTTTTGTACTTGTTGAGGGCTGATTTGTGTCCCAGTATGTGGTCTATTGTGGAGAACGTTCCATGTGCACTGGAGAAGAATGTATATTCTGCTACTTTAGGATGAAATGTTCTGAATATATCTGTTAAGTCCATCTGGTCCAGTGTGTCATTCAAAGCCATTGTTCCCTTGTTGATTTTCTGATTAGATGACCTGTCCTTGCTGTAAGTGGGTGTTGAAGTCCCCTATTATGGTATTATTATCACTGAGTTTCTTTATGTTTGTGATTGATTTATATATTTGTGTTTTTCCACGTTGGGGACATAAATGTTTACAATTGTTAGATCTTCTTGGTGGATAGACCCCTTAATTATCATATAATGTCCTTCTTCATTTCTTGATACAGTCTTTATTTTAAAATCTGGATTGTCTGATATAAGTATGGCTACTTTGGCTTTCTTTTGGTGACCATTAGCATGATAGATGGTTCTCCATCCCCTTACTTTCAATCTGAAGGTGTCTTAGGTCTAAAGTGGGTCTCTTATAAACAGCATACAGATGGATCTTGTTTTCTTATCCATTCCGTTACCCTATGTCTTTTGATTGGAGCATTTAGTCCATTGACGTTTAAAGTGAGTACTGAAAGATATGAGTTTATTGCCATTATGTTGCCTGCAGGGTTGGAGTTTCTGGTGGTATTCTCTGGTCCTTTTTAGTCTTTGTTGCTTTTGGTATTTATTTATTTATTTATTTATTTATTTATTTATTTATTTATCATCTTTTCTACCTCTCATAGAGTCCCCCTTAAAATTTCTTGTAGGGCTGGTTTAGTGGTCACAAACTCCTTTAATTTTGTTTGTCTGGGAAACTTTTAATCTCTCTTTCTATTTTGAATGACAGCATTGCTGGATGAAGAATTCTTGGTTGCATATTTTTCTAATTCAACACATTGTATATATTCTGTCACTCCTTTCTGGCCTGCCATGTTTCTGTGGATAGATATGCTGTGAACCTGATCTGCCTTCCCTTGTAGGTTAATAACTTTTTTCCCTCGATGCTTTCATGATTCTTTCTTTGCCTGAGTATTTTGTGAATTTGACTATGATATGTCTTGTTGATCATTGGTTTTTGTTGAATCTAATGGGAGTCCTCTGTGCTTCCTGAATTTTGATGTCTGTGTCTTTCTCCAGGTTAAGAAAGCTTTCTGCTATGATTTGCTCACATAACCCTTCTACCCCTTTTTCTCTCACTTCCTCTTCTGGGACCCCTATGATTCTGATAGTCCTTTTTAATTAGTCACCGATTTCTCTAATTCTCAAATCATGCTTTTTTGCCTTGGTCTCTGTCTTTTTTTCTGCTTCATTATTCTCCATGTTTGTCCTCTGTGTTGCTGATTCTCTGCTCTGCCTCATCCATCTTTGCTGCTGTGGCAGCCATTTGAGATTGCAGTTCAGTTATAGAATTTTTGTTCATCCTGACTAGCTTTTACTTCTTTTATCTCTGCAGAAAGGGATTCTAATCTATTTTTGACTCCAGATACTATTCTTTTTTTTCAATATATGAAGTTTATTGTCAAATTGGTTTCCATACAACACCCAGTGCTCATCCCAAAAGGTGCCCTCCTCAATACCCATCACCCACCCTCCCCTCCCTCCCACCCCCCATCAACCCTCAGTTTGTTCTCAATTTTTAAGAGTCTCTTATGCTTTGGCTCTCTCCCACTCTAACCTCTTTTTTTTCCTTGCCCTCCCCCATGGGTTTCTGTTAAGTTTCTCAGGATCCACATAAGAGTGAAAACATATGGTATCTGTCTTTCTCTGTATGGCTTATTTCACTTAGCATCATACTCTCCAGTTCCATCCACGTTGCTACAAAAGGCCATGTTTCATTCTTTCTCATTGCCACGTAGTACTCCATGTGTATATAAACCACAACTTCTTTATCCATTCATCAGTTGATCTACATTTCGGCTCTTTCCATAATTTGGCTATTGTTGAAAGTTCTGCTATAAACATTGGGGTACAAGTGCCCCTATGCATCAGCACTCCTGTATCCCTTGGGTAAATTCCTAACAGTGCTATTGCTGGGTTATAAGGTAGGTCTATTTTTAATTTTTTGAGGAACCTCCACACTGTTTTCCAGAGTGGCTGCACCAGTTTGCATTCCCACCAATAGTGCAAGAGGGTTCCCGTTTCTCCACATCCTCTCCAGCATCTATAGTCTCCTGATTTGTTCATTTTGGCCACTCTGACTGGCGTGAGGTGATATCTGAGTGTGGTTTTGATTTGTATTTCCCTGATGAGGAGTGACCTTGAGCATCTTTTCATGTGCCTGTTGGCCATCTGGATGTCTTCTTTAGAGAAGTGTCTATTCATGTTTTCTGCCCATTTCTTCACTGGGTTATTTGTTTTTCAGGTGTAGAGTTTGGTGAGCTCTTTGTAGATTTTGGATACTAGCCCTTTGTCTGATATGTCATTTGCAAATATCTTTTCCCATTCCGTTGGTTGCCTTTTAGTTTTGTTGGTTGTTTCCTTTGCTGTGCAGAAGCTTTTTATCTTCATAAGGTCCCAGTAATTCATTTTTGCTTTTAATTCCCTTGCCTTTGGGGATGTGTCAAGTAAGAAATTGCTACAGCTGAGGTCAGAGAGGTCTTTCCTGCTTTCTCCTCTAGGGTTTTGATGGTTTCCTGTCTCTCCAGATACTATTCTTATTTTTGAGATTCTAAATTCTGGTTCAGACATCTTGCTTGTATCTGTGTTGGTTAAGTCCCTGGCTGTTGTTTCTTCCTGCTCTTTCTTTTGGGGTGAATTAATTCATTTTGTCATTTTGAAGGGAGAAAAGGAATTAATGAGGTTAAAAATTTTAAATAAAAAACTCTAAAATTAAGAAAATACTAAAATTAGAAATTAAAAACAACAACAACAACACACACACACACAATCAAATAAATGATGCTAGATCCTAGATGTGTTTTGTTCTGAGTGGTGAAAGGGGCTTGATAGTTTACAGAAAAGGGGAAAGAAAAAAAAGGAAATCATTTGAAAATTTGAAATAATGAGTACACTGAAGTAGAATAAAATGAAATGATGGAAGTGAAATAGAATTTGAAAAAAATTACGCAAGAGTAAAACATATAGTAGAAAAAAAATCAAGGAAAAATATTTTTAATAAAAATTGAAAATAAAAACGATTTTTTGTCTTTCTATATTCAAGAAAAATAAAAGAAACAAAAACGAGAAAAACAAAAATAAGGAAAAGATAATTGAATAGATGGACCAGCGAACACACTGAAATGCGATCAACATTACTTTGTTTTCCCCTAGAAATCAAACTATGAAATGCTTTATAGTGTGTAAACTAACCATGCTGATGAAACTTGTGTTCCTGAAGACCAAGTTTAGCCCAGTTGGGTGGGGCTTAGTGTAATGGCTCTGTTGTCCGCTAGATGGTGCTGCTTAGCTTACTGGGGTGGATTGTTGTGGCACTTGTGAGTGTGTATGCGTACGCACAGGAACAATGAAAATGGCATCACCCAGCTACCCAGTGTTTAGTATCAGAACTCTGTTCTCCCTGATCAGCAATTGCACACCTGTCCTTTGTCTTTGACTTCCATACGCTTCCCACTTTTACACTTTCTGTGACCAAGCCCCAGGCAGCACCTCCCTCCTGAGTTTTATCTCAGATGTGGCTGTTTTTCCCGACCCCTTACTTCTGAGGGACTGCAGCTTTGACCCATTCTGCCCTCTGCTGGAGGGTCTCACCAAACAATCGCCAGTGCCAGATACACCCAGAAGCAGTCATGGGACCGTGCTGCTGCAGATGCACAGAGACTGCGGCTGGGTGCCAGCCCACCCCAGAAAAAGTTCACGCGATCGTGTACCAGCAGTGTTTCAGGGATTATGGCAAATGACAACATGCATCTGGCAGCAGGCTTCACCCCCAATGGCCTTGTTCCAGCCCCAGCAAATGTGTTTTTTCTCCCAGGTCCATGGGGGCCTTTGTCTTTGGGGGACCCACACACTTCTACCAGGTGTCTTCTCAGCAGGGCAACTGCCTCTCCACATGTGGCCTGAAGACCCCCAGACTTCACTCTGCTCCTGGGGATTTGCCCATCTTATCAGAGCACCACCAGGTATCGAGCTGCGGAGTTTCAGACTCTGCACACTCCCCCTATTTATAGAGTCTGTATGGAATTTAAACCCTCTCCTTTCTCATTTTTCCTTTTTTAGTTCAGTCCCTGTGGCTGTTTCCCCTTTTCCACTTTCTCTCCAACTGCTTTTGGGGGGTACTTTTCCCGTATTCTCCCTCCCACCCCCCGCCCCATCTCCATCCTTTCTCTGCATGCAAAAACAGCTCCCTGCCCTCCACAGCTTCTCTCTCCCCCATTTCACCTCTCTTCGCTGCATACCTGCTGACTTCTGTGGTTCAGGTTGTACACGTTGTTGTGTTAATCCTCAGATCAGTTTTCTAGGTGTGCAGCATGGTTTAGTGTTGATCTGGCTGTATTTCATGGATGTGAGACACAGATAAAACCTCCATGCTCTTCTGCCATCTTGACTCCTCCTCCAAGAAACTATGCTGGAGTACTATTAAAAGGTTTTGATAATCTACTGATACTCAATAATTTTTAATTTAATTTTTGAGTTTGTTTCAAATTAGTTTGATAGGGAAGACTTGGAAAAACTAAAATATCTGAAGTAGGTTTTCTTCTATTTCTTTAAACTTTCTTTTATTCCTGATATCATACATCATGTATACTTGAGTCTCAGCCAGCCCTTTTTGAACCATTTTTGACCAATGAATGGAGAAACTAGAAACCCATGTTGATGAAGGTATAGCAGGCTTGGACAATAGGGGCTTATGATTGAAAGCTCCCAGAAAAAGGTCTAGAGCTAGGGACTCCAGGCAGAGGATTTCCTAGCTTATACCCATGAGGGGCAGATCAAGATCAGTCTATGTCAAGTTTTAGCCTCTGCTGACTGTAGACAAAGATCTTATAGTTTCTTTCTTTAATTCTGGGTGTGATGTGTGTATATATTGTGTGTTTTGAATAGAATGAGACAGCATAGAAAGACAACATGGTATAGTATAGTTTTTGACTGTGATCCCCATCAACAATGTATTTTTACTTACATTCCCTCCATAAATATGTATTTATGTATAAGTTATATAATTGTTCAGCTCTATTCATATAATTTGTAACTCATAAAACAAAATTAGAATTAAAATTCTATATACAATATATGGCATATAATTATACTATAAATTTGTATTTATAATATATGTAAGTAGAACTTTTAATAATTCTTTTCTTTTCATGCTAGTATATGATCTTATATACTTCTTGAGTGTATAGACCCCACTTTGGAAGCCACAACTGTGATGAAAATCACATAGAATTTGAAGACCTGGGCTCCAATTTTGGAATTACAATTATTGACATAGTAATCCAAGGACATTTACTTATTATCTGTACACTTTACTCTTCTCCTTTGTAATGAGGATTGAATGAAACGACATATGTAAACTTTCTAGTACATCATGATATAGAAATATTTTCAACAAATTTTGATAGAATCTGAATGGCATTTTATATTTTTCTTCTCAAGAGCTATGATCAGGGAATACATTTATATATAAATGCTAATGAAGAATGAAGGAATCTTATTATGATCATTTCTATTATTTGATGAGGGGAGCAAAAGTTTGCCCAATGGAAAAAGTTGCCTGAAAATTTCAGTATGCTCTCTTTTACCTGATCACATTTATGATTTCTCAGCAATAAGTCAACTTCACTTCCTGTTTTATAAATTAAAAAAAATGTTTATTGAATGGTTGGCATTATCTAAGCCCTGTGCAAGGAGACAGAATGGTTGAAAGAGTGAGCATGTAGATTGTTATTTACTTAAGATTTTGTGTGCTTTGTTTTTATTTGATTTATTTTCCTCAACTGAGTTTAATATTTATGTTATACAAACCATAAATTTGACATGGTTTACTGGAGAAAGTACAGACTTTGAAGTTTAATATACAGATTCAAATTCCATGTCTGTGATTTGTAAACCATGCAATCTCAAGCAATATTCCTGAACTTTATCTCTCCTATCTGCAAAATGAAGATCATTATTTTCATTGTTGAATTGTTGTGGGGATTAAGTGATAATGTTTGTAAAGTACTTGCATACTTCTAGGCAAGTGAAGTTATAACCAACAAATATTAGTTATATTTAGAAAACACTTTGAAAGATCCTTGTTAACCATAAAAATAAATATCTACATCCCATTTATGGAAGAGTTGTCATTTAATTCATGCCCTTGCCCTCAGATCAAAGCAAAATTCATATTAACATGGCTATATCTAATCCCTACTATAACTGCTTCTGAGTTTTAATCCTATATTGAGTTTTAATCTTATATTACCATTTCTCATATATCAGGTAAACCTTTACATTTTAGAAAAGAATTTGTTGATTTTGTTATTTGCTTTTTAGGACATATAAGATGACCATCAGGAATGACATAATTTAGAGGTTTCCAAAGCAAGGAGTGCTGCATTTATATGTTTAGCTTTTTGCCTGTGAGGGTTTCAGGAGGAAATCCAACAGTATATCTAAGGAAATAGTATATATATATTTTAAAATTGCAACTTATTTCAGAGCTACTTCACAGGACTTCTGGAGTTATATTGTTTGTTTCAAAGGAATTATAACTATAAAGCAAAATCATTGTTTATTAAGTAGGACTCTGCTTGGTATCAGAAACCAACATGAGGAGACCAACAGAAAACAGAGCACTATAATTGGAATGCCAAGGTATTGATTATAGCAAAAAGCAGGAAAGTTGTAAGGAGCCTGGACCAAGTGATGCCAAATTATCAGCATTACCAAATTATTGAATTCTGATCTGCTTCACTCAGTCTTCTGCCTTATTGTTTTCTCTCTTCAGAATGACTTTCTTTCTTATACAATCTACATGATGTGCTGAAAATAGCTGTCACACAGTTTCATGTTTACATATTACAAATCCAGCCAGCCAAAGGACTGATTATCTTTCCATCTTAATTATAAATTCTTCAAAGAGAAAGTTGGTTTGAGTCTTCTTGGGTTACTTCTCTACCATTCTCCTCGTCATTGTGGACACATGGAGAGAGTCATACAGCATAAATGAGTCTGCTGATTATTTTGTTTTTGTTTTTACCTTCAAACCTGTTTATTTTGCTATATTCGTTTCAGGTATGCAATATAATGACTCAACATTTCTATACATTACTCAGTGCTCATCACAGTAAGTGCACTATTTTTTCATATTTATTTTTTCTTTGAGAATAGAAAGATATGATGGATCAAAAATTTCCCTTTTGTCTGAGTTTATGCTCCCAGTAGCCCAAATATCTTAATATTTATTTATTTGTTTCTAAAATATATTTATTTTTAATTATTCAATTAATTGATTTATTTTTTAAGTTACATCCAAGTTAGTTAGCATATAGTGCAATAATGATTTGAGGAGTAGATTCCAGTGACTCATCCCGTATGTATAATATCCAGGGCTCATCCCAGCAAGGGTCTTTCTTAATGCCCCTTATCAATTTAGCCCATCCCCCCACCCGAATCCCTCCAGCAACCCTCAGTTTGTTCTCTGTATTTCAGTCTCTTATGTTTTGTCCCCCTCCTTGTTTTTAAATTATTTTTGCTTCCCTTCCCTTATGTTCATCTGTTTTGTATCTTAAATTCCACATATGAGTGAAGTCATATATGATATTTGTCTTTCTCTAACTTACAAATTTCACTTAACATAATACTCTCTAGTTCCATCCTTGTAATTGCAAATGGCAAGATTTTTTTCTTTTTGATTACCGAGTAATACTCCATTTGTGTGTGTGTGTGTGTGTGTGTGTGTGTGTGTGTATCACATCTTCTTTATCCATTCATCCATCGATGGACATTTGGGCTCTTTCCATACTTTGACTATTGTTGATAGTGCTGCTATAAACATTGGGGTGCATGTGCCCCTTTGAAGCAGCACACCTATATCCCTTGGATAAAAACCTAGTAGGGCAATTGCTGGGTCATAGGGTAGTTCTATTTTTAATCTTTTGAGGAACCTCCATACTGTTTTCCAGAGTGGCTGCACCAGTTTGCAGTCCCACCAGCAGTACAAAAGAGATACTCTTTTTCTGCATCCTTGCCAACATCTGTTGTTGCCTGAGTTGTTAATGTTAGCCATTCTGGCAGGTGTGAGGTGGTATCTCATTATGGTTTTGATTTGTATTTTCCTGATGATGAGTGATGTTGAAAATTTTTTCATGTGTCTATTGAGTCTGTTGGTCTTTACCTCTCTCGAATGATTGTGGTCAGGTTGGAGATGGCAAAGAGAGAAATTCTAAGAACAATGGCTCTGTAGTGTGGTCTTGAGACCCCTGGTGTCCCTTTTAGGTCCTTTGGTCAGGTCAAAAGTATATTCATAATACTACCAGTATGCTGTTTTCCTTTTTTCACTTTTTTCCTTTTGTGAGTATAAAAATGAATTTACTTGAGGCTATGTAACTTGAGGCTATGTAATATTGAATGCAAAAGCAGATATGAGATCCCAGCTATCTTATATTAAGCCAATATTAAAGAGGTTTTTACAAAAATGTAAAACAATGATACAATTCTTAGTAATTTTTGTTTTGTTTTTGGAACATAAGTTGTTTATTTTTTTAAAATAAATTATTAATGTTAGCACATGACTATTATTTCATTTTATTTTTTTACTGAGATATAATTGACATATAACATTATGTTAGTTACAAGTGTTCATTATAATGGAATAAATCTGTAGATTGCTTTGGGTAGTTGAACATTTTAATAATATTGATTCTTACAATTCCATGAGCATGGAATATCTTTATATTATTTATGTCTTTCTAAAATTGTTTCATTAATACTTTATTAATGTTTTATTAATGCATAGGTCTTTCACATCCTTGGTTAGATTTACTCCTGGGTATCTTATTCTTTTTTATGCAGTTGTGAGATTTAAAAAAAAATCTCATTCTGATAATTTGTTAGTAGTATACAGAAATGCAACTGAGTTTTGCTTATTTATTTTGTATCCTGCAGCTTTATTGAATTAATCTTTTGTTCTAACAGCATTTTGAGGAAGCCTTTAGGATTTTCTATATGTAATATCATGTCATCTGCAAATAGTGACAGTTTTACCTTTCTCCTTATGATTTGGATGTCTTTTATTTGTTTTTATTGTTTAACTAGCCCAGCTAGAAATTTCAGAACCAAGTTGAATACAAGTAGTGAGAGTAGGCATCCTTGACTTATTCCTGATTTTGAGAAAAGGCTTTCAGCTTTTCACTGTTGAGTATGATGTTAGTTGTAAGTTTGTCATGTATGGCTTTCATCATTTTTAGGTATATTTTCTTTATATCCAATTTGTTGATTAAAAAAAATTTGTTTATTTTGAGAGAAAGAGAGAGAAACAGTACTAGTGGGGGAGGGGCAGAGAGAGAGGAAGAGAGAGAATCACCAGCAAAGTCCCCATTGTCAGTACAGTGCTCAGTGTGGGGCTTGATCTCATGAACCGGGAGATCGTGACCTGAGCTGAAATCAAGAGTTGGATACTTAACTGAGTGAACCACCCAAGTGCCCCAAGATTTTTTTTTAAGCATAAGTCAATATTGAATTTTGTCAAATGCTTTCTATACACCTATTGAAATGATCCTACAATTTTTATCTTCTATTTTGTTAATGTGGCATATCACATTGATTTGTGTATATTGAAATATCTTTGCGTCCTTGGAATAAATCCCACTTGATCCTGATGTATGATCCTTTTAATATATTATTGAATTTAGTTTGCTATTACTTTATTGAGGATTTTTGCATCTATGTTTATCATGGATATTGGCCTGTAGTTTTCTTTTCTTGTGATGTCCTTGTTTGGCTTTAGTATCTGATAATGGTGGCCTCAGAAAATGGAAGCTTTATTTTCAGAATACAGAAGTCAATATATGTTATTGAAATCTATCTAATTCATTGTTATTTTTTATCAATTAGGATTGTCCATTTGATCTACCATGGACTAAGAAAGGTGAATTGAAGCTTGCTGTTATTATTAATATGTTGCTCTCAATTTTTTACTTGTATATTTGTAGCTTTTGCTTTATGTATGTTAATACCATTTTATTTTAATGCAAATATTATTTATTTTCTGTGTATTAATTATTTTTATTTTTAGAGTACATAATTTATTTATTTAAATTCCGGTTAGTTAATATACAGTGTAGTATTGGTTTCAGGAATAGAACCCAGTGATTCATCACTTACATGCAGCACCCAGTGCTCATCCCAACAAGTGCTTCCTTAATGCCTATCACTCATTTAGCCCCCCCACCTACCCACGTACCTCCCCTCCAACAACCCTCAGTTTGTTTTCTGTATTTAAGAGTTTCCTATGGTTTGCCTCCCTTTCTGTTTTTATCCTACTTTTCCTTTCTTTCCCCTATGTTCACCTGTTTTGTTTCTTAAATTCCACATATTAGTGAAATCATATGAGTTCTTTCTCTGACTGACTTATTTCACTTAGCATAATACACTGTAGTTCTATGTGGTATATATATATATATATATATATATATATATATACACAATATAATATTACTTGGCAATCAAAAAGAATGAAATCTTGCCGTTTGAGACACAAATATTCTTAACAGTTATAGTCATTGCAAATTGTGTTCTTTTTTTTTTTTTTTTTTTTTTTCTGAAATTTATTGACAAATTGGTTTCCATACAACACCCAGTGCTCATCCCAAAAGGTGCCCTCCTCAATACCCATCACCCACCCTCTCCTCCCTCCCACCCCCCATCAACCCTCAGTTTGTTCTCAGTTTTTAACAGTCTCTTATGCTTTGGCTCTCTCCCATTCTAACCTCTTTTTTTTTTTTTTTCCTTCCCCTCCCCCATGGGTTCCTGTTAAGTTTCTCAGGATCCACATAAGAGTGAGACCATATGGTATCTGTCTTTCTCTGTATGGCTTATTTCACTTAGCATCACACTCTCCAGTTCCATCCACGTTGCTACAAAAGGCCATATTTCATTTTTTCTCATTGCCATGTAATATTCCATTGTGTATATAAACCACAATTTCTTTATCCATTCATCAGTTGATGGATATGTAGGGGATATTCCAGAGCTGGATTGTAGGCTAATTGGAATTTTCTGTGTTGCCTAAGGATTATTATGTGGGTTTCTTTAGCTTTGACTTTTTCTGAACCAAAGGGGAAACAAAGCTGTGGGGTTATTAATACTGTTTCTTTTTCCCCTTGCTTCTCGCCAACAGTTAAATTCCTGCAAATGTGCCTTATTTATGTGACTCCTCTCCTGGAACTGTCCTTTTTGTTCTCGAAACCAAATTGCTTCCTTGAAAACTCATACTGCCAGTGTATTCAGGCTTTCCATTGTTGGAAATAAAGGACTTTAAGTTTTAGCTGAAAAAAAAAAGCCTTTAATTTTGAATATCTTGGTTTTCTGATTTCAAAAGCACCATGTATTAATTTTTATGAACTGTTATATGATCTGTAATGCTGTTAAAAATGATTTAATCTATTTTTTGATTTGTGATTTTAGTTGTCTTTGATTTTTGTTGATTATTGATATGAATTTCTATTTCTTATTTTTCTTATTTCACTTAAGTGACCTGTAAGAGGTGAAGAAAGTTCTAAATTTACTCTGCTTTTTGAAATTGGAAGGTTCTCATGCTGTCTTATGAATGAACTGGCTGTTCACAACCTTTGCTGAAGTGTATGTTTGTAGCAAATTTTCCCCTGCCCATAACTGGTTGGATATGGAATAAACTTTCCCAAGTAAAATTAATCAATTAGAATGGGTTGAACCAATCAGATTTTCAAAGAATTTGAGCTAAGACTTTGCAGTTAGTTTGTCACAGGTATTTGAGTTGAAAGGTCATATAGATTCAGCTGAGGAAGCCATTCTGAGCTAGAACTTGGATAAGTAAGTTGAAAGAAAAGAAGAATGGAACACAGGTATAGAACAAAGTGGAGAAACAATGAATAAGAGAAGTAGAGATCAAAGAAACCCTGTGATTTCTAAGAGAAAAATCATTGTATTTCAAGCCTTTTTTCTCTTCCCATGAAGCCTGGCCACAGTATATCTTATTCTTCAATTCTGTGAGATATCTGTTTTTCTACCATACTACCCTTGATATATGTAGTAGATTTACTGTGTATTTGTTTCTTGCAAACAAAAAATAAAAGTGAAAAAGAGAGTTTCCAAACATAGAACTGATAACACTTAAGTAAGACATGCTAAAATTAAAACAAAATGGTTTAATACATACTGGAATAGTAGTTCACATAATGGAAATTTTTGCACCATAGAAAATTCTTAAAATGTCTGTCTGTATGTTGAGGAAAAGTTATAAAGAGTTAAGGCAGGTAGGTCATATATGGCCCATGTTAATATGAGTTCATCCAAGAGAGGGCATGTTGATTTGGTGTGAGACAGTAAGTTAATTAGTGCAGTAAATTAATATAGCACACAAGTGACAATACTGTATCCAAAACAATTTATTGGTGTTAATTTCTTCATTTGCAAATGCACAAAGTTCGCCTGTTGAAATAGATGTTTTAATGTATACTATAAATTGTTTCTGAACTTGCACGTTTTAAAAAAATTATCTGTAGTTTAGTTAAGCTTGTGTGAGGGTGCTGGAGAGGACCTTTCTCTCTTAACCCTGCATAATTGAGCATTTGTGTTTTATGTATAGGGAAATAGGCACTGCTAGGACCATAGGCAGAACTATGAAGGATTACTTGTCTTCTGGTGTTTTCAGACTTCCTTTTCCTTGCATTTTCTTTACTGCAGAGCTTACTTTCTTTTCCCTGCCTTACATGTTCAGGACCCAGGCTCACTCTTATTTCAAAAGCTACCCTTAGTATAGGGTCAGAAACCTGTTCATACTAAGATTTAAGGAACTGATAAAAATGTTTTATTCTCAACCTTAGTATCAATAATATGTCTGATGTTTATTGAGCATTTTATACCTTACAAAACCCTTTCATATACCGTGTATCTTTTAATCACCACTTCAACTTTATAAAGTGGATGGTATCTCAAGTGTATGAATAATGAAACTGAGACTCAGATACTAACACTTAGCTTTGAATTCAGATCTCTAAACTCCAATTTAAGATAAAAAACTTAAGCTAATAAAATGAGTCTTCAAATATAGAATTTCTGGTATTACTTGTCTACAGTGAACTGACTTTCTCTATTGAAAGATGGTCATAGCTCATGGACAGTAACAGAAACTGATAGATTACCAGGCTGAAAGCATGAAAATTCAATGTAAAGAGGATGAGGGGGATGTTGTTTAAATTAGGGAAAAATAACTCTCTGTACTTCAGTAATCTCTGAAGACTATTACAAAGAGTTGTGTAATAATTAAGGCAATGTGTATGGTAGAAAGAGGATCAACTGAAATCCTGCAGACATGGGATTTGAACCTAATTCCAAATCTGCCACTCACCAGCTGTGTTGCTTTGGGCAAAGACACTGAACGTCTTTGAGCTTCAATTTCTGTATAAGTAGAGCTATTAATACTTGTTTCATAGGACTGTAGTAAGAGTTCATTGAAACTTAGTTATGAGACTAAAATGAATACAATCATTTATTGAGCACAAACTAAATATTCTTTTAATTTGTACTAAGAATTACGGGATGGGTATCATTGTTGTAAGGATTTAATTGGTGAAGAAACTAAGCTTAAAGTTTACCAACCTGCCCAAAGTCATACAGGTAGTAATCTGTGGAACCAGAGTTCATACACAACTCCACCTGATTCTGATACTTGCATTGCATATTAATACTTAATACTTGGTAACTTTCCTATAATGATCAGCATTTTTAATGATGGTGGGGTGGTGGGGAGTCATTTGTTGTGGTCTGTCCAGAAAAACTTCCCTCCTTCTTCTGTTAATAGCATTTCCCTTCTGTTGGGAAACTAGTTCTCAGCCACTGCAGCAGATGGAAATGTCATTACCCAGCATGGAGTAAGCATGTGACTCCAGTAAGGACAATCAGAACACTTCCTTGTGTTATGTGCAGGGAGTGAGAAACCTTTTAGTTTCTTTGGGATTGCGACAGTAGCATTACGTAAACTGGAAGCTGGTTAAGAACTGATAATGTAAGCCACATCATGTCATGCTCCCTCCATGGTTGTGGAGGAAGTCCTCTCGAGTAGGAGAAATGAGGTCAATACAGAGAGAAACTAAATGAAGAATGAAGAAAAAGTCTTGATGATAAAGAGAAAAAGTACCTGAATCAACATTTTGCATAGTCCATTGGGTCAGTACAACTCCCTCATTTGTATGAACTAATTTGAGTTGGATTTATGTTTACAACTGAAAGTAATCAAGAGAGTATAAAATGTCATTAGTTATTTCTTTAAGAAATCCAGGGAGAAAAAGATGTTCTTTATTGTAGTGAGTTTCTACTATGGGGGTTTAAAATAAAATAATTTAGTGTTTAAAGAGGAAAACATTAATTGTATAAAATTTTTCAGTTATAATTTCTCAGAGGGGCTGAAAAGAAAGTATTTTAAGGATTTCTTAAAAGATATGACATAGTATGGGCTGCTGGGTGGCTCAGTTAAGTGTACAACGTTGGCTCAGGTCATGATCTCACAGCTCATGAGTTTGAGCCCGGCATTGGGCTCTGTGCTGACAGCTCAGAGCCTGGAGCCTGCTTTGGATTCTGTGTCTTCATCTCTCTCTCTGCCCCTCCCCCCCACTCACACTCTGTCTGTCTGTCTCTCTCAAAAATAAATAAACATTAGAAATTTTTTTAAAAAAATATGACATAGTAGGTACTAATAGTCATGATTCACTATTAGATTATTTAAAACACAAAAGAGAGCAATTTT